>NW_006760392.1:2074260-2801357 GCF_000271605.1 Fomitiporia mediterranea MF3/22 | reverse complement strand
CTTGTAGTTTAGCATTTCCTCTCAATAAGCATGAAAATTTTGATCCACCAAGTTGGTAGGCAGGAAAATAGAGGTATATTAAGCATAAAGGGCATTAAGCATTAAGCATTAAGGTGTGAGATTGAGAATATGCTTAATTAAAGGAAATTTTGGGTCATGTGACAGTACAGATCATGACCCAGAGAGAGCCACTTTTTGTACAGGCCACCTCCATTTTGTAAAATAAATGCATAATGTAATGAAAACTACTATTAAAACTTATCATTCATTATGTCTGAGGAGCTTGGATGTGTACAGAACCCAGATGGAATACTCAAGGATGCTAGTGAAATTGTTTTCACTTATTCTAGAGATTCAAGAAGCTTCCCCTGCTGTTAATCTCTCAGCTCTGCTTCCAGATATCCATGCTTCCACTGGTATTCATCCACAAACAAGTACAGTCAATGATACATCTCTACCAAAGGATCCTGCCCATAGCAAAGTACTGAAGTTGAAGCATCAAAAGCTATACAGAGGCTGTCCAATTGCTTTCAAAGCTTAATGTGCTCTTTCAGAGTGAAATTGGTGCTGAGTTTACTAAGGCTAGAGCACTTTTCCAAAGCTTACAAGAAACCTATGCAAGAAAATAAATAGTTCTCTTGAACAGACTGATATTCAGTTGTTTTTTAAGTAGACAATGTATTATTGAGTTATGTACTACAAATAATGAAATTTTATTACTTTACTTAAGCTACTGTCAACAAGCATAACCTCTTATTAAGCATGGCCTCACCTGTCCACAGTGGGTCATGCTTAATGACAGGTTTCACTGTATTCCCCTCCCCCAAGCTTAAGTAACACCCAACTTAACACTTAAAACCTAACAACCTAAACTTATCCTAAACTTTAGTAGGGTGCTCTGCCCTCCAAAGCCCCCTCCTAATGTTTTGGTCTGTATACTACCATATGTAAAGGCTGGAGCCTCACTCAAGAACACAGAACAGGTAAAGACCTGGGATTGGAGAGGTTGACCTAAGTACAGGAGCAAGTACAAAGATAATCTCTAAGTGTCTACAAATAGCCCTTTATATACTTAACTAAAGTAAGAACACAGAACAGGCAAAGACCTGGGATTGGAGAGGTCAACCTAAGTACAGGAGCAAGTACAAAGATAATCTCTAAGTGTCTACAAATAGCCCTTTATATACTTAACTAAAGTCACATGTGTAACCTCAGAGGTTACACTAAAGTGTAAAGGCTGGAGCCTCACTCAAGAACACAGAACAGGCAAAGACCTGGGATTAGAGAGGTTGACCTAAGTACAGGAGCAAGTACAAAGATAATCTCTAAGTGTCTACAAATAGCCCTTTATATACTTAACTAACAAAGCCCCCTCCTAACATCTTGGTCTGTATACTGTCATGTGTAAAGGCTGGAGCCTCACTCAAGAACACAGAACAGGCAAAGACCTGGGATTGGAGAGGTTGACCTAAGTACAGGAGCAAGTACAAAGATAATCTCTAAGTGTCTACAAATAGCTCTTTATATACTTAACTAAAGTCACATGTGTAACCTCAGAGGTTACACTCTTCCCTACTCTGAAGAAATAAAAGGGGGGGGGTAGGGAAGTGATTAATGGAGAGACAAAGGAAAGGATATAGTAAAGGGGGGGGGAGGTGAAATACAAAAGGGTAAGGAC
The DNA here is from genome assembly GCF_000271605.1 of Fomitiporia mediterranea MF3/22. Lineage (NCBI taxonomy): Eukaryota > Fungi > Basidiomycota > Agaricomycetes > Hymenochaetales > Hymenochaetaceae > Fomitiporia > Fomitiporia mediterranea. Next base: position 2,799,679 of record NW_006760392.1, on the reverse strand, counting down.
AGACAATAAGGAACACACAGTCATGAGTTTAAGAAGGCTTCAACTTGTCAAAAGGTAGGGAAGGATTAATGAAGAGGCAAGGGAAGTATAGTAAGAGGGAACACATAGTCACTAGCTTAGGAAGGCTTCAACTTGTCAATGAAAATGTATGGGGACAAGGACTTTTGACAGAGTTGGTGGAAATGGTATCCTTGAGACAGATACAAGTTGAAGCAAGCTGTTGAAGAGGAACACATAGTAACTGGCCTAGGAAGGCTTTGACTCATTAATGAAAACATACAGAGACAAGGACAGGGACAAGGAGTACACATGGTTGAGATGTGAAACTGTACTGTCAGGAACACATGAATGATACCTAACAGGTCTAGTGAGTACAGTGTTACTACAGATAAGGAGAAGACAACTGAGACATTGACTAAAACACATAGTCAAGATGTTAAACAGTACTGTAAGGAACACATGAATGATACTCAACAGGTCTAGTGAGCACAGTGTTACTGCAGATAAGGAGAAGACAACTGAGAAGGTCTTGTTTGACTAACAGTAGACTGAGTGTTAGAGGTGATCTAATCTCTTTGGTGGTGTGAGCAAAAAGGAGTGTGAAAGTTGGGGTGGATGATAAAGAGAACTTGACAACTCTTCAGTTATGCTAGCACCTGTTGCTTGGGGGAGGAAAAAAATGAATGAAACACATGGTTAAGAAGTGAACAGTCATCCTTAGGTGTACATCAGTGCTAGGAGGAGTAGAAGGGCCAGCTTGACAAAATTGATGTGCCAATTCTGAGGGTGATGAGAGTACAGGTAGTGTGTGGGTAAAACAGAGTATGTAGAGGCAACAGGGGGTCTATTCATGAGGGGGACAGGACAGGACAAGACAGGACAGGACAGGATAGGACAGGATAGGACAGGACAGGAAAGGACTAGATAATACTAGCAGAGTATAATCCCTGGCTAGGTCTGTGACTAGGAATGACACTAGCAGGAGCTTGATACCCTAGCTAGGTCTAGGACTGGAGGTGACACTAGTAGAGGCCCTAGACATCCAGGACTGAGATTGACACTAGTAAGGGCTTAGTACCCTAACTAGGTCCACAACTGGAAAAGGGACTTTATACTCTAGGAAACAGGAGGTGACACTAGTAGAGGCCCTATATGTCCAGAACTGGAATTGACACTAGTAGGGGCTTAGTACCCTGACTAGGTCTATGACTGGAAAAGGGGCTTTATACTCTAGGAAACAGGAAGGGAAGGGAAAGGGACTTTATACCCTCAGTAGACAGTAGACAATGACAGTAGACACTAGACAGTGACAGAGCAAGAGATAGCATAGTAAGGAATAGACAGTCTTGACAAACACTTTAACAATAGAGAGATATGTGTTACAGTAGGTACAACAAGCATACAACAAATATACTGTAGTTGACAGCTTGATTGTAACATCTATTGTACTAAAAGTAGACACCATCTGTCAGTGTGGAACCTGCAGCTCCCAAAGAGAATTACACTACAGTTCCAGATATTAGTAGTAGTATCAAGATAGTGCTTCCTTGTACAATTTCAGGACTAGGACAGTGGGTCCTTCTGTAGCTTGTTTCTCAACAGTGTTCCAGTGGAGCAATTGTACAGTAGCTCCTGATCTTAGTAGTAGTACCAAGATAGTGTTCTCCTTGAACAATTTGAGAAATAGGATAGTAGGGGCTTCTACAGCTTGTTTCTAAACACTAGCTTGAGATTGCAACAAGTGGCAGAAAGGTTATGAGCAAGAGCAAGTCTGTAGATAATCTGCTTGAAGTAGCACAGTAAAGCATATTCTTGAGTGGCAGAACCTTAATTGTAGACAGCTGACTAGACTCACAATAACACACAACACACATAACTCTGGCACAACTATACACACTCTTCTTGATGCCTTCTCCTAGAATCTAGGGACCAATCTGATAAGGGTTTGCTGGGAGAGGGTAGTACAGTGAAAGCATATATTTGAGTAGTGGAATCTTACTTGTAGCCAACTAACAAGACTCACAATGAGGCACAATGTGTATGACTCTAGCACAACTGTATACAATCTTCCTGACACATTCTCCTAGAATCCCAGGACCAATCTGATGAGGGTCTGTTGGGAGATCAAAGGTGGGCCAGCAGGTGGTAATATTCTCCCTATGAGCCTTCAAGAGTGAACAGGAATTCAGTATGGCATTTGTGAAGTTTGTAATTAACTAGAGTATTACTGTAGGGTACTGTAGGTGTGTAGGAGATAGTAGACATGTGGGGGGAAGCTGGGGGGGGAGGCTGACAATCTGGTGGCATGAGTGAAAGGCAGCAGATGAGAGAGGTAATCCCCAAATTTTGTGATGTTCAAAAAAAAGTGTAAAGGCCAGAGCCTCACTCAAGAACACAGAACAGGCAAAGACCTAGGATTGGAGAGGTCAACCTAAGTACAGGAGCAAGTACAAAGATAATCTCTAAGTGTCTACAAATAGCCCTTTATATACTTAACTAAAGTCACATGTGTAACCTCAGAGGTTACACCATATCAGTATTATGTAAGTGGCCAGACTGAGTTATTCTAAAAAGGGTTGTGAGACTCAGGGTTTGGATGCAGAAAGTTAATAAGTCTGTAAACAGAAACAAAATGAACAATAGCAAGTCAAGACCACATATCAGGTAATCCCATTCTTTATTACTATAGTATGGATCTTCTTTGCCTTTGATTAATTACAAAGCACACACATATGAATACTCACTATACTAGATACAATTCATTAATTGCTTTACTAATGTACAATATACAAGTACAATCTATTCACTGTATTACATCTTCCACAGAAGAAACATGCAATAGGAAAGTGAACTGCAGAGACAAGACATCTGAGGTCTCCTGCAAAAACAGGATTACTACAGCCACAACCTTTAAGCAGAACTTGGTGAAACAAGCCAGTGAAATTTAGATAACCAAGAGCAAGAGAAATATCCTCATAATAATAGTTACACTATAGAAAAGATGTACATGATCTAAGCCATAAGGCAAAAGTAAAACATGCAAAGGGATCGAAAGAAGAGCAGCGCTAACGCGCGTGTAAACAGTGCACAGTTAGGAGAGGGTGGGAAACTCTTGATAATGGACTGCCAAATTCAAAAAAAATCTTTTGCGTATGTAATCATACCTTCCATAGTGCTTACTCAAAACTTTGTACTGCATTGTGCTTTCAAGTTGTAAGGTCATCCTAGTGTCACAAAATGGCTCTGTCTACAAGAACTTTTTCAGCCTATCCGGTCGACAATTATGACGCTTCTGGATCTTCGTCTCGAGCTTCTAGACGTATTCTTATAAATCCTGATATTCTGAAAAGCGCGAAAGTTTTCGCTGGTGACGTTGTTGCTATTTCGGCTGTTCAGCATGACAATTCAACGCCGCTGGTAAGCCCAATCACGCGCCTCTTTCATGGTATATGTTCTATGCCAAAAATAAACCTTTTGGTGCAGGCTTTTGCAGTTGGCATAGTCTGGCCATCGCAGGACGTCCCACCAGATGGTCAGTAAGAATCTGTGCCATATCGAGAGCAATTTCTAAAGTAATTTATGTTCGTTCGTCAGTTGCGTGTATCTCACACTCTCATATGCTATCTGCGAGCCTGGAAGAGAAAACCAAAATCAGAGTTGTTTCTTTGACCGATAAACGGTCATCGGCTGGCCTTCCTTCATTGAAAGGAATGCGAGATGCTCACTCAGTTGTTGTTACTGAGAGCACCGACTCACGTTCGTCTGAAAATAAAGAAGATACCAAGAAACCGGACTGGCTAGCCTTCTATATTAGAGAAATCTTAGGTCCATCTCCTCTTTTCCCAATAAAACTTCGATCTCATGACTAATTTTCCTGACGAAGTTGACCTCAAATATATTTATGTTGGCCAACGGTTCCAGGTTCTATACGAAGGCCATGAAAGAGCTTTCACCGTCTTATGCATGTCTGCAAATTCAAATGCTGACGAAGAGGACGGTCTTAATTCAGCCTTGGGTTCTATGAAAATTGAAGCCTCGCCGCCTATTCTCTGGACTGCGAATTGGGATATACTGGTGCATATTAGGCAAATGGATAAGGGTCAACCCAAAAAGGTCGGTGTCACGATGCAGATTCCGCTATATTCACTATAACATTTGGATAGAGGGGTTCTACTAATGGACTGGATTCGCCTGTCATGGATGGCTACGCAAGCGTCGGTGGTCTGGACAAACAAATAAGTCAGATCCGGGACCTCATCGAAATCCCTCTTACACGTCCAGACTTATTCAGGCATTTTGGTAAGTAACATTCTGACTCATGATCTCAGATTTCCGTATATTGAGCTCGAAAATTATATAGGCCTTAAACCACCCAAAGGCGTCCTTTTGCATGGTCCACCAGGAACGGGCAAAACACACCTCGCACGTGCAGTCGTAGAAGCTAGTATCGCTTCAGTCATTGTTGTTGCTGGTGCGGAGCTTTCCTCCGCGTACCATGGCGAGACTGAGCGACGCCTGCGGGATGTATTTGCGGAGGCTCGCCGGAAGAGTCCGTGTATTGTCGTGCTCGACGAAGTTGACGCGCTCGCACCACGAAGAGAAGGCAGTGAGGATGCGAGTGGAGGCGGAGAAGTCGAGAAGCGCGTAGTGGCTACACTCCTGACGATTCTAGACGGAATAGGCAACGAAAAGGACGGACAAGACGAAAGAGTTGTTGTTATCGGTACAACGAACAGACCGAATGCTATTGACCCTGCTCTGAGGCGTCCTGGAAGATTTGACAGAGAAATCGAGATCGGTAGGAACTCCGGATTTCTTGTTTGAATGCTTTGCTAATTGACTGTGCAAAGGCATACCTGACGCCGAGGCACGGCATGCCATCCTCAAGGTCATACTTTCTACAACTCCGCATTCCATTCCCGAGGAGGAACTCCGATCCATCGCCTCCCGCACGCACGGATACGTCGGTGCAGACCTGAGTGCCGTCGTCCGTGAGGCAGGCACCCTCGCCATTAAGCGATACATGCACAGTAATGAGTCTTCCCTCGCTTCCACGCCAATCGACAAACAATCACTCTTGCTAACCTCGGAAGATCTATCTGAAGGTCTAAAACTCGTTCAGCCATCCGCACTACGGTCAATCACCATTGAAGTCCCTGCAGTGAGATGGAACGAGATAGGCGGACAGGCACATGTTGCTCAGAAGCTCCGTGAATGCGTCGAATGGCCCCTACGCCATCCAGAAGCATTCGCGCGGCTTGGTGTGAAAGCTCCGCGTGGTGTACTGCTCTACGGTCCACCTGGCTGCAGCAAAACTTTAACAGCGCGTGCTCTCGCAACTGAGAGTGGGATTAATTTCCTGGCCGTGAAGGGACCTGAAGTGAGTCTAGAACACGGCTAAGCGGTACCTTCCTGACAAGCCCGTATCTAGCTTCTTAACAAATTTGTTGGAGAATCAGAACGAGCCGTACGAGAGATCTTCCGCAAGGCACGCGCGGCAGCTCCGTCTATCGTCTTCTTCGTACGTTCCTGATTTTTAATACAAATATCCTTAATTTTTTCTCTGAACTTGGCCGCTTGTAGGATGAAATCGATGCACTAGGCACATCACGTTCTGGAGACTCCGGCTCAGGAGGGAAGCATGAAGGTGTACTCACTACGCTTCTGAATGAAATGGACGGAGTGCAAGAACTCATAGGCGTTACAATCGTCGCAGCAACGAACAGACCAGACGTCATTGTGCGTATTTTCTCCTCGTTATTTACCAGCCCAATTCCTCAACTTATAGCATTCTAGGACTCGGCGTTAATGCGACCTGGTCGGCTGGACCGCATACTGTACGTCGGACCGCCAGACCGTGCGGGCCGACTGGAAATCTTACGGATCCGTACGCGCATGATGTCGGTAGACCCTGACTTAAACTTTGAAGAGCTTGCGGATCTTGTGCGTTAAGTCTTCTCCCGTCTCAGACTTCTTTTCTTAACAGTTGTCATAGACTGAAGGATGTTCTGGTGCTGAGCTGACTGCACTATGTCAAGACGCTGCTTTGCTTACAATGCAAGAAAACATCGATGCTCCCTTTGTTCGTATTTACTTCTTTTTCAAATGCATTTGAAGCTCATTATCACGCTAATTTAGGTTCCACGATCTGCATTCTTACAAGCTGCAAAGACTGTTCGAAGGCAAATCACGCCGGAGATTATTGAAAAGTTTGAACAATGGAGGCAATCTTCCGGGTTGACGAGTGCATAGTTGGCGGAGTAGAACTCTTTTGAAATGGCATCCCCGAGCGATGCTGATCCAGACTGATAATACGATGTGCAGTCATGATCGGAATGATATCATAATTCTGATCCGGGCTATCAGACAGGGTAGCTTGAACTTGACATACTTTTACTCCGGCCCTCTCACTCACTCGCCAATCGCAAAATGACAAAAGCCCAGCGCATCCTAATCTACATACTCAGGCACGACCTTCGTCTTGCAGACAATCCCGTCTTCACTGCAGCTTCTACCACCAATGCCACCTTCACTCATCTCATTCCACTGTTCATTCTAAACCCTACGCAATACGAGATCTCTGGGTTCCTGAAGCCTGACGAGAAGTCGCCCTTTCCAGAGGCTCGTTCGCGTCTAGGTCAATTCTGGCGTTGTGGACCATACAGAGCCAAGTTCCTTGCCGAGTCACTATTTGACCTAAAGAAGTCTCTGCAATGTGTCGGGAGTGACCTTGTTATTCGAACTGGGGAAGCGCATGATGTCATCGGAAAAATGATCAAGAGCTTGAATGGGGGGGACTCTGAGGTGAAAGCTGTCTGGATGACTAGGGACTTTGCTGCAGAGGAGTTCGATGAAGAGAGAAAGATTCGGAAAACTTTACCGCCGGGTGTCTCGTTCCGAGCGTTTAGCGACGAGTCTACATTAATTAGCAAGTATGTGCTGACATACTTGCATCCATTGGGAACGGATTTAATTTTTAATATCGCAGGAACGATGTCCCATACACGGCTGCTGACCTGCCGGATGTCTTTACGAGTTTTAAAAAATCGGTCGAACCTCTACGCTCAAATGCCGGCATGCCTATTCAAAATATTCCTTCAATCCCTCCGATACCAAATGACATCCCCGCCCAACTTCATCCGTTTATCATTCCCAAAACACTGGACGACCTCATCTCCGCTCTCCAACAACCACTTTTCAATAAGCCCGACATTCCCTTACCAGCCTTCCCCGAGGGAAGTTTTTCCGCACATCCATTCAAAGGCGGCTCCACAGCAGCTCGCGCCAGACTCTCACACCTAATCTCTTCCGACGCCGTATCAACGTACAAAGACACGCGCAACGGACTTATCGGGTGGGACTTCTCGACCAAGCTCAGTGCCTACCTTGCATATGGGTGTATATCTGCAGGTCAAGTCCACGCTGCCTTGAAGAAATGGGAAGATGAATTTAATGACGGACAAGAGAATAAGGGAACTACGGCGATTCGGTTTGAACTTCTGTGGAGGGACTATATGCGCCTGTGTTTAGATAAATATGGGACAGATTTCTTTCAGCTGTATGGATTTGGCAAGAAAGGAAGGAAAGGTGGCGATGTGGAGTGGAAGATACCTTCCGCCGACCCAAGAGCGAAAGAGGCGTTTAAGCGCTGGCTCACCGGACGAACGGGTACAGGCCTTATTGACGCCGCGCAACGAGAATTGCTTCTCACAGGCTACACGTCAAACCGCACGCGTCAGAACACTGCTTCCTTCCTTGCTGCACGTTTGCGTATCGATTGGCGTCTGGGTGCTGAATGGTTTGAGAGTATGCTGATTGACTATGATTGTGCAAGCAATTGGGGGAACTGGGCGTACGTTGCTGGCGTTGGGAATGATCCGCGCGAGAATAGGATGTTCAACCCCGTGAAACAGGCAAATGACTATGATCCGAAAGGTGAATATATTCGTGCATGGGTAGAGGAGGCTCGTGACGTGGAAGATGCTTCATGTATCTGGCAGCTGTGGAAACTCCCAAGGGAAGAATGGAAGCGACGAGGGATTGAAGAGCCGCTTGTCATGATTGAATGGAGTCCTAGTAAAAGAGGCAAAGATAGCAGGCGAGGACGGGAACGTCGAGCAAGAAGAGGTCCAAGGAAGAATAAAAATATTCAAAATCCTTAGCAAGTAGCCAATAATTGGCGATTCGGTATCAATGCATTCCATTCATTATCCAATAAAATTAGGTAGATCTCCGTACTTCCAACATGATAGAGTGAAAGAACATATCAGACTAGGCCTGCAATTTCAACTACAACGGGACAATGATCTGATGCACCATAGATTTCGTCCCGAATCTCGCACATCTTGACGTTTTCGCGGAGTCGTTCACTCACCACAACTACATGAAGACTTAGTCAGCAAACCGGAGAAGGATAAGAATAAGTGACTGAGTCACGAACCATGATCAAGTCTCCACCCGATACCTTTTGAACGACAGTCAAAGCGGTATCCGAAATACGTATAATGTTGGTCGTCCGGATGCAATTCCCGCCAAAGGTCAAGGAACTTGTTCGATGATGAAGCATCCTGCTTTTCATCCTTTGAAGGGTCAAGTATCCGAGCGAAGGCTTTAGTCTCAGACTCGGTATATCCTGCCGATTTGTTCCAATTTTTCTTTGCGTGCGTTAGGTCTGTGTAACGAAGATCGTAAACAAAAGGCTGAATTGATGTTAAATGTTTCGCCTGTTGTACCTTTCTCTGTTGGTGCAACATTCAAATCACCCGCCCAAATAACAGGCTTTTTTGCATCGAGTTCTCGTATGTACTTCGTAAAGTGCTCATTCCATAACTCTTTCTCAGGTAATGTCTATACAAGCAAAAGTCAGTAACCATGAAGTGGCTATGGTCAATACTGAACTGGCAAACCTTCAAACCTTGGCCGGCATTCGTAACGTATGTAGCGACCAAATAGAATTTCTCGAATTCGGCGGTTACTATTCTTCCCTTGATAGCATCTTCATTTGGGTGACCTGGGAGGTCTTTTGTCACTGATATTGGTTCATGTTTCGAGAACACTGCTGTCCCGGCTTAATGTAACTTGTAAGTTTCGGAATGGGCATAGGACCGACAGACATAAATGGCGTACCATACCCTTTCTTGCCGGCAATCGACCAATACCTGTAGGGGTATCTGCTATCGAGGACTGGGACTTCCGATTCTCCATTCATCTTCGGAAACATGAATAAGCTACAATCGGAGAAATACAGTATAGCTAGAGAAAACATACTTTAGTTTCCGTCAATGTTAAAATATCAGCGTCCTCAGCTTCAACATAAAAGTTGAATCCCTGTCATCATCTGAAATCAGCTTTATGGTCTCTTCTTCTCTCAGTGGGAGCTAATAGATTAGATGCACCTTCTTCTGTGCAGCGGCCAATCCCGAAACATTCCACGATGCGATACGTATCGCACCTTCATGTTTCTCCGGGAACATGATATTCTCAGGTATGACTTTGTTGGTTGGTTGACCATTAGGTGCGAAGCCTTCTCTCGTCTCCCCATTTCCTGCAGTAGTAATTTTCTCATCCTTGTTCTTCGTCGCGTCCTTTCTCTTCTTAGCGAGTGCTGCCTCGTCGCCAGATGTCGGCGAAGCTTTCCGCTTTGTTGAGGCCGTGCGCTTCGGAGGCATACTTAGAAGATACGATTTGTAGGGATTTGGGAGGAGAGCTGGACGACAAGTAGACAAGCGGAGTAGCCGTAAATGACGGAAGCAAAAGGCATTCATTTGAATTTTAAATGATATTTTGTGACGCGACCTTCGACGCGTCGCGTAACGTTGTGGGCGTCTTCAAGTCGCGGAGCAGTCAGGCATCGGGTACTGCCGAGACTGGTACTGAGACTCATCTCGCCCATCACTTGCTTCATAACAGACTGTGCTCATGAATTCAGCTGATACCACGTCAATGATCTAATATCGTAATATTTTTAGTTTTCGGTAAAGAATCTATAGTACTTAAAATCTTTTCTATTCTACCCAATAGCTGAATATCTTATTTAACTTGTACCAAAAAGGCGTCAATCTCGGATGCGCAGTCCATACATCTCTTTGACTTTCTTCACCACAGCAGGATCGCCCGTGTTCTGTAGAAAGAAGGTTATAAGGCACATACTCGAGATTCGACAAGACGCCGCAAAATACAGCAACGAAACGTACCTTCGTGATCTCATCGCTAATCTTAATGCACGGCGCTCCGTTGACGTTAGCAATCTTGATGACCATGTTAAGTGCTTTACTCTTCTGTTTCCCTCCCGAGGAAACAGAACGGAAATCGTTCGTCAAGAACGTGCCAATCCCAAATGAACCTACCCCCGCGTTCATTGTAACATTCTCTTCACCGCTACCCAAATGAATATTTGATGGACTTACAGGTGATTCCTAGCTCGTCACACTGAGCCTTAATCTTAAGCGCCTTTTCATCCGTCAGCGCGTCGGAATAAATTATAGACTTCTTGCGATAGTCGATTCCCATGCTCTCATAGATCTCCTTCGCAAGAGGCGCATATACGAAGGGGTCTCCCGAGTCTTGACGAAGACCATGCCAGCGCAGAGCGCGCTCCTTGTCTTTGGTGAAGTCCTATAGAGAACCTGTCTTAGTTCGTAACTAGAAGACATGGAGTACGTCTCTACCTTGAAGAAAACTTCCGTAGAGAACGTATCTGTGAGGGCGATAAGTGGTCCGTCGGGATACACCTTTTCCCACAAATCGAGTGCGAGCCCATTAGCTCCTTCGTATCCACGAAGAGATGCTACCTGTCCTTCACGTTAAGGGAGACCTTGTGCTGATATGGCATTGCTTACACCCATAAACCATTCACTAAAGGAACAATTAACTGGCGAAACAAGACGGCTAGAAGTAAAAGATGCGTACTGTGCAATGGTTCCTATCGGCTTAATACCATATTTGAAAGCGAGATGCATCTACGGTGCACTTAGTCACTTTCAACGGATACAGAGTCAAACGATATAGTACATTACTTGTCCCGACAACTTTCCCCTTATCCGGAAACTCATTAGATGCTCGTATAAGCGTTGCGACCACCAAGTCTTGGATATAATAAGAACGTCGTCTACGCGTGCCAAATTCGCTAAATTGAATGTCTGCTTGTAGAAGCGTCTTAGCCTTCTCGTAAGCAATCTCTAATAGCAATGACATCGTTAATATACGCGTATACTCGATCTGAAATCATACCTTCTTGACTGTCATAACTCCAATCTGTATCCGCTGTGCGGAAATAAATTTCACTGAGACAAGCCATGAGTGGTACTTCCCAGAGTATCGTCTCTACCCATGGACCGACAGCACTAATCTCCAAGCGTCCCTTATTTGGGTCGTCTTTCAATGCTTTGAATTCGACATGTAGTTGTTCCGGCTTGAATCGGAACTTGGCCAGGTATTCTAGGTATGGTTCGCCAAAGAACGGACAAGTCTGACGTAGCCAAGCGATCTCTTCTGGAGTCGCGATGAGCTCATTAAAATCTGAAGCACGTCCAAATTATAAGCGTGACAATAGGTTAAATGCAGGGCAGACGAACGAGGTAAAGTCGAGATATAGCGCTCATAGCATTCCCTAGTGAAGTACACGTCTTCGTCTCTATGTGTAAAGCGGTATGTCGCTTGTACGTCAGGGAAATGGCGCAGGACGGCCTGCTGCATAGTGAGCTGGGATGCACACAGCCATCGAGTCAATGCCAAGGACACCGTGAAGAGGATAAGCAAAATGCACCTTGTAGAGGTCAGTGTCTAAAAGAGACCGAGGCATGGCAAAGTATTTTTCAGAGCCATCACGAAGGTGGTTTGCCATTGTCGTCGACGAACGAGAGTGAGTTGTGGTTTGCTAAGTTTAGGGTCTGCGCGGCACAACTTTAAGGACATGATAAGCCACCATGATATCTTAACAAGTGACAGAGTATCAGCGAAATGAAATTTAGGAATTCTGATTAGACGGGTTTATCTCCATTAAGTCAGTTTGATGGGAATTTGTAATTGATCTAGCTCACCTATCAATCTTATATGGAGGTGAAAAGTCTGTTTACACAAGTAGGAAGGTCTAGTGGCCCTGTGGGTGATGAAGCATAATCACACCTTTCTTTTCAGATATACTATACGTCCTTTCCACAATTAGTGCCGCAATAGCTCAGCTGGGAGAGCAGTAGACTGAAGTTCTAAAGGTCCCCCGTTCGATCCGGGGTTGTGGCATCCATAAAAGTTTGGAGTTTCTTTTGTTTCTTCAATGGCCATCTGACCAACCAATTTGTTTTCCTCATCATTAATCTGTGAAATTATGTACCCACCAATGAAAAACCATCTCTTACACTCGATTACCAGCAACACTGTTCGCCTCACTCGGCTACACACACTGCTTGCACGAAACAGCTGATCCCCACGGGGACTGAAGAGTAGGGCTCGGTACCGTACCGTATACGGATACGGGCCGTATAATACGACCCTTATACGGATACGGCTCGTATAATACGGTGCCGTATTTCTGAACCCAAAAACCTATACGGATACGGTACGGCCGTATACGGAACGTATACGCCATATACGGATACGGCGTAGTTGCTACATTTACCAAGGTGTAGCATGAAATGTAAGGGGCTACATCATTGTGATATTACCTCTTTAGTATAGAAATATTGAATTCTACCTATATTATGCCTTAATCTACATGAAATGTATAAAATTTGACTTATTGACATTTTGTTATGTAATTTAGTCTGTGATATTTGTCATAAAGTCGAGTCATGTGATGTACCTATATATCGGAATATATATCAGATTGCACATACTTTTACAATAATAGTGCTGAATATATTAGTAAATGCTAGTATAAGTGTCTGAACATTGAATACTACTTATTAGAGCTTCAGTATTATGTTTAGAGCAAGAGTTTCTTTCATTTAGTAGCCGTCTATCATATACAGGCGTATACGGTCCGTATTATACAGACTATATACGGTTACGGCCCGTAAAATACGTGCCGTATTTTTGAGTCAAATTTTTTATACGGATACGGTACGGCACCGTATACGAAAATGCCGTATCCGTATAATACGGTACGGGACCGAGCCCTACTGAAGAGGCGTAACTGCACTTTACTAACGATCGTACAATCCTCCGATCAGCGATCGAGCTTGATTTTTTCATAGCCGGTCGATCGGGGTCGCATGTGTTTTGCATCCGTTAATATAAAAGTAGATCACGGACACGTATGACATCTTGTGCCTGTTAGCACTTCGAGCAGTCTAATCCCGCCATGTCGTTCAACAAAGAGAAGCCTCGGGTTGGCATTATCGGGAGCGGGTGAGCTTCACGACGGGTATGATCATTTATCTGTCGTTGAGAAGTTTGATGTAGAGTCGGAGGCCTGTCCATGGCCATTGCCCTTAAGAAGAAACTCAACTTTGACAACTTCCTTGTGAGTGCGACTTTTATTCATGGCCGTTGACGGGTGCCAACTTAGGTATTGCAGATATTTGAGAAGGAGTCAGATATTGGAGGGACATGGCGAGTGAGTAACCCAATACAGTGACTTTCTTGCGGTGCACTGAAGAAAATCATGTGTGGTACAGGACAACACTTATCCAGGTTGCTCGTCTGATGTAGCCGGGCACTGGTACTGTCTCTCTTCCGAACCGAACCCCAACTGGTCATCCCTGTTCGTCCTTCAGCCTGAGATTCTCGCCTACTGGCAAGGTCTCGTCAACAAATATGGATTGCGAAAATACGTCGTTCTGAATACAACTGTTTTGAATGCCGTATGGGACGATGCTGCACAACACTATCGGCTGACGCTACGTGATTCGAAGACGGGTGAGGAGCGTGAAGAAGTAGTCGAGGCACTCGTCAGTGCCTCCGGGGGTTTCACTGAGCCGCATTATCCTAGTGACATTCCAGGGATGAAAGACTTTAAGGGTCCAATGTTCCATTCTGCACGATGGCGGAAGGACGTGGAATTATCCGGGAAGACCGTCGGTGTCGTCGGCAATGCAGCATCAGCGTAGGTCATCTCGCTTGACGATGCTTGGTGTTGATGATCTGAATAATGGTGCAGAGTCCAGCTCGTTCCGAGGATATCGGAAGATCCGTCTGTGAAAGTCATTAACTTCTGCAGAACTCCAAATTGGTTCGCGTTCCGAGTGAGTATTATCATGTATTGTACCGGATAACTGTGATAAGTTAATGCTATAATCAATTCAGGATAACTACAAGTATCCGGCTTGGGCTAAATGGATATTCGCTCACGTACCTGGCGTGATGTGGGCATACCGCACGTTCCTCTTCGCTCGTGTAAGCCTAACCGAGATCTATAAAAGCGTGAAATTGCGTTTGCTTATTCATTCCCTTCTCTTGATTAACCTAGTATGACTTATCATACTTAATTTTCCGAAATGAGAACAAACGAATGCAAGCAACGGCGCGTAAGGTGAGTCCTCACACCCTTTTGCAGACTCATTGTGCTAATGTATCTTCGCGTAGTTATTGACTAGGGAGCTCAAGAAGCGAGCACCTAAGGAATATGTCGACAACCTTGTCCCTTCATACCGTGAGTTCTCCACGGTTTTCGACTTTTATTCTCAGTCGTTTCATAATCTTGGATTATGCAGCACCCGGATGCAGACGAATCGTCATCGAGCCAGGATACCTAAAAGCTTTACATAAGCCGAACGTATCACTCAACTGGGATGGTATCGCTAGGTTTGAACCCGATGGCCTCGTTACGAAAACGGGTCAGAAGATACCTTTGGATGTGATTGTTTTGGCTACTGGTTTCCTCGTTGTGAGCATTCATCCTTACCATTCCTCGTCCGCTGCGGTACTGGATAAGCTGATTTGGACTGTACTTGATAGTGCAGGATTATGACCGATGTGAAAGGACTAGGAGGATTGACTCTATCTCAATACTTCGATTCTAAGGGCGGGCCGACTGCGTATCTGGGAACAACCGTCCCTGGGTTCCCCAACTTCTTTACAATCTTAGGTGCACTTTCTTCCCCCGTTCCTGCACTCACTAGAAAGTTAACGACTTCTTAAATGTAATAAGGCCCAAACATCGCAACGGGCCACGCATCTGTAATCTTCAGCGAAGAGGCCCAAATCAACTACATCGTCCAACTCCTTGCACCAATCCTCTCGCATTCCGCGTCTTCCTTCACCGTCCGTTCCTCAGTCACAGACGCCTTCAACGACCGCATCCAGAAGCGCCTCCGGTCGTCCGTCTTTGCCGCGTGCACGTCGTACTACCGTGCAGGGTTGGACGGAGCGGGGAAGAACGTGGCAATTTGGCCGGGACCTGTGACAGCGTATTGGTGGGAGACGAGGAAGGTTCGGTGGAGCGATTATGAGGCGAAGGGCGCTGAGAAGTGGGAGAGTGAGAGGAGGAGGAGTAATGTGATGAAGGTGCTGGTTTTGATTGCTGCAGTGCTACTGCTGGCTGCAGGGACGCAACCTTCAATAAGGAGTACTGTACTCGCCTTCCTTGCACCTGCATTGGCAAAGGTGCAAGAATTCCTTCCGCGCCTTGCCTTTCGTTAGATTTTTTTACTTTTGGATTGGATCGTAGAAAATCTACATCACAATATAAATAGATGGAAACGGTTATTCATTACAGCATACACTGGAAACGGAGGTGTTCTGTAAAAAACTAAGAGTACTGCATCAATTGGTATATAGCTTGCATTATCACTATTTGCCTAACATGATATAATATTAGTCATTGTTCATTTGTCACAAACAAATTGGATTACTCACCCTGGCGAATAAAAGATTGGAACCGGGTTGGTATGAAGGAAGGAATTTGTGATAGATAAATAGTGAATTTATACTACGTCGATCACTGTCGATCATTCCCCCAATTTACCTTCTCTGCCATCTTCACAGGACTTCACCCACTACCTTT
The DNA here is from genome assembly GCF_000271605.1 of Fomitiporia mediterranea MF3/22. Lineage (NCBI taxonomy): Eukaryota > Fungi > Basidiomycota > Agaricomycetes > Hymenochaetales > Hymenochaetaceae > Fomitiporia > Fomitiporia mediterranea. Next base: position 2,783,739 of record NW_006760392.1, on the reverse strand, counting down.
AAGTCTTTTGTCTTCGTGCAGTAGTGATACTATCACTGAAAATGTAAATGTGCCCTGTGCTGAGGTTATTTGTCATTCGACGCCTGGCGACACTACTCAACTTACTCAGCTGTACATTTATCCAAGCCAAGAAACAGGACCATGAGCTTTTCATCAGATATCAGGCTTGGTTTTGAGTCTCGGATCACCCGTGCGTTAGATCTATCGGCCAGCATAAGCATAAGTATGAACTCATGGACAAGTGTGACCTCTTAGGACGCGCCAGCACTTTAAGCAAATCAGTCGCATTCTACCATGTCGTTCAACAAGGAGAAACCAAGAGTTGGCATCATCGGAGCCGGGTAAGTTCATTGGACTGTTCTTTCGCTCGTTTGTTGACAGTAGATATTTGTGCAGAGTTGGCGGCCTCTCCATGGCCATTGCTCTTAAGAAGCAGCTCAACTTTGACAACTTTCTGGTGAGTCTGCTGGTTTCTTCATAGCTATGAATGTGTGCTGACTTGGTACTGCAGATATTTGAGAAGGCGTCAGACATCGGAGGAACGTGGCGAGTGAGTGAACTTCCGATCTGATTTCATACTGGCTCACTGAACATATCTAAAAAATAATGTGCACTGTAGGACAACACTTATCCAGGCTGTGCATCCGACGTAGCTGGGCACTGGTATTGTCTCTCATACGAGCTAAACCCGAATTGGTCTTCCCATTTCGTTCTTCAACCTGAGATTCTCGCCTATTGGAAAGGTCTCGTCAAAAAATACGGATTGTGGAAATACGTCGTTCTGAATACAGCTCTTGTGAATGCTGTATGGGATGATGATGCTCAGCACTATCGTCTGACCTTGCGTGATTTGAAAACAGGCAAGGAGTACGAAGAAATTGTCGAAGCGCTAGTTAGTGCCTCCGGGGTCGTCACTGAACCGCGTTATCCGAGCGATCTTCCGGGGATGAAAGATTTCAAGGGTCCGATAGTCCATACTGCGCGGTGGCGGAAAGACATTGATCTCGCTGGGAAGACTGTCGGCGTCGTTGGTAATGCCGCATCAGCGTAGGCTATCTCACTTCTGATGCTTCTTACTGGTCTGAAGTTCATTACAGAGTCCAGTTTGTTCCGAGAATATCCGAGGACCCTTCCGTCAAAGTCATTAACTTCTGCAGGACTCCGAACTGGTTTGCGTTTCGGGTGTGTTATCACGTATTAAACTGAGTGATTGTGCTGAGTTAACGCTGCCTCTTTTCTTCAGTCTCACTTCAAATACCCAGCCTGGGCCAAATGGATGTTTGCTCACGTCCCTGGCGTCATGTGGGCGTACCGCGCGTTCCTCTACTTAAGTGTAAGTCTTCTCAACATAAGTAGCTTCAAATGCAAGGAAATATCGCCAACTTCGATAATTCTTTTATTTTGTCATCCTTAGCATGAAATACTCTACAAACTTTTCCGAAATGAGAACAAACTGTTGCAAGCAGCAGCACGCAAGGCAAGTTCTCACTTCTACTCCATTATTTTTCCGCAAGAGACTAATACATATTCGGATGTGTAAATGTATCCTCACGTAGGTATTAACTACGGAGCTCAGGAGGCGAGTACCTAAAGAATATGCTGATAAACTTGTCCCTTCATACCGTACGTCCTCCTCAGTCCGATGATTTTTCGATTTTAAAGGTTGGCATACCTAGCGCCAGGATGTAGACGAATCGTCATCGACTCAGGGTACCTAAAGGCTCTACATCATCCGAATGTACAACTCAACTGGGACGGAATTGCCAAGCTCGAATCCGACGGTCTAGTTACGAAGACTGGTCAGAAGATATCACTGGACGTTATCGTGCTTGCTACGGGCTTCCACTTTGTAAATCTTCCTTCAGGTTATTTATCATCTAACGCACTACTACAACTAATCTGAACACTTTTGGTCATTACTAGTCCAAATTAACGATCGACGCGACAGGACCAGGAGGATTGACTCTTCAGCAATACTATGATTCCAAGGGTGGACCCACAGCATATCTGGGGACGACCGTTCCTGGGTTTCCTAATCTCTTCATGATCTTGGGTACATTTCATTCTCTCCACTCCGACATTCACCGGAAAATTACTGTTTTTTTTTGTACACAGGCCCGAATATCGCAACAGGCCACGCCTCAATCATCTTCAGCGAAGAAGCCCAAATAAACTATATCATGCAACTCCTTGCACCGATTCTTTCACGTTCCGTGTCTTCCTTCACAGTCCGCGCCTCCATCACCGATACGTTCAACGACCGCCTTCAGAAGCGTCTACAATCTACTGTATTCACCGCGTACCCGTCGATTTACCGTGCAGGTTCGGACGGAGCGGGTAAGGTTGTTGCGATCTGGCCAGGACCCGTGACAGCATATTGGTGGAAGGTGAGGAAGGTTCGATGGAGTGATTACGAGGCGAGAGGTGCAGAGAAGTGGGAGAGTGAGAGGAAGAGAAACAGAATCCGAAGGGTCCTCGCTTGGATTGCGGCGGCGGTTCTTTTGGCTGCAGGGGCACAACCTTCGATTAGGAATACTGCGCTTGCCGTTTCTACTCCTGCACTGGAAAAGGTATATGGGTTCATTCAGAACCTTGGATTTCGATAGACAGTGATGTATCTTGACTAGATGATAGAAAATCCTCATTTATGTGTGCATGGAAATGATAATTTATAACAGAATATACACTAGCAGACGAAGTGCGACTTTCATCTTTCATTAGTAACTTCCTAGAATGTGATGCAGATATCTTAGTATCAAATTTTCGTGTGTGTTGATCTATAAACGAATAGAACTGCTCGCTGCAGTAACTGAAAAGGCAGTGAAAAGCTAGGAAGAGCGGGAATGACATAGTAAATATATTCTACATCGATCACTGTCGATCATCTCTATACGGGGTAATATAATAGTGCTTGAATTCCTTTCCTTCCTTCTTGTTTGCTGCCTTTTTCCCGTCTTCAGCCTCTTTCAGCTCTTGTGTTCGTTTGGTGATGACAAAATCGCTTGACGTGCATAAGCTCTTCCGACGTTTGGTTGTCAGCAGCAATACTCGCCTTATTTGGCTACACATTCATCCCGCCAAAGAACAGGGGCATGAACCATGAGGTCCCCACCGCATATCAAAGTATTGGTTTCCGTCTCTGGAATCAGACTGGATCATTGTCGGACCGCCCATGCGTTAGATCCATCGGTGAAAAGAGTATATAAGTTTGGGTACTGCTCATAGACCGGTGTGACCTCTTGGGCGCGCCTGTGCTCCGAGCGGACTTTGTTCCGATCTACCATGTCGTTCAGCAAGGAGAAATCGAGAGTTGGCATAATTGGGGCTGGGTGAGCTTATTGGAATGGTAATTACTCGTTTGTTGATAGTTGCTATATGGTGTAGGGTTGGCGGCCTCTCCATGGCCATTGCTCTCAAGAAGCAGCTCAATTTTGACAACTTCTTGGTAAACATACTGCTTTCTTCATAGCTGATGGCCGGCGGCGCTGACTTGGTGCTGCAGATATTTGAGAAGGAATCAGACATTGGAGGAACATGGCGAGTGAGTGAACCCCAGTCTAATTTCATCCTGTCGCGCCGAGCACTTAAAAATCCATGTACACTGCAGGATAATACTTATCCAGGCTGCTCATCCGACGTAGCTGGACACTGGTATTCTCTCTCATACGAGCCGAACCCAAATTGGTCGTCCCGTTTTGTCCTTCAACCTGAGATTCTCGCCTATTGGCAAGACCTCGTCAACAAATACGGCTTACGGAAGTACCTCGTTCTGAATACAACTGTCGTGAATGCTGTATGGGACGATGACGCTCAGCACTATCGGCTGACCCTGCGCAATTTGAAAACAGGCAAGGAGTACGAAGAAGTTGTCGAAGCGCTCGTTAGTGCATCCGGAGCACTGGCCGAGCCGCGTTATCCGAGCGACATTCCAGGGATGAAGGATTTCAAGGGTCCGATGTTCCACACTTCATGGTGGCGGAAGGATGTTGATCTTGCTGGGAAGACCGTTGGCGTCGTAGGCAATGCCGCATCAGCGTAGGCTATTTCACCTTGTAAGGCTTGTTGCTAGTCTCAGGTTGATTACAGAGTCCAGCTTGTTCCGAGGATATCGGAGGATCCGTCTGTCAAGGTCATCAATTTCTGTAGGACTCCGAACTGGCTTGTTTTCCGGGTTGGTGATATCATGTATTATAATGGAAGATTACGCTGAGCTAAGGCTACTTTTACTACAGCCTAACTTCAAGTACCCTACGTGGGCTAAATGGGCATTCGCTCACATCCCTGGCGTCATGCGGACATACCGAACTTTTGTCTTTTACAGTGTAAGTCTTCCTGACATGTCTCTAGGCTCAACGACAAAATTGTCAATTTGGCTTATTCTTTATCATGAAATTACTAGTATGAATCATTGTACAGGCTTTTCCGAAATGAGAACAAGTTATTGCAAGCGGCAGCACGCAAGGTAAGCTCGCATATCTAGTCCGTTATGTTCTCTCAATGTTCCCCCAAGAGGAAGGCGCTGAGCTGATCGTATAAATGTATCTTCACGTAGGTATTAACTATGGAGCTCAAGAAACGCATACCTAAGGAATATGCCGACAAACTTATCCCTTCCTACCGTAAGTTCTCTGCAGTCTTCGACGCTCCTCCATCTTGTCTGAACATCGTTATACACAGCACCCGGATGTAAACGAATGATCGTCGAGCCAGGATACCTAAAAGCTTTGCATCAGCCGAACGTACAACTCAACTGGGATGGTATTGCCAAGTTCGAACCTGACGGTTTAGTCACAAAGGCAGGCGAAAAGATATCATTGGATGTCGTTGTATTTGCTACCGGCTTCCACTTTGTGAGTCTTCGTTCCTAGACTACACTCATGCAGACTATTCTGAACTTAATTTGTAATTACTAGGCTAGATTGATAACAGATGTGACGGGACAAGGAGGGTTGACTCTACAACAATACTTCGATTCTAAGGGTGGACCGACAGCGTATCTGGGAACGACTGTCCCTAGTTTCCCTAATTTCTTCGTAATCCTGGGTATGTTTCCTTCTTTCCGCTCCAGCACTCTTTAGAAAGCCTGCTAATCTCTCTATGTACACAGGTCCGAACACCGCGACAGGTCACGCATCGGTCATCTTCACTGAAGAAGCCCAAATCAACTACACCATCCAACTCCTTGCACCAATCATCACACGCTCCGCGTCTTCTTTCACTGTCCGATCCTCGGTTACGGACGCTTTCAACGAGCGCCTTCAAAAGCGTCTTAATTCCACAGTATTCGCTGCGTGCGCGTCGTGGTATCGTGCAGGGTCGGATGGGACAGGAAAGAACGTGGCGATTTGGCCGGGACCTGTGACAGCGTTTTGGTGGAAGGTTCGGAAGGTTCGATGGAGTGATTACGAGGCGAGAGGTGCTGAGAAGTGGGAGAGGGAAAGGAGGAGGAAGAGAATCCGGCAAGTTCTCGCTTGGATTGCGGCGGCGGTTCTTCTGGCTGCTGGGACGCAGTCTTCGACGAGGAACGCTGTGATTGCCTCCATTGCACCTACATTGGAAAAGGCCTATGAATCCATTCCGTGTCTTGGGTTTCGTAGATCGTTTTGATCTTGATTAGGTGATAGAAAGTCCTCTTTATAATAAATAATACGTAGGAAATGCCTATGAAAACGTGGTGCGATTTCGAAATTCATTACTTTCCTGAGATGCAAACAGACTCATCTACCCTCATATCTTGTCGTCTGCTGTAAGTAATATTAATCCTATTGTTTGTGACAATCAAATAATCGTTGATGCAGTAGAGGCAGTATGAAGCAATATGAAAGCACTCCTGCTGGATAAGGTTACTAAATAATGCTACTTATGTCGATCACTGTCAATCATCTCCAAACAGAGCAAATGCATAAATATCTTTCCACTACTAGTTGTACTGTTTCCAGCTTTACTTCGTTTTTGTTCCTGTCTTTATTACCTCTCAACTCTCTTTCCTTGTTCAATAAGGATACTACCAGTAAATATGCTTACTTGACAAGTGATAAGACAATTTTGACGTTGTGATTCTTAGTGATGGTATTCGCATCTTTGGTGCACTGTATCCACAACTCCACATTGCCTCCTGGCCAAACCATAGTGTAGGCTTTTCGATGACGTCTGTCACATCAAGCTTGATTCCTACCTCTGCATCGCTGCCAAAGTACCCGTGCAACTTCATCTATCAGTTAGCATAGTATAAGACTGTGACCTCTTGCACACATCAACACTAAGCAAACAAATCACATCCTACCATGTCGTTCAACAAAGAGAAACCTAGAGTTGGCATTGTTGGCGCCGGGTGAGGCTGTTTGAATGCTAGTCTGCTTGTTGCTGAAGTCATCCTTTCTTGTAGAACTGGAGGCCTGTCTATGGCCATTGCTCTCAAGAAGCAGCTCAACTATGACAACTTCCTGGTGAGTATAATATTTTACCCATGGTGCCAACGGGCACTGACCTGGTTTTTTTGTTACAGATATTTGAAAAAGGATCAGACATTGGAGGAACATGGCGAGTGAGTGACCTTGCAGATTAACTTGATCACAGCGCAGTGAAGAAACTATGTGTGTTATAGAACAATATCTATCCGGGCTGCTCATCCGACGTAGCTGGACACTGGTACTGCCTCTCATCCGATCCGAATCCAAACTGGTCGTCCCATTTTGTTCTTCAACCTGAGATTCTCGCCTATTGGCAAGGTCTCGTCAACAAGTATGGATTGCGGAAATACCTTGTCCTGAATACAGCCGTTGTGAATGCTGTATGGATCGATGATGCCCAACACTATCGGTTGACGTTGCGTGATCGGAAGACGGGCGAGGAGCGCGAAGAAGTCGTTGAAGCTCTAGTTAGTGCCTCTGGGGCGCTTGCCGAGCCGCGTTACCCAAGTGACATTCCGGGGATGAAGGATTTCAAAAGCCCGATGTTCCATTCTGCACGGTGGCAGAAGGATGTGGAGCTCTCGAGGAAGACCGTCGGTGTCATCGGCAATGCCGCATCGGCGTAAGTTATGTCACTTTGTGGTGCTTCCTGCTAATCTGAGAGACTAGTACAGAATCCAACTTGTTCCAAGAATATCAGAAAATCCGTCTGTCAAAGTCATCAACTTCTGCAGGACTCCAAACTGGTTCGTGTTCTTTGTACGTGCTGTCATGTATTACGCCAAATGACTGTGCTGGGCTAATGCTATTTTTATTTCAGCCGAACTTCAAGTACCCAGCGTGGGTCAAATGGGCGTTCGCTCACATCCCTGGCGTCATGTGGATATACCGCGCGTTCGTTTTCTCCAGTGTAAGTTTTCCCAATGCACCTTTAATTGCAAGAAAATGTCGTCAAGTCCACTTATTCCTTTGTTTTTAACTCCTTAGTATGAGGCACTCTACACAATTTTCCGGAACGAGAATAAACTGTTACAAGCAATAGCGCGCATGGCAAGCTCTCGCGTCTGCTCCTAGAAAGGACGCAAATCTGATTCCATGGATGTATCTTGACGTAGGTATTTACTGTGGAGCTCGAGAAGCGTGCACCTAAGGAATATGTCGACAAACTTATCCCTTCATACCGTAAGCCCTCCACATCTCTCGACTTCCACTGTCGTTTTGAAGCGTGGGACATGCAGCGCCAGGGTGTAAACGAGCCATCTTCGACCCAGGATACATTGAAGCTCTACAACGGCCGAACATCTCACTCAACTGGGACGGAATTTCCAAGTTCGAACATGACGGTCTAGTCACAAAGACAGGCGAAAAAATACCATTGGATGTCGTTGTATTTGCTACTGGCTTCCACTTTGTGGGTCTTCGTTCATCGAACACATTCACGTAGGCTGTCCTGAACTTAATTTGTAATTACTAGACTCGATTAACAACAGATGTAACAGGACAAGGAGGGTTGACTTTGCAACAATACTTCGATTCCAAGGGTGGACCGACGGCGTATCTAGGAACGACTATCCCTAGCTTCCCTAATTTCTTTATGATCTTCGGTATGTTTCTTTCTCTATCCTTTCCAGCACTTTTTAGAAAAATTACGGATTTCTTTTATACACAGGCCCGAACACCGCAACAGGCCACGCATCGGTCATCTTCACCGAAGAAGCCCAAATCAACTACACCATCCAACTCCTTGCACCAATCATCTCGCGCTCCGCGTCTTCTTTCACTGTCCGATCCTCGGTTACGGACACTTTCAACGAGCGCCTTCAAAAACGTCTCAATACTACCGTATTCGCTGCGTGCGCGTCGTGGTATCGTGCAGGGTCGGACGGGACGGGGAAGAACGTGGCGATTTGGCCGGGACCCGTGACAGCGTACTGGTGGAAGGTTCGGAAGGTTAGGTGGAGTGATTATGAGGCGAGAGGAGCCGAGAATTGGAAGAGGGAGAGGAGGAGGAAGAGAATCTGGCAAGTTCTCGCTTGGATTGCGGCGGCGGTTCTTCTGGCTGCTGGGACGCAGCCTTCGATAAGGAACACTGTGCTTGACTTCATTGCACCTACGTTGGAAAAAGATGTATGAACCCATTCCGTGCCTTGGGTATCGTTAGATCACGATATAGCTTGGTTACATGTTGGAAAAGCAACGTTTATGTAATGGAACCTAGTATAACCGCATTATGAAGTGTACATGGACTCGGAATTGATTGTCGATATAATACATGTACATGTGTATACAGTATGAGGGGAACATAAACCAATACATGATATACTTAGCAGAATCGATCGCTATGACGGCTATTCAGTAACTTGATATGCGCTAACAGAGATAGATCGTACCTCTTGAGTTTTGCTCGTCGGTCCAGCAACGCCTCTGCTAATTTTCCTTCTTTACGAGCTTTCTTCAACTAATGCGAACAATAAACCGTCTATTACAAAAAAAGTGATACTGATACGTACCTCTGCCTTGTCTTCTTTTGAAACGATTGATCTACCTGCTCCCCATGCTTGATATGTCCGACTGCAATTTCTGTTAGCATATCTTGAAAAATACCGCAGAGAACAAATCACGACTTACTTTGTACCAGCTTCGTCAATCTTACTCTTCCCCTCACCCTCCTTAAATTTCTTCTTCCTCTCCTCCTCGCTCGCTTCACGTTTATACCGACTCTGTACCTTCACCCAGAATCGTTCGTTGAAGCCAATCTCCTCCGCATCACCTCTTAATGACCTGCCACCACCTGCAACCTCATCTATACCTAGATACTTTTCGTATATGTTTTGGAAGGCGATCATCCCGTCTGGAAGGACGAGAGGCGTCCAAGATTCCTGTGGTCCGCGAGCTTCGCGGAAAGCAGAGACGATTCCGTGGTCGTCGCATGAGAGGAACTTCGTCTCCCCAGATCCTGTGGAAGAGGCAGTTCCTGTACGGAGTGTTAAGGTATCGGAACCAGCGACGCGCGTCGCAACCCAGACTTGCGAGACGTCCGTCGGTTCGCGGGATAGTAAACTACCTTCCTCCTTGTTATCTCCTGCGTCCTCGGCTTCACCATCTTTCGCCCCTTTGTCCTTGTCGAGCGACGAAATAACCGCACGTCCCCTCGTAGAATCGAATGATATGCACACAGGCGAGGGATCTGAAGGGTGCATTATGAACACTGGACCACGAATCTCCTCGGGCTTCTCAGGTCGGACCCAAGTCTCGTCATTCTCTTCCTCGTCTTCGCGCCGCCTCCGCCGAGATGGTTCGGCTTCATCACCATCTTCTACATGTTTTCGCTTCTTCTTGGGCTTGTCGCCCTTGAACCTGAGTTTGGTCGGCATGACTTGCAAGTTACGAAAGCAAGTGTCTGACACTGTGCTGTTGAGGGTGAAGGATCGACGTTATGTCATCACGTGTTGACATGGATCCGGTCTTCAAAGGTTACGCAAAAATAAAATAATACAAAAAATGTACATCAATTTCTGCAGCTACCATGATACCTGAAATAAATATTTTGGAGAGAATAGTCTCGGTATATAGAGAATATAACCTAAAGTATTTATTATCTTGTGTGAAGTACTGAAGCGGCGTCAAATATACTTGAGCATGTGACGTGATTACCAAATTGGGATGAATTCTCCTCCTCCAAGGTGCTCATCGTTGCAGATGAAACAATCGACGACGCCCGACAGCCTCAAGATATGGTAATCACCACCAAAGGTACGTTGCTGTACTATTCCTATCTCTTATGACTGTCCGGGGATGCGTGAATAAGGTGCAAAATGGAGGTTGAAGAGCTGGAATAGGGTGGATGGACATTATTTGAATGGATGGATGGGATTGCAAGATTTGCTTTTGGATCGAGCCGGACGGCTAGGAGAGATAGAGCATGAACAAACCATATACTAATGCTTTTCAATTTCTCAACAGACTTCTCAGCGTCGCGCCGCAAGTCGCGCAAGGCGCACTTCAGCGCACCTTCCTCAGTGCGTCGCAAGATCATGTCATCCGCCCTTGCGAAGGACCTTCGCGCAAAATACAACGTACGTTCCCTCCCCTGCTCTCCTCTCATTCTCTTTACACTCATATATCTCATATCTAATATCTTTTTACTTTACTTTCTCATATATATAGACCCGCTCGATCCCTATCCGAAAGGACGACGAAGTCCGAATCGTTCGTGGGAAGTACAAAGGCCGAGAGGGCAAAGTCACACAAGTCTATCGTAAAAAATGGGTAATCCACATCGACCGTGTACAGCGTGACAAATCCAACGGCGCGTCTGCACCTATTGGTATCCACCCTTCCAAGGTAGTTGTCATAAATATCAAACTCGACAAGGACCGACGTGCGATTTTGGATCGTAAGGATAGGAAGAAGGCGGGTGCGAAGGGGGATGATATCGAGGTCGACGTGAGTTCTTCCTTCTGTTCTGTGTATTATACTGGTACTGATGGACTGTGAAGTGATTGCTATGTGTATCATCGGGCTTCTGTCTTTTGCTTTCGTCATCTTTGTTCCATACCATCCTTACATGCTTACACGACACTCAAAACTCTTAGTCTATGTTGTATGCACTCTGCACCTACAAGCAAATTTGATATGCAACATACAGTAGGCATCGCACTTGTTTGGTGGAACGAATTTTCGAACCGCGTGAAATGAATACAAGCATCAAAGTTCAACTCGCTATGTAATATTAATATGTATACACGAGACTTGGGGGTTGACAGGAATTAACCATGGCAATAATAGCCTTGAAGCTCAGTTTACAACAGTGTTGTTAAAACACTCCCGTTTGGCTCCGTAACTTTGAGTAACTCCCCAATGTTGTATTATGCACTCATATGCACACATGTAAGCGAATTCAAGCTGCTTTTTCTCTCCCCCCTTTTAAAAATATTCTTGCTCGTTAATACCTTGTCACTTATAAACCGTGTAATCACTCCAAAACGCAAATTCATCCATGAGTCATCTTCATTCATTCATCTGTACACGCCACAAAAAGTACACCATCCCCACTCACTGGAAGAACTGGAGTCTAATCACTATCAACATAAATCGGCTCCTCATCCGAATCAACTCCCCAATCCATCTCAGGACTAGGCTCCCTCTCCACAACCTGCTTATTCACACTCCTCGCAGAAGGCCTCGGTACACGCGCACCTCCAGCACCAACAGGTCCGTCATCTGCCAATCGTCGTGACGCGGCGGAGCTGAGCGTCTGGCCTCTTCCCCATCCATGAGTATTATTTAAGTTGGGTTGTTGATTTTGGTCTGAAGATCTCTCGTCTTCCTCTTCTTTTTCTTTCCCCTTGCCTTTTGCGTTGGCCGAGGGAGTGGAAGAGTTACCGAGTGTACGTCCTGATAGTGTATTTCCACTTCCTGAGAAACTTGACGTCTCACCTCCTATTGAGGTGGAAGTTGAAGGTCCTGAACCGTTGACGACCGTGTGGTCATCCGGGACGTTATACGGTATATGCTTGAACCCGAAGAAGAGTTTTCCGTGTGGGAGGTTTAAAGCTGCTGGTGTGTACGTATCCGTATCTAACGTGTCGTTCGTTACGATTCTTCGCTTGCTGCATTATGAAGTAGAATGTGTCAGTCGTTTTAATCTCAAGACTGGATCAGAAGTAGGAAGGAAACATACTCAGTTCGAAAGACTTTGCTCCCCTCCTGCAAGTTCTCAATGCCTCTCTGGCTAATACCTCGTCCCTTCGTTTTCCTCCCATTCAACGTCTCACCCTTTCCTTTAAAGCTTTCCCAAACCTCACCGCCCTTTGACAGAGTCGTCTCACCCGTCGACGTTCCAGCGAAGGCGCCAGACAATGAAGACGGTGGCCTCGACGACCCTGGTGACGATTCACCCAAATCAATCTTGAGCTTCGACGCCATTGTAGGTGGTGGCGCAGCCTTGGGTCGTTCAGGCTCCTTGTACCCCACCGGAGGCGCAAAGTCCACTTCAAGATCTGTGTCGATAATGTTTATGCCTTCGCCACCTGGTTGTGACTCCATTACTAAGAAGTCAAAGACAATGGAATTGTAGCTGATCGCGATGATATCGCCTTGTGTTAATGCAGAGAAATTTCGTAATGCATGTTCTAGTCTGTTAAGAATTTATTAATACTTAAAGAAAGACGAGTTGGAAACAAGAGCCCGCGTACACTGCCTTTGGGTCCGAGATCTCCAAGAAATGTACAGCTTGCGGTTGTAACTTGACGAATTGACCCTTCGGTAGCTCAGCCCCAGTTATGCGAATCGGGTCTCCTTCGTTCAGGTTGAGAGTCTTCATCATCCAATATGGTAGGTGGACACATCCTTCCTCAGCGATGAACTCCAACACACCTGCGTGCGTCGAGGCAGCAGGGTTAGCAGGATTGCTAAGCTTGAACATCCAGGGCGACTCAAGGTCTAAATTTGTCAAGTTCGCAAGTGCAGAAGGTGGCATGATAACTGGTACGAATAATCAGTGTCAGTCTTAGTTGTGGCGAGGTGTGGCTTCAGACGTACTCTTCCCTCCATAACTCAAATTCGTACGCTCATTTCCAGGTAACAAAGCTACACTGTATGCTTTCATATATTCGTCGTACGATCGTGCCGATCGCCTATTAGGACCAAAGCCACCCGGAAATCCTCTGTGGAAATTAATTAGCCAGGTAGTATATTTACGCCCAGAGGCTTACTCACTGTGCGAGCTGAGCAAACAAACCGGCAGCTCCATGGCCGTCGAACGGGTCATCTCCTCCAAACTGCGCAGATGCTAAGTGATAGTTCACAAACCAGTAGATCTGCAGACTCACCATGTTCATAAACTTTGAGTGAGAGATAGGGAGAGGAGATGGTGGTAAGCAGTAGAGACACGACAGTCTTGGTGTACGCGCAAGTCATACAGACGCGGTCAATCATCCTTCCTTACTGAGCCGTACATATTATGTAATATGGCCTCAACGCGTCCTGCCCTTCCACTGTTCCAGCTCCTTCTCTACCTCCCATATTCTATCGTGTCCACAGCTTTGGCGTAACAAAAAATGTCGACATCAATGCAGCCAAAAGTCATAGCTGGCTCCAACACTGGGGCCAACAGGTCTTTCAATGACAAGGTGACGAGAGTTGATTGAATCGTATTCTGCATGAGTTGACGACGCGTAAATGCATAGAGCAAACCGCAGGAAGTCCGTCTGTCTAATATGACGGCCGCAAAGGGTTCGTTCATGCTTTTGAAATTATTAAATTTATCTACCTTACAATTGCGCCTTAGCTATCAGTGATGCCGTCCGGACATCCTTGGGGCCGAGGGGAATGGACAAAATGGTATGCGTTTTGTCAATGGTATGTTCTGCGATTCACAAATTTACAACTTTTTCGTAGATCCAAACTCCCAAAGGCGAGGTGATCATCACGAACGATGGTGCTACTATCTTGAAGAGCATCCAGGCATTACATCCTGCGGCAAAGATGGTGCTTATATCATTTTCTTGTGCATAACCGTATCAAATCGTTAATTTAATTCTTCACTTCTTCAGCTTGTAGACCTATCAGCAGCACAAGACGTCGAAGCAGGGGATGGTACAACATCCGTAGTCGTCCTAGCTGGAAGTTTTCTAGGCGCAGCAGAAAAGATGCTTGAGAAAGGGATGCATCCGACGATCATCGCAGAGTCGTTCACGAAGGCTGCTGCAAAATCAGTCGAATACTTGACTGAAATCTCCACCCCCGTAGATTTGAACGATCGAGCTAACTTACTTCGCGCCGCAACTACCTCATTGTACTCAAAGGTATCGTTTGACTCCTTCACTAATATGTAAGAATGAGGATTGACAATTTTGCAGATTGTATCGCAATACTCGTCTACCCTTGCACCTATTGCTGTCTCCGCTGTTACACGGTTAGCGACCGCGACATCCTCAAATGTGGATCTTCGCGATGTCCGCGTTGTAAAAAAAGTCGGCGGAACGATAGAAGATACAGAACTCGTCGATGGAGTCGTCTTAAACCAAAACGTCGTCGTCTCAGGAGGAGGACCAACGCGTATCGAAAAGGCTAAAATCGGTCTTATCCAATTCCAACTCAGTGCTCCTAAACCAGACGTAAGCACCTACCTTTATTCTACCCCTATATTACCTGGTGTTAACAAACTTTTTCTTACGTATGCAGATGGATAACACCGTCATTGTAAACGACTACCGCCAAATGGACAAAATCCTCAAAGAAGAACGTCAATACCTCCTCAACCTCTGCAAACGCATAAAAAAAGCCAACTGCAACGTCCTCCTAATCCAAAAATCCATTCTCCGAGACGCAACAACCGACCTCTCCCTCCACTTCCTCGCCAAACTCAAAATCCTCGTCGTCAAAGACGTAGAACGCGATGAGATTCAATTCCTCTCGAAATCACTTGGATGTAAACCGATTTCGGATATTGAGGCGTTTACGGAGGATAAGTTGGGTCAGGCGGAGTTGGTTGAGGAGACGAGTAAGGCTGGGGCGAAGATTGTGAAGATTATGGGTGTGAAGAACCCTGGGAGGACGGTTAGTATCCTTGCGATGGGTGCGAATAGTCTTGTGCTTGAGGAGAATGAGAGGAGTTTGCATGATGCGCTTTGTGTGGTTAGGTGTCTTGTTAAGAAACGGTTCGTATCTACCTTTCCCCTCTCCTTTACTTCAATACATCTTAACTCAATTACTTATTGGTAAATACAGTGCACTTATCGCAGGCGGCGGCGCCCCAGAGATCCACGTCGCACGCGCCCTCTCACAATTCGCACACACACTCAAAGGTATGGAAGCCTACTGCTTCCAAGCATACGCCGACGCACTCGAAGTCATTCCCACCACCCTCGCCGAGAACGCAGGTATGAACCCAATCGCGATCGTGACTGAGCTACGAAATCGGCATGCACTTGGGGAGAAGAATGCAGGGATTAACGTTCGGACTGTAAGTCTTTTTCCTTTCCTTTCCTTTCCTTTCCTTTCCTTTCCTTTCCTTTCCTTTCCTTTCCTTTCCTTTCCTTTCTTTTTTTCGGAGGTTGTGAGATTTGAATGTTAACATGTGCTTTTGTGATCGTAGGGCCTGATTTCGAACATCCTGGAAGAAGACGTCGTACAGCCTCTCCTTGTCTCGACTAGCGCAATTGAACTAGCGACAGAGACCGTTTGTCTCCTTTTGCGTATTGATGACTACGTCCAAGCGCGGTAGAGGATATTATATAAGATTTATCACGATAGAAGAAATATAAAAGATCACGTTGTAGTTAGTTGATCGTCTGTGATGATTGTGGTTTGATATCTAGTGTTACAGTTGAAAATGTCTTATTGCATAACGTCGGGAGAGGGCTAAACCCAATGCATTATACAATTTATGCATTATAACAATACATTTTGGCTGAGGACCTGAGTTTTGGTCTGGCCAAAAGTCTATGCATTATGCCATTTATGCATTATGATGTGATGCAATAAGACATTTTCAACTGTAATCTTATTAGATGCGGAAGGTGTCGCGGTGTAAAGAATGCTAATACACGTAAAAAAAGACAACATAACAAAAGAGAGAAGGTGGAATCAAGCAGTAGAAGCCGCAGCCGTAGCACTAGCAGCAGGTACAGAAGGCGTACTAGTCCCACTACCACTACCACCGTCCGATGCACCTGGTTTAGCTCTACTCCTTCCCCACTTAATTCCAACCATCACACCATCAATTTCCAATCCATTCGACCATACTTCTGCTGCCCTTTCCGCCGCCGCGCGACTCGTGAAATTCACAAATGCACATCTCGACTTTGCGACGTACACTACACTGCGGATCACAGTTGCCGGGTTCGTCTCTCCTGTCCCTGTTGATGAGGAAGAGGAGAGGACGGAAGGAGGGAGAGTTTGGACGACGTGTGTTCGGATGGACTGTTCGGTTGCGTTTTGCGGGAGGGAAGATAGGAAGAGGGAAGTCTAACGCGGAATAATAATTAGTCGAGAGGAAAAGAGAGAAAAGAGAAAAGACGAGAACGTACGATTGATTCATCTTCCGGAGGTTCGAGTCCTTGCGTCTTCGCATGCTCTGTAAAGATCTTACGCGCAACAGGGTCATTCCGTCCATGATACCGATCTTGCATATTCTGCTTTGACAGTTCGTTATCCTCTGGCATCTCATGTCTGCAGCCAACAGTCGAAATTAACATCACAGAACAAAAGCTCTTGAGTAACGCAAAAGAGAGATAGACGTACCGATAAGGGCATTCGGTTCCCCTATTACAATCACCCTTCACGAAGAACGAGCATACCTTAGGTCGATTCCGTTTGTAATAAGGATCCGTCCGTGCTAGTTGTTTCAACATCTCTTTCCCCGCTGAATGTGCTCTCCCGGAGTCAAGCAAAGATTTGTTTCCTTCCAACTACCCGTTCGCAAATCGTAAGTATCATCGAAGGCCTCCACGTAAAGAGAACAAAGTAGCTCACCTTCCCATCCATATTCTGCGCAAAATACTCCCTATTAATATCACTACTCGGCGCAGCGCTCTTAATCGCCAACGCCGCATCCCGAACCTGCGTTGGTAGCCCATACTCTAAGTCGAGTAAACAAGTCTGGCAGACGTTCTTGATTTTCGCGCAGGTTTGACAGACAACCGTTGTTTTGAAACGCATGCCTGCGCCAGGGTTCCACCGGAAGACGGTGAAGGGGCGAGCGCAGGTGCCGCATGAACGTCCAAATTCTTGTTTGGACTAGAAGCAAGGGGAAGTTAGGTAAGATACTATGGTGTGAAGAGTAGGGGAGAGAGAAAGACGTACCATTCGAACGAAAGCATTGTCGCCCAAACCTGCATCATGTCAGTTAGTCCCGTTCAACCTCAAAAGAAACGAGCCAACGCACAAGTTTCACAGAGAATAGGAAACTCGCTCTGTTCCCAACCAGCTTTATTAATATCTGCTTTTGGCGGCATCGTGTATTTTTACAGCTCTGGTTATACAGGTGTTTGTGAATAAAGTGGGAGTGGTCAAGTTGAAAGAAAGTGCTCGACCTCACGTCGATCACTCACAGGTATTAGTCATCAAGTGCTCCGGCGATTCACAAAAACGCAAATCCAACGTGGCACCCTCATTTCTCCACTAACAAAGATTGTCCCCTTCGGGGTGACATACGAAAAAATTGGAACGATACAGAGAAGATTAGCATGGCCCCTGCACAAGGATGACACGCTTTTCAGAGTGGAATGCACTTAGGTGCACAATATTTATTGCATTTTTCATCTATGAGATTATACTTTGTCTAATTTTTGTTTGAAAATAGTTACACAGTAGGATTATAGTCTATTAGTCTCTATACAGCTTCTGATTTGCCTGGGCTGGGCAGAGTCTAGCATATGCACAGCACGACCACTATTCATTCAAGACTAGCTTCATTGTGTCTTTACAGTCCCTGCCTTGATTTCCTCACTGGAATTGGATCCTCATTATCTAGCTGTGCATTTCCAATTCCAACTGTACACATTCTAGAGACACTATACAATACAAAATAAAAAGGAATACACTTGTCAACCAGACATTTATACATAACCCAGTCTATCTCTACTAGAAAGTTATTCTCAAGGAAGTCAACAATCCAAAAAGGGACCAGCACTCATGCGTGGGGCAACTAATTTAGCAAGCACGACGATCCATTCTTCTTACTTATGCCTCGTCTTACTAGCGCTTGCACTGCAATTCTTCTCTTTGTGTCACTAAATGTCAATTAGTAAGTCGCGCCGAGGCAGTGATGGTTATACGAATAGTACCGCCATGTAAGAGAAGAAGAAGCGGAAACAGCCACCACCGTTCAGACATTCGCCAAAGGATAAAGGTGACGTTCTGGCACTTCCCTATTCAACTTCAATTTTATTGACTATTCGTTTATGTGGCGCAGAACTTGAAAAAATCATGGATTGAGGAGAAGAAACTCAGAAGTCAGTAGAAGGCTCAAAAACAGAGGGAAGGACCTGATTTCGGATGGCCAAAGTTGATGAGTTCTACATACTTTGGTGGCAGAGTTGGAAGATGTTGTTGTGTCGGCGAGTGACGAGAACGAGGACAGGACTCGACAAAGCAGGGTACGGCCTGAAGAGTACACGTGTTCGGATGAAGATGGAAGTTCAGGACTAGAACCAGTACCAAAGAAAAGAAAAAGGGACCTCTCCGTTCGACGTCCAAAACTTCAGGCAATTGGGGATCTACGGATGAAGACGCTCGGCATGAGGACGCAGACACTCAGCCATCTCTCCCCACAATCCTCTACACTTACAAATCCAATCCTCTACACCAACAAAAAAAAGTCGTTAACGCTTCTCCCAAACGACCTCATTCCTCCAACACTGAACGAAATAATACACAGGAATGAGGTAGATTCTTGCCAGGAGGACGAAGGAGTCCGGGTGGGAATACGAGAGGCGGATAACCGAATATGAAAATCAGGGTAGAAGCAATGCTCGAGCGTATAAAGAAGAACTACTCGTGATGCTTTTCGACACACCGCTTGCTATTTCTCCGAGACCCTACCCGATAATTTGAACGACGCTTTCGGCACAATTGGATTACGTATCTCATTATTTGGATCGTTCGGACCTTACCATTATCTTCATCCTTATGAGATATATTGAATGTTCAAGATGATTTTTCGTTAAGGATGAACCCATGTCCAGCATGCGATGCACTGTATCATGCGCTGATATAGACGCTGGGAGTAATCGTGCGAGCTACAACAACGTTTTCAACTCGATATAAAGTTCATTTCACTGCTTTGCCTCATGTAGCGCCAATTTCGTGTCCGCAGTACGTTACTTGCTTGATGGAACCACTTCACATGCTGGTCTTGATGGACTATCATACGACAATAATCTTTTACGGGATAAAGCCTATGGATATGACCAACAAAGCGCTGGAAGGCTGTGTATTTGGTTGACAAAGTCGGAGAAGATGCAGGTTCTTCAACACTGGATGATGAAGGAACTGAACAACTTATCCGGGAGTATATACAGGCGTATTCGTACGTGCAGCCCTCTCAGCGTTCCCTCTTCACTCCTTGATATGTCTCTGCACAACCAGCCGCCTTGGATTGCTCTGCCAACTGGTAATGATGGCAGGTCAGTCGGAACATCCAGTTTTACTGCATCATGAATGTTGTACTAATCTACTTATAGATATCTTCACTTAAAAGGTACTCAAGTTCCATACTTTTGCGCGTCGTTCCTAACAATTCTATGTATAGCTATCAACGTCCAGTTCATATGTACGCGTCTATATCCCAAAGTGAAGATTGAGGTCGTGCACGGGTCGACGTTCAGATACGAATCAGACACATTCAAAGAAGAACGATCGCTGCATTGGGATTGTGACGTGTATGTGGCTGTGATTACTCATTGTGCTATTGACACTATCCTCTTCATTCAGATATATGAGGTCTGACACCAAGGCGGTTCTCTCAATTCACTCCTTGAAGGGCATTGGCTCGCAAAAATTAGTTGACGAGGTTGGTTTGGACCTCAGCTCAGAAGAGTTTGGACTGAACATGACAATATTGTACAAAGGTACTGCTGTGTGCTACGAGACATTGTGCAGGTCATTGATTGTTTTCTTAGGGAGGGAATCACACATTAGGCTAATAATCGGGGAACGAAAATCAGTACGTTGTTGCCAACTAGTGATGTAGTTGGTATCTCATTGCATGCTCAAAAGGACCTCAATGTTGCACGTTTATTGGTCCCAGGGACTGTTAGTGCACTTGGATCGAAAGTTTCCATGCTCAGGAAACTTGATAGGTTGTTCTGGGTATGTGAGCTTGTAGTGAAGTTAGGTATTGGTGCATCCGAAGTGAGTGCATAAAATTATCGGTTGTGTAGGTATGCTGACAAGAGTAATGATAAGCTGAATCCGCACGCGAAGGCTGGTGCCTCAATGGGTGCTTCGATTCTCACCGAAGTAATTAAGGTCCAGTTGTTTCTTTAACAATACTCGACTGTTACTGACACATGTCTTCAGAGATTTCGAGACATTCCCTCATTTCATACGGAGCTCGTATCGCTCATGGAAAACGTTTCAGAGCTTCTTCCCATAGTGGAACTTGTTATTGAACGCGTCACAGACAAGGAAGTCCAGATGGTTATACAGACGTTCTTTGACTTCGTCATAGACTTGGCAGGAAATTTAAAGGAGTATGCATCCAAGCCACGCACAAGTGAGACCCTCGGTTTCTTCGTTCACACTGTACTGACCTCGTCTGCATAGAATTTATTCTCTCGAACTGGTATAAGCCCAAAGGCGATGAAATTCGACAGATCAAGGACCGATTAGAGAATCTGTTAAGCAAACTGAATCTTGGTATGCAGAGTAACATACTGGGAGTAGCATCGGCAATTCGTAAGTCCTCGGAACTGTGGAGAGGCCACATATTTAACATGATTCTCAGGCAATCAACAAATTTCAGAGGCAGATAATACTGCTCTGAAATGCTTACGGCCTCCAGTTAACAGTGCGTTTGATCCAGACCGGGCTTGTTTGCCAGGTACAAGGGAGACTGTTATACGTGATATCAAGCAATGGATCTTCTCAGAGAATCATTCGCAGCGACTGTACTGGATCTATGGAGTGGCGGGATGTGGGAAGAGCTCTGTCGCAGTGTCTGTGGCAAGTGGCCTGGACAAGGCATTATCCGGGTCTTTCTTCTGCAAGAGGGACATCCCTGAACGGCGTAGCCCAGCTCGACTGATTTGTTCTTTGGCGTATTTCCTTGCTAGGTCAAGAAGTTCGTTCAGAAAGAAGCTCTTACAGCAGTTGAAGGAGGAGCCTGTCGTCGTGGATAAGCCGCTTTCGACCCAGTTCAAGGACTTACTTTTAGATCCTCTTTCAACGGCTCCCGAAGTGCCAGAGCCAGGGCCTAACGCCATCATCGTTATCGATGCTCTCGACGAGTGCGAAGAAAATGAGACGGTGGCATCATACCTAATTTCAATGGCTCGGTCCACACCCTGGCTTAGACTCATTGTCACCAGTCGCCCGATCCCGGGTATTGAACGACGGATGATGCGATGCGGATCGCTCGTGGCGTCTTGTGATTTGTTTAGGATGACGACCAATGAAGACATCTTTCACTTCACCCAAAGCCAATTTATGTCCAATGACGAACTTCCGGACGCCCACCCATCTCAGATAGCCGCACTTGTGCGACGAGCCGCAGGGCATTTTATATGGATTTCCACCGTTTTAAAACATCTCAGCATAACGGCATTTGGGAAGGTCGGGTTATTGCAGCAGATAATCGCCTCAGATTCTAACGCATCCAATTCTGAGGAGAACCTTGATGGCATATATCTTCGGGTACTTCAAGGTGCCGCCCTCGGCTCGGCTGACCGTGAGAATGCGATCAAATGGATTGTCGGCCTCGTCTTCGTCATCTCGAGGAATAGGCCGCTTCCCTCCGAGGCTTTATATGCCTTCTTACCCTCTGGTCTTAACGCCAAGCAAAATGAAGTGAAGGCCTTAATTGGGTATCTTAGGTCGGTACTGTACGAGGACACTGAGACCGGTGCTATCCGTGTTTGTCATCCATCGTTTCTCGATTTTATTGGGAGCAAGAACAGATCTGGACAGTTTTGGACGGCTTCAACGGAGCTGGATTTGAATATGGCGAGACAATGCTTGGAGATCATGTTGAGTGGACTCAAGTTCAATATATGTAACTTGGAAACGTCGTATCTTCCGAATGCCGATGTCGTCAATCTTCACGAGCGTATCAAACGCTGCATCCCGGACTCGCTTCAGTATAGCTGTGTGTACTGGATGAGTCATCTGTCCAATGTGCAGACTGCCGAACACCAGCTGCGGAGCAAGCTGCAGTGCCTTTTATGCTCGGAAGTGTCATTGTTTTGGCTAGAAGTTCTGAGCCTTATGGGTAGACTCTGGCTGGCGAAAAGCATGCTTCGGAAGATTCCTGCCGTTCTCAAGGTCTAGCTATTAATCCCTCTATTAATTGGTCATTACTGATTATAGTTACAGCACCTGGGCACAGACTACCAGCTCCAGAAGTTTACTTCACAACTGTTTTTGTTTTTACAGGCATTTGAGGAACCTATTTCCTGTAGTACACCTCACATTTACATTTCAGCTACATTATGGGTGCCAATAGAGTCTATGATTGGAAAATCATTGTCTTCAAAATTCAACAGTTGGCACTGTATTCTACAAGGGGCTGACAAGCATTGGCCAGACAGTGTTATCATAGTAGACACGTACGCACACGCGACATCCATTACTTATTCTCCGGACGGAATGCATATTGTGTTTGGGTGTGAAGATGGAGGAATATGCATATTGGAGGCTCAAAGCGGTGCATTATTTCGTGAATTTCTGCACGGCCATGAATGCCGGGTCGGATGTGTAGCGTATTCTCCGGACGGACGGCACATCGTCTCGGGGTCTGGGGACGGAACAATCCAAATGTGGGATGCTGAGACTGGTGACCCTATTGGTGAACCCCTGCGCGGCCATGAAAGGTCGGTCATTTGTGTGACATACTCTTCGGACGGACTGCGCTTTGTCTCTGGGTCTAAAGATAGAACAATTCGCATCTGGGATGCCGAGACCGGTGACTCTATTGGTGAACCCCTGCGCGGCCATGAAGGCTCGGTCTCTTGCGTGTCATACTCTTCGGACCGATGCCACATTCTCTCTGCGTCTTGCGACGATAAAACAATCCGTATATGGGACACCAGAAATGGTAATGCCATTGGCAAAATTGTGCAGAAGCTTGGCACAGAAACTTCTTGCGGAGCGTTTTCTTCGGACGGACAGCACTTTGTCTCTGGGTCTGATGACGGGGCACTATGTATCTGGGATGCTCAGGGCAGTGATCCCATTGGCAGAACCCTGCCTGGTCATGAATGCTGGGTCAATTGCGTAGTGTATTCACCGGACGGACAGTACATCGTCTCTATGTCTCAAGATGGAGCAATCCGGATCTGGGATGCTCAGAGCGGTGGCTTCGTTGGTGATCTCTCGCATAGTGATGAGGATGTCTGGCTTGTGGCATTTTCTCCAGATGGGCGTACCGTGGTTTCTTCTGCTCGACGCACCGATTCACTTCACATCTGGAATGTCGATAGCGTCATTGGTGACCCCCTAGGCGGTCATGTAGACAATGTCAGCTGTGTAGCATATTCTCCTGATGGACTGCACATTGTTTCAGGGTCTGACGATAAAACGATCCGCATTTGGGACGCCAGGACGGGTGATGCGATTGGTGACCCCCTGCGCGGCCATAAAGACTGGGTTAGTAGTGTAGCATATTCTCCAGATGGATTGCACATTGTTTCAGGGTCTGACGATAAAACAGTCCGCATCTGGGATGTCAGGAGTGGTCAGCTCATTAGTGAGCACCTGCACGACCATGAAGACAATGTCACTTGTGTGGCATATTTCCCAGACGATCGGCACATTGTCTCTGGCTCTGGGATTTGGGGGGAAACAATTTGCATTAGGGACGCTGTGAGCGGCAAACCTATCGGAAGGCTACTGAGCGGTCATGAAGACACGGTCACTTGTGTAGTGTGTTCTCCGGACGGACGGTACATCGTCTCAGGGTCTGACGACACAACAATTCGTATCTGGGATGCCAAAAGCGGTGATCCTGTTGGTGAACCCCTACGTGGCCATGAAGGTTGGGTCTCTAGTTTGGCGTATTCTCCGGACGGACGGCACATCGTCTCAGGGTCTTGGGACAAAACGATTCGCATTTGGGATGCCAGGAGCGGTGACCCCATTAGTGAACCCCTGTGCGGTCATGAAGGGTTAATCGACTGTGTAGCGTATTCCCTGGACGGACTGTACATCGTCTCGGGTTCTTCGGACAAAACGATTCGCATCTGGGATGCCAGGAACGGCCACCCAGTTAGTAAACCCCTGCGCGGCCATGGAAACTTGGTCAACCGCGTAGTATATTCACCCGACGGACGATACATCGCTTCCGGGTCCAACGACAAAACAGTCCGCATCTGGGACCTTTTGAACTGTATCTCAACCGCCAACTTGTGTACTACCCGGACGCTTCCGTATGGATTCTCTGAAGACGGTAAATATGTAAGCTCTGACTCTGTGAATGGAGATACTGTTCTATCCCTTCTGCCTACCCCACCACATATTGCGAATGACGGATGGATTCGCACTCTGGAAGGTGAGCTAATATTGTGGGTTCCTCGTAGGTATCGGAATAGCATATGCGACATGAGCATGCGTTGCATACCACGCTATGCTTCGCCCCCGAAGATGGATTGGCAACGATTATGTCACGGAATTGCATGGACTAATGTATTGATTCGCAAATGACTGTAGCCTTTGTAGTTTCCCAATGTATGTATGGTTGTTATTTAGTTGTTATATCAATACATATTTAGTATCTTTCTAGCAGTCGATCTAACAAGTCTGCATTGGAAGCCATCCATGTTACTTGAACAAACAAAAGATCCAACCATTAATACCTATGTATTTTCCAGGTGCCAAGCAAGCAAACAAAATGTATGGTTCTATCAAACGGAAAAGAGGAGCGCCCAAGATCATCGCATTCCAACCCCACCCATCTCCACGTCGTCCGAAACATCTCTCATATGTCTTCCCTTACCTTGTTCGTCCAGCCCTCCTGGGTTCGGGAGGTTCGCTCGTTGCTGTTGTTGCTGTAAATCCTCAACGCCCTCATCGTCACGATACATCCCATACTGCGTATACGAATCCGATGGTCCGCGCATATGTTCGCCGTGCATAATATGCATATGCGGAACAGCAGGGTGGGTCAACACTTCCTCACTATTCCTTCCCACTCCCGCTCCCGTACCTCCTCCTATATTGTCCTTACTCCCCCTCAAACTACCACCGCTAAATCCAGGTCGAAGCGTAGGCAAAATAGGTGCATTCGACTCGTCTGACGGAGTACTCTCGTTCTCATCTGCAGTGCGTTCGCGTTTGATACGTGGAGAGAAGGGCTTATGTGCGCGTGGTGAGCCGAGCGGAGGGTAGTATTGTCTGTATGCGAAGAAAGACATAACGAGTCCTAGGATCGAGCCTACGAGGACGTCTTGCCAATGGTCTGCATCGAATGTGAAAAGGATGTCAAGTCGGTATATGCGCTGGGAACTTTGAGATACGTACGGCGATAGTCCATCGTTCGTGAGATGGCCACGAGTGCAGCTCCGGAAAGGGGAGTTAACGAGATCCATGCTTTTGTCTAAAGTAATATATCACAAACATCAACACTGGAAGTGGAGCAGAACATGTGTTGTAACTTACGGTATGGCCATTCTCGTCAAAGAGATGTAACTTCCCAGCCAAATAAAATGACAGGAAACCTAGTCCAGCGAACGACACTGTAATAGTCATCGTTCAATCGCATCCTTTCACCCTTACTTCAGAGGAAACAATGGCGAAACGTACGACTTGAATGTCCACTTGGAAAACTCCTCCATCCGTCACGCAAAATACCTACGTCCGTCTGAGTACAGATCGCACTCGATACGAGCCCGTACTCCGGATTGACTATTCCAGAGGGTGGCTGACACCTCGAAATAACGTCTATCCAGCATATCAATCAGTAATTATCCCTATCACTATGGAAGGTAGTAGCATACCTGGACGAGGTCGACCAACAGTAATTTTCGTAAATTGAGTTATAGCTCCCGTAAGAGTTAATCCGAGCAGCACTGCGCCACACAATATCGAATATCAAACATCAGAACATCAAGATAATCAATTCCGACCAAGGAGAGGAGGGGTAGACGCACGACCAAGTGTACCGTTATGAAAGTCCCATAATGATCGGATGGTTATTACGTTAACTATAATCTGTATTACGAATGGTGCGACGATGGCTATGAAGTAAAGCGCTATTGGCTTCATAACGGTAATCAGTGGTTTTATTTATGAATGATGATAGATATGACACGTACAGGTACTCGTTCATGTACGGCAAAGCTAGCAAACAAGCGTTCTTCAGCACGAAACGGTAAAATGTGAGGGAGTGGGAATCGGCTGAGACTCACGGGAATCGTAACCTGTGACGTATAGACCACGAAAGTAATCAATTAACATCGTCCAACATGCATATGGAAGCTAGGCGGTACGTACGTAGGATCCTCAATAGAGAACTCCCGTCTAAACCCGGGTACCTTATCTAACGAGAAGAACACCGCACTGCAAACGTCAACACCAATATTACCCTGTCAGCACACACAACACGGCACCAAATATGTCATTCGCAAACTCACGCAAGTACGATGCAAAGAATCCTACAAATAAAAACAAAACACAAAAGAATATGAGGCAAGGCAGTAGGAGGACGAAAGGAGAGAACACACCAATCAGGGAGATAACTCCTCAAGAGTGCTAATCGTCGTTTCCGCGACATCTTTGAGCGTGGTGGCGGCGCGAATCCTTGGTTACTCCGAATCGTAAACCAAGCCATGTCGTCGTCGTTATCGTTTAAATTACTTCTCTCGATATTAGTAGTAGCACCCTCGAGAGTGCGAATAATCTTAGGAGGCGAGGGGTGGTCGTTGTAGTGAAAGGAGGGTGGGGAAGACATGACCTGACCAAGACATGCTATGTTGTTTGCGAATAATCGAGAGGCGCGGCGTTGCAAGCCAAGCGAGACGCTAGCTCCCTTCCACTCCTCTCCAAGACTATTTTCGCTTCCTGTGCTTTTCTGCTCGTGTGACTGCTTATTTCGCAGTTTTTACCATACGTAAACGACCAACAGCATTGATGTAGCATTGACAAGAAAATATATAAAGAACCTTACAAGTGTGACAAATGGCATTGAACACGGAAATAGATTTTTCTATAGAGTTGAGAAATTATTAAGATTTGGGCACGTTCTCCTTGTCGGCATCGGTTTCATCAACCGTCATCGCCTCAGCGTCTTTCGATTCTTCCGCAGTAGCAACAGCATGTGGAGCCTCTCCTTCTGTTTTTGCTCCCATTTCCGTGCTAGAAGCTTTCACGAATCGTTCACTCAACGACCCTCCGAACATTGGTTTTGGCTTGGGTGCAGCAGAAGACGATGATGCCTCCTGATTCGAGGGAGTTGCACTCGTACTTGCGCTTGTACTCGCAGAGTCGGACGACGTAGTCGTAGTGGCTGTGAGTGCAGTCGGATGCTCGGATAAATGTCCGGGTCTGGGATCATCCAGTTCATCCACAAGTCCAATTGCAGGTCCCTCGACCGTAACGGTACCCGGTTCTGTTCCCGCAGCACTTAGTTGAAGAGGCTCTGCAGTCGGACTTAACGGACGTGTTGTCGCAAGGTTTAACGGACTCATAGGTGGGCTTCTGCTCCTACTTCGCCGCGCATCTTCGTGCAGGAATGGGATAGGCGAGAAGAGTGGTGTTGTTGCTTCTTTCAGTGATCCAATTGACATGAATGGTGAAGACGTGGCTTCGTTGTCTTCGGGTTTTATTACAGGGAACGCATCGATGGTAGATGTGACGAGTAGGGCACGTTCGACGGCTCGTAAGTACTTCCCAGCATATTTGAAGTGTACTCGCGGATGGACTGCGAGTTCACATACACGCTGAATCGTAAATGGTGGATGTCTAAATAAATCTCAGTCTCACGCTTCTAGCAATCAGCTAGAGTAGACAAACCCTTCGAATTCGTGCAACAACTTGCAAATACCCTTATACATCTCCTTCGCCTCCTCTTCCGTCAGTACCTTCTTCGGGGGACCATATGAGTTGAATTCATTCCGGATGTACTGATTCTCCTCGCGTTTTGGGAACGGAGGAAACTTCACACCAGTAGTTGGGAATGGCTTCGGGGAGAGCGTTGTCGTTGTTGATGCCGATTCCGGCGAGTTCGTTGGCGGCTCGGATGGTGCTGGGTATTCTGGAGGAGGCGGTGGAGGTGGATCTGATAGATACGAAGAAATATTCTATCCTCCTGCAATTAGAATCCGTAATGAAAGATCGTATGAAGCTTACCTCGTTGAGCTTATGCTTGATCATATCACGAAGTTTATCCCAATCTTGTCTGCATTATCATGACTTGTCAGAAATCACGAAATTCATCGCGCATACATTCCAGGCCTCACTCGACATAATCTGAGTTTGCGAGAGTTTCAAGGACTTGATCGTATTCTGCCATCTCAAGAACAGTTAGATGAGTACTTAATCTCCAATGAACGAGATGAAAACAAACCCACCTGGAGACCATTCAAAATCCGCAGATACTGCGTATTCGTCTACACCATTCATCACGCAAAAGCTTAATATCTCTCTCTTCAAAGACGGGATTTGTGAGGGCAATAGATCTACCTCAGCGCCTGTGCTGAGTGCTCGTGAATTGTTCAGTTCAAGGACGCTTAGGTCAGCGATGCACGTGCTCTGGCTTTACGCGTCTATGGCAATCTATTCTCACAATATTTCCTCTCGTCTTGACTGGCACTGGGCAGGCTTGCTCACTCTTCTATATCCCTTAAATCCTAGCAATGCTAGAACTCCTTCAAAATGCATTGAAACGTACACAATTCTCTTCAACGGCACGAAGATGGCTCCATTCCTCTGGCATTGCTCAGGCTACTGAGGCTCAAACAACTTCATCTACATCCTCACCACCGAGCAAATGGACACCACATTCCGTACGAACGGGTCTTATTGCTCGTAAGCGTGGTATGACAGCATTATGGGACCAACACGGTGCAAGGTGTCCTGTGACGGTTCTCCAAGTACGTTTCTCTAAACACAGTTTATCCGTGTACGACTAATGTAATTTGTTTTGGGCAACTTCGTAGCTGGAGAACTGCCAAGTAACAGCGAACATCAAAACCGTCCGCAATGATAAATCAGAGTACCATGCCGTACAAGTGGGTGCGTCGGATAGACCCGAACGGACGACAGACAACGCAATGCGGGGGCATTTCCGAAAGGCGAATGTTCCGATGAAGTACATTGTGAAGGAGTTCCCCGTCACACCGGATGCTCATGTCCCAGTTGGTGAGTGGTTGGATTTGATTCTGGTGTAGTGAGAATTGTACTGAATGGCGCTTGTGATGGCAGGAACGGCGCTTTCTGCGTTTCATTTCGTTCCGGGGCAGTATGTCGATGTAATTGCAAACTCGTAAGTAATTATATTTTCTGCTACCAGAAGACTCGTATGGAAGATAGTATGTATTTTAGTATTGGGAAAGGTTTCCAAGGAGGGATGAAACGATGGGGCTTCCGAGGTCTACGCGCAAGTCACGGTGTATCCGTCTCACATCGCAAAATCGGTGCAACAGGTGGTCACCAGGTAAGTTCAGTTCAGCTCTCACTATTATAATTTTTCTTTTCTTAATTATCATGGCTTACTCTCGCGACAGGACCCAGGACGAGTCTGGCCAGGCAAGAAAATGGCGGGCCGAATGGGCGGCAAACGCATAACTCAACAAAACCTAGAAGTCGTGCGTATCGATACCTCCCTAGACCTCATCTTTGTGAAAGGCGCCGTCCCGGGCGTAGACGACGCACACGTACTCATTCGTGACGCCAAGAAACACGTTCAACAACTTGCTGCAGCCAACTATGCTAAAGGTCTAGATGAGAAGGTCTTACCTAAGGGTGTTGTGGACTTGCCCTTCCCGGCTGGGACGAAGGAGATGGCCAAGGCTTATGCGAGTGTGATCGCTGCACCGAGTAAGCGTGTTACGAGCCCATTTGCTCCGAGAGATTAGAATAGACGGAGAGCAGAGGATATATTTGTGGTTGGGAGATCTACTGCTTAATTGACAAATACTTTTAATCGTGTTTAATCGCAACTTTGGTATGAACCACTATAGCATCACTGCACCAACTCCTTTCCCTGCTGGGACGCCTCCCGCTTCGTTCATTCCAGCTAACGGAGCTGTTCGCCAGTTGTATAAGTAATAATCCACAACACATCCCCTTGTCCAAACTATTGGCGAGAGTCAGCCTAGAATCTGAAGAGTGTGGTGGATTTGCCCTTCCCGGCTGGGACGAAAGAGATGGCGAAAGCTTACCCAAGTAATAAAAAAAAGTGTGATCGTTGCACCGAGTAAGAGCGTTACGAGTCCGTTTGTTCCAAGAGAGTAGAAAATTGGTGTAGAGTATATATATATTTATAGTTGAGAGATCTACAGCTTAATTGACAGATACTTTTAATCGTGTTTAAACGTGTTTCTTATTGCCTGGGGATATGAACCGCTATAGCATCACTACACCAACGCCTTTCCCTGCTGGAACGCCTCCCGCTTCATTCATCCCTGCTAAAGGTGCCGTTCGCCAATTGTAAAGGTAGTAGTTCAACAACCCATCTCCTTGTCCAAACTATCAGGAAGCGTCAGCTTATCACCTCGCAACAAAGTTGCAAAACCGTCTCTCACCTTCAAATCAGTCAAAAATTGATAATTATCCATCAACGAAAGCGCATTGAACACGTCAAAGCCCGCGGCGGACGCAATGATCAGTGCATCCGTCACAAGTTCCAGTAACCTCCTCTTCAACCGTCCATCTTCCTCAGCCGAAACGGGGGCGTCTTGAAATACGACGTCCGTAGCGTAGTAAAAGAGGTATGCGGCTTCGAGGAGGTTGTATTTCGTGCTTTGCATGATTGTGGAGGGGAGAGCGTAGAATGTGAAGAAGTCAGTGATTTTATGCGTCGCAGGATTCTATACAAAAGAAAACAATAGGTTTTTAATCAGGTCAGTTAATAGAAGAAGAGGATGGATGGGGGGTCTTACTTCAATCACATAAGCCCAAACGACCTGCTTCTCCCTCCTCCCCTGCCAATTCTCCGGTGCCGGTCCAGTTCCAATCCCACTCAAAAACTGGTGTCGAAGCTCGTCAAGCGACATAATAGGAAACATCGTGAACCTCTCCATGTAACGCATGTACAGCTGTGCGACCTGTGCGATATCTTTCTCCTGCATCTCACGCAGGCCTGCGTTCACAAGATGTGGCGTTGAGGGGAGCCTGTGCAGACGGGTCATCCGTGCGAGAGTCATATTCCGTGGAACGAAGGTGAATCCGACGTCAACCAGTTTAGAGACGTTGATTGTGCGATGGAAGTATCTAGGTGAAAATAAATCAGTATCTGAAACACTTGAGGATTATCATACAGGGATGCATATACGTACCTGCAAGTAGATACAGGCGTCGGTATAACGACTCCACCTGTATAAATCGCTTGGAAAATACCCTTGAGGTGACATTGTCGAGTAACTTCCTTGATCAAGACCGGCGCAAGACGTTTGGATCGTAGCTTCTTGTGAACGCAGAGATAGTTGACCTCGCTGGCATGGAATGTACTAAGAAATCGGGACCAGTTTAAGTCATGGCTATAAATTCGATGACATGTACTCACTTTCCGCGGACCCGTATTGTTATCGGTACAGCAGAGATAAACCCGACAAGTTTCTTGTTGGATTTCACGCGAACGCCAATATGCCATTCTTTATGGTATCCCGGCGGTTTTAATGCCCTGTAGTTAACTCGTCTCAGAGCAGATAATACGATACAAGGAAGTGATTCGAACCATTCAAGGAATTCGACTGGATATTGGAAACGGAATGTAGCGTTATCGTCTTCTACGAAGTGCAAACTCAGCAGATCGTAGACTTCCTTGGACTGTAAGCACAGGGATCAATATGTACAACCGAGTATAGGAAGCGAATGTTGAAACCGACTTGTTTCGGATCGTCAAGGTCTGTGGTGATCCATTCAAATTCATTGGGTAATGGGAACGGATCCTGGCGGACCTGTTCACGGGGAACGGGTGGTTCGATCCACCCATCTTCTATTGGAGGGCCTTCACCTAAAATCCATGAATTTAATATTTGAGACTTAATTTATCCACAATGTTATGCGTACCAGGTTGAGGCACTGGTTGAGTTCCCCAGAACTACATTTCTATGTCAACACCGTGGCGTAAAATAAATCTGCGAGAACATGCCTTATGCGTCCCCATATCCTTCTTTCCTCTCCCTGCAACCCCCGCCTTACCCTGTATAACATCCATTACCTTCAGATGTTCGAGTGCCTTCCGAACAGTCTCCTCATCAGCTCCAGCAACGTCTGCGCCATGCTCCTCCCGCACTCTCTCCATCACTTTGTCCACGACCGACTGAGGTATCTCTTTCTGTCCAGGCCTCAGAGAGTTGAGTAATTTCGCTGCTTTCGATTTCTTTTTCTTCTTTTTCTTGCTCTGCGAAGATGAACCTGCACCGGGTGTGTCTGGACCGTCATGAACCGTATCCGGTGCTCCATCGTCTACATCACTGTCCGAATCATGGACTTCGTTGGGACCTTCATCTTCGATTTGCACTGCATCGAGTACTTCTTCGACTTTCGCCTTGTCGGAGGTCATTTCGAGCACATGCAAGCTTGATTCGTGACCTGTAACTGTAAGTTGCAGTGAACTCTGCTAGAAAAACTAGCGCGCACTGAGGTTCCAGATGTGGTAAATTCTAAAATAATACGATCACGTGAGTAGCATTGACCAACCCGTGTAAGCTACACTCTGTTACACTCAAGCTGTTAAGCGCTGAGCTGGGCTATTCAATTATTCTCTGGCACTTACTATCCTCCGTGAAGAACGGCCGAACTAGTCTGATACACATGCCTTTGCTTCCTTGTCACTCGTTCCTAGAGCCTTCTCTCTATCTTTTCACTCCCATGAACCTCTCATGACCATGCAACAGCAGGCCCGGGGTACCACAACGACAAGCAACGATGTGAGGTGAGTCGATAAGCCATGTATTCCATGACTCAGCTTTTGATCCACGTCCGTGATGTAGATACATTCATCTGAAAGGTATGCGACTGTTGGTGATTTTAGACGCCTGTTCTGACAACCCATGCAGCAATCGATGTTAGATGTGCCAGCCTGTACAAGGAGCTTCAAATTGTGCTCAGGCTTGCATCTGAGAAGGAATGCAAGTCAGGTATCTTTAACAATGTTCGTTTATTGCATTGGGACTGTAATATGTATGTGATACCAGTTATTTTGCTGTGCTTCGAATAACAGTAATAAACGTTTATGGACAGCTATGTCAAATCTTCGAGCTCAGCAACCTTAACGATACAAGAATTGAAGAGTTTGGGTCGTGTTAGAGTAGTTGCTGCATTCAATACAGGCATAAACTTAGGTGAATTCAGAGATGGGTCAAAGCCTGAACGAAATGGTGTGTTAAATTATAATGCATTGTCTTACTTAATAGTGACAATACATGTACCATAGACGAAACTGCCAAAACCAGTGTTACATTTTCAGTCGGAGTGCCAAGGAAGGTATTATCTGTCTATCTCGCAACCTGGTTAGGTTCCTAACATGCATTAGGTCTCAGAAGTTGCCCAACTGCTTGCTTATGAAGCTGTTGTTGCACTTGGAACAAAGGTCTCCATGCTTGAAAAGATTGAAAAGATTTGTCAGGTATGTGAGCTTCCAATGGAACTAGGAGTTGCTATATCAGAGGTGAGTACTTAATGCTCTTCCCTGTCCGGAAATTGTGACAAGTGTCTTGAATAGATAGAACCACATGCAAAGGCAGCAGCAGCAGGTATTCAAATAGTTTTTCAGGTCAGATTCAATCAAAATCAGTGATGACTTGCATTGACAGTATGCTCCAGAGATTTCAGAAAATGGCTTCATGCCATAAGGAGCTTATCTCATTCATGGACAACGTGGTGGACCTCATACCAACAGTGAAGCATATTCTTCATCACGTCACAGACCAGGAAAGTCAAGCAGCTATTCAAAACTTTTTCAACTTCGTCAAGGAAGTTGCAGAAAATCTGAAGGAATATGCGTCTAAGGGTTCCCTGGGTACTGTCACGTCATTGTTGATTTGTATTGTATTGAATTTTCTATTTAGCCTTTCTTAAGAATTGGTTCAAGCCTAAAACAGATGATGTTCGGCAATTTAAGGATGACTTGGAAAGGTTGACACGTGCCCTGGACCTGAGTGTTCAAGGTAACATTCTTACACATACAGTAGCTATTCGTGAGTCCTCTGCACTAGACAACAGGCTTTTGCTGATCATATTTTACAGGTGAGCACCAGCTATCGGATGCAGAATTGAAATCTCTCAAGCGTCTCTGGCCACCTGAAAATAGTGCATTTGATCCGTCTCGTGGCTGTCTACCAGGTACAAGAGAAAACGTCATCAAAGAAACTACGCAGTGGGCGAGCACAGCAGGTCATGGTCAACAGCTGTATTGGATCCATGGGGTGGCAGGCTGCGGGAAAAGCTCTGTCGCTGCGTCTGTAGCGGAAGCGTTGGAACGGCAAGGGATCTTATCTGGATCCTTCTTTTGCAAACGCGACATTCACGAGCGGAAGAGTGCCAAGCGACTGATCCATTCTTTGGCGTATGTCCTGGCAGTGAGGCTGATGCCATATAGAAATGCGCTCCTTCGAATCTTGAAGGATAATCAACTCGTTGTCTATGAACCTCTTTCCTCACAGTTCAACACTATCCTCGCAATACCACTCTCAGAGATGTCTCAAGAGGCAGCTAAGGGACAAACAGTCATCATTATTATCGATGCTCTCGACGAATGCGACGAATGCGAGACTATCTCGTACTATCTCGTTAACTTGGTCCTTGCCGTGCCGTGGCTCAGGTTTATCATCACAAGCCGGCCTGTACCACAGATTCGGACAAACCTACTGCAGCACCAGAAGCTCCTGGAGTCATGCGATCTATTTGCAGCAACAACTGATGCTGACATCCTCTGCTTTGCCCAAGAACAATTTAAATCGAATACAAGGCTGCCAAAGGACAAACCAGGTCAGATCGAAGCTCTGGTGAAAAGATCGTCTAGACATTTTATATGGATTTCCACCGTTTTAAAACATGTCAGCGTTGCAGCATTTGGTAGGAGTAAACTATTGGAACAGATAATCGATCTGGATTATCAAGTATTATCTTATGAAGGGAATCTTGACACAGTTTACCTACGAGTGCTAGGCGATGCAGCAAAAGGTTATGTTGACGGCGAATACGCTGTCAAAATAATTCTTGGCCTGATCTTCATCATTTCTCAAAATAGGCCACTTCCTTCTCATGCAATACACACATTCCTTCCGTCTAACCTAGGTGCCGAAGAACACGAGTTGGAAGATATACTCGAACAACTTGGGTCGGTGCTTTACAAAGACCCTCAGACAGGTGCCATCCGTGCGTATCATCCATCGTTCCTCGACTTCATTGGGCGGAAGGAAAGGTCAGGATGTTTCTGGACGCCTGAGGTAGAGCTGGATACGCATATGGCGAGCAAGTGCCTAGATATCATGCTGGGAGTGGGAGGGCTTCGATTCAACATATGTGAGCTAGAGACATCGCTTTTACAGAATAACGACGTGGAGGACCTCTGTGCTCGAGTAGCCCGTAACATTACTCCGCAGCTTCAATATAGCTGCCTATATTGGTACAACCACCTTTTTCGAACTCAAAAAGGCGAACAGTCGACAGAGCAAATGCTCCAGACACTACACGATTTCTTACTCCAGACTTCGTCGTTGTACTGGCTGGAAGCCTTAAGCGTCATGTCAGAAATGAAATCGGCAGTCATGGTGCTCCAAGACCTTCAGGACGTCTTGAAGGTTCGTCATTTCACGCAAAACACTGATTTGTTTTAACTCACAATTTGTGAAGCGCTTAAAGGCTGACGAAGAGCTCATCTCCACCGCGTCTGATCTGTACCGCTTCACAATGGCATTCCAAGAGCCTATGACAATCAGTGCTCCACATATCTACATTTCGGCATTGTTGTGGACGCCTCTTAAGTCTATGGTCGCAAGTCGCTGCTACAAGAGCTTCAATAGTCAACACTGTATTGTGAAAGGGGTCAATGAACATTGGTCCGCCAATTTACATACAATGGCTATAGATGCGGCTGCCAATTGTGTCGCTTATGCACCAGATGGACGTCATATTGTTTCTGGGTGTACCGACAAGAGAATACACATACTTGATGCCCAGACAGGTACCCACACCCGCCCACCACTTGAAGGTCACCAAGGTTCTATTAATTCGGTTGCCTATTCACCAGATGGGCGGCACATCATCTCTGGGTCACGGGACAAGACAGTGCTGATATGGGATGCAGAGACAGGTGCACAAGTGGGTACATCGCTCAAAGGTCATCAAGGCTGGGTCTGCTCTGTTGCTTATTCCCCAGACGGACGCCATATTGCTTCCGGGTCCGACGACAAGACATTGCGCATTTGGGATTCCCAGACAGGTATTGAGGTCCGTCCACCATTTGAGGGTCACGAAGGCTGTATCAGTTCTGTTGCTTATTCGCCAGATGGACGTCGCATAGTCTCTGGGTCATTCGACTATACGGTGCGTGTCTGGGATACACAATCTCGCAAGGTCTACCCACCACTCAAAGGTCATCAAAACTGGATCCGTTCTGTTGTTTATTCCCCAGACGGACGTCATATTGTCTCTGGATCCGACGACAAGACAGTGCGCATTTGGAATGCTCAAGTAGGCGGTCAACCTAGCAGGGTACTCAAAGGTCATCAACGTCCTGTTAGCTCCGTTGCTTATTCTCCAGATGGACGTTGTATTGTATCCGGCTCGTGGGACAACACAGTGCGCATTTGGGATGCTCAGACAGGCACCCAGGTTGGTCAACTGCTTGGGGGTCATACAGACCCAGTTTGCTGCGTTGCATATTCGCCAGACGGATTCCATATTATCTCTACTTCATGGGAAAGGACAATGTGCATCTGGGACTCCCGTTCAGCCATCCAGGATCGACAACTGCTTTGGGGGCATAAAAGCACCGTTTGTACTGTGGCGTTTTCGCCAGACGGACATCAAATCGTCTCTGGGTCATGGGACAACACGATGTGCCTTTGGGACGCTCTGAAAGGCACCCAGGTTGGTTTACCGCTTCGAGGTCATCAAGGTTCTGTATTTTCTGTTGCATATTCACCTGACGGAAGTCAGATCGCCTCTGGCTCTGAGGACAAGACAGTGCGCATTTGGGATGCTCAGACGGGCGTCCAGATCGGTCCACCGCTTGAAGGACATCAAGGTTCCATATTTTCTGTTGCCTATTCGCTAGACGGAGACTGCATCGTCTCTGGGTCTGAAGACAGGACGATACGTATTTGGGATGCTCGGATAGGCATACAATTTGGCACTCCACTTGAAGGTCATCAAGGCTATGTACTTTCTGTCGCTTATTCACCAGACGAACAACATATCATCTCGGGATCTCAGGACGGTACGGTGCGCATATGGGACGCTCAGACAGGAGCGCAGATCGGCTTACCGCTCAAATGTACTAAAGGCAGAATCTATTCCGTTTCTTGTTCACCGGACGGACGTTATATTGTCTGTGGCTCGTCTGATAAGATAATACGCATTTGGGATACTCGGACAGGCATTCAGGTTGGCCTCCCTCTTACAGGTCATCAAGGCTCCGTCCGGTCTGTTTCTTACTCACCAGACGGACAATATATCGTTTCTGGATCTGAAGATAAGACGGTGCGCATTTGGGATACTCAGACGGGTGCCCAAGTTGGCCGCCCACTTGAGGGGCATCAAGGCTCTGTCTTTTCTGTTACATATTGGCTGTACGGACGGTATATCATCTCTGGGTCTGAGGACAGGACGATGCGCATTTGGGAAACAAAGAGTGTGGTCCAGACCAGTGGCTTGAATAGGGCAAGAGATGGTCGGCAGGCGTACTCCACGAACATTGACAGATTCATGTGGATAAACGAAAGCGCGATCGAAGTAGAAAGGTCGTCAACCGCGTATTCTGAGTATCCATCAAATGTCCCGAACGATGGTTGGATCCGAACACTGTCAGGAGGTTTGTTCTTGTGGGTTCCCCATGAGTATCGCGAAGGCATTTGCGATATGAGCTTGGACTGCTTCCCTCGTTACGCACCTGGACATCCTGTGAGAATTGATTGGCAAAAGATATGTCGCGGCAAAACTTGGACTGCTGTAAAGATTGGCAAAAATAAGTAGAAGTATTTGTTCGAGGATTTCGTCGTTGTGTATTTCCAGTCTTTGTCTTATTAGGTGTAAAGATAAAGTATAATAAATTATATCACACCAGAGTCATGCTACTGAAACACGTCCCCTCTAAATGAAGCATTCTAGGGCTTGAGGTCATTATGTGATTCCAAACGCCAGAAATCTTATAGAATAAACTAGTGAGATGTTTCTGAATTCAACCGCACCATTTATTGCGATATTACTGAATAGGCACAAGATAACGAAATGTAGTTAGCAAAAGAATAAATTTGTAAGTCAGCAAACGGGACGGGTAAGAATATAAAGCATTAAAAGTAGGTGCGTTATACAGGATAGAAGCATAAACAGACAAGCGGAGTACGTTGAGAAGCCGTATGCCTTCGAGATGCATTAATTCATTATTTGATTTTGTCTAAAGGCCTGTTGAAGCCTCCGCGTCTGCAAGAGTTTGTTAGTCAATCTTATGATACCCAAAGGACGCTAAAGCCATACCGATTCATGTATTGACGCCATGTCCGTTGTTTTTTGATGTTCACTGCACCATCTTCATTACCAGTGACAGGTTTTCCCTAGTAATATCATCAGCTAGGTCACGGACATAGAGGTGGAGTTGCGGACCTTTGTTGAGTCAAACCCGCCGAAACCCATCAACACTCTCATAGCAGCGTCGTCATCATTTTCTGCGTCCATGGGCTCCTCTTCCTCTCCCTCTTCTCGGCCATCTGGGTCAAGATCAACCCTTCGGTCATTCCGGCTATTTGCTGCCGGCTGAACAGGCCCTGAACGTGGAGGACTGCGCTCGATGGACCGCTTTCGGTCGTGCACACCAGTTCGACGAAGTTCTTTATCATCAGGTGTCCTATCACGTTCTCGGTGTTCTTCTAGCCTATCCCTATCTCTTTCTCGATATTTGTCTCGTCTGTCATCGTATCGGTCACGGCCATAGTCTTCATACCATTTCGTCAACATTCGGTAATGACTTTTGCATGAAGAAAACATACCTCTACGGTCCCGCTCTCCACCTTTCCGTATAGGGCTCCTAGATCTGCTTCGACGAGTTCGACGTGGAGAGGTCCTTGATCTACTTCTCCGACCACTATCGTATCCCCGTCGCGGTCTCTCTTTTTCTCTGTCCCTATCCCTTCCTCCACCTCTATCTTTGTCTCTTGTCCTGTCACGTTCGTCGCGTACCCAGCTTCTGTCTCGCCTTCTTCTGTCGTCTCGTGAAGACATAGCAGCGAAATGAGCCCGGAAGAGCAAGATACAACGCCATGTCCACACGCGTCAAGACGCTGTAAGTGTCACGTGAGCCACCATTACCCAGTTTGCTCAATGCCACCACCACTTCATTATCGTGTATCTTGTCTGAGCTCTGTATCTCATCAATTTCTTTGTCGTGGAACCTTTTTCTTGGATATATGACTTTTCTGTATGATGTGGTTTTTGCACTCAGCCTTGTCACTTCTGGCTTTGGTCCCCTTTTGTATTGCTCGAGTCTCCTAAATGACTTCTCGCTCTCTGGTCAAGATTCGGTACTCCTCGACAAAAAATCGGGATATTCTCATACCTGTTCTCCAGAAAACTCTTCTACCGTATCGGAGCGTTTGGCATATATGACAACGACATCCATGACACCCTCCTCTTCAAGCCATTTGGACGGGAGTCATAGACTTAGCCACCTCCTCCACCCTGGTCTCACATACGGGCCCAGTAAGAGAACAGGGCAGGTTGATAACGGAGAAAATAAAAGAAATGCGCACAATGTACAGACCAATACCCAGGAGTCACCGCAATCTGTCATTTTCTCCCCTGTCGGGACTACCCCTTATATGCTGCCTCCAATAGAGACAAATGCACTTGTGGCCAAAGACGGAGTTCTGAATGCCAAATCTGAAAAGAATCCAGTTACATATCCTCGCGTTGTACTTTTGATCTCTGCTATTTCCGGGTCCGCATGGAAGTTTATTTCCAGAGTCTTGCAAGTGACCTCCTTGTTCTTTGTGGGCTTGATCATAGGCATCTCCTTCTCGTATTCTGGTGCACTATTATCACTATTGAATGTATCTTTGCGGAACTGTGGATATATGACCGTCCAGGGCTTATACAGGCGTATCTCGGGTTGGCTTCTCAAACGGCGTTACTTCAAAATGGCCCCGAAACACAAGCAGCCTCTTCGACCAAGTCTGAATGAAGCCACGAGCCGATACCACCACTCTCTGTTTTGCTCGTCTTCTACGGACTGCGTCGATTGCAAAACTAGAGAAAGTAGTTCTGATGTCGAGAAACTCCCCATGAGCGAACTTGACGATGTGTTCATATCATCCGATGACGAAGGCTTCTATGCGTACGATTGCTCCTGTTCGGACTTGGAAATGGAATCTCGTTATGCTTTCGCGTCACCTTTTGAAAGTGGTGGCTTCGTTGATCGACATATGGATCATTTCTATCGTGGTGAAATCGACTTAGCTGACAAGCAAGGCGCCAAACACAACATTCCGGATGATTCAAAGTCCATTTGTCGTGATATTGACTCTAGCGCCCGGTTTCACTATGCGCCGACGATGTTAAACACTGAAGTCAAAAGTCCTGCTACTCAGACAACCCATGCGCTGGCAGATGGTAGCGGTGGAGTTTCTCGCTCCGATCCTGTTGATTCTGATGATATCGCTATGATGAGTCCGTCTCTTGAGGACCAAGATCACTTCCCCATCTCTCCGCTTTACATACCACCCCACAAGCGCTTTTCTGGTCTTCATGCGAAAGAAGCTCGTTCATGGAAGAACGAGAGCTTGCCACCGGCGCTCACTTCTCTGGAAGCAACACAACTACCTAAATCACGTCAGCTACAGTACGAGTTTTTCAAAGACTTCCTCAGGAGTTTCGGCAAGCGACGCCAAGCACCCACTGTTCTGTCTACTTCGGAAGGTAAACCGCCATTTCACTGCGAGCTTAACTGGAGAAATAGGGAACCGAAGACTCCTTTGGCTGGAAATCGGAGCTCTTCTCGTCCAGTAGGGCTGGAGCGGGTCGTTGGAAATATCGGTGTCCGTGCCCGCTTTTGATTCATTAATATATGTAATTTTAAGGCTCACGTATGGCTTCATTCATCCAGGTCGTGAAGTCTAAAGACCCAGTCGTGCCAGACAAACTACATGATGATAATGCAGGGATGCAAAATAAGGTGTCGAGAATATTACCCGGAAGTGACACTCTTTGCCCTGCGCCAGCGGCTCAGAAGGTTGATGCGATTCCTTGTTCCCAGTGTCGTTCCAAAGTTGGCTCGAGCCTCGATAGCCGCTTCAAAGCTCTCGGCATACCCGATTTTTTGAGTGGTGGTGTAGAGGAAAGAAAGAAGGATAGGTCGGATACGACGCAAGTCGAAGTCATACCGTCCCGAATCCTTTTGCTTCGCGATGTTTCAATCGTGGGCAGACGTTCTCCCGAGAAAGGGGTGCCCTCTGACAAAGGATCGGTCGAGTTTGACAAGCATAACGATTGCAAATACAGGGGTTCTAAAAGTACTGGAATTGAGCATGTCCCTGACGGCGACGAGTTCTGAGCAGTTAGACAAGACGCTCTTTGCACATTTTGCCACCTCGTAAATGCCTGTCCTACTTTTCTCTTGCAACACCTTCTATTCAGGACACAAACTAATTTATATCCATGTTTCTACTTTAGTCTTGTATACTGTCAAATTTTCCAATGTCCACTTTAAAACTATACATTTACTTATCCTTGCTTTCGGTTTGAATGCGAGGACATTAACGATAAGATTAGTGGAGGAGATCGGCGGACTGATCGACGGTTGCCTCTTTGAGTGTCTGATGCTGAGTTGAGTGATCGTTCTCTAAACCTCCTACCATGAGCTTCACCTTGCAAGGAGCTACGCTGCCCGGGAAATCAACATGTAATACCCTGCGACGATTTATCTCGTCTTCTCAGACTACCTGCCAAAAAGGCAAGTCTAAGCAAAGTCGGTAACCTCTCTGGTCTTTTAATTCTCAAGAAATGTTCTTCGCAGCTCCAACTCCTGCTGTCTTCCGATCCGTGGTGAATCCTAAAAAGGACCAAAGACTTATTCGTCTTTCGGGATTACCTAGATCTGCGAAACCTGCGGATGTGCTCCGGCTCGCGAGACACTCGTTAAATGATGAAGGCTCGGTGATGAATGTTGCGGACGGTGCGTTTCATTTCAGGTGTACAGTAAAAACATCTTTGCCAACCTCAAGTGCTGATAAAACTACATATTCCATTTCCATTGCAGCCAAATTGGAATACTGGCGTTTCGTACCCACCGGACGAGCGTACATATCAATGCGTTCGGACCACTACGTCGATGCTGCCTACAGGGCATTGAAGAAAACGCAGATGTCGTCGCTCCCTGTCAGAGCGTTCTACGTTTCCGCTGCTGAAACACAAAGACGCATGCGTGGACGGAAAGGACGTTTCGATGCCGCTGACCGCGCGGCGTTTGATGGTATTGGTATTGGTGGGGGTGTGGAACCGAAGGGATGTGACGTGGTGTTGTATGGGCTGCCTCCGGACACTGCTGCTCCTGCTTTGAGACTTTATTTGAAGAGGAACAGGTTGGTTGGCGTTGCGTCTAATGGAGAGCCGGCTTGCGATGTACTGAAAGTGGATCAGTGAGTGAACTTACTATCTACTGAGAAATTAAGAAAAGATTTATGTTAATTGTTCGTTTTTTTTCCTTCTTCTTATCTTCACGTCCTTCCGTTTGGCTAGACCGGAACGAAAGTCATTCACTAGCATTTCAAAGCATTTGATACGATTGAACTCGCCTGCGGAGGCGCATGCTTTCGTGAGGAAGATGCACATGACGTATTTCTTGCCTGAAGTTTGGTCCAATAGGTTTTTGTTACAAGCTAGAGTAGTATATTAATTTCTTGATGGATGAGATATATAATTGCATTCTTTCTTAATAGCTAGCTTTGTTGATGGCCAATGTTGACGTGAACTGACGATTTCGATGCAACTGGCGGAAAAATGATACAGATAGCAGAATGAACTAACACAGGAATAGAGATACTTTATTACATCCTCTCCGCTTCACCGTCCTGATCTGTGCGCATTTTCTGGCCCTACAAGATAGGATTTAATCAGTTTACACCATCAAAATTATAGGATCGGATACTTACCGCTCTAAAAGCATCGTCCTCTGGCGACCTTCCGCGCTTAAGGCTCGGCTCCGGAACAGCCGCCGCCTTCCAGTCTCCACCACCACCAGCAACAGCTCCCGGCCCATCCTGCGCATCAGCGTATCTAGCCTCCACCTCACGTCGTCTCTCCATTTCCAATCTCTGTGCTTGTGCACCCCAGCCTCCACGTCCTGCGTCGTAATCCATTCGATGCTCGTCTCGGACTTGTCCTCCGCTCTTGCCTCGACCGAATTGTCTGCCTTCTCGGTAACCAAGGTCGAGGTCGCATCGGATGACGCGTTCGTCGAGTTTTGTCCCGTTGACGTATCGCATGCATGCGAGCGCTTCTGCGTGAGAGTAGTATTCGACGAAGCAGAAGCCGCATGGTGTTCTGTACAGTAAAGCAGAAGACGTATGAGAAAGAGAAACTTAATGAGTGTCAATGAAGAAGAAGGATCGCATACCGAGTATTCCTGTCGAGTCCCATGATAATTCGCTTCACGCCTCCTCCTTCCTCAGGACTGGCAGCTTTAGAGAACAACTCATATATTTGTTCTTCAGTCGTGTAGAAACTCAGATTACCAACCTGCATCGGAGCAATTCAATTAGTCAGTCAAATCCAATCTTTATAAGTTGAAGTCGCATTTTGGAAACTAGGAATGAAGGTAGAAGCAAGACTAACATAAAGCGTCGTCGACTTGGACAGAAGATCGTTCTGCTTCTGTCTATCGACTTTTGATTGAGAGTCCTTGTAGTTTGAGGGCTGGTCGAGGGAGGGTACGACGTGTGCCATCAGTCGTTAAGCCAGTTTTGTTATTTTTTCGTTTTATTTTTCGTCAACGTCGTTGCTCCAGAAAGAAGTAGAT
The DNA here is from genome assembly GCF_000271605.1 of Fomitiporia mediterranea MF3/22. NCBI lineage: Eukaryota > Fungi > Basidiomycota > Agaricomycetes > Hymenochaetales > Hymenochaetaceae > Fomitiporia > Fomitiporia mediterranea. The sequence goes on along the minus strand of NW_006760392.1, from coordinate 2,739,276 downwards.
GTTGAGTATTGAATGAATTGAAGCGCGTCAGAGTTTGAAGTTGCGCACGTGATTTTGGGTTAATTTGGTCACGTGTCGTGCAGATCGCCACACACGAATGAAATCGGTGATCGCTGCATCTTCAGCGTGGACTGTCACAAACACTGATACATTCGCGATGGCAAGTTATATGCTCTACAATGTACATTATTAAACTGATTAATCGTACCTCTTGTCTTGGTATAGTCGAAAACGGTCGATATACCCGATGAGCTAAAGGCAGCACTCCGCAAGTTTCGATTTGGTCGGCGCAGCAGTAGCGCAGCTATGGTCGTCAAGATCGACAAGAAACAACTCAAGATGGTCGAGGATGAGACGTATGATAATATTAGTATGGAAGAGCTTGCTGAAGGTATGCATGTCTTTCTATCCCGATCAAAGTTATAGTAATAATGATATTGTTATGTATTAACGTTCGTCTAGAACTACCCGAGAACGCGCCACGATATGTCGTACTGTCATATGAAGTCAAATATGACGACGGCCGAACGAGCTATCCTCTCGTATTGATTAACTGGTCGCCTAGGGGGAGTGAGACGAGTCTTCTAACCTTGCACGCCAGTGCGCTCATAGACTTCCAGAATACTGTACGTGGCTCCTCTCCTTCAAAGTCTCCTGTGCTGATCGTGGACATTCATTGCCAGGTGGACGTCCAGAAAGTCGTAGAGATAAGAGACGGTGCTGAAGGCCTGACACGGGAGGCTATCGATGCGAAGCTGAAGTGATATGAGATCTAATTCATCCGGAGAAATATCGCTCCTGTTGTAGATTACGCATTAGCATTGTACAAGTATAAGGTAAATAGATAGTTGCCATGTCGTACCGTTAAATGTCCTTCTTGCTTTCGTTACTAGTTGTCGGCTTGTCTTCACCCGCAGTTCTCCACTGATAAGCGACCATAATCTGGCATAGCTCCCAGCAATTAACGATCAAAAATAATATGCTGCAGATCCACACGTAATAGTATACGTTCTTCCCCAGAAACTCGAGGTCGTACGCGAATTTAAGCCAAAGAGCTTGTGCACCTACCCAAGCTGCGATCATCATAATTGCCTTGGCCCGAGCGATGGCAAGCGATGGAAGAACGAGTGGAAGGATGGTCAGATACCAGAGGAAGTACTACAAAGAACTTCAGCAGCAATTCTTATCCAATTTGCAAGGCGATGACTCACTTGCGATGTGCATACTTTATTGAACGTCACAAAAGCTGCTGTTTGCACAAACCATGTAAACGGTAGGTGTTGCGAACCCGCTCGTCCGAATACGAGACCAGAACCCAAGCTCAAAATCATTTGAGGTACAAATGAAGCAAAAGGTGATCGTGCGAAGCGCTGCCACAATGCAGGCTGCCCAGGTTGCAAGTACGCGTAGGCAGGGTGTGTAAGGTATATGGGAAGCCAATAAGGTGAGAAGTTGTGCTTGTGGTCGAGACGATGGATATGGTATAGGTATGTTTCGTAGAGGAATGGATATCCCCAGCTATCAAGTTTTTATATATAAAACGATTAGAATACAATGAGTATCAAGTAAGGAGTCAGCACGTACATGAGGTACATTATTCCATTCAAAAGCATAAATGTTCCAGCGCTGGTAATTGCAAAACGAATGCTTCGTTTGCTGACGAGATCTTGTACCCAGGAATTGATGCTTGAATCCTTCGCAGATTCAGACGCCATTACGGCGACGATGCTCACTCCGTAAATGAGTGGGTATATCTTCCAGTGTGTCGCGGCTCCAAGCATAACGGCGGTTGCGTCCCAAGTCCTCTGTGTCTTTCTAGGTATCATCGCGAGATATAACGTCATGATAACAAGAGCTCCGAGAGTGGACTCTGACGAGCCACGAGTTGAGATAGAGAAGACCATAGGGTTGAGTAAGTGTAATGACGCGTATAACGTTGCGTGTCGTTCACGTTGCTCGTTCGTTGCTTCTGGCATTGTACGAGGTAACACAGTCGACAAAAGGAGCTTGTACAGAAGAACACCGACTATAATGTCGCACGCGGAGAAAAGATATTTCCCGAAAGACGGATGCAATAATATGTTTGGTGTCATAATCAGGGCAAGTAGAGGAGTGTAGCGGTAGGTTTCGCGGTAGTATGGGCTTATAGTCTTTTTAGTACTTGCAACGCTTTCAATCATTATGGTAGTAATACTTACTCCCCAAAACCAAAGTACTCTCCAAGCCGCCCTTGGGCGACATTTTCTCGTCTGTTCTCAGAAGCAGGTACCGGATGAAGGAGAAACCGAGCTGCGTCGGTGAAGACTCGGTAGTCGACGTCTGTGTACTTTACAACCGAGTGTTTGTCATGCCATTCGCTGTAGAATATGAGAGCTATTCTCAGTACTATTGAAAAGAGAACGACTGTCTTGAACGAAGTGTTCTTCAAGGATGAGAATACCATCGACGTAAGTAAGGAGGCCAGACTTCAAATTCGCGTCGATCACGAAGGAACCTGCGCGGTCACGTGGAGTCGCAACATGATTTCTTATGTAACTTTTGTACACAAAATTGTTAATTCTTTGACTTGGTGAAACCATCAGCACTTCGTCCTTTCTTTCTCAACTGCTCATCATGTTATGAAAGGAATGTCTAGAATGCTTACTGAAGGCCTTTCTCTGTACCGCCTTTCATCATGCTTCAGCACAGCCTTCACTGCTCTTGGCACTCCGCCAGTGTAGGTGGGCGTATGTCGAGGGTAGATTTAAATCAGGGCGATCCTTTTCGCTTGATGTAAGCGGAGTTTACGGTGCCTGTGGTGGCGGGTCAGTAGAGCCATGTGCGCTTACCTGTCTGCGCTCGCCCTCTTGTTGTACATTAGTGCTGGATCTTTTTCTGACTTGGTTTTCAAATACTGTGATAGAGCGTTTGCGCTACCTTTCTCGGCTCAGATTCACTGTTCTTTGAAAGATGGCAGATACTTTACAAAAGTCATCCTCTCAAGCACCCGCCCATTAATTACAGAAATCAGACTAGCGTCGCATCAGAGTCGGCTATTGAATCGCTCGGCCCCAGTTCTCCATACGGACTCTTGGCTGTCTCGACAAATGTTTCGACGAACCTTTAAAAATAGCTGTGCTCCGCTCACCGCCCAAACATCTCTTCTCTGGCCTTCGGACGTCTCTCAAATATTTAACTTGATACCTTCTTGACGCTCCTTCTCGTTATTTCCCACTTTCGCTTGGATAAAACGTTTCGGCTAATCGACGGCGATGGTCAAGTTTACGATTCTTGCGGGCGGCTACAGCGCGTACATCTCGACATACTCCTTTGATTCAGACAGCAGTACTCTGAGTCTAGTTGGTCAGTCACCAACAGGCGGGAATGCTTCCTGGCTTTCACTTCACCCAGCAAACAGCAGTATTCTCTAGTAAGATGCGTTCTGTTTCATGATTTACGACTTAAGCTAAGTACTGGTACAGTGCTGTTAATGAAATTGACCAAGCTGCACTGCAGTCGTTCGTGGTTCATGAGGACGGGCTCTTGAGTGACGCCATATCCACTGTCCCCACCCTGGGATTGTCTCCGACGCATAATCATCCACTCAAAACTGGACAGGTCTCGGTCATGAACGTAATCTTATTCTCTGTTTTCGTGTATATATTCGTGATATTTACCTCAAGAAAAAATAGTGGAGTACGGGAAATGGAAGGGTCTTTCCCACATCACCTGATGGACTATACTTCGATAACTCGTCGGCGCCTGTTATCACCTTCCCAGCAAACCAGTCGCACCCACACGAGACCGTTGAGCATGAGGATGAAATCCTCGTTCCTGACTTGGTATGTTCTGCCGTCTGTGAACGAATGATCGTGCGACTCAATTCCTTTCAGGGAGCGGACACGATCTGGCGCCTTGTACAGGAATCCCCTGATACACCCGGCACGTGGAAGATCCAAGGTTCCATACCTCAGCCAAAAGGCTCAGGGCCGCGTCATATCGCACTTGCAGGTCAGTGAATACAGGATTTTCAAAGTCTACTCTTTCTTATATGAATTAGACGGCTTCGTCTACACATTGCACGAAACAAGTAACACATTGGTATCCCAAGTACTCCCCAGTGAACCAAACGGTACCTCAGACTACATCGCGAACATCTCCGTCATCCCTACCGACCTAGTCGAAGGTGCGAAGATGGCAGCAGCCGAGATCCTCATACCAGCCGTCTCAGATACGTTCTGCGAACCCTACATCTTCACCTCGAATCGTAACATGGGTACACAAGACCCTCGCGGCGATCCTATCACAATTATCCGTCGTGGTGCGAAGGGCGAGCTTGAAGTCTCTGGATTCGTGTACACAGGTCTTAGCATAATTCGCAGCATGGCGTTCTTCGGTGAAGATGACAAGTACCTCATTGCGGGTGGTCAGCAGGGTGATGCGGGTGTGGTTGTGTATGAGCGCACGGGTGACGGCGGCGAGCTTACTCTCGTCGCGACGAATAAGGAGGTACCGACTAGGACATCGTTCGTGAGCATCCAGGAGTATTAGGTTTTGAGGCTTTACTTGATTGATAGTGGACAATTGATCATAAATAAGTTAATTACCGATACCCAGCATATTTATCTTTGATACTCGTTCGAACATGGGACATTGTGCTGTGTTTGTGGTCTAAGGAAATAAATGATTGAACAGGGTGCTGCAGCTGCCTTTCTCTAATCAGAGATTGCATTCGTCCTAATACTATTAAACAACGTTCATCCTTCCCCTCATTACACACGTTTCGGTTGTCGAGTGGTTATTCTGTAGTAAGTGTGAGTCTGCAAGCTAACAATATGATGCTGGATTTATTACGAAGCTATTCATATGGACCGATGTCCAAAGATTGGGACATTAGTATTAGGGATTTTCCGAGCATGAAGGTATCCAAGGCCTCATCGGTGTATGCATATATAGGCAAGAATTCTACCTCTTACGCACTTTTTACCTCCATGGCAAGTACGCTTCGACATATGCTTACAGATGTATCTGACCCAGGGTAACGTCTATGATTAACGTTTATGTCCTATTGCAGGCAGCCAATAGTAAAGCTCTCTTAGGACCGGCTACACTACAATACCCACAAGAATATGCACTGTATACATTAAAACGGTAACGAAAAACCTGCAGTCTCGCTTATTTGCGCTTCATTACATCAGTCCATGTATTCCCGTGGCACAATCTCTGCCAATTAATCCGTACAGGCTGTGGGACATTGTGTGGAATGCACAGTAGACGCCTATCGCATATGTTCTCCCAGTACCTGTAGGGAACCCACAGCACTAGCCCGCCCTCCGGCGTGCGAATCCATCCATCGTCCATGATACATGGTGGAACTGGTAGAAGTAGTTGGAAAATATTCTCATCCACAGAATTGGAGTCGATAAACTCGCCGTCCTTGGAGAATCCGCGTCGATTGGCTCTGGGCTCACGGAAATTGGCAGTTGGAGTACACTCCAAAACGTCCCGGACGTTCCAGACGCAGATCGTTCCGTCGTCAGATCCAGAGGTAAAGTAATGACCATCCCGGGAATATGCTATACAGTTGACCGGGCATGGTGGGCCTGGCAGAGGGTCACCAACGGGGTCACCACTCTGGGCTTCCCATATACGAACAGTATTGTCGCTGGACCCGGAGACGATGTATCGCCCGTCTGGGGAATACGCTACACAATTAACGGACAGAGAATGCCCACATAGGGGTTCACCGACGGGTGCACCGCTCCTGGCATCCCAGATGCGGATTGTTCGGTCGGCAGACCCGGAGACAACACGTCGTCCATCCGGTGAATATACTACACAGTTGACCGAGCCTTCGTGGCCACGGATGGGCTCTCCAATAGGATCGCCGGAATGAACGTCCCATATGCGGATTGTTCGATCGGCCGACCCAGAGATGATGCTCCATCCATCCGCAGAATAGGCTACACTAGTGATCGAGCCTTCATGGCCGCGTAGAGGTCCACCAACGAAGCGCCCGCGATGAACATCCCAGATGCGGATCGTTTGGTCTGCAGACCCAGAAACAATATGTTGTCCGTCCGGAGAATATGCCACGCAATTAACGGAGCTCCGATGACCACGTAGAGGATCACCAACGGAGTCGCTACTCTGAGCATCCCAGATGCGAATTGTCTCATCATCAGACCCAGTGACAATTCGCTGTCCGTCTAGTGAGTATGCTGCACAATTGACCTTACTGCCATGACCACGCACGGCCCTACCAAAGAGATCGCCGTTCTTCGCATCCCAGGTGCTAATGGTTCCGTCACCAGATCCGGACAAGATGTGCCGACCGTCCGGAGAGTATGCTACACAGTGGACAGAGGGCTCATGACTATACATGGGCTCGTCAATAGGTTCACCGTTCTTAGCCTCCCAGATCCGAATTGTTTTATCGAAGGATGAGACAATATGTTGTCCGTCCAGAGAGTACGCCACGCAACTTACACTGTGCGTGCGTCCCAGCGTAATCGTAATAACTGGGTCACCACTCTGAGCATCCCAGAGGCGGATTGATTCGTCACCAGATCCGGAGAGAATGCGTCGTCCATCTGGAGAATAAGCTATACAGTTGACTGGTCCTTCATGACCACGCAAGGGACCTCCGACGGAGCCACCGGATTGAACGTCCCAGATACGTAGTGTTTGGTCTACAGACCCAGAGACGATGTGCTGTCCATCTGGAGAGTACACTACACAGGAGACAGCGTGTACATGGCCGTGCAATATTCTATTTATGGTGTCACCAGACGGAGCGCACCAGATGCGAATAGTTTGGTCGGAAGATCCAGAAGCAATATGATGTCCATCTGGAGAATATGCTATGCAATTGACGGAGTCCCGGTGACCATGCAAGGGTTCACCAATAGTGTCACCACTCTGAGCATCCCAGATACGGACTGTTTTGTCGTCAGACCCAGAGACAATATGTCGTCCGTCTGGCGAGTACGCTACACAATTGACCTTATTATCATGACCGCGCAAGGGTTCACCAATAACTTCTCCGCCTTGGGCGTCCCAAATGCGGACGGTGCCGTCGCTAGACCCAGACGTAATACACCGACCGTCTGGCGAGTACACCAAGCAATTGACCTTGCCGCCGTGACCACGCATGTATGCACCAACGGGGGCACAGGTCTCAGCATCCCAGACCAGTATATTTCCATCCTCAGACCCAGAGATGACATGCCTTCCATCTGGGGAATAAGCAACGGAGCACACAACAGAGAAACTCCGAACTATTTTCGATCCACTTGGCCAGTGTCTTTCAATTCCTCTTATCACGCAGTTCTGACTATCAAAGTCTGCGGACAACATCTTTCCGATGATAGTCTCCGACGGCAACCATAACAAGGCCGAAATGTATACGTGCGGTGTACTGACGGCCATAGGTTGGTAGAATGTCTTTACAAAACGATACAGATCCGAAGCAGTATTCTGGAGTTGGTCATCCGCGTTTAGATGCTGTTAAATTGTTAGTTTCGGTCAATATCATAATATCATGAGGATGAGGGAAGATCCACCGAACCTTGAGAGCAACAGGAGCCTTCCGCAGTATGAATATCGCTTCTCTAAGTGCACCCATAAGACTCAATGCTTCTAACCAATACAGCGACGTCCTCTGGCAGAAGAGATTACGCAACAATTGCCACAGAGGTTCTCCGCTAGTGCGTGCTTCGGCCATATGGTTCAACCAGTATGAACAGCTGTATTGAAGCTGTCGAGGGATGTATTCATTCACGCGCTTCGGGAGATCTACTACCTCGCTGTTGGGGAGGTATGACGTTTCCAAATTGCAAATGTTGAAGCGGAGTCCATTCAACATAATTTCCAAGCACCTCCTCGCCATGATGCCGTCCAGTTCCGCCGCCGCCATCCAGAAACGGCCAGACCTATTCTTACTCCCAACGAAATCCAGGAATGATGGATGGCAAGCACGGATCGCGACTGTTTGCGAGTCTTTGTATAACACCGAACCTAGATGCTCGAAGAAAGTATCTAACTCTTTTTGTCCCGCACCAAGGGCAGGCGGGAGAAAGGCGTGTATTGCTTCGGAAGGAAGTGGCCGATTTCTCGAAATGACGAGGATAAGGCCGAGGACAACTCTGATTACATGTTCTCGATCCGTAGAACCCTGCGAGGTATCTTCAAGAACCCGAAGGTACACTGCGTCGAGATTGCCTTCAGAAGTGGACGCGCACGGATCTGAGTCGATTATTTGCTGCAATAATTTGTCCTTTCCAAGAAACACGATACTGACATGCTTAAGGACGGTAGCAATCCATATAAAATGTCCTGAAGCTCTTAGTACTAGAGCGTCGACCTGAGTTGGCCGGACTTCGGGAAGCTCTGGATTTAGCCTGAATTGCGCTAAAATGAAGTGACGGATGTCCTCGCTTGTCGTCGCCTCAAACAAGTCGCACTGCTGAACGAGCTCCTCGTTTCGCTTCATAATTCCCATAATGCGTGGACTTGGTCGGCTAGTAACAATGAGCCTGATCCAGGAGGTAATTTTCACCATTTTGACAAGATACGATGCTACAGCATCACCATTTTCACACTCATCCAGAGCATCGACAACGACGACGAATGTCAGTCCTGAGCCCATATTTTGAGATATATCTGAAAGAGGCTTTGCCAATAGCGTGTCGAATTGAGACAAGAGAGGCTGGTCAAGGATGACAGGGTCATCCTTCAGGATTCGAATAAGAGCGTTCCTGTACGCTGGTACCCTCCTTGCCAGAAAGTACGCCAATGAACTGACCAGTCGACTGGAGCTTCTTCGTTCAGGAATGTCTCGCTTGCAGAAGAACGAGCCGGACAGAATCTGCTGCTCCTTCAGAACCTTCGCCACTGACGCTGCGACGGAGCTTTTCCCGCATCCCGCGACTCCGTGGATCCAGAAAATTTGTTGGGAATGAGCTGCTGAACGTATCCATTTCTCGATGTCTTGTAGTACGGCACTCCTCGTTCCTGGAAGACAGGCGTGTGATGGATCAAACGCGCTATTTTCGGGAGGCCATAGGCGCTTCAGCGCATTTTCTTCTGCTTCAGAAAGTTGATGCTCCTCTGTGGATTTAAATGAGTGAAAGTGCCTCTTTCAATACTGAGTACGCACGAATTGCCGATGCTACTCCAAGTATGTTACTCTGCATACCGATATTCAGTCTGCGTATGAGGCGCTCCAACTGGTCCTTGATCTGCTGAATCTCATCTTTCCTCGGTTTGTACCAATTCTGAAGGATAAATCCTATGCAGAAGTCAGTATATCGTTACTGAGGAGGGAAAACTACCATACTTAAGGGAGGTTTAGATGCATAGTTCTCCAAGTTTTTCGCCAAGCGTATGACAAAGTCAAAGAACTGTTGGACAGTATCTTGAACTTCACGCTCTGTGATGCGCTCGAGTGCGAGCTCCATTGTAGGTAGCAGCTCCACCACATCGTCCATGAGCGCCACGAGCTCCTCGTGAAAAGAGGGTATGTCCTGAAATCTCTGAAGATGGGTGTCACCACAAGCTCAGCATGCTATGAAAATTAGTTGCACCTTGAAAACAGCGGTGACAATTGAAGTAGCAGCCTTTGCGTAGGGGTTTACCTACTCAAAGTTCTCACTGTGAAGTCTAGACATATGATGGCATGTGTACTCACCTCGAATGCAATAGCACCCAATTTTAGCACGATATCACATACCTGGAACACACTTTCGAGTCTACCAAGCATAGTCACCTTCATCCCAAGTGCACCTATAGTCCCTGGGGCCAATAGGCGTGCAACATGAAGGCCCTGCAGTGCACAAAGTGAGATTTAAATGGGCTTGTGGGCTATAGACGACTTACTGATTTCGGCTCCCCCAAAACTAGTTTCATGTTCGAGTTCTTCCCTACAGGAACAATCAATATTAAGCAAAGTACTGCTTAGCATACAATTATACCAATATGTGTGGTTGTTGCCTCCTTAGCCTCCATTGAGTTGAAGTCCACGTCAAACTCGTCGATTGTTCTTCGAAATCCCAAGCCCTTTAAAGACTGGATCAAGAGAACTGCATTCGTATCGGATTTCAAGTATCTGAGCAATGTGATCAGCATGACAGAATGAAGCACAGTCATAGTCGTATACATATCACAGTCCCAGTTTATCGATTTCGTATCCTTGAATAGCTTTGATTCATGTCTGAATGCCGACCCATGCTTGATCTCGAGTTTGACTTCGGAATATGGGCGAGACCGCGTAAACTGGATGTTTATAGCTATATATAGAAATGCAGAGGCGTTGTGCGAAGGTTGTGATGTGAGTACCTCTTAAGTGAAGATATCTATTGGTTCATTAGCGTGACGTTCATTATGTATCTAAGTGTACTTTCTCACTAACCTGAATTTATTATCAGACAGCAGAGCGGTCTGATGTTCCTGATCCTGCAGAGATATCGTGGACATTGTTGAGGCTGTACTGGTATACTATGCACGGATTTGAATTTTGTAGAGATGCGTTGCTCGGGTTTTCCCGCTCGTGTAAACATTTCATTTTCCCTCGATGCCTTTATTTCCTTTTTAGAAACTCAGCGTATTACAACACTTAATCCTGTGCTTGGAGTTGTGCTTGTCAATCGCTGGCTCATACAGTAGAGTAGCGATTTATCCTGTGCCTATAAGAGAAATTTTAGTCAACCGGACATAAGCCCTAAGTTGAGCACAAACGCAGGTCCTTGATACTATCCTAATTCAATTTAGAAAATCATTCCGCTTTGGCCACGTCGTAGTTTCTCACGCGTCTTTCGTCATACCTCCATCCCGATTTCCTTGATTCCTTTCCCCCAGTAGCCAGCTTGCTCTGCGTTGTGCAGCGACCTGATACACAATGTGGATTTGGAACTGGTTCGTTGACGTCCTTTCGCAGCTTGGTGTGTTTCCTTCGTCTCTATGTATGGATAAATTGAGTGTTCTGACGCGTCACTTCTAGGGCTGCTGAACAAAAATGCCAAAATTCTCTTCCTTGGTTTGGACAATGCCGGTAAAACGGTACGTAAAGGTTTTGTCCGAATGTTATGACATTGAATATTCATTATAAGGAATAGACATTGCTTCACATGTTGAAGAATGACCGACTTGCGGTCCTCCAACCCACGCTTCATCCTAGTCCGTCTTACGTTCACTTTCATTCCGTCCACCAACTAATCATCTTATTGTAGCATCTGAGGAGCTTGCAATTGGTAGCGTCAAATTCACGACATACGACCTTGGAGGTCACGTACAAGGTACGTGTTGGTTCATCTACGTCGTGACAACGGACTGACGTGTCCTTCTTTCGTGTCCACTACACAATACTCGTCGCAAACGACTTCATATAATCAGCACGGCGACTCTGGCGTGATTATTTCCCAGAAGTAGACGGTATCGTTTTCCTGGTTGACAGCGCAGACCACGAACGTTTCTCAGAGTCAAAGGCGGAGCTCGACGCGCTTCTATCAATCGAGGAGCTCTCAAAGGTTCCATTCCTTGTGCTCGGTAACAAGATCGACGCTCCTGGTGCTGTGAGTGAGGATGAGCTACGACACAACCTTGGCTTGTATCAGACGACCGGAAAGGTACGTTTGTTTGTAAATTCTGGTTAAACTTGTCGTATGACCTGAACTGTGGTTATCACAGGGCAAAGTACCGCTGAGCGACATCCGCCCCATTGAACTCTTCATGTGTTCCGTTGTTCAGAGGCAGGGCTATGGCGAGGGTATGTTGCCACCTCATTTCTCTTAGTAAACGCAGCTGACGCGTTGAAATTAACGCAAGGCATTCGCTGGTTGTCGCAATACGTAAGTTCCCCTTTCTCACTCATGATGCAATTTAGATTTAACGCTATCATCTCTTCTCAGATGTAGGCTTAATTACGCGCTCTAGAATGAGTAGAGGACGGTCGAGTTAGTCGACCCAGGGATAATCGTTTTACCTCTTAATTTTTCTTCAATTTCGTCCATCTGCGGCTCCAGTTTTTCTTGTAGCACCGCTCTGTTGCATCGCCTTTCATACATGCTTTATTCATTCATTTCCACTATCGGTTGATCCTATAAGATATAAGATGCTTTGCTAGTTCTATATTCGTGAGAGACACAGCTTTCAAAGATCGAGAAGATTGGGGAGAAAGGCGATGACAATGACATGTATGGAAGATCTGACACCCAATACCCCATCGTACCTGCGCCCTCTCGAGCACAGGGAGGGCAGTGAGCTCTTAGACTTCCTAATATCCCTCTTCGCATAACCGAATCGCCGACTCCAGATGTGAGGGTGTAGCAACGGGCTGGCACTGTCTTGAGGCTGCGTTAAGAAAGTAAGAAGAAAGCAGCGTGGCAGTCTTAAATCTTGATTTTTTCGTGTTATTTGTTATTATTTGGCTTTTGCCGAATTTGGATCGCCTCAGTTTGGTACACTCAGTTGCCACAGTTGCCAGAGATGATTAGAGCATTAGAATTTACAGTACAAAATACGAATTGAATCAGGTGTGGTATCATGGAAGATCTTCAAGCCAATTTCTAAGTGCATCCAATCCAACAGATGCATCACCACCTTTCTCACCCGCCTTCTCTTGGTTTACATGTTCACCAACCTTCACATACGATGCGGCAAACCCAACTTCACCTCCTTCCCATTCAGCAAAACGGAATACTCCACTTCCACCACACTCCAGTCCACCCATCTCAGTACCTTCGCCTTCTGCACCGAGATCTTCGACGCCGACGCCGCCTGCTGCGACCGAACGGCGTTTCTCGAGTTCGCGTTCGAGGACGGTACGGACTCGGGAGATAGCGAGTGAAGAGCGGTCTTGTGTTGAACTTGAGGTGAGTAAGTCGGTTTTGTGTGCGAGGATGAGGAGAGAGGGAAGCGAGTGACTTGGTGGGAGAGAGATGATTGCGTGGAGGACGTGGTGCAGATGTCTGTAAAACGTATAAGTTCATAGATACCCAACAAGCAACTAAGGTAACGTACTCAGCCACTTCACGCCCATTTCTTGTGATGGCGCTTGCATCGACGACGAACACGACTGCCTTAGCGTCAGGAACATACGTCTTGAAAGATTCTCGCAGACGAGGATGTCCAGGGATATCAACTATTTGCAATTGCTTCTTTGATAAGAACGATTCTGGTATGAGCGAGCTATTGACTTGGAACGACGTATGTGACGGAAGTGTGCGTTCGTAAACTATCTGTGTCAAGTTGAGCGATATATACGAGGGGAACAGGAAATCCTTTATGATCTTACCGTTGATAAAACAGCACTCTTGCCGGCGTCTTCATTTCCCGCTAGCAGTATGAGGTTCCCCCTTTTCGATGACCTCGATCGAGTTATGGATACAGCAACTAAGATAGATATTAATTGTTTGTCCACTGCTGTTCCGTTTGGTTTGGAAATCACGACTCACAGGCAATTACAAGCAGAGCAATAACCAGGGACCCAGCAAGCAAAATTGCTGGTGAAAACTCTGGCAGTGCCACTAAAGATAATGCCGGAGTCCGTTGATCTGGCATTTTCTACTAACAGGTTGACTGAATGTGAAAGTGGTGAACGAGAAGGCGACGTCGTGCAGTTCGCGAGTCGCGATACGACTTGCTTGGATTTCGGATGTCGATCACAACGCCGATCTCCAAAATTTCTTGAACCATACGAGCCTTGGCTCAGTTGGCTGGTAACACCGACGTCAATGGTCACAAATACGCTGCTCGAAAGCGACGTTCGACCTCGAAAACGAACACGTACAGATGAAATAACAGCTAAAGATGCAAAAACTCAGAAGTATCGTCTCTTTGCTCCCTTCCGGGCACTTGGTCTAGTCACGAACCATATTCCGTTCGTGCTACAAGCACGTTCGTTTAAAGGCGCAACTGAAGGCCCGAGGATAAATATTGTGACGTGCTTGGGTCGGTCATGGGCTATGTGGGAGGGTGGAAAGATGACGCTGCTCTTTATCGGTAAGCAGACGTTGGCTGTTCAGCGTAAGACTCTGCAGTACTGAAATTAAATATGTTTAGGACCGGATTGTGAGCTGCCGATTGCATGTCTTGCTATGAATGGTGATGCTGTCTGGGCTTCAACGGGACCACATATCATTAAATATTTAAGAGGAAAGGAGGTATTTGCAAAACCCTTAATTTTCTTCATTATGTTTTTTACTAACTCTTTCCAAAGGTCGGGCGATTGACAAACCCGCTAGAATCGAACCTCTCTTCCATCTATCCCTTCGGTGACCAAATGCTATCCCTCTCGGAGGATGGCTCAACCTTGCTTATTTGGGACTGTACAAATATGGGTAGGTCATTTGTGACCTGATTCCCGATACATGTTGTTGACGAACGTTTCGAAGAACTGGCAAGTTCAATCCAATTCGAGAATGGATTCACTGCAACAATTATCCTTCATCCTGCGACCTATCTAAACAAGGTCCTCGTCGCGAGTAAAGAGGGTGATATGCAATTATGGAATATAAAGACACAGTAAGCAAAACGATTCGTGCCTTATTTCATGTCTAAATGTTCGTGGTCCTCTAGGACATGCATTCATAAATTTGAAGGAAACCGTTTACGCGACAGTACCGATCCCAGCGCTGTAACTGCTCTCGTTCAGTCGCCTGCCATCGATGTTGTTGCTATTGGATTTTCGTCAGGAGAGGTCTCATTATACGATATCAGAGCAGATGAACGACTCATGCGAATCTACATGGATGATAGTCCTATTCGAAGCCTGTCATTCAGGAGCGGTAAATATTATTTTCTCGTTGAAAGTTACACTTATACTGACACTTCTGTCAAGATGGTCAGGCGGTGCTCGCAAGTGCGTCGTCGAAGGGACACATTGCTCTGTGGGATCTCAATAACGGAGGGCGATTACTCCATGTTATCCGTGGAGCGCATGATCGCGCCGTGACGGCGATCGAATGGGTCCCAGGTCAGCCGGTCTTGGTGAGTTCCGGCGAGGACAACAGTGTAAAGGTGAGGGATTCAATTTCGTCGATACGAGACAAGTCTGATAATACCCCCAGCAATGGTTCTTTGAATCGCCTTCCGCTCCCCCGCGACTCTTGAAATTTCGTTCGGGACACCACGAACCACCGCATTTAATACGGTTCTATGGAGATGACGGAAAACAGCTTTTAACTGCATCTAGGGACCGAAGTCTGCGATGCACGTCCGTCGTACGAGATTCTCGGAGCTTTGAACTATCTCAAGGTATATACTCTATAGTCTTCCGTCCGTCTTTGAAAACCGCTCAAAATTCATAAACAAAGGCTCGTTATCCAAAAAGGCGACTGCACTCTCGATACCTGTCGCAAACATGAAGTTTCCTCCTATCACTCAACTAGCTTACTCAACCACACGGTCAAAGGACTGGGACGACGTGCTAACTGCACATAAGCAAGAATCCGTAGCTCGTACTTGGACTGTTCGGGATAAGAAACTCGGAAAGTGGGTCTTCAATCTTAACGATGCGATTGCGACGAAGGGAAAGAAGAAGGTTTCTGCAGGTGCTGTTTGCGTGAGTGTGTTTCTATTGTAGATTCGTATCGTATATAACTGAATTTTGGTTGGCTGTTTCTTCAGGCGGTTTGCGTTTCTGCGTGTGGTAACTTTGGAATTGCTGGCACGTCGACCGGTGCAATTCTCATGTACAATATGCAATCTGGTATTCGGCGAAAAGGTTATAAGCTAGGTCTTCGTCCTCCAGAAGTCGCTTCTCGCTTGAAAGATTCAGCGACCCAGCGATTAGTCAATGGCCTGGCTTCTGACGCGCTTAACAAACTAGTAATTGCGAGTACGTCCGACGGGACGGTCAATGTAAGAATCTTAAATAATGTCGGCGGTCACTTGCAATGTGCTAACGAGTTGATGTTTCAGTTCTTTGATTTTCATACCGAAGCGCTGCTGCATACACTTGTGTTATCGAGTACTTGCTCGTCAATTCTGTTACAACGAGATAGTGGACTACTGGCGGTCATTTGTGATGATCTGGTCGTTCGTCTTGTCGATATCGAGACCCGACGGATCGTTCGTGAATTCACTGGCTTTACAGGGAACATACTAGACGTAGTAAGTTTCAACACGTTCTTTCCCACATTTTATTTTGCTTACTCATTGAAATAGACATTCTCTCCTGATTCGAGATGGATGATTACGACTTCTCTCGATTCTGTCATCCGTACTTTTGATATACCATCTGGTCGTCTTATAGACGCTTTCCGAACTGCTAGTCTCGCAACGAGCGTGTCGTTCTCACCTACAGGCGACTTCCTTGCTACTGCCCATGTAGACAGTGTCGGCGTATATCTCTGGTATGCCTGCTCTAAAACATGGTATCTCAAGGATGTTACTAATGTTAGCATTTGCAGGGCGAATAGAGCGCAATTCACGGATGTGTCGCTACATGGCGTGGTTGAAGTAGATGGCGCTGAGATTGCTTTGCCTTCATTACAAGGCACGGCAGAAGATGAAGGTGAGTCACAATTGCAGGATGTCGCTTGGTTAGCATGCTAATGCTCTGTGAATTAGCTCTGGATGCACTGCAATCGTTGACCGTGGAAGAGCCGAAAGATGTTTATTCAACACCATCGCAACTCGGCGGCGACCTTATCACACTTACCTTGCTACCTCGTTCTCGATGGCAGACATTGCTCAACTTGGAAGTTATCCAGGTATGTGACACTTTTACGCTATCCATAGTATTCTTTTCTTAATATTTCGTCGCAGCAACGGAATAAACCAAAAGAACCACCCAAGCCTCCTGAAAAGGCGCCATTCTTCCTGCCTACATTGCCTGGTGTAGAACATCGCTTCGCAGTGACACAGAAGGATAACGCGCAAGAGCAACAAAAGAATAGCAAAAAGCTAGAGGCTGGTGCATCTCGGGCCGATAGCAAATTCTATCGAAAGCTGGTTTCCGAGGATCCAGAAGGAGATTGTAGGTCATTCCAGCTTATATGCGTTTCCAAGTTTTTCTGATTTCCTTGTTCAATTAAATTACCGCATAGACGAGGACTTCTTCGTATATCTAAAAACACTGACACCAGCCGGACTAGACCTCGAACTACGTGCCTTAGGATCCTCGCTTGAAGGGTTGAGTACACTGGTCGGCGCACTACGACAACGCCTACGATCCCATCGCGACTTTGAAGCTGTACAGGCAGTCATAGGCGCGCTTCTCCGCTTGCATGGAGAAGTCTTTGTCGCGAATCCTGAATTGTGTAATGCGCTGGAGCAGTTGCGAGAGGCACAGACGCATGAAAGCAGGCGTGTACTGGAGATGATCACGGCGAGCCTGGGCACGTTGAGTTTTGTACGGGATGTATTATAGCCGTGGCTTAAATAGCTTGTCTATAACATATATCTTGCTGTCTGAGTCCGAGTCTCGATTCGTTTATTTGTGCTTGAGAAGTAAAGGCTGTTGTGGTGTATCGTCCGAAAGCGGTAATGCCATGACGCGTGATCGCATTGAATGAGATCAACTGTAAGACTTGGGTTACAACTGCGCCGCTGTCCCTTAGTACACGCACGCTCCCCGGAGACCACGCCTTGCATCACTCCGCAGCCCGAGCGGATATATAACGCGGGTAATTTCCCATCACTGTTATGAAAAGCCCACAATCAAGCAAATTGTCGTTCTCTACTGTCTCGGTATGTGGCCCCCGTCCTTGTATTATTCAGAATGAAGATGTTGGGGAAATTAATGCTCGTTGACATAGGACGAATCGATGGTTGAAATTAAGCGGGAAGAAGTCTCGCTTGGCGTTAGTGACGTTTCGGAGGATGAGAATGAGAAATATCGATTGTTGTATAGCAAGTCGAAAGTGTATGTCCATCCAACTGCATATGCGAAGGACAACATACCGGGCTTTGTCACCCTCGTCAAACGCGTGAGTTCAGCAGCAGATTTATCATCGTAGGCTATCAGATACGAGATGCTTGTTGTTACAGGAGGCTGTGAATCCGAAATATCTCCTTGCTTGGATTCCGGAGTCGTTATTGAATGAGAAGGGCAAGGACGAATGGGACAAGTTCGTCAAAATTGAGGAGAGGACTGGGTTAGACGATGAAGACGAAGGTTCGTCGCTAGTGTGAATAAAACTGAACTAAGTGGTGTTGAACACATCTCCAGACGTAGTTCTCATCGATCTTCCGGTTCGACGTCCTGAGACCTACGCGTTCTCGGTACCCCTAACATCGGTCTATTCTCTCATTGTTCACCCTCCGACTCTCACATCCTGGCGTGCGTATCAAACTTCTCGCACTATGTTTCACGTATTCACCGCTGTTTATAGATGGATCTATTGCGGTGAACTTGACAAGCGGCTCGACACTACCTACTCTATACTTCCATGACGAGGAATCGCGATCATTCAGCACATCTCCCATTTCTCCTCCGATCAATCAAGCAGGCTCTGGATCCAGTACCACAACGAGCTCATACCCGCCGCGGGTGATTGATTCTGGTGCTCGAGCTCCGGGTTTGACGACATGGGGTGGTGAAGACCTACTGGCTCGACTCAGACAATATGCGCATCTTCTCCGGTCTAACCTCCAGTCTACACTCTTCCTTGTCGATCCGAGTAAGGCTGATATCGAAACTCATACGATGCAACTCTTCGACGATGACGCGGTGGATGACATCCTTGCCCGGTCCTCCTATGCCAACTCATACTCGCCAGTTCCCGCACATAGGCGCCCACGGCCATTATCTTCTGCCAGTGGATCAACTTCATCTTCGAGCAATGGAAATGGCTCAAACCCGTACTCTGAGAGGTCATCAGTCTTACATCGATCTCTGCATCCTCCGAGTCCCCCTAATTCAGGTTCACAAGCACGAACTGCACTTCTACATAGTTTCGCTCAGCTAACAAGAGCAACCCGCCACGCAGCGCAGCAGATTCTTTCTCACCCACTCGCTCAGCCCATCGTTCCGCATCTTCCTGATCCTGTCAAGTCGATTGTAAATGCTTCAGGCGAGACGCAATGGGGATCATGGGTGGAAAAAGGTGGCGTAGGCGAGTTCGATTCTGCGCGCGTTTATCTCGCTCGTTGGGCTCGAATCGTGGCAGAAGAAGGGGAACGAGCGCGACAACGTGAGGTTCGTGCGATTCCTGTAGGGACAGGAGCATCAACTCCTTCAGATTCTCGCTTGGATGAGGATGGTGAACTTGGTGTGTTTGAGCTACTTCACACCTCTGCGAACTTGCCCAAGCCGCGGAGCACTCGTGATCCACGCCATCCCATTGATGAGGAGACGTGGTTGGGTTGGTTCCAAGCTGACGGACGACCGCGTGTTCGCGAAGAGGAGATGCGGAAAGAAGTCTTTAGGAGAGGCATTTCTCCCCGTGGAAACCTACGGAAACGTATCTGGCCTTTCATTCTAGGTGTTTTGGAATGGGACGCTGATGACAAGCAAAGAGCTGAACAATGGGAAGAGAAGCAGTGAGTTTCTTTAACGATATACTGAATGTACTGATCCGACACTATTGCAGGACACGATACCACGAACTCAAAGACGAATGGTGTGGAGTAGACGAGGTGTTTAACAGACAAGATGTCATCGAGGAGAGGCATAGAATCGACGTCGATTGCCGACGAACAGACCGGACACAACCTCTTTTCATCACTCATTCACCCAATTCTTCACCTTCATCCTCGCCAGGTCAAGAAAATAATGCATCAAGAGTACATCGTCGATACACAAGCTTCTCACCATCCCCATTCGATCATGGTGCTCAAGCGCCAAGCAACGACCACATCGAACGACTTGCAGAGATTCTCTTGACGTACAACTTCTATGAAAAACAGCTTGGTACGTCCCAAATAATTTAATTGATGAAATCTCGCTCGTGACGAGTTTGCGTTGTTTTTGGGTTATTTGTTTGTTTGGTGGTGTGCTGACTTGAAGGGTATGAAGGCTACGTACAGGGCATGTCTGATTTGTGTGCACCGATTTATGTTGTGATGGGTGGAGATGAGGAGATGATATTTTGGTGTTTCGTGGAGGTTATGAATCGGATGGTATGTGCTGAGTTTTCCCTCGTTTTGTTGACCTTGGCTGATGTGTGTGGTTACTCAGAAACAAAATTTCCTACGTGATCAAAGTGGAATGAAAAAGCAGCTTCTAACGTTACAGCAACTTATTAGCGTGATGGATCCAGAGCTGTACCGACACCTTGGTACGTGGGACAATCTTCAAATACTTGATTGTTCTATGCTTACAATACTGTAGAAAAAACCGACGGACTAAATCTTTTCTTCTGCTTCCGGTAAGTCATTCGGTGCTTGCGTATACTATGTATTTTAATTATGCATTTAAGCTGGGTATTGATTGCATTCAAACGAGAGTTCCCATTCGATGACGTTCTTAAATTATGGGAAGTCCTTTGGACGGATTACTACAGCGCGAATTTTGTCTTGTTCGTCGCCCTGGCCATCCTTGAGTCACATAGAGACGTGATTCTCCGGTATTTAATTGAGGTTAGCCTTCTTTTCCAATTATGTCTGCGCAATTTATTAATATTTCTTCCTTAATATTTCTTTTCACAGTTCGACGAGATTCTCAAATACTGCAACGAACTGAGCATGACGATCGAGCTAGACACGACGCTCGCACAAGCCGAAGTGCTCTTCATCTCCTTCACGCAGCTCGTAGCTGATATAGATCGACGGAAAGCGGAGAACGACTTCACTGTCACAACTGATGTGAACGCTATTCGAAACAGACGTCGAAAACAAACTGGGTCTGAGGCGACTGTAAATGGCAGACAGAAGTCGGATGATGGTAGTTCGGACTCGACCGAAGTGGGGAGGACGACTGCGCGGAATACGACTATTTCGTTACCGTCGATAGGAGAGAATTTGCGTGAACTGTTAGAGAATGGACGTTGATTAGGTAGAATGACATATACTGTACTTGTAAACGTTGTATACACGATGGGCCTTGCGGTTGTCCTTAGATTGTAACAAGAACATTAGAACTAGGCAGTATTATATACTATATACAAGACATGAGCTTTCCTCGAGATCGAGCTAGGAGACATCAATGGTGACCCTGTGTTGCCAGGTATGGTATGGTATTTCCCGGCATGGGTCCCTAAAAAGAAACACCGGGGCTGCTGGTAGTACATCACCAAATCGAACACGAAAATGTATTGGAATTTACTGCTAAGACATATATTTTTTACATATTGTGGATCCTTATATTCACTTATTAAGTCTACATGTAAATATATTGCCTTGTCAGACTCTGCACGTTTTGGTGATGCTATGTACATTACAAGATTTTCTAACTAGACTCCTAAAAATCTTGCCCAGCACACTCTGGCTACTACTCCATCATTAGCAGAAAACACTAGTGCCCTCTCAGCTACCTGGTGTAGTAGCACCTTCCATGAATGTGACAACGTCTAGAGCAAAATTGGAACTCTGCCGTACGACGAGCGTGTCGGGGTCACGTGCATTCGTCTCAGAAATTCGAGCTTGTGCTTCCTTCCAGACTCCAGCCAGAGCATCATTGCAAGGTCCTCTCATATACTTCTCGGCTCATCTGTCACTGTATTTCCTGGAAATCTCAGGGCCCAAATGGAGTCAACAACTCCTCCCTCTCAACAAGTGCCGTCCAAGAATCGAAACTCGACGGCAGAGAAAATCGCAAAATATACTTTAGCTTCATGCAAGTCCGTCTTCACTTTGCATACTTCCTTCTAACTGTCTCTAATTTACTTTTCCCTCGAAATTACGAAATTAAATAGCATTAGCAGGTGCAATCCTCACAGCGGCGTATGAATCTACCATTGGACGTTCGAGAGCCATACGCGCTCTAGAAGCGAACGCTGCCTCATCGAGTTCTGGAGGAAATGCAAATGAGCGAAGCATGACGGAGTCTAGTGGAAGCAGGTTGAACGGACGTACGGATGCAGCCAAGTTCTATCGACATAACACGCCTCTGCTGTCTGCCGCTGCTGCGTTGAATAGTGGGATCGTTGCGTTTGCGTTCTTCAGTAAGTCCGCCATTGAAGGCTATATTCATCCAACGGTTTTAACTAATTAATGAAATTCTCGTTACATTTGGTATAGCTTTACGGGAACATGCCATCTCGCCTGTCCTCTCGAATGCTCGAAGTAAAACAAGTGATAAGTCTGGGCGCGGAGACGAAAACGAAAGGCCTCTGACATGGTCTATGATGCGAACGTATCATTTAGAAGACTCGGCGCTTACGGGTGCGTTGCTCGGAGGAGGGTTGAATGCCTGGATGAGTTAGTCTTGTTCGTTATTTATTTACCTATATATTCCTGACTTTTTATTGTCTTTACAGAAGGTCCGAAAGGCATCATTCCTGGGATGGTTACTGCTTCACTCGCATGCTCTACTCTACAACTCATCGTGAACGAGCTTGACGTCCGACGAATACGATACGTCTCTTCACGAACGTCACGTTCGTCTTCTATCACCACTTTAAATGCCGACGGTGTTAATGTCTCTGATTCAACGACTGCGGAATCAGGAAATACCCCAACTGACTCCGACTCACAACCTGGAATGGGAGAACGCTTACTCAGACTCATCGGGATTACGAAAGTGGACGACACAGAGTACTTGCGACGCTTAAAAGCAAAACGGGAGAAGTACCTTGAGAGGATAAGAGAATTAGAGGAAGCAGAACAGACTCAGAAACTTGAAGGTGAAAGAGAGGTCGGATCTGAATTTGCAAGGGATACTGGAAGTGATAGGGGGATGAGAGATCGTAGGTCGTGATAGGGCGTGCTGACCACATATTTTACTTTGTTTTATCCATATATTCGCACTAAAAATATACTTCATTGTCTAAAATATCACTGCTTTAATTCCTTTTCCTGCTCTGTGTTGTCATCACCCTCGTTTTCATACACGCTTGTCCCTCCACAAGCATCACCTTCGCTTTCCCTAGAGACACCTACGGCACTCTCCGAAATGCGCACATTCCACAACTCTACAGCTCCACGTTTCTTATCTGTATGTAGCCCCGCAACAGCAATAATCGCATCGCGATCTCCTTCCTTCTGTCCCCCAGCTCCAGACTTCATAGGTACGGAGAGCGAGAGGGCGTCGACTTTCGTCAATGACGACTGACCACTCCAGAATGAGCGTAGTCCGCCAACTGGAGTGATGTCTTGTGGCTGTCGTCGGGAGGTAGACGTGGAGGTTGAAGATGGCGGAGTGTTCCGAGTTAGCTGGTGTAGTTCGAGTTTCCCGTGTACAGTGCATGACAGTAAGGTGTCTGGGGCAACGAATAATCTACAAAACATGAAAATCAATCAGTAACGTGAACAGAAAGTGAAATGCAATTTACATACAACCCAGCAACCAAGCTCTCCCCGAGTTTAACAAAGAACCCGTCCTCTTCGTTTAGCCCTCCCCATTTCTTAGACTTATTTCGTTTTCCTTTCTTTCCTGAACCTGAACCTGAACCGGTTGTCGTGAATAGAGACTTCATACCGCCAAGACCAACCCAAATTCGTCCGTCAGCTGTACCGATGGCTGCTACCCCTTGCGCCGAGAGCGCGAGTGCGGTGATGAATGGTGGGAGGGAGGAGATTCCGGGTGCTAGTGAGGGTGTAGGAGCTATTCGTAAAATCATATATTAATTTAATTGTGTTTTAGTTAGAAATAAGAGTGGGGGAACGTACTGATTTCGAGACGAGAAAGGAGTGTACGGAGTTTGAAGTCGTGTAGGAAGAGCACACAGTCGTACCCTCCTGTGACGAGTTCACTTGGCCTATCCGGGATGAACGATGCCGTCCATGCAATCTACGATCCACATAACAATAAGCCCATTGTTACGGAAATGAGAATATCAGTGGGCAGACTTACGGAATCATGACTTGTCTTCATCTTTGAGACTTCATCAGAGCCTAAATCCAGGACATAGACACTACCAGCATCAGTCGTACATGCAAAGTAAGCTCGGTTCGCGCTTAGGGCTAGCTAGAGTCAGATCAGCGTGCTCCATGTGGAATGACTTTCCACACAGGAAGAGGAGCTTACTTGATTGACGACATCCTCGTCATCCTGTCCTATTTCCTTTGTAAAATTCGCGTCGGAGAGCGCGAGGATCATTTTTGGTGGGGTAAGGTCGAAACGGTATACCTACGAAGGATAATGGAGTGAGTGTATCAGTGTAAGCCCAACGAGATTCTAGGGTTAGAAAAATAAGCATACGTTCTTTCCCGCTGCAACCCATATTTCTTTGCCGTCCTCAGTATGGAAGAGAACATTCGAAACGGACGTGCCGAGTCCACGAATTGCTTTTTGCACTTTTTGCTCAGGCGGTTGGTATAGCCGTACGCTCCCGTCATCTGTTGGGCCAAACTTTCCTTTCAGAATTTGGCCTGCATTTTTCGTCGAGAGAGTACACACCGGATCCTACTCCAAGGCGAAGACCGTCAACGCTAAACGCACATGTTGTCGCTTGCGATGGCAGAACTAAAGTTGAAGAAAGTATAGCTTCCATAAGACTTTCCTGTCTCCTATCTTTTTTCGCCCCTTTCCTCGATGCAATCAACGACTAGAATAGTTCATCCGAGGTGGATGTTGGAGACAGGTTTTCCGAGCAAGGACTAGTTGAGCCTGTTGAGGAGAGAAAGGGAGATGTACTAGTAAAAGGGAAAGATCGACGATAAAATTGATGGAATTATCTTATCAGATAAATGATTTCACACGCCCAGACCGTCTTTCTTCTTCCGTCATCCGATCTTCCAGACGACCGATTCGAACTTGCTCTTCCACTCAACTCCCTATCTCCCAGAACTGCACGGCTGCATTAACTTTTATCTCGCTCGTATTCGATATATTCCCCAAAGGATCGAAAACAATTATGAAACGCTTTGATTTGATTAATGACGGAAATGTAAATTGGGAGCGATCGCGCGAAAGTCCCTTCTAAGAATCGGCATCTGGAGACGCGTTTCGATGACCAAGCCGTGTATACCCCCGCGTCATACGCATGCCCTCATCCTAAATTTATTGCCCCGTAGTTGCTTCTAGTTGCCTGCCTATCTCTCTTCAGCTCTTTCCCCTTCACTCCCCCTTCCTGTCCCTCCTCTAATCTCTCTGACACGAGTGATGTCGTTGTCAAGACCTCAGTCGCGTGAGCACTCTCGACCTGGCTCACGCCCGCGCAATTCGCGTCATGCCTCCACCCACACGGTTCCTTATCTCCCGCAAGACCCGGAAGCTCTCCTCCTTCCTGAAGGCTCTGTAACTGAAGAGACTGTCGAATTATTGCATGAATTTGTGCACCCTCATTCGCATCGTCATGACAAGCGCAGAGCGGATACGGATGCTACTATAGTCGCTGAGACCATACCAGTTGATTCCGAACAAGAGGAATTTGGTGAAACACCCTCAGAAAATGACGAAGATGATATCGAGGGCGAAGACTGGGATGCACTCAAGAAACGCCCTTGGTACAGACGACCGTCGCCACTTTGGTAAGTATATGCTTGGCTCATTACTGTGTCATGCCTGTTAATTAATGACGGTTTATATATAGGTTATTATGTGTGACACCCTTGTCATCTATTGCGATGTCCGCAGCCATTGCTCCACGCGTCGAGGTATACACCTATCTTGCATGCTTGGAGCACAGGCCAGAGTACACAACTGGAACATTAGGATATGGCTTGGAGCTTTATCAGAACAATGATACGGCTCCAGTCGCCTTCACTGAGGACAAGGATAGTCTTATCGACGCATGGATGTCTCCGTATCTGGGACCCTCAGTATTTACCATGAGCGGCGAGAGTATAGGAATGCTGAAAGAATCTAAGGATACGAACAGATGCGCATCCGATCCCGTAGTCCAAGCTGCGGCAGCAAAAATAATTGCTGGTGAGCGTGTTAACCGCATGTTATGATGTAATCGAGCTTACTGTACTTCGTACAAAGTGATGACAACCACAATGGGTATTCTGAGCTGTCTTACTACAGCGTTTTGGGGATCTGTAAGACGCATATACTCTACTATTTTCTGACGGAAAAATCCTAAAATGCTATATCTGTCGGGCCAGCTGTCTGACAGGTATGGACGTTTACGCGTTGTCGGTATATCGGTTATCGGACTACTCTTCAAGTATGTGCAACATATTACCTCTAGTGAGACCTACAAAATACCAATTGTAATCTTGAACCAGCGATTTCATCTTCATCTTGGTATACTTCTGCTCGAGACAGTTGCCTGGAGGCTATTGGTTCCTCTTATTGGGACCTATTATTGAAGGTATTCTAGGAGGTATGTCCGCGCCTGAATTCTTCTTCCCGCCTATGAACATTCCTATTAACTCCCTATCACAGGTATCACAAGCATGGTAGCCGCCCTCCATGCTTACCTTGCTGACTGCACCTCGCCCGGTAATAGAACTCATATTTTTTCTCTCGGAGCTGGCCTTCTTTTCGTCGGTATGGCCTTCGGGCCCACTATCGGCTCTATCCTCATCCACGTAACACATACCCCTCTGTCAGTATTCTACCTCAGTACAGCCGTGCATGCACTGTTTGCGATGTATACATGGGTAATCGTACCTGAAAGTTTACCTGAACGGGCGCAAAGAGTGAATCGGATGAGGGTTGAGAGGAGGAGGTTCGAGGAGAGGCAGGCAGAAGAGATAGAAGATCAGGAACAATGTGGAGGACGAGTCAAGTGGATTAGGTTAATGCGGCGCATGAAGAGGGTGTTCAAGTTCTTGAGCCCTCTGAGTGTTTTTGCGCCTGAGAAGGTACCGAGTACGCCTGGTGCGTTCTTGGGGAAGAGAAGGAGGGACTGGAGTTTGACTTTTATCGCTCTGGGCTTTGGATGTTCTGCCCTGGTCATGGTATGTATACCCCGCAACTCATCTACGATGTTTATTTGTGGGCATAACTGAAGGAATGATGGATGTAGGCATCATATCAGTACAAATTTCAATATGCGGCTGCGACGTTTGGGTGGAGCTCAGAAGAGGTATGTTATAATTTATCGCATAGAAACATTCTTACCGATTGCTCATCTTCTGCGCATATAGCTGGGCTATTGGCTTAGTCTCGTTGGCGCGTCTCGTGCATTCTACCTGACAATAATTCTTCCATGTACGTCTGCGTTTCGCATCCTCGTTTCTACCTACCAGATGCTTACGCATAGTTTGTTACCTAGTAATTATCAAGTTCTTCAACCGACCTAAACAAGCTATCCAACTCCCCGTCGAACCCTCAGAGCCCCTCATCAACTCCCACTCTTCCGATCCATCCTCTTCAACAGTAGTCTCATCCCCCTCTCCGCCTTCTTCTCCAACCTATATTCGGTCCTCATCACCACTACCGCTATCTCCACCCTCTGCAAATACAACCGAACATACTCACCCCTCCCCTTCCCCACACACCCCAACCTTCGATCTCCACCTTGCACGGTTCTCCCTCCTCCTCGAATGTATCTGCTTTTCTATCATCCCGCTCGCACCAAGTGCCATGTCGTTCAGCGCGCTTGGATGTTTGGCTGCGTGGGGTGGGGGATTTAACCCTGCTGTACAGGCGCTTGCGCTTGAGTTGTATGCGAGGAGAGGTAATGTTGAGGAGGGTTCTAGGAGCGGGGGGAGAGGGAGAGGGATGCAAAGAGGAGGGAGGGGCAAGAATGGTGGAGAGAGAGGAGAAGCAGAGACTGGGAGGTTGTTCGGTGCATTAAGTGTTGTTCAGGCTATGGGGTACGTTCGTCTCCATTCAGTAGCTCTCGCCTCCCCATTTGCAAGTCGTGTCAACCTCCCTGCCTCTACACCCTTGGTCTTCATCCATTTCTAACTACCCGTACTTCTCATGAAAACCACAGTCAACAAATATTCGGCCCCGCACTCTTCGGCCTAACTTACATGCACACTGTCGCCTTTTTCCCGAGTGCGATATTCTGGGTCTCTACGCTTTGCGTAAGCATCGGTTTGGTGTTTATTTGTTTTGTGAGGTTACCTCGCGAGTCTAGAGGTAACAGTGGAGATATGGATTTGGAGGTTGTTCTAGCCGCGGGAGTAGGCATTGAGCGGGAGGATACACTTGTGAACCTTGGCGATGACGCTCAACAAGCTGGGAAAGCCACGAAATGAGGGTACAACCAGGAGTTGGTGCTGTTACTCTCGTGTCAGTGATAGCAGATGAAAGCCTCACCCTGAAGCATTCGGAAAATATCCAATAGTGCGATACGATACACGTTGCCCTTCTGCTTTGTTGGTCCATCTTGCTAGTCGCAGTATGTGAGATCCTTTATTAAGTTAGTGCTGGCCTTGGTTTCGGAAATTGCTTGCTATCATCTAAGACCGTGTTGTGTACTTAGCTCCAGCTATCGTTGCTGTTGCCTGTTCAGTAGCCATGAGACATGTATAACGCAGGAAACGTATGCTGTGTCAAATGTGTAATACCATTTTCATATTGTACAATATCTACTCTGCTGGGTATACAAGATAGACATCAATGGAACAATTATGAAAGATAATGCAACAATTGACACTCATGACTTTTAATTAAATTACTGAACAACAAACTATAACTTAAGCACAGATGATGTGATACAAGTGACAACAGGATTCAGGCAAACATCCAAGAAGCAATAAGTTACGATGTGACTTCACACCTCCCCACCAGCACCTACATTATTGCCATTACTCACACCTCTAGTACCTCCCATCCACCTCCACGCCAACACGCCAACCAAGAAATTGACCATGCCAAACGCAACATTTCCCAGTCCAACAAGCCAGAACAAAGTCCACAGTCCACCGACGATCCTATCGAGCGTTCGGCCCATATAGCGCTTGACAATCCAGTACGGGTCGGGTTGGGGTGTGAATGTTGCTGGGAGGGCTATCCGGGGAATGTTATGAGCTGTTGTAGATGAAGGTGTAGACGATGAGGAGAATGTTTGGGTTGGCACGAGGAGGAGGGCTACGACGGGTTTCTGTCAAGACAAAATTAAAAAAATTGAATTTGTTAGTGAAATCAATTTAGAGTATGGACGTGTACGACGGTACGTACATGGTCAGAAGTGGTATACGAGGGTATAGAGGTATACAGCAATGGCTCGATATTTGACTTCTCTAAGGTCTCTGGTGAGTCTAAGTATGAAGCGTATAATACACGGTCCGTCCAAGCGGGCAATCGTTTCTCACTAACATGTCAATCATTTAGTTTATGTCCTTTCCGGCGTGAACAAACTTTAAAATAAATTATGATTTACCTGTATCGATCAACCGTGTTGAGCTTATACTTAAAGGTGCATTTAAACTGCCAGAATTCGCCCTCGCGTAACCCGATGAACACACGACCCTTTCTTCGTTCACAGAAAAGTTCGTCATACTCCTTGAGTACTTCTCTTTGAACGTCGTCTTTGAGTGCCTCAACAAGTTGCGCATGACTAGATAGCAAGGAACCAGCAAAGGCATGTGAAGGAGGAAAGGAGAAGCGGAAGTTCAGATCACCGAGGAAGAAGAGATGCGACGTGTCGTAGAGCGTTGATGGCGCCACACTGTCAGATTCAGCATTTGGAGGAAAGAGGAGGGTTGAGACGATATGGTGATAGTCCTGAACGCGTCGCTCCAAGTTCCCGGCATGCGCTGTAAGATGTGCGGCCACGAACCTTTGATTTATTTATTTAGCTCTACCGAAAACAACACTCACGTCAAATATACAAAGACTTACGTGAAGGTCTCTCCAAGCTCTCCATCCTTCTCGGCAGCCAAACGGAACCGAACAGCCACTGCACCCTTGTTACCCATATACCCAGGCCCACATCCTGTCCATTGAGTTTGCACATCTCGTACACGTTGCCCAATTTGCTCGTCACGCGCATACACGAGCAGTGCAGTACCAACGTTCACAATGCGCGCCACAAGCATGTAGCTCTCCTTATTCGGTGCATATGCCTCAATTTGCGAACGAATGAGTGCATCGCGAGAGCCAATTACGCTTTTCGAGAGCCCAGCCACTGTTAAATTTCAGTTCAGTATCAAACTTCATTCTCGGGGTGCAGAAGGTCAGTAGTGAAGTACGAACGTCCAAAATGAAGTGGCAACAATCCCTGGAACCCCACGGCAACGATGTCTGGTGCCTGCTTTCCCCTTGACAGGAAGCTTGAGACTTTTAGCGTCGGGGCAAGCCAATCCACCAGGTCCTGTGGAAGACCAGCATTGCCCTGCAAGTTCGTGTTATATGTCGCAATCTGGACAAGGAGTTTGCCATCGGACGCCATATCTTGATTGCTTTGGAGCAACTCTGCGGTGTGCTGGCTGGTATTCGTATGGAGTACTCTTGACTGACCGTCAGCAGACGTTCACATGAGTTGACGGTAGAAGTAAGTTCTTCGAGTGCAACAGCTACAGCCTACAGCTGGCCAACAGCCATGTTCACGACCGATGATTCAGATGAAATTACGAAAGTATCAATCATGTGCGTAAGACACGGTCACGAGATGTAATTAGAATGATGGTCGATTGAGCTACCAAATCCTTCGGGACTGTTTGTTCATTCAATTAGATGCAGCCTTAGAATTCATTCTCATAGTTCTTACATTAATTGTACAGAACACTACTTTCTCTTAGGTAACGCCTCTGTCAATCCTCTGGACTCTGACAGGCTGGTATTATCCTTTTTATGTAACATCATCTCTCGAAATGGTTTCTAACTTAAAAGAAAATGATTTAAGTATGACTTCTCTGTAACTCTCTCTTATTAATG
Organism: Fomitiporia mediterranea MF3/22; assembly: GCF_000271605.1. NCBI lineage: Eukaryota > Fungi > Basidiomycota > Agaricomycetes > Hymenochaetales > Hymenochaetaceae > Fomitiporia > Fomitiporia mediterranea. The sequence continues at coordinate 2,708,528 of NW_006760392.1, read as the reverse complement.
ACACAACTCCAAGCAAACGTCCTTCTAGAACTACTAATATTTATCTAGGCTAGATGTATTCATTGCCAAGTCTTCTTAATTCCCTCCCCTATTTCGACCATTTCTTCATATTTAATTTCATGATCCATAGGTACCCTAACACCTTCAAATGTGTGAATGAATTTCTTTATTTCTTCTAGAGTGTTCTTCAGGCTTGTCTTCTTTTCTTTTCTTTTCCAGGCACTTAGATTTTTTTTCTGTCCGTCTTGAGCATGCTGAAGCATTTCTAAGGTTTCCTGGGCCCTTTCTTTCTTCTCCTTGTCGCCTTCAGTAGAATTTTCGTTATCATCTATCTCTTTGATTTCGGCTTTCAGCATCCCTATTTCTATTTCTTGTTCATCCACTTTGTTTTGAGCTCCTTGTATGTGCTCATCAACGTTTGCTTCCACTGCTTGATCATACCTCCTCTCTGCAGTCTTGAGCTTTCCAACTAGTTCAGCCCACCCATGTCGGTCATGTTCATGGAAATCTGCCTTCTGGATGTACCCGCTAAGCCTAGTGATATTGTACTTGAGTATTTCGAATTTTCTACGTTCCTCTTCTTCTAGTTGTTTTTTAACTGCTTCCTTTCTCCTCCTTTCTTCTTCCTGTCTCAAAGTTTTTGCACTTGCCCTGACATTGGTACTACGCCGTTTACTAACCCCAGCGCTAGAACCAGAAGGGACCCTTCCTTGACTCATGCCTAATGAAGTTGACAGTGTTGTGTAGTTTTCTCGATTCTCAAGTTGTGTCGTAGGTAGTTGTAAAGACCCAGCAATGCAACGGGGGTGGGGGTACGAGTTCGGGTTGCTGAATACATTCTTGTGTACTTGCGGTCATTTATTTTGAATACAGCATGCATCCTCTTTGCTCTAAAGCTTCTTTACGCATATTGAGATTCCTAATCTATGGCCGGAGTAGCAAAAGTCTTCGGCAACGCTAAAAACGTGGGTGAATTGTAGGCCTCCTTTCTTTGCTATTGCCGTTCTTATCCATTTCATTAGTTAAGGAATTAATATTGTGTATGCAAAGTTGTTTCTCCATGAGGTAACTTTACTAGAATTAGAAGCGGAAAGGCTGAAACAAGTGTTGCAATTGTGCAATTTTGAGATTAAAAAGGCTATCAACGCTCTAAGCTAATGTGCAAAGCAAATCGCAGTTTTGAATATGAGTTACTTTGATTGATGTTTTGTGCATGCGCGTATACATACATATTCGAGGTTCACGAAGGACAGCAAGTACTAGTATGAGAGTGACGGAACCTTCTTCCTACTTCCCCATTGATAAAGCTAAAAAAAGGAAGATAGTCTCATGATTTTGTGAATAGATACAAAAGAGATATGACAAAATGACAAAGTGCGATGTGGACTTCCAATTGGTCGATTGTTAGGGGAAAAAGATGAAATAAATAAATGAGTCGAAGACGAGAGGCTCGGAAGATAGAAAGGTAGAGAAGAGAAGGATATGCATATGTGAACAAGTGCCGTTATTCCCTGATTTTCATTTTCGATGCGCAGCCCGCACTTCTTGGATTTGTTATTCAAAGACGTCGCGTTTAGGCCTGTTTCTTGATGAAGCTCTCGAGAGCGTCCATTGACATAGCTGTATCGGTCAATATATCTGGGTCAGTATAATGACTGAATGGTCAGGAAACAGAGGTACGCACACTTTGGTCTCTCAATTGGCAGACCGAGGGCACGGTCCCATACGAGTTGTGTCAATGCACCAAGAGCTATAGCAGGGAAAATCTCAGTAAGCAGGCGACATCAATTGGGGTCGAAGACTTACCGCGCGAGACACCGAAAATGACAGTGTAGTACTTGAACTCGTGCAGACCGTAATGGTAGAGTAGGCATCCCGAACCAGCATCAACGTTCGGGTAAGGGTTCTTCGTCTTTCCATGTTCTTTCAAGACCTCCGGCGCAACTTCAGACGTCTATACAACCTCATCAACACAAAATCGAACTTTCAAACGAATAGAGTGAAATACTAACGAGCTTGACAAGCTTAATCGTCGGACTCTCCAACAACTCAGGCCTCGCATCGCAGAATTGGAGAAGCGCAGTGAACCGAGGGTCTGTTGCGCGCAGAACACCGTGGCCATAGCCTGGAACGACTTGTCCACTCTTGAGCGTACGCCAGAGGTATTCGCGGATGATGTCTGGGGTGATATTCTCCCCGACTTCGGCTTGCATTGCAAGTTGCCAGCGGAGGACTTCTTGGTTGGCGAGTCTGGAACGAATTGGATATCAAGTCTGGTTATGGAATAGTTTTAGATACATAGGTACTTACCCGTGAAGTGGGCCAGCTAGGCCAAGAAGAGATGCAGCATATGAGAGGTATGGGTCGGAGAGAGCGGAACCGACGAGATCTGTACGGTAAGAGGCAGGAGTTATATTATGAGTGAAACACCAAAAGAATGTCATATGCTTACGGGCTGTGTGTGCAGATACATTGCCTCCCTCATGGTCACCATGCAAGGCAATATACAAACGCAAATACTCCGTCAAGTCCTGGCTAGCACCGAATCCAAGCATGTTCGTGTAGTTGCCTGTATAATAAAAATATTTTATTAATTATTTCATACCATTTAAATTAACCATCTCAGACTACTCACCAACAAGGTCCAAGTCCTTGTTCACAGCGGGAACCTTCTCACCCTTCTTGTACACATTCTTATAGATCCGTGCCGCCAGAGTAGGTAGACGCGCGATCAAAGTAAGCGAGTCTTCAAGCGCAGGCCTCCAATACTCAGTCTTCTTGATACCCTTTTCATACGCCTGAGCGAACTCGGACGTCGAGTTGAGTGCTGCCACACCCATTGAGAGTTGAGTCATGGGGTGCAGAGTTGCTGGGAAGCTATACATAACGAATAACACGGAGAATATAAATATTAAGATTAAATTAACCAGATTAAAGGTACGCACGAATCAATAAGCTTCACGATTTGCGCAGGGAGTTCTCCCTTCGCCGCGAGCTCCTGCGAGAGCGACTTGGTCTGCTCCGCAGTGGGTACCTTCCCAGTAAGGAGGAGCCAGAGCATACTCTCGGGAATGATCTCGCGTCCACCGGGTGCCGCGGGAAGCACCTTTTGGCACTCTGGAATTGAGAGTCCATGGAAACGAATGCCCTGTATTGATAATATAAAAGTAAAAAGAAGCAATCCGTTAGGATAGGTTGATGTAAAAATGAAGAGTAATAAACGCTGACCTCATTCGGATCCAGCACGGACGCCTCCCAGAGCAACGTCTTCAACGTCCTCATCCCACCAATAATATTCTCAACCTTGATGTCACCCACGACAGTCGCCCCATGTTCTTTCCTCTGTATTCACCGTCAAATATTACTTGTTCATCTCACGTCAAACAATTAAAGAATTAGGTAGATACGCACGAGTTTAATGAGCCGCTGCTGTTTCTGCGGAATGACTTCCTCAAGAGTCTCGCGCAACGACTAAACGACACACAAATAACGTCAACTACGGGATCAATAAGTATAAGCATCCACTCACCTTGGTAGACGCGAGCCTTCTCTGGCTACCATGCACCGAGCGCACAGCGCTCCTCAAGACAAAGTTTCCTCTCAACAGCATTCTTTCCAGTCAAACGGCGAAACAGCAAGATGATACAAAGAAGAGGGGGGGTGGGATGAGGAAGGAGAAATAGTTGCTCCAAGAGAAAGAAGGACGGCTGTGAGAAGGGAGGGAATATTTATATGCGGAGGTTGAGAGGAAGAGCGTCACGGTCGCCGTTCAATGCGATTGGCTTGCCCCGGAACATAATACTGCATGTGATCACCGAAGAACCTCTTCTTCTCCCGAGGTCAGCTCTCCCTCCTCTCCGAATACACCCGATCTATGTCCCCATATTACCGTGTATTGGAATCCTCTCGGAATAAACATTTGAATAGAATTGCTATAGGTTACAAGAATTGTATACACATGCACGAGAGCAACTGCACAACGGCTTCAGATCCAAATCACCAAAACTTCACATTCCCCCCTCCGCGTTCGCCAGTATCCGATCAATCTCTGCGCGTATTTCCGCAAGATTCGCTTTCAGCGTCCGCGCATCTTCAAACTTGCGGTGTGCCGTCGCCTCCTCGACGAAGGACTCGAGTAAAGCCTCCTGCTCCAGCAAAGGTTGCAGCGCCTGCGCAAGCTCCGAGTCTGGGTCGAGCACTTGAGAAGGTGCGTCCGTCGTCACACTCGCAGCATCACCATTTGCTCCCGCACCAGACACAGAACGCTTCTTAGGCTTCGGAAGAGACTAACAAAACAAGCTCAGCTTCTCGGATTTAACCGGAAGAAACGCATATACTCACTTGAAGAGGAAACATGTTCTTCTGCAAGAACATATTCGCACGTGCTTGGATCGCAGCTTGTACCCGGTCCTGCGAGCTTCCAGGCCCGCCTGGACAAGGTATCTTTCGTATACGCTTTGCGATCGCGTCATAGTCTGAAAAGCACTGGAGCAAATGCTTCCGCATTGCCGACGCTTCTTTCGTCGGTACTTCATCCGCATTATTGCTGAGCAAAAGTCATTCAACAGAAGGACTTAAACGGAAACCTGCTGAGACTCACGATAGATTCAACATAAGCTCCTGGAAGTGTGGCAGTGCTTCCTCGATTTCCGACTCTAATGCGATGAGAGCCTATAAAACATCTTATAAGTAAGCAACTACACGCAATGACTGTCAAATTTACCTCGTAAAGCCTGTTCATGGTTGGCGTACGCTTGGTCTCCTGTCGGTATTGCTGACGTCTTTTAAGGACAACGTATCATTACCAACCCAGTGTCATTCTTACCAGGTAGAAATTGAACTTACAGCATAACAGGCTTGCACTCCTTGCATATTCTCACTCCTTTAAGGAATTTCTCTTCACTAGTCTCGCCCTTCGGTTTGCTACCCATCGAATTTACACGTGAGCGAGGCTTCACCCCATAGTCGACGCCTTCTGTAACTTCCTCTATTCGTCCGGTCTTGGGATCGGAGATAAAGAGCAAGGAACAAGGAACAGGTCGTTGAGGCTTTTTAACAGGCAGCGAACAGATTATTCGACCACACAGTCGACAGTGGTGCTTTCGGTTTGTGAGGGGATGGAAGGAGGCGCTACAGAACCGAGTCAAGACTTAAATAATGACAAGCTATAAATTTAAAAACCCACGAGCAATGTGGACATGTAGGCACATCTGCGTCATCTTGCCAAGGCGTAATTCTCTGCTCGGCAGCTAAATTACAACATCAAAAGTCAGTTCGAAAAGAAAGTCATGACACTTAGAAATAATTCTTACCTCGAATATCACCTTTCCCGCCATTGGCCGCCGCAGCTCGGCTTTCAACTACACTCTTCCATAATTCCGACGCACTCTTCTGTCTAAATTCGCTCCAATCTTCAAGAAACGACGAAGCACGTCGTCCAAGTGATGGTGCAGGATCAAGTTTCTCCTTTCCCTTAGTATTACCATTTTCTTCAGAAAAATGTAGATCAACGAGCTTTTCAAATCGTCGTTCAAGTCGTGTAAGCTCTAAACTTTCTGCGTCGCGCGCACGTTTACGGCTTGCAAGGAAGTCATCTGTAAGAGGCCTGTATACGCCCTTTGGCTGGAAGCCTGGTCGATAAGCGGCCTTTCGCTCTAATGCAGGGGTGGTAGTAGTGGAAGAGGAGGGCGTGCTTGGTGGCATGGGGGACTGGACACGAGATGGAGTCGTAGACACGGATGCTGGAGACGCTGCAGGTTTCGGAAGGACAGCCGGAGATTGAAGTGAGCTTGTGCGTGGTGGAGGGAGAATTTGTGGTGGAGGCAAAGACATAGACATGGACGTGCTTCGTTGGTGTACATTAGAAGTTGTAGGTTTTAATGAACTTGCTTGAGTTGTGTCTGGGGTAAACTCTGAATGTACTGAAGCGGGAGATCGTGCACCGGATTGCAAAGGTCGATCATCAGGAACAGGTTGATCGAACTGACGCGCCCGTGAGAGCGGCGACAAGCCAGAGGTGGAGACCGTGCGAGAGTGTGTGTTGGCAGGACGAAGTGGTGAAGATGTTCTTGGGGTCGAACTTGAGTTCGCTGGACGGAGTGGAACATAACGAAATGTAGACGACCTGCGTGGGTTGTACGTGGATTTATTCGGTTGAGCTGATGGTCCAGCCTCAGGTGATGCTTGGTCATTGGGAGGCGTCGATGAAGGGAAAGGTGTGCCTTTCTCGCTCGCCTCCATGGCTGGCGTTATAGATCCGTTGGTTGCTCTAGGAGACGAGTGGACACTCGAACGGCTAGACGGCTCGCTGACAGAATCCAGCGGTTCGTCATTGATCCTGATTCCTGCTACTGAGCTCACCGTGGACTGCGCACCAGGTGAGGTGGGACTCGCATGCTCCGAACTTGAAACTGCTTCGGAGACCGTTGTCTGCTGCGGCATAACTACAGACGCGGGTCTTGATCTTACTTCTACAGTGTTATCATTTGGCGACGCCACGTCGACTTTCGGAGCCGTCGGAGTCTTTGTGAGATCTTCACCATTTAACTTCGGTGCAAGGTCTATCGATGTTGAAGAAATATGACGCGGCCGATAGGGAGGAGAGGCTGTTCCGTTGGCCTCATTCTGAGGGGCCGATATGACACGCGAATGCCGCTTTGACTGCCACGAAGCACGGTTTCAATTTCTCAGCAGCCAATTCCAGAAAGACTATTACTGACCTTGTATGCTTGGTATGGAACATATGGGGTAGACGAGGTCGTGCTCATCGTGGAGGACGACCTTGAGCCGGTCGCCGTCACCGTCTGTGAAAGCTCAGACGATGTGGTCTCTGATCATCCAGGAATGGAAATCAATGATCTGCGCAGCCTTCTTGAGATTCCATCTCTCTCTAAGAGTCTCTTCATTCATTAACCTAAACCTGCGTAGAATGTGTTCGTTCTCACCGAGTCGTCTCGATTTTGTTCGACCAGAAGGTTGTTCACAGAATGAGGAATAGTACTGTTGGCAAGGTCAAATGCCAGTCTTTCAGTTTCGAGAAGAATACAAACAGGCTATTTATTCAAGCATCATCACAGAGTTGTGTAGGTCTTGTGTTCTAAATTGGAAGATGGAGGGGCTAATCTATGCTTCTGCATACTCTGCTTCCGCTTTCCAGAAAACAACAGCGGGTCGCAAAGCCTGATTCGCATAATTATAAATGTCCCTGCAACTCGTATCGGTACAACCCGTTAAAACGCTTGCTTAAGCGCAATATTGGCGGATGTAAGGACCGGGAATACCTAATTATGTCTTACCTGCTATTACTCATCTTCCTGACCTTCATACGTAGCAAGAACGATGCCGCACTCAGCAGTGCTACTTAGAATGCAAGACGGCGCTGGCTGGAATAGGATTGATCCGATTGTTTCATTCTCTGATGTGATGTTTCTGCATGTGCATGCCAAGTTCTCCAGAAAACGGGTGTCGAGATCTTGCAAAGCAATGAACGCTGGAGCTTTTTGGAAAGTCACCCGGAGCGATGAACCGGGCTCTATGAAGTCTTCTGTTTCATAGTCCCCCACAAGATCTCGGATATACCACCTTTGCGACCGGCTATCGGTACAAACCTGCAGGAATGCTCCTATGTGTCGGCGCTCGCCATTTCGCGCCTAAGACACAGCATTGTCGAAACACGCCAAATAAATAGGACCTACTTTCTACTTTCTACTTTCTCCTGTCTTGTTGCCCTCATTGTCATGATAGAAACTTTGACTTCGTCATTAGGGCACTTGCCCACCCTCGACCGAAAGGATGCGTTGCTTTTCGATGTTTTCTGTGCAGTGGTAAGTTATAGTACACATTGTCTGGCGAAAGGCGACTGATTTTGCCTTAATTCATAGGTTGTTCACAAAATCTACAACAAATTTGAAGTTAATCCGGCCAACCTTTTACCTACTATCATCTTGCTCGTAGGAATTCCAACTCTTCCAACGTACTTTTTGCTTCCCCATTTCGGCTCCAACTTCCTCGCTGCCCTGGTCTCGTATTCATGCTTTTATGTTACTCTCGTCTCGTCTATTATACTCTACCGCATTTCCCCTTTCCACCCGCTTGCCAAGTTTCCTGGACCGTTGTCGTTGAAGATCTCAAAATTCGTGACAATGTATCACTCACTAGGCGGCAAGCAGCACCTGTATTTCAAGAAGTTGCATGACAAGTTCGGCCACGTTGTCCGCGTTGGTGAGATTGCGATGTAGCCTCGTGTGTATTGAAGCATGGGCTTATTACTTCCGTAGGTCCTAATGAATTATCGTTTGCTGACGCGGAAGCGATTCCACCTGTTCTTGGGCAAGATGGAATGCGACGGGGACCATGTGCGTCGATTTGTCTTTACAATCACTTAACTGCTGACGGTTGTCCTCTCCATCAGTGTGGGAAATGCATGTCAAACCCGGAACGACTCCTCATCTCATCTCCTTGCGAAATGTGGACAAGCATCATGAGCGGAGAAAATTATGGAACCACGGCTTCACTTCTGCAGCTATTAAGGACTACCAGCCATTAATAGCAAATCGAGTACTTCAGCTTGTCGAGGAACTTAAAAAAGTCAGCCGCGGTGAGAACGAGATTCACGAGAAATCTGTTGATCTTACCTGCTGGATTGCTTATTTTGCGTGAGTGGGAGCATTTCTATGATAATCATGTTCAGGGGTCATATTTTTCTGCAGGTATGACTTCATGGGTGACCTGGTGTAAGTGTGTTGCTTTCTGTGGAAAGATAACATAATTTTATCAATCGATTGGTAGATTTGGTGGAGGCTTTGAGTTCATGCGCTATCGCGACAAAGATGGTTTCCGTCCAATACTGGAAGAGGGTATGAAGTATGTACCCTTCGCACACATTGTGTCATTCGTTTTACTGAATTACGGAACATTTTAAAAGAATGATAGGGATCCTGGAGCACGTACCATGGATTGCAAGGTCCCTTGCCAAATATGGGTCCGAGCCAGCCGTTTTGGAAACTTACAGAGAGTACGGAACGAAACGTTACGACATACGCAAGGAGCAGGGAGCAATTAGTAGAGATTTGTTCCACTTCGTTGTAGGTACACAATATTTGTTCGCTAATTAAAATTCTTAACGTGCTTCTTCTCCGTTCTAGACAAATGAAGAAGGGATCGAAAAAATGGACGTGTCGAGGGAACAGGGTTTGAACGAGATTTTTGCTGCCATGGTGGCTGGTGCCGACACGACATCTACTGTGCTTGATGGCCTCTTCTTCCGTATTCTCTCGAACACTGCTATTTTCACGAAACTACGACAAGAAGTCGACTCCGAATTCCCGTTGGGGGAAGGTGAGCCATTCGACGCGGTAAAGCTTGCTGCGATGCCGTTCTTGAATGCTGTCATGTAAGTCTCCATAAAATTCAACCGCAGACACGTGCTAACTTCTCGTGATAGTAATGAGACACTCCGTCTGCAAGCACCACTATCTACTTCATTACAGCGGAGTCCGATAGAAAATAGTGGAGGTAAATTGGTTGCAGGAAGGTTCGTTTATTATCTTTCTCCTCCCTTTTCCCGCCCTACAACGTTCTTATACTACAAACAGGTTCATTCCAGAGAGCACGGCGATATACATCCCTTCATACGCCCTTCATCGAGACCCTCGCTACTTCTCCCCTTTCCCCTACGACTTCATTCCAGAACGTTGGCTCGACAATACGCAGATCAATAACACCAACAAGAAAACGAATGTGAAATTCACCACTAACACGTCCGCATTCATCCCGTTCTCCTATGGACCCGCAAACTGCATTGGAAAGAACCTGGCCATGTTAGAAATGCGCATGGTCGTCGCTACGCTGATTCAGAAATTCGACATGAAGCTCGCGGAGGATTACGATCCACGTAAATGGGAGGAAGATCTGCAAGATTATTTCATTATAAAGGTTGGGAAGTTACCTGTTGTGCTGAATCCTAGGGAATGAAGAGGTAAATTATGGACTGTTTGACTTCGCTAATATTCACTATTTACATATACGATCACAAGAGCACCTTATTATATCACAGCTATTTGTAATCATAATTCAGGTGATGCTGGTGATAATAAGTATATTCGAGTTTCAAAATGTCATGACCAGTTCCAGTAGGACGCATGGAGACTGCATTGTCATTTAAATGTTCCATATCCTGAAATGGGTCGCTTCTGCTGCTATGACTATGGAATAAAGTTCACATATATAAGAAAAGAATGCAAAGCAAATAAAAGGCAAACGTTTGAAATTACTCTGGTGAATATTGACAGGCCAGTAATCACTGACGTTGTGCAGTTTAATACGCTCTTTTCAAAGTGGTTACCGACTGTGCACTATGATTACGTAAGCAGCCCTGATCGACATGACATTGATCTAATGATCTTCGCAATCGGTTTCTTCCTTCACTGTAGCGTCGTGTGCTTTGTCTGTCTGACGTGCCGAGTACTCCTTCAAGGCTAGAACTGTAAACAGCTTTGCAATACTGTAGAGTTCATTGCTCTGATATTCTCTTGTGGTTAAGCACAAACAAAAGGCTAATGGCTCCAATGCAGAAGTTGGGGTGGCCCTGTGACGACAGGAGTGCTGGATGAATCCTCTGGAACGCGTAAATGCCTCCGGAGGCAACCAACCTATAGCAACCGGTGTACTACATTGCATACACAAATGGCTCCGCCTAAGCGGTATAGTATGGTTTTTACCTAGAATGGGTCCCTAATCAGAAGCACAGGTTCTGCTGGAACTATGATTCGAATCATGGACTCGGATTCTGATCACACTAATAGATAATATAAAACTCATTCAATAGAGCTTGCTTTGCTTGCTGCTTGCTATCTTTCCGCCCTCACTCGCATGATTGGAGTTTTCGCGCTGTTATTGGGGCACTTGCCTACCCTTGGTCGAAATGACGCGTTGCTTTTCGACGCCTTCTGCGCGTTGGTAGGCCACAGTACAAATCGTCGAGCGAAGACTGCTGAATATAGCTTGGTTTATAGATTGTTCACAAAGTCTACAACAATTTCGAGGTCAATCCAGCCAACTTCATTCCCACTATCGTCTTGCTCGTAGGAATCCCAGTTCTTCCGACGTACTTTTTGCTTCCCCATATCGGCTCAAAGTTCCTCACTACTCTGTTTTCGTATTTATGCTTCTACACCACTCTCGTCTCGTCTATTGTACTTTATCGCATTTCTCCGTTCCATCCGCTTGCCAAGTATCCCGGTCCGTTGTCCTTGAAGATATCAAAATTCACGGCAATGTACCATGCATTGAGAGGCAAACAGTATCGGTATTTCAAGAACTTACATGACAGATACGGCCACGTTGTCCGCGTCGGTAGGTTTGCTTGCTACTTCTCGCGTATTGATATGCGTACTTATCATTCTGTAGGTCCTAATGAACTATCATTTGCTGATGCCGAAGCAATCCCACCTGTCCTCGGATCAGACGGAATGCGGAAAGGACCTTGTGTGTCAATTCATCTTGGTGCAATAAATCCACTGACAGATATTCGGTGCTCTAGTATGGGCAATACATACCAAACCCGGAACGACTCCCCACGTTGTCGCTTTGCGAGACGTCAACAAACATCGTGAACGCAGAAAATTATGGAAATATGGTTTCACTTCCGCGGCTATTAAGGATTACCAACCAATTATGGCAAATCGTTTGCTGCAGCTCGTCGAGGAGCTCGGAAAAGGCTGCAGCAGTGACAATGGGAACCACGGGAACCACGTTGATCTTGCTCAATGGATTGGTTATTTCGCGTGAGTGGGAGGTTCTCTGCTCTGCGTTTAGGACACTTACATTTTGAAGTTACGACTTCATGGGTGACTTAGTGTAAGTGATTTGGAGTAGGTCCGCAGGCTTATAAATAAATGATTTACTTGCTAGATTTGGTGGAGGTTTTGAGTTCATGCGCCTTCACGACAAAGATGGTTTTCGTTCAATACTAGAAGACACCCTGAAGTACGTATCTCTTTTCATCACATAACGTATGGTATTGTTTTACCAGCTTACGGTACATTGTAAAAGAATGCTAGGAATTCTGGAGCACATATCATGGATTGCAGAAGTCCTCTCGAAACTTGGGTCTGAACCAGCAGCAATCGTAACATATAGGGAGTACGGAACGAAACGTTACGATATGCGTAAGGAGCAGGGGGCAACAAGAAAAGATTTGTTCCATTTCATTGTAAGGACTCATTATTTTCCTTCTAGTCGGGCCACTTATTATATTTCTTCTCTGTCTTAGATGAATGAAGAAGGGCCCGAAGAATTGAAGGTGCCGAGGGACCAGGGGTTGAACGAGGTCTTTGCTGCCATGGTGGCAGGTGCCGACACGACATCGACCGTCCTTAGTGGCCTTTTCTTCTATATCCTCACGAACCCTGAGACTTTTACGAAACTGCGACAAGAAATCAATTGTGAGTTCCCACTAGGGGAAGGAGAGCCATTCGACGCGGTGAAGCTCGCCACAATGCCGTACCTGAATGCTGTCATGTAACTCTCCGTTCACCTCAATCGCAACACCTGCTAACTTCATTGTGATAGTAATGAGACGCTTCGTCTGCAAACACCAGTAGCCACTTCATTACAGCGGACACCGTTAGAAAATAGTGGTGGTAAATGGGTTGCAGGAAGGTTTGTTTATCATCTTTCTCCCCCTTCTTTCCCCCGTTCGATCACACCCTTATACTACAATAAGGTTCATTCCAGAGAACACAGCAATATATATCCCACCATACGTCCTTCATCGCGACCCTCGCTACTTCTCTCCCTTCCCCGACGACTTCATCCCGGAACGCTGGTCCGACAACGAGCGAAAAAGCACCAGCGACAAGGGGAAACCAAAATTTACGACCGACACAACTGCATTCATCCCCTTTTCCTACGGACCTGCAAACTGCATCGGAAAGAACCTCGCCTTGTTAGAAATGCGCATGGTTGTCGCTACGTTGGTCCAGAAATTCGACATGGGGCTTTCGGGGGATTACGATCTGCCTAAGTGGGAAGAAGATCTACAGGATTATTTCATGATGAAAGTTGGGAAGCTACCTGTTGTGTTGAACCTTAGAGAATGAAGAGGCTAGTTGAAGATTTATGATTTTGATGATGTACGCTATTTACATACACGATTTTAAGAGTACTCGTTATACCACGACTGTTTTTACTCATAATCTAAATGCACACAAGGTTCCTTTCCAGAAGATCACAAACAGCTCCAGTGGAACGCATGGACTTTACTGTCATGTAAACGTCCCATATTCTGACGTTAAAATATTATAAAGGAATTATGAAGGAAAGAATGAAAACGAATAAGAGCTTAATGCTTGAAATAAATTGCTTGGGTGAATATTGAGATGCCCATAGTGATTGACGTTGCGTAGTTTCTAAGAAACACTTTCCTCTAAGTGTTTACGGTAATATCAACTACGTACTGTTTATGTAATCAATACCGATCAACATGACTTTGTTCTCAGGTGTCCTGGTTCCTTCACTTTAGCATCCCGTGTCTTGTCTGGCTGATACGCCAAGTTCTTGTTCAAGGATATAACTGTGAAGAACTTCGGAATACTACAGGGTTCATTGCTTTGATATTCTCGTTGAGCATGATTAGTATGCGAGTGGCCTGAGCACAGAAGACAGGGTGCAGGAGAATCACATCAGGACGGTTAGATGAAGCCAATATTAATGAAATGCCTCCAGAGTTGAGTGACCTATAGCAATTACCATCTCTAGACTCCAGATATTCGGGTTCTGTAACTCATGTGTACCCAAATGGAGTTGCCCAAGTAGCATGGCATGGTATATTACCCAACACGGGACTCTCAACAGAACGTACAGAAGCACCGGGGCTACTGGGATCAAGATCCGAGTCATGAATGCCGACCATACCAGTAAATGTTATAAAGCTCACTCAATTGGATTCGCCTTTACCTACTGCTAACGTTTCGCTCTCAACTGTCATGATTGAAGTTTTCAAATCATTGGGCCACCTACGTACCCTTGCTCGCAAAGATGCATTGTTTTTCGACGTTTTCTGTGCGCTAGTAAGTCGCAGTACACATCGTTGAGTGATATTGGACTAAACATGCTTAATTCTTCAGTGTGTTCATAGAATCTACAACAAATTCGAGGTCGACCCGGCCGACTTCAAACCTACTATCGTCTTGCTCGTAGGAATCCCAATTCTACCGACATACTTTCTACTTTCCCATCTCCGCTCCATATTCCTCGCTGCCCTGTTGTCGTATTCATGCTTCTACATCACTCTCATCTCGTCTATTGTGCTTTACCGCATTTCCCCTTTCCATCCGCTTGCCAGGTATCCTGGACCGCTGTCGTTGAAGATCTCAAAATTCGTGGCAATGTATCACTCACTAGGCGGCAAGCAGCACCTGTATTTCAAGAAGTTGCATGACAAATACGGCCACGTTGTCCGCATTGGTGAGATTGCGATGTAGCCTCGTGTGTATTGAAGCATGGGCTTATTACTTCCGTAGGTCCTAATGAATTATCGTTTGCTGATGCGGAAGCGATTCCACCTGTTCTTGGACCGGACGGAATGCGGAAGGGTCCTTGTGTGTTAACGCACCTTAGCGTCTGAGTAAAACCACTGATAGTTATCTTATGTGTGGTTAATGCATGTCAGACCCGGAACGACCCCTCACGTCAACGCTTTGCGAGACATCGACAAACATCATGAGCGCAGAAAACTATGGAATCATGGCTTCACTTCGGCAGCTATAAAGGACTACCAACCAACTGTAGCGAATCGGGTGCTTCAGCTTGTTGAGGAACTTGGAAGCGGAAGCCGTAACGAAGGCGATATTAACGGCAGATCCGTTGATCTCTCTCGTTGGATTGGTTATTTCGCGTGAGTAGGAGCTCTTCTCCGGTCTCGTTCAGCATATTTATATTTTGTAGATATGACTTCATGGGTGACTTAGTGTAAGTGTGCTAGTTGTTAGATAGGTGGATCACATAGACACTCAGTTCTCGGTAGATTTGGTGGAGGCTTTGAGCTTATGCACCGCAGCGGCAATAATGATTTCCGGCCAATATTAGAAGACACTATGAAGTATATATTTCTTTCCTCTGTGTACTTTATGTGATTGTTCAACTAGCCTACGGTACATTTCAAAAGGCTGGTAGGAATTCTGGAGCACATATCATGGATCAAAGGGGTCCTTGTCAAAACTAGGTCTGAGCCAGCGGCGTTCGCAACTTACAGGGAGTACGGAACGAAACGTTACGATGTGCGCAAGGAGCAGGGAGCAAGTAGGAGGGACTTGTTTCAGTTCATCGTAAGTCACTTTATCTGTCCGCATAACAGATTTCTTGTTACATTTCTATTCCATTCAAGACAAATGAAGAGCGGGTCGAAAACATGGATGTCTCGAGAGAACAAGGCTTGAACGATGTTTTTTCAGCCATGGTGGCAGGTGCCGACACGACATCTACTGTCCTTAGTGGTCTTTTCTTCTTCATTCTCTCGAACCCTGCTATATATATGACACTACAACAAGAAGTTGATTCCGTTCCCGCTATGCGGAGGAGAGCCGTTCGACTCGGTAAGGCTCGCTGCTATGCCCTACTTAAATGCTGTCATGTAAGTCTCCGTGAGGGTGTACTGCAACGTCTACTTAGTCTTTCGGGAAGAAACGAGGCACTTCGTTTGCAGCCGTCTCTGCCCACTTCACTACAGCGAAGTCCGGTGGAAAATGGTGGCGGAAAATGGGTCGCCGGCAGGTCAGTTCATCACCTTTATTGTCCTTATTTGCTGCTAGTTTGCTTATATTTCGAGAAATAGGTTTGTTCCAGAGAACACGGCGATATATATTCCACCATACGTCCTCCATCGGGACCCTCGTTACTTCTCTCCCTTCCCCAACGACTTTATTCCGGAACGTTGGCTCGACTGCATGCAAAATGATAACACAAAGGACAAATCAAAGGTGAAATTCACTAGCAACACATCGGCATACATCCCGTTCTCCTATGGACCCGCAAATTGCATCGGAAAAAACCTCGCCATGCTAGAAATGCGCATGGTTGTCGCTACGTTGGTCCAGAAATTCGACATGAAGCTCGCAGAGAGTTATGATCTGCGTAACTGGGAGGATAATCTACAGGATTATTTCATTTTTAAAGTCGGGGAGTTGCCTGTTGTGTTGAACCTTAGGGTATGAAGAGGTTGTATGATATAGTAAGATACAGTGGCACCAAAATATGTTGTCATGTTTAACGTTTTTGACAAACCTACAATACGAGACCACCGTTTGGAAATTGCATTGGTTTGGTAAATGTTGAAGGGGACGTAGTGATTAACAGTATACGGAGTAGTTGTATTCTTCATTTACAGGTACGCCCAACGAGGCTATGCTGAAAAGAAGAGAAGGAAGAAAAAAGAATGAGGGTATAATGGCACTGATTAATTAAATAACTGTAACGAACATGAGTGTAATAATATGATACGGCTAGTTACGAATTACACAGTGAAACCAAGATAATAAGAAAGAGATGTGGAGGAACTAGAGATTTCGAGTGAACGTGAGATCACTGAGGACGGAGAGAGACTCGTAAGTGAGAGCCTGAGAGAGAGAAACCCGATTGCTTATGTAATACCAATTGAAGTCAATGAAATTATACACAATGTTCACAAAAATTCACTATGACTTTCCATCTCTTACTTTCACACGAGGCAGATGCCATTCCGTTGCGCTATAGGGATTTATATTACAAAATGTGAAGCTGCCGTCTAATTGGCTGGAAACACATTCTGAAACAAAATTTTCTGGGCTCGGACTAGATTCCGCCTTGGTGATGGCTCCGTTGTGGAGTTCAATCGGCATCTCGGATACATACTATCTCTGTGACCGGCTATCTGGATAAACCTGCAGGCATACTTCTCTGTTTCGGCGCTCATCATTTCGCGCCTAAGTCACAGCAATGTCGAAACCTGGTCAAATACAACGTGCCCTCAACTTGGTGCCTCCTTGTTACCCTCATCAACATGATAGAATCTCTGACGTCGCTATTGACGCACTTGCCCGCCCTCGATCGAAGGGACGCGTTGCTTTTTGATGTCTTCTGTGCTTTGGTAGGTCGCAGTACATATGTCAAGCTAGAGATGACTAAATCTGTCTTAATACGTAGATTGTTCACAAAATCTACAACAAATTTGAGGTGGACCCGGGTAACTTCATACCTACTATCATCTTGCTCGTAGGGATTCCAGTTCTTCCAACATACTTTTTGCTTCCCCACCTCGGCTCCACGCTCCTCACCATCCTAGTCTCGTATTCATGCTTTTATGTTTCTCTTATTTCTTCTATTGTGCTCTATCGCATTTCCCCCTTCCATCCGCTTGCCAAGTATCCTGGACCGTTGTCCTTAAAGATATCAAAATTCGTGATGATGTACCACGCGTCAAGAGGCAAGCAGTATTTGTATTTCAAAAAGTTGCATGACGAATACGGCTATTTTGTCCGCGTTGGTAAGCTTGCGTGCTACTCTTCTGTCTCAACACATGGATTAATTGTCCTGTAGGTCCTAATGAATTATCCTTTGCCGATGCTGAAGCAATCCTTCCCGTTCTTGGACCGGACGGAATGCGAAGAGGGCCACGTGTGTTAATTCATTTCTACGATTGCATAATTACTGACAATGATCACCGCATCAAGTGTGGGTTATGCATGTCAAACCCGGAACGCCTCCTGACCTTGTCGCTTTGCGAGATGTCGGCGAACACCATGAGCGCAGAAAATTATGGAACCACGGATTCACTTCCGCGGCTATCAAAGATTATCAACCGGCTATAGCGAGTCGATTGCTTCAGTTTGTCGAGGAACTTAGGAAAGGTGGCGGTGATGACACTGGGATTCACAAGAAGTCGTTTGATCTCGCTCAATGGATCGGTTATTTCGCGTGAGTGGAAAGTCTTACGATCACATTCGGAATTCTTATGTTTTGCAGATTTGACTTCATGGGTGACTTAGTGTAAGCGCTGTTATTAGGTCAGTGGGTCTGTAAAAAGCTCATTTACCTGCCAGATTCGGTGGAGGCTTTGAGCTCATGCACCATCGCGACAAAGACGGCCTTCGTTCAATGCTTGAAGATGCTATGAAGTATGTATCCCTTCGTTTCAGATACCTTATGTTATTGTTTTAATGGCTTACGGTTTATTTCAAAGAGTGCTAGGAATTCTAGAGCACATACCATGGATCACAAAAGCCCTTTCCATGCTTGGGTCTGAACCAGCACAGTTCGTAACTTACAGGAATTACGGAACGAAGCGTTACGATATGCGCAAAGAGCAGGGGGCAAATAGGAGAGATTTGTTCCATTTCATCGTGAGTGCACATTATCTTGTTCGCTAATCATGCCCCTTACCACTTTTCCATTCTAGACAAATGAAGAAGGGATCGAAAAAATGGACGTGCCGAGGGACCAGGGCTTGAATGAGGTTTTTACTGCCATTGTAGCAGGCGCCGACACGACATCGACCGTGCTTGGCGGCGTTTTCTTTTACATTCTCTCGAACCCAGCTGTTTTCTCGAAATTACAGCGAGAAGTTGATTCCGAGTTCCCACTAGGGGAAGGAGAGCCATTCGACGCGGTAAAGCTATCTGCGATGCCCTACTTGAACGCTGTCATGTACGTCTACGTAAAAGTCGAATGTAACGACTGCTAACTTCCCGTGATAGTAATGAAGCGCTCCGTCTGCAGCCGCCACTGGCTACTTCATTACAGCGGTGTCCATTAGAAAATAGCGGTGGTAAGTGGGTTGCAGGAAGGTTAGTTTATCGCCTTTCTCCCCCTTTTCCCTCGTTTCACTCATTCTAATACTGCAATAAGGTTCATTCTAGAGAGTACAGCAATATACATCCCACCATACGTCCTCCATCGGGACCCTCGCTACTTCTCTCCTTTCCCCGACGACTTCATCCCGGAACGTTGGCTCGACAACACGCATAGCAACGATACTAACAACAAAGGAAACGTAAAATTCACGACCAACACATCCGCATACATCCCCTTCTCATATGGACCCGCGAATTGCGTTGGGA
The DNA here is from genome assembly GCF_000271605.1 of Fomitiporia mediterranea MF3/22. Taxonomy (NCBI): domain Eukaryota; kingdom Fungi; phylum Basidiomycota; class Agaricomycetes; order Hymenochaetales; family Hymenochaetaceae; genus Fomitiporia; species Fomitiporia mediterranea. Next base: position 2,689,437 of record NW_006760392.1, on the reverse strand, counting down.
AGAACCTTGCGCTGCTAGAAATGCGCATGGTCGTCGCTACATTGATCCAGAAATTCGACATGAAGCTTGCGGAGGATTATGATCCGCATATGTGGGAAGAAGATCTACAGGATAACTTCATATTTAAAGTCGGGAAATTGCCTGTCGTGCTGAACACTAGGGAATGAGTAAATTTAGTAACAGATTGCACAACTTCGTGATCATGTTCTCATTTAAACAGACGATTATAAGAGTGCTTTGTGGTAACACAAGTAATTGTAGTTCTAATATGAGTAATGCTTGTAGTGAGTTTCCTTTCAAAAAGATTGCGAAAAGTTCCAGTACATCCATAGCCGAACTTGACATTGCACTTTTGTGCGGAGTCTGACAAGGCAATATATGTACATTTAGGCAATATAATCGAATATAAGGATCCACAATATTCAAAAAAAAAAGTCTTAGTGATAGATTCCAATACATTTTCGTGTTCGTTTTGGTGATGCTTTATTGTCATGACATGTCGCTTCGGGAAGAACATCGTTGTTGGAAGTGCGCATAGTCGTCGCTACGTAGATCCAGAAATTCAACATGAAGCTTTCAGGGTATCATGATCCTTGCAAATGGGAACAGGACCTACACGCTTATTTTGTTATGAAAGTTGGAAAGATGTCTGTTGCATTGAATCTTGGAAATGCGTTTTAGTTTGGTAAATATTGTAGGGCCTATAATGACTGACTCTATACACCATAGCTCTATTCTTCAAAAGTTTATTTTACACAACTTGACAATCCGAGCAGGACAAAGCTAGATTGCATTTAAATGCCACTATCAATATGCGATGCAAAGTATGGACAAGTACGACCAAGAGAGTATGCTAGAAGAAAGAAAGAGCCTGAGTGAAAGAAAGAGAAAGAAAGAAAAAATAGAATAGCACTGATACATTAAATATCTGTAATGAACGCGAACCACGAGTGCAATGATACGATACGATCTTGATACGATTACACAGCAAAACCGAGATAAAGAAAAGAGACGTGGAGGAACGAGAGAGTTTGAGTGGGCGTGAAGACGGAGAAAGAAAGGAACCGTGATTGAGATCATCAAGATCGTCAAGTGCGTCTAATTTAACTAAGTAAGAGAACTGCGAGACTATGAACCATTTACTTGACTGTGTCCGTCTACTGACAGACCGCCTTCTGTTGTTGTTGTTATTATTGTCGTCGTCGTCGAAACGGCTTCGCCATTTCGAAGTTTTGAAGTACCGTTTGGTCGTGGAGTGGTGGGTACTTTGAAATTCTGTTGATGCGGTTGAGCACTACGTGGTGCCGGGTTTTGTGAGCTAGATGGAACGAGTTTGGAGCTTGCTGAAGGTTGTGCACTCCTACTACGTCCCAAACCTGCTCCCGGAACACCCAGCTGCGGCCGCTCTTCTGGCACTGTAGTAACGGTAAGACCTCCTACGACAGGTGATTGTTGCGATTGTTGTGACGTAGCGCTATTGCCCACACCAGAGCCGTTCACATTCTGATTCTGATTACGCTCAACCATAGGCGAATACGGACGCGGAGTTGATGGTGCGAAGGACGATACATGCAGTAGCATGACGAAACTCTGCGTCGCGTTCGTCAGCTTCGCAATATCACCCCGCAGTTGCCCAGAAAGCCCATGGGCAGTGTAGTAGTCTTTCGCTAGTTTAGATAAGGTGATGACAGTCTAGAAATAGAGTATAAGAACTCAGATCACGGATAGTCAATGTGGCCATTGAAACAAATGAGCACATACTTTGATGAACACGTGTGCGTCCTCGCGGAGCGCCTTGCGGTCGGCATTCAAATGCCCCTCCTGAATGGCTCTTATGTTGTCACTAAGCCTACGCGTCACCGCTTGTGCCTTCATTAGGCTACTATGCACATCCACTGGCATGCCAGTCATTTCATTCGAAATCTCCTCGAGTATGGACCACACTGCTGGTGCTGCTTGAACAGCAGCCGCCATCGCTTCTATAGCTTCCTTATCAACCAGTGCGTTCGAGTTTACGGAAGCGTCTGTGACGCCCCTAGGCAGCCCCGACGATAGGAGCTGCGGTGTATTAGCAGCGGAATTTTGCGCCGAATTCTGTCGAGAGTGTAAATCGGGCGATGGTTGAGGAGGTATAGGACTATGATTCGGTAATGGAGGTATAGGACTTCCAGTTGAAGGCATGTTTCGTAACGAAGCGGTATGAGGACGAGGCGTTGGCGTACTTGACCCACTAGCAACTCCCCTAGCTGGAGGAGACAACTCGGTGTTAGAAGGTAGAGAACGTCCAATTTCCAAGTCCTCGACACTGAATGAGCCCGCATGTCGCCGACTCATTCGTGAACGACCCTCAGACTGAGTTGGTCGCTTCATAGGGATCGTCGACGATTGGTGCTGTAGATCTGGTTGTGCAGAATGCGTACGGGCGAGTCCAGCTGGGCGGGTGAATCCCGGAGGTTCTGGAGCTAGAGGAGGTTCTGGTTGTTCGGCTATTGGGGGTATCAATACCCGGCTTGGTGCCTGAGAAGCCAGCTGTGACTTGTGCGGAGGCGCTCTTGGCGGAGTCGGAGCCGGGGTGGTCATTCCTGTGTTCGAGAGTGGTGATGGTCGATCGTCACGTAATAACGGCTCGATCGAATCCAGTTGTGGGGCAATACCTTGCCATGAATTGGATATTTCTGCTGTCGCACCATATATCACCAAAAGCATTTGTCGAGAATATCGTACATCATCACGAGACGCAAGAACCTTCAACTGCATAGCCAGAACACCAACGGCCTTTCCAAACATTGCCACATTATCTCTGCAACTTTCAATGACACTCCGGCATACAGAAGGCGGTGGACACCCGCGTCTACTTCTCGCATCGAAGTTGTCGAGCGCGTTAATCAACTGCATCAAACACGAGCTCGCGGGATCCAGAACCTTCATCAGCACTGCAGCAAGTCGATCATCGATGCAGTGTACTGTATAATGTTGTAGACTTTGGTACACTTGTGTCACTGCAAAGAGGATGCTCCGAGCAGCATCAACAACGGTGAGGATGGCGGGTGGGGTTGTCCTCGAAATGGTTGAAGACGGCAGGGTGGAGAGCCGGCGGAAATATGAGTTGCGTTCGAAGTCCATTGATGGAGGTTTGCGTTCCGATATCGAGGGTAATGGTTCGTGTCGAGGCCCTCGTGGTGGTCTGGGTCGAGAGGTTGTTTCGAGGCCCGACGTCGAGCTCTCACCCATCGACGAAAATGTCTCATTCGGCACCTTTTTCAAAGCTTCGATTGAAGGTGTTCTGGTTCGAATCCTCGACGCGACTGGCCCTCGTCCCTTTGCTTGTCGTAGATCAGGGAGACTTTTTTGCACGGAAAGGCTACGAGTACGAGTCTCATTGCTAGATGCATATGACTTATTCCTGCCATGAGCATTGTGATTCGGACGTGCCGTGTCATCGTCGACGGAGGGTAGTGAGTCTTCGGGCGTCGGCAAATAAGATTCCGGAGAGGTTGATATCCCTTCTGCAATTGATGGGGAGATGTCTGCCGTGTCTATAGTCGATGGACTATGAGACTTGCTGCCTTTGACAGAGTCGTCGAAAGAAGTCGTCGAATAAATTGAACGCGTGGATTCGATGGACGCAGAGCGGGAATGTTCTGAGATCTCCGCAGCAGGTAAGTCCTCCGCCTGCGGCTCTGACGGGGGCGTAAGAACCCTTTCGTCGTCTGAGGTATTTTCCTTAATCCAAGATTTCAGTGATTCTACCCAACGATGCATCACGTCTCCGTCCTCTAGGTCTTCCTCAGGTTCCATCACTTCTTGTGGAGGCCATTCTATTGGATTATGATCAGCTTTGACCACAGTGAGATCCTTAAACTTCCAGAGGTACGAGGGTAATCTTCGGACTTTATTTCGACTTATGGACATGACCTGTGAACATGGGTCATCAGCATCACTCCGACAGATCAAGGAATTCATCATATCCGTACGCGAAGATTAACGAGCGTGCCTGGGTTAGTCGGCAAGCCCCTGATCTTGTTTCTGCTGAAGTCGAGGATCTCCAGCGATGGCATAGTGGTCAACTAGTCTGAGAGTCAGAATGGTTTGAATTTAGGGGTACTATCGGAAGACTTGCCACTTCGGGGAAAACGGAGAAGTTGTTGGATCGGAGGGTGAGGTATCGCAGACGCGTAAGGCGCGCAAAAGACATGGGCAAGGAGGATAGATAGTTTCCCACAAGTGCAATCCTTCACGAAGAGTCAGAAGACGCGCTATTCAGAACCGAAAACCTTAGCAAGTGGAATGAGCTTGAGCATACCTGAGTATTCGGCAATCGTCCAGCAGGTCGTCCCCCTTCCCGACCTGAGCAAGCTCCTCCGCACCAGATTCACCGACATCGACAAGGTTCTTGTTGCTGAGATCGAGCGTGCAGCCATCGTCATTTGAACGGGCGATAGCGTCAAGGATGTGGGCCTTCGTCAGGACATTACTGCTCGGCGGTGAGACGCGTCCAGAGAAATAAGCGTGCGGTGAGACTCTGCCCATTGCACGGTCACTGTCGCTGGCGGCTGCCATAAGCGAGCGTGTCGTGCGCGTCGTGCGCTACGACGGTGGGAGAGGGGAAGACGAGCCAGTCAGCTAGAGAAATGAGAAATAAAGAAGACCTGCTTCACCGAGGTTCCTCGCCGTTGTTGTGCCATTTCCATATTTGGCACAGGTAATTACGTAAAAATCAGTCCTAGTTTGGGACTTCCTTTTTAACCGCGACGTTGTTGCGACGTTGTTGCCTCCTGTCGAAGACGAGGACAAACGAAATGAAATCAACAGCTGGCTTCCCATTGATCTATGCAGCTACTCGGCTTCTGGACTGACCAATATATAAACAACGTAGTATCTTGTCATATTGGCGAAGCACAACTACTTTAACACCGCAGTCTGCTTGCGGGACGTTGTCGGAGGTCGGTGAATGCACTGCCCCATTGTCCAGCCGTCCTTTTCTCCGCTCCGCTCTCCAAAACGCTTCTTGGTACTGTTATGGAGATGACTTGCGAATGTCCGACCGTACCAGTGTTTGCTGACTATGTTGTCTCCACGTCTCATTCTCCAGCTGGAGTTATATCTTGGATTTGATCCGACGATTCAAACACTATTCTTTATTCCGAACGTTAGACCACATACAGTATCATGATAGGCCTATGTAGGGCTTCCAGCGCTAGCGCCTAATTTGCAACGTTTGTTGTTGGAATGCCCATTAGACACATTAACCCCGAGAAGACAGAAAAGTGATGCGTGCGCAGTGATCTTCTTTGCCCTTCTTCCCAACTTATTGATTGATAGCGTCTTGATGGGCAGGCGGATTGGCTTTTATGTAGTCTGAACGTGTCCAGTATCAATCACATGTACCTGATATAATGCACTGATCAAGGGCTTATGGACGGATCCCTGGCTAGGTAGATATCGCGTTTACACCCTCCAGCCTTTGCTGAATCCGTATCAGCACTTATGGGTCGAATGTCACCAAAAGATGCGAAAGCTCACCTTTAATTCAGTATAATAAAATAATTCCGCCATGGACGGAGTAAGGTCAATGTCTGAGGCTGTGTTGCATAATTATACCTGCTGTACCGAAGAAGTGTTCAATACCGATTAAACTGCTACCATTCACTTTCCTGCTCATATATCTCCCGTGTATGGCATACATGTACTTTATTGAGATAGATTGTGCATGAAGTAAATTCTTGGCCGAGACGGAAGCCGGGTACACACGAGTCACACGGTCGTGACTGTTGGAGATCATCGACACCATCTGTCGAGCACGCTCACCACGACCACACTCGCTCAGATATTTCGATAATTTAGTTACGACCGCCATCTCCTACGTCTCATTTATCATACTTGTTATCCACTACGGATCGTGCCTGACGCTCACTACGCGTCCATCGCAGTCACCACGTCGTCCGTCATGAAAGGTCTCAAAAAGACCCTGGTGAGCGTTTCCTTCGTGTTATCACTTTCTCGGCAGCTGATCGCACCTCTTGAAGTTACGGAAGGACTCCAGTGGGAGTAAGACCAAGACAGAAAAGACGCCATCCGGCGCGAGTAACGGCGTACCTCCACCTCCACCGCCCAATAACGCGAAACCGCAGTTGCCTCAGCTACCTGCAGCATCTTCTTCGCCATTAAATATTTCATTCGGTGGCAGTGGTAGTAGTAACGCTCACGCCAATACGGGTTCGTCCAATGCATCGTATAGCACGCGTTCCAGCGGACAAGTGGTAGCAGGCTCGGGATCGGGCCAAGCGCCTTCAACGCCAGACCGCCGATTTTCTCAGCCTGATCGAGCATCGCCTGCTCCACCGATTGTCGTCGTCAGCCCGGACGCGCATGCTGATGCTAATATTCGTGGTGGGTTCCAGGGAACGTCGCTCACTGGTGACGTGCCTCGCGCGGGTACGCTCAACCGTCTCCGCCAAACACCAAAAGATACTATTCCTATCATCGGGAAACCACCTCGCAAGCAGCGGAGCAGCCGCTTCGTGCCGTCAGAAAAAGTAGAAATCGAGCGGCTGCCGCCGTTTAGCGGTGGGTTTCACAGTCATTTGTCCGCGCGGGAAGTTACATTGATAGGTCTATGCAGAGACGCCGCCCCAGGAGAGGCCCGACCTCTTTATCAAGAAACTTATGCAGTGCAAAGTTATCTTCGATTTCAACGATGCGAGCGCTGAGCTCAAGGGCAAGCAAGTCAAAGCACAGACTCTCACCGAAATGCTAGAATATATTACGACTCAACGCAATGTCATTACTGAAAATGTATACCCCGAGGTCGTCAACATGGCAAGCAACTCTGTATTATCCTTCCTTTTATAGCTCTGACACGTCAAATAGTTTGCTACGAATCTCTTCCGTTCTATACCCCCTCAAACAAATCCGTCTGGCGACGCCTTCGATCCGGAAGAAGACGAGCCGGTTCTTGAGCTGGCTTGGCCGCATCTCCAAATTGTCTATGAATTCTTCCTGCGATTTGTCGAGTCTCCGGATTTCAACACCAACATAGCCAAGCGCTATATTGACCAGTCATTTGTGCTCAACCTTCTGGAGTTATTTGATTCCGAAGACCCGCGGGAACGAGACTTCCTTAAAACAACGCTCCACCGAATTTACGGCAAATTCCTGAACTTGCGTGCATTTATCAGGCGTTCAATTAACAATGTGTTCTTCCAATTCATTTACGAGACTGAACGGCACAACGGCATTGCAGAGCTGCTCGAAATTCTGGGGTCGATTATCAATGGCTTTGCACTTCCGCTAAAGGACGAGCACAAAATTTTCCTTACACGCTCACTAATCCCGTTACACAAGGTCAAGAGCTTATCACTGTATCATCCGCAGCTCGCGTACTGCGTTGTACAGTTCCTAGAAAAGGATGCAAGCCTTACGGAGGAAGTGCTTCTGGGACTACTTAAATTTTGGCCAAAGGTGAATTCGCCAAAGGAAGTCATGTTCCTCAATGAGGTCGAGGAGGTGCTCGATGTTATTGATCCAGCAGAATTTCCGAAAATATCCGTACCACTCTTCCAGCAGCTGGCACGATGTGTAAACAGCCAGCACTTCCAAGTTGCAGAACGGGCGCTTTATTACTGGAACAACGAATATATCGTCAACTTAATGACGGACAACATGGGAACCATTTTACCAATTATTTTCCCAGCACTGTATATCAACTCACGATCGCATTGGAATAGGTGCGCAAAAGTTCAGCAATTTCAATGAATACAAGTTGATGACAATTTAGGACCATCCATGGCATGGTGTACAATGCATTGAAAATGTTCATGGAGATCAATCCGGAGCTATTTGAAGAAGCTATGCAGCAATTCAAGCGCAACCGAGTCGCGTACGTCCTCTTCGCGACTGCTCCAAACGCTATGATTTCATCAAGGCTAACTTTATTTTCCAGTGATCGCCAAAAACGAGTGAAACTGTACGAGGACTGGCAAAAGATACGAGATATAGCAAGGAAGAATGCAGGTGGCAAGCTTCCTGATGGTTTCGACGACGCGTTCCCTCCACCCCCTCCTCCTGTTGTCGATGATATCGATATCGAGCACCTCTCAATGGATCTCAGCGCAGCCTCGCTCGATGCGGAAATCGCGCAAGAACTTGATGAAAGTGGAATTGAAAGAGTGCCCATGGCAGATCCAGGCCTTGAAGTACGTCTTTCTTCTGCACGTTGAGGATGTTCTTTGTTGCTATGTCGTTGCTTTATGTTGCGTTGTGTACTTTTGTAATTACGGTCTGCTGACCGTCTTCCTCGCTTCTCAGAGTACGTATGGTGAGGCAATGCAAGAGTTTTCAGCGAACACGGCAGTGAACCCCCAGAGTCCACATGTTAGAAGGAAGAGTGTGTTGCCTGGTGAGCCCGTTCATGTGCTCATGCTCGAGATCGCGTCGATAAAGACTGATAAGTGCTTTGATAGTTGACCCGTCCGTACTAAGAGACCTCCAAGCACACCGGAGTCTAGACGATACGCGTGGCTTTGTTCACGGACACGGAAGTGGTGAAAGCAACTAAGATAGCTGGATCGAGGGTGTTACTAGACTCTTCGGTATTTCTGCGCTATGATCACATACGTCAAACGACCCTTTTATACTCAAAGCCATTGAATTTCATGATGTTCTACCCAATCGCGGGTAGTGCGCTCCCCTTGTATCTTACTTCTCGGCCTGGAACACCGCATGCACACGGTTACATTTAATTTTCTCCACTCTTTCGATTCACGTTCGGCACCATTCTTTCATACCTTTTCCCCCTCTTATGTACCCTGGTCCATTTTTGTGTGTTCGTTTTCTTCCGGGGAGGGTTGAGACGGTACACTTATGCGCGGTGCACGTATGGAATCCGATACACTACATACCTATAGCTGCTTAGTATTGTGAATGTGAATCCGTATCTGTTTCTGGTGAATGGTTATTATTTTTTTTTCCTTTCTCTCCCTTTCTTTCCTTTGTTGTGTTTTTGTGCGTAAGATTACACTGCTGCTGTGCAAAGGAATGGTCGATACTGTTCCGTGATATTCTACGCTTTGCTTTGCAATGCTGTATTATTCGGGGTTGTTCTGCAAGTTTGTAGTCGTGGGAAATGCAGACTATAATGAGGAAACATGACGCATTAGGATGGAAGGTAAAGGAAGGAGCTGGAAGGTCACCGAAGGGTACAGAATATATGTGCGTATATAAACCCTTGCCACAAATCACCTCGCATCTCAGCTTTCAGTTGCACTCCATATCATCTCTGTATCTTTCTCTGCAACGTTGCCCCTTTTCTTCACCTAAAATCTTTAGGTTAGTATTTCCATTTAATTCAGCTTGCAAGAAGAAGGTTGGGATTAATGTTGCTTTCTTTCAGACGCCTAGAATGTCGTCTTCAAAAGCTATCGGTATTGATCTCGGAACGACTTACTCCTGTGTCGGTATTTGGCAACATGATCGTGTCGAGATTATTGCCAACGACCAGGGTAATCGGACAACGCCCTCCTATGTGTCGTTCTCTGACACAGAACGTCTCATCGGCGATGCCGCGAAGAACCAAATTGCCATGAACCCGACCAACACCGTCTTCGACGCCAAGCGTCTCATTGGGCGTCGATTCGAGGATGCTGAGGTCCAGGCCGATATGAAGCATTTCCCTTTCAAGGTGATCAACAAGGATGGTAAACCTATCGTCCAAGTCGAGTACCGCGGCGAGACTAAGACCTTCGTAAGTTCATGTTGATTGACTATATGCGTTTGAAGTTCACTTGCTCATACGTCATTCTCTAGACTCCGGAGGAAATCTCCTCTATGGTCCTTACAAAGATGAAGGAAACCGCTGAATCGTATCTCGGAACGACAGTGACGGAAGCCGTCATCACCGTCCCCGCATACTTCAACGACTCGCAACGTCAGGCAACCAAGGATGCCGGTGTCATCTCTGGTCTTCAAGTCCTCCGTATCATCAATGAGCCAACTGCAGCAGCTATTGCTTACGGTCTGGACAAGAAGGTCCAGGGCGAGCGGAATGTCCTTATCTTCGACCTTGGTGGAGGTACCTTCGATGTATCTCTCTTGACCATTGAGGAGGGTATCTTCGAAGTCAAGGCCACCGCCGGTGACACCCACTTGGGTGGTGAGGACTTTGACAACCGTCTCGTCAACCACTTCGTGCAAGAATTCAAGAGGAAGCACAAGAAGGGTATGTGCAACTTTATCAGATGTGTGTGAATCCGAAGACTGACAAGTGCCTCTATTTTAGATCTTTCCACAAATGCACGTGCACTCCGACGACTCCGAACGGCTTGCGAGCGTGCTAAACGCACTCTCTCGTCTGCCGCTCAGACGACCATTGAAATCGACTCGCTCTTCGAGGGTATTGACTTCTACACCTCGCTCACTCGTGCACGTTTCGAGGAATTGTGCAATGACCTCTTCCGTTCAACTCTCGAGCCCGTTGAGAAGGTGCTTCGTGACTCCAAGATTGACAAGTCAAACGTACACGAGATCGTCCTTGTTGGTGGTTCGACCCGTATTCCTCGGATCATCAAGCTCGTCTCCGACTTCTTCAATGGCAAGGAGCCCAACAAGTCAATCAACCCGGATGAGGCCGTTGCGTACGGAGCTGCCGTACAAGCTGCCATCCTCAAGGGTGACACTTCGGAGAAGACTCAGGACCTTTTGTTGCTCGACGTTGCACCGTTGTCGCTCGGTATCGAGACTGCTGGTGGTGTCATGACTGCACTCATCAAGCGTAACACGACCGTCCCGACGAAGAAGACCGAGGTCTTCTCGACGTACGCTGACAACCAGCCTGGTGTACTCATTCAAGTGTACGAGGGTGAGCGTGCACGTACAAAGGACAACAACCTACTTGGCAAGTTCGAGCTGTCTGGTATCCCGCCTGCACCACGTGGAGTTCCGCAAATCGAAGTCACATTCGACATTGACGCGAACGGTATTCTCAACGTCTCGGCGGCCGAGAAGACAACTGGTAAATCGAACCGCATCACGATCACGAACGACAAGGGTCGTCTATCTAAGGAGGAGATTGAGCGGATGCTCCAGGAGGCCGAGAAGTTCAAGGCTGAAGACGAGGCTGAGGCTGCTCGTATTAGTGCGAAGAACGGCCTTGAGTCATATGCCTACAACTTGCGCAACACTCTGTCCGACGACAACGTGAAGCCCAAGCTCGAGAAGCTGGACCAGGCGAACTTGAGCAAGCTGCAGACATCGATCAACGAGACAATCAGCTGGCTCGACGCGAACCAGCAGGCGACGAAGGATGAGTACGAGTCACGGCAGAAGGAGCTGCAAGAGGATGCCAACAAGGTCATGCGTGAGCTGTACGGGGACGCTGGAGGAGGAGGTGCGTTCCCTGGCGGTCCTGGCGGTGCCGGAGGCTTCCCTGGTGCTGGTGGTGCTGGTGGCTTCCCCGGTGGAGCACCTGGAGGCTTCCCAGGCGCAGGCGGTCCTGCTGGCGGGGCAGACGACGGCCCCAGTGTCGAGGAGGTTGACTAAATGTTGTCGTTCATGCTTTTGTCGTTGTTTATTTCCTGTCGTCACGCATTTTCACATAGCACTTTTCTTTTCAATTTTCGATTTACCCTGTGTTGTTAAACCAAAAATGTACTTTAGGGCAATATTGTCTTAGACGTGCTGTAATAAGATTATTCATGCATGCATCAGACCAACAATTTGCTTGGGAGTGAGACATGGATACGGAAATGGAATGTCGACGACAGCAGCAACAGGGGCCATTTGATCGAGAGCCAAGATTAGCAGTCAACCGAGCCGAGCCTATATGCTCTCTTCAATATAAACCATCACCATCCCCTCAACACCCAATATCTCTCCTCTTCCGCCTTCTCCCCTATCTTTTCACTCCGGTCAAATAGCTCAGATAACTCGACGCTAAATGGCTGGTTAGTTCACAGCGGTCGTGTGCCCTCTTTTTCGCGCTGTTCTTATCCCATTGTATTGTTTATAGCGATCTACGCGGTCTATACATCCCCGAACCATACACCAATACCCAACCATCTCCCGACACTCATAGTTACCCCTCATGGTGCGTTTTCACGTTTCACTAGTCATCGCTGTTTAGAAAGGCTGATCTTCCACTAACGCAGGCCAGCCATCTAACATCCTTTACTCCTACCTCCACACCAATTTCGTGCGTCCTATTCCAACACTTTGGTCTCTTCAGTCTCAACTTCGCAATCCACTGACTTAGCTGCTATCTCCAGAACTCGGAGAACTACCTCCTGACACCGTCCCCGCAAGGTGACCTATGCGTCGCAAAGCTCTTTCCGCCGCGGCGAGATCCACCCGGTGTGAAGGGCGCAGCATCCATGTCGGATCCTGGGCACGGCAGCAATGGTGCACCACGTGTCGTGCGCTGCGAAGCTTCGCGTAACCTCAAGTGGACGATAACCAACACAGGCGTCATCTCCCCTATCTACAAGCTCGCTCTCCCCGCACCGGACTCGGCGGACCTCCCCTTATTCCAGATCTCGAAACCGAATCCGAATGCAGGGTTTTGGAGTATGTTTTACTTTGCGTACGCGGGACATAATATCCCCCCGAAGCGCATTGAGTTTGGGAAGATTCAGAAGAATCCGCCTGGACCGAATGGTGGTGGCACGAGGATTACGATTACGGGAAAGACGCCTGAGGAGAAGGCGGTGTGGCAGACTTTGGGCGAAGGGAATGAGGATTGCGTAGAATGGGTTGTGTTATGCGCTGCGCTTAATCTTCTTGAGTGCGTTTATCCGTTTTTCATTAGTGATTAACCTTAAATATTGGTTGATTTAACGCTAATTTTTCAATTTATATCAGCGATGAAATTCTCAAAGCAGCAGAGAAGACAATGGCAGCAGGCCCTCCACCCCCCGTATCGCTTCGCGATCCGGGTCCAGTCCGACAAAACAGCTTACCAGGACAAGGCGGTCCTCCACCTCCCGGTCCCGGTCCAATACGCAGTCCGCAAGGTCCTCCACCACCACAAGGCCCAGGACGCGGTCCGCCTCCTCCAGGAATGCCTGGCGCACCAGGACCAAACGGGATGCCACCAATGCAAATGCGTGTGCCACCTCCGGGCCCTCCAGGCGGTGGGCCGATGAGTCCAGGACCGATGGGCGGGATGCCAATGGGTGGGCCGGGTCCTGGTCCTGGAGGTATGCCACCTCCGGGACCTGGAATGGGACGAGGTTACCCGCCGCCTGGAGGACCTGGTGGGTTCGGCTCACCTCCTCCAGGAGGACCGGGAGGTTCAGGGTTTATGAGTCCTGGCCCTGGAGGACCGGGAGGACCGGGAGGATTCCCTGGCGGTCCACCACCTCAACAACGCGGTCCGATGCAAGCTCCACCTCCCAGACGATTCTGATCGTTCTTTGTCGTTATTTGGTGGCACATATATATTTTCCTTACTTATACCTTTTACCCTCGCGGAGAAGTATGCGTAGAGATTGAGTTGCGTTTTCACTTTCCCTCGTCTCTTATTTTACTTCTTTGGTTGCCTTCCTTCAACCACCCACTAGCGACTTTTTGCTCTGTGCTTGTTCATATACCTTCACCTTCATTGAACGAGCAGGACTTGGTCATTCTGTAAATACAGTAAATACCTATCTGGGGCTCTGGGAGTTTTGTTGCACCTCACTGCTTAAATGTGCGTGTGCATAAGACTCAAGTATTATCTTCTTTTCCTTATTACTCCCTTCTTTTCTTCTCCCTCTCTTTCCTGTCTATTAACTTCTTAAGATCCATGTCTACTCTTTATCTATATCCTGATCGACTCTTTTACTCGTTTTTACTTTTTTGGTGTTTGTGAGTAGTAACTTTGAAGTTGTACGCACACTCTCGTCTCTTTCTGTGTTTGTTATCTTGCGTTTTCCATTATCTATTCCTTCTTTCATCTTTCTTGCCTTCTTTCCGGTCTAGTAAAATGGTGATTGTGTATGTACTGGGTTGGGTTGGGTTGGGTTGGGTTGTTGTGGGGATACATAAAGTAGTTCAGCGTAGCAAAAGGGGAATTTAACATTTGATACCTAGTTTTTCATTGTATTTGGGATCTAAATCTACTGAGACTCACCATCAGTTTCCAATGCTAAGTAGAAATGGCGTACTTTACAGGCACTCTTATAGAAAAGTATCAAACATTCTATAACTTTAGAGTTTTATACAAGAAAAAATGGTGCCCATAGCCTAATATCTTAAAACTCAATGCTTTTAGTAATGAGAAGGAAGAGACGAGTGTAAATTAGTACAATACTAGATTTTATAATATGTTTGCTTGATAGATAGTGTCGGAAGTTATAACAATATACAGCTAGTTAGGTTAGAAACAGTATATGCTTCCTCTAGATAGAGAGCGTAGAAGTCCGTTTTCCCACGGGCTGAATTACCCCTCTCTCGTTTTAAAATGCTTTATCATTTGTTCAAAATTCGAATTATTAGTTCTGCACTGCTTAAGCGGATTAATCTGACTCTGTGCTCCAATGGCCACCTGTACCTCTTCCTCGCGCGATACTCATTACAACTCATCATGGCCTCAACACAGACCAGTTCAAGTTCCGTGGTGAATAACGAAGATCGGTGAGTGAGCGAACCATCTCAGATGGAGGCAGACTCTAAACAGTGACTGACGATGCAGGTTTCTCTACTTAAAGGGTACACAAAGTCGTCATCGCTGTTAGGAACCCACTCTGACTGCCTTTACAGAGGTTGCGATCGATTTCACTCGTTCACGCCCGAATGGCAGACTTCAAATCAAGCTCAAGGATGAAAAGGGAACACGATACGAATCGAAGGTGTTCGGGGAGACGGAACCCCTACAGTGGGACTGTGAATTGTACGTGGTGTCGATCTATTCGTTGTTGATGGCACAAATTTATTTTTATCGTCAAGATACGTGAAATCGAGCACAGCTATGATGACGATCCAAAGCTCTGGTCGTACCCTGAGAAGGGACTTGACCGTCAGATTGCAATTAGACTTCAGCTCGTCTGATTTCCGCGAGAATGACACAGTAGAACGATCCAGTATTTATTTACTAGAAATATGTCATACAGATCGCTGACAGAATGTCCAGATATGAATCACGGAATTAAAGTCAAATTGACATTTGGACTCTCGGGAAAGGTGCACAATCATGAATTGTAGAGTGCGCGGACGCTTATGAGTTTGCCAGCAGAACATCAATGTTGCCTGACTGCTTGCCAACCGGGCCGTCTCCGCTCTCTCATCAAAAATTTCCATGCTAGAGAAAATGGACAAGGTTCTTGGTTTTCTCGACCTCATTGTAAAACTAGGGCTGGCTACATCTGAGGTATGTATAAAACAAGTCTTGGATTCTTATAGCTGTCCGATCGTTTCCTTATATTAGACAAACCCTTGTGCTAAGGCGGCGGTTTCAAACCTCGATATAGCTTTCAAGGTTCGAATTTACTTTGTTTTAGTTTGCGTTTGTTAATATTGTCCCAGAAATTCCAAGAGATCCCGACTTGTCATTACGAGCTCGTAAGCATCGTGAACGACATTGTTTTGCTATTACCCGTACTCGAGTCGTTGCATGAACGTATTGAGGACAGAGCAGTACAAGAAATCCTGACAAGCTTCATCGAGTTCGTTGACTGTTTATCTCGGGATCTGATACTCTTCCATGCCAAAAATCAGGCAGTAGGCAAGTACCTCGTCCAGTTAACACTGAGCTGACTACTCTGAAACAGACTTCCTGCTGCACAACTGGTACAAGTCTAAGCAGAACGAAGCCAGAGAATTTAATTCTCGACTGACGCGGCTGTCTTTAACGATGAATATTGGTATTACCAAGGACATTCGTAAGGCCTGACTCTGTCATCAATAAACCATTGCTCATTTCATATTATAGATTATCACCAGCTTTCGGAAGAAGAAGAAAGATGCTCCAACGATTTAAGCCTCCCGAGAACAGCTCGTTCGACCTGAAGCGCTGTTGCCTTCAGGGCACGAGAGTCGACGTATTGCGAAGTATTGATGAGTGGACACGTTCGACGAGCCCACGTGAACAGCTTTACTGGATTCATGGCGTTGCCGGGTGCGGGAAGAGCTCTGTTGCAGCATCTGTCGCATCTGAGTTGGATTCGCGAAAGGCTCTGTCCGGATCATTCTTCTGCAGCAGGGATATTCCGGAGCGCAGGAGTGCCGCCAGAGTTGTTCATGGTTTGCTGCATTTCCCAGCCAGAGCCAACCCACCTTTCAAGGATTTCATACTTCGGCTACTGAAAGATGATCCCGACTTCGCGGAGAAACCATTCTCGACCCAGATCAAAGTGTTGCTTTCGTATTCCTACAAAGGAAATCCGGATCGCACTCAATCTCAGCCTGTTATCCTCGTCTTTGACGCCTTGGATGAGTGTGTTCAGAATGAAGAAGTGGCTTCATTCGTTGCAGGGATAGTGAAGCTGCTACCTTCATTCAAAATCATCGTGATCAGCAGGCCTCTTCCGCAGATTCGAGAAAGATCAAGGCACTACGAGAGGCTGGTGTCATGCGACTTGTTTGCAGTGGATAGCTATGACGACATCCTACGCTTTATACGCGAAGAGTTCCGATCTAACAGGTGTCTACCCAGCGATTTCCCTTGATGATCATATTGAAGCACTTTCTCGGAAAGCTTCAGGGCATTTCATATGGATTGCTACTGTATTGAAGCATGTCAGCATTCTGCCCTGGGATAGGCGGGGAATGTTGCGGCAGATAATCGACTCATCTCGTGCTGTGTCTTCTTCCGAGGAAAAGCTTGACGCTGTGTATCAGCGAGTACTTGATGATGTCTGCGGGGATTTCGGTGCGCGCATGGATGCGATTAAGTTAATCATCGGATTTATATTTGCTGTCTCGAGGAATAGGTCACTGCCTGTAGAGGCGTTGCACGCTTTCATTCCTGCAAAGGTCACGCTGACGGAGTTACACGACATGCTGCAGGAGTTGGGCTCCGTAATAGCCATGTATACAGGTGTTATTAGGGCCTGTCATCCTTCGTTCCTTGACTTTGTGGGTAGTCGGGAAAGAGAGGGAGATTATTGGACAGAGACTTCGCTTTTGGATATGAAAATGGCGGAGAGGTGTCTTGATATCATGGCATCGGGACTCAAGTTCAACATTTGCAATCTGGAAAGTTCGCATCTCCCGAATGATGAAGTACATGATCTTGCAGAACGGATATGCAAACATATTCCCCACGAGTTACAATACAGATGCATGTACTGGCTGAATCACTTGTCAAGGTCCTATGCCGATGCGGCTTGTGAACGCCTGATGCAACAGAAATTGCTCAGCGTGTTTTGCGATACAGCATCACTGTATTGGCTGGAGGCATTGAGCCTTATGTCGCAGCTGAAGGCGGCTGTATCTATTCGTCGAGATCTTCCACGGTTGCCCAAGGTTTGTAGTCGTTCAGCTATCCAAATATTAAATATATGGGTCTAATGAATTCAAAGTACTCAGAAATGGACGAAGAGCTGCGCAAAGCAACGGAAGACTTGTACCGATTCGTGATGGCATATCACGAACCGATGGCGATCAGCGCACCACATATTTATATTTCAGCATTACTGTGGGCATCGTCCGAGTCCATCATTGCAAAGTCACATTATCAGAGATTCGCCAGTGGCCATTTGGTTTTGGAAGGACTCGGAAATTGTTGGCCTGTCACGTTGCGAACGTTATCAGTGGGCTCTTGGGTCAAGTCAGCCGCATATTCTCCAGATGGACGTTACATCGTCTCCGGGTCTTCTGACTATACCATCCGCATCTGGGATGCCAAGACAGGTGCTCCTATTGGCAAACCACTTCGAGGACATGAAGACCCAGTCAATTCAGTTGGATATTCCCAAGACGGACGTTGCGTCGCCTCCGGGTCTAATGATGGAACCGTTCGCATCTGGGATGCCGAAGCTGGCGCTCCCATCGGCGAACCGCTCCGAGGGCATGAAGGTTGGGTCAGTTCCGTTGGATACTCGCCAGACGGACATCGGATTGTTTCCGGGTATTGTGACAAGACCGTACGCATCTGGGAAGCTGGGACGGGTGTACCTGTCGGTGAGCCACTTCGAGGGCATAAATATTCGGTCTATTCCGTCGGATACTCCCCGGACGGACGTTACATTGTCTCTGGATCCGGAGACAACACCATTCGTATCTGGGATGCCGAATTAGGTATCCCTATCGGTGAGGCGCTTCGAGGACATGAATATTCTGTAAACTCTGTTAGTTATTCCCCAGACGGTCGTCACATCGTCTCTGGATCTGATGATAATACCGTCCGTATCTGGGATGCCGATTGCCATGTCCTTGCGAGAGAGTTACATGAATGTCAGGGTGGCTGGATTGGATTCTCACAAGATGGAAAGTGTGTGTCTGGTGTTTTCTGATGTGGATAGTACACTTCTGCGTACTACTCTCTTTATTCCGACTGATGGATGGATTCGAACCTCCTACGGTGGCCTTGTACTATGGATTCCTCTTGAATATCGGAACGGGGTTTGTGACATGAGCCTATATACCCTTCCACACAATGCACCTGGGCATCCTGTGAGGATTAATTGGCCAAGGCTACCACAAGGCACAGGATGGACGTCAGTGAAGATAGAAAAATAGCTTAGAATGGGGCAGGCGATTCCCTGTTTTCGATCATTCCCCATGTTATCGGTAGTGACTGCTTCCCTTCGGGGTATTCTTGTAGTAATAGGACATGTCCTATTTAATACTAGTGATGTAAATGCAACACTACATCAACTTGATTAAGTTCATAGCAAACTCGCAGTAGACAATAATACCAACGAAGAGTGCATCACCAAATCGAACACGAAAATGTATTGGAATTTACTGCTAAGACATATATTTTTTACATATTGTGGATCCTTATATTCGCTTATAAAGTCTACATGTAAATATATTGCCTTGTCAGACTCTGCACGTTTTGGTGATGGATCATGGAACTGGGTCAAGTCCCAACACGTGACCGTGTCATAATCCGAACGCGACTCTGGATTTTGAACATCAGCCTCAAGCTCTTTCAGTAGCCATGTTCTATGGAGGTCACTTGCTAGTTCTGTTATCTGTGCTGTTCTTCTTAGTTGGAGGATACGCCGTTCTCTTCAGCGCATTTCTTCCTCTTTCTGGCATAACGGTGAGCTTTGTTTGTTCACTCGTAGCTATTCATGATTGAGCATTCGTCGGGTGTTAGTTACTCGATACGTTGTCACAAGATACTCACTACAAGTACTTTGCCGTACTCATTGTTCCGATGGGTGTATACTTCGTCATCGCGAACTGGGTCGGATGGCAATACTATCGCAATTCGTGATATCGTTGCAAAGTTGGCTGAATATACTTTGGAGACGCTATGGAACTACCTCCCGTTTGCTTCGTGCACATGGCGTACAAACAAGACATTCCTTTTGTCGAATTTGTATTCGTAGAGCATGCACACTCTCGGATCGCTTGTAGAGCCCGTATGTGAATACTAGCTTTTCCCCCCGCAAAGTAACGCTGATTCTAGAACTTATCACGTCGTGATATTATTATAAAGCTTCAAAGCGACGGACATCGTCCAGTGCGACCATTGTGCGCATCGTCTTACAGATCCCGACATAATCAGAGTCGATCTCTACTATCTTCATCGACGATATTGTTGATGTTCGAATTACCACCGCCATATCTTGCTTGTGATGGAATGAATTGGAAATGGAGTCAACAATTGGTAGTAGACATCGTTGAATTGAATCAATAACGAATAATTTCGCATCTCGTGAACTTGATATCGGATTTGGATCAAACGAATCTGTCAGGTGTTCGCATCTTCGTGCGGACCACAATGAGGTCTGTTACGTGTCGACTTTGATCATCATAACTGGCGTTAAAAAGAAAGCTGATCGAGCACTTCCATTCCCGTGTTGCACATGCAGAATAAACTGGCTGCATAGCCTCACGGGTACTTTGCATGCAACACGGCCTATCCTCAAGAATCGAGTCAAAGTACGTCGCTTATCTCGTGTAGCTACCGATGTCGGACAGCCGAATTTACAATACATTGGACCGTTCTACATAATGCTATGCCAGACACGACTACTTGGGAGTAACTGTGAGACGAAGCTCCGCTTCTGCATCTCTAATCCACATGGATGGTATCATCTTCGCCCGTTGTTAGCTGAGCCTGAGGTCCAGCCTCAGTTCCGTCGCGTTCTTCGGATTCCTGGCGCTTTTCCTCAGCAAGTCTCGCCTGGTGTCTCGCCTGCCTTTCCTCGAACTTCTCTCGGTTCTCCTGACGCTTCTTACCTTCCTCACGACGCTTTTCGAAATGTTCATCGAGGTGTTTCTTCATGGTTGGCAGATCCTTTGCTTCAAATCGGCATTCTATTCCGCTATATCTGTGGTAGCAATCATATACTCTCCTGTCCTCGGTTGCTTGTTCACAAGCTTGACGACCTCGTTTGGAAAACTTCAAGTGCCTTTTGCGCAGATCTCTCAAATTCTGCAAGAAGAGACATCAAAGCCATTGTCAGCACCGTTGTCAAAAACAAGGAGAAGGGAACCTTAGTTTACATCTTTATACCGTTCATCAACTATCTCAAACCAAGACAGGACTTCGTCCAGAGGCAAAAACTCGCCGTGATTGGGGTGGAAAGAGAAAAAGTGCCTTGGTGTTTTCATCGCTTTCCCAGTCAAGTCATCCGTCATTACGTGCAAATGCAAATATCTGTACGGGGTCAAACTTCGCACTTGATATCAACGTATTGTCCGGAATTACCTAAAAGATGGCGCGACCTTGAATCCAATCCAGACCTCTGGCTTGTACTTGAAATTGAACATCATCTCTTCTTCAATCTGACCCTTTACAATTTCAGCATCCTCGCGCATCTCTCGTAGTAACGCTTCGGCTTCGCTCTTGCTCACTTCCGGCGAGGTCAGGAGAGTGAGAATGTCTTTCAGATTGCCTGGGACTCGAGGTGGTGCACCGACTCGAGGGAACAAGAGGAAATGAATTTTGGACTTTGGATACTGCTCGAAGACCGTGATTGTTCGCGATGTGTGGCAGAAATAATGACTCGGTGGAAGAACAGTCTCGGGACTTTTCAAAGATGCAAACTTTGCGAGCATCATTGAGTCGAAACCCGGGTCTCTTGAGGAGGACATGGCTTCTAGTCTGCAGACCGTCCAAGCACTAAGGGAGGAGAGGGGACCGAAAGGTGGAGAAACTAAGGTACTTATTCTCCGTCATGACGCTTTAAAAGACAATCCTTGTCGCTTGTGGATGCTTATTTACGCTAACCGAGGAATTGAGTTCAAGATTAGGACTTCAGCCCTCCGTGTCGCGATGTGACAAAATGCACGTGATTGTGACGATGGCAATATCTCGAAGACGCGTTGACCGTATTTCATTAAATCAGAGAGAAAATACAAGCACCCTTTATGGTGCACAAACCGATACAGCCAGAGATACACCTCATGCAAGCTTCAGTCTCTTGCGCGGCGCATCATAGTCTCTATCTTCAACTTCCTGTGCCACTTCACCTGCTGAGTCAGGGGACACAGCCTTCTGGGCCATTTCTGTCTCCTGTTTCAGATCGTGATCTTTCGACCCTTTTGTTTTTTCTTCCGTCCGTCTTTCATTGCACCCCCGTTTTCCATTTGCTTCCGTCGCTTTTCCTTTCTCCGCTATCTTATCAAAGTGCTGTTTCAGGTGTTCTTTAAGCGTTGGGATGTTCCGCAATTCCTTTGCACAGTGAAAGCATTCTAGTGGCTCCTTCAACTTCTTTTCATAGGATGACTCCTCCAGCTTCGTCATCTTATACGCCTCATTAGCCTTAGTCTTCGGTTGGGCCAAACTCACTAACGTACCGATTTTATGTATGACTCCGCATTGCCTTTGTCGAACCAAGACAGTACGTCATCGAGGTGTAGGAAGAAGCCTAACTTGGGATGAAACGAGTTATAATGTTTCTTTGTTTTCAGAGCGCGTGCACAAAGGTCCTCAGAAAATATGTGCAAGTGAACGTGGCTAGATAAACCCGTGGTGGGACATAGGGAGAGAAACAATGGACCGAGCACGACGATTGATGGGCTATCAGCTATACGTACGCAACCGAATCAAAAGGGAATACATACTCCATTGATTGTACTGCATGAAAGCCCATGTACAACTTCCAGACAAAGCCATAGCGGCTTCGCATTTCCTCTACAATCATTTCGCACACTGTCTCAGCATCTCCTTTTAGGCGCTGCATCAAGATCCGTGCATCTTCAACGCTTGCTTGATTAGAGTTAAAGAACTTCTTCAGACTGATCAGGTTTGCTGCACTCCATGGACCCGTCTTGTCCTTCACGCGCGGGAGGACGAGGAAATGAAACGTTGCTTTTGGATATGCGTCAAATATTGTTATAGTATGTTCCGTATGTGTGAAGTAGACACTTGGCGGAAGCTTCTCTGGTTCTTCTAGCTGTGCATATTTTCGTAGAATGCCTTTGTCGAACGACATGATTGATGGAGAAGCAAACTCGCTACACATGCACAGTTGCATTTATAGTTGCAATAAATCACGTGACTTGAATGTAGCTGAAAGCAACGACCGCTCGAATTCATACAGACGATTGCCTATAACCTCCAATTACCATTCCGCTCATTAACTTCAATACATCAATGCAGGAGACTTATATCGAGAGGTGGGTGAAGAATCCCGTGTGCCAAGGCTATCCGAACATTTTGATAAGTACAAGTTTGAAAATTACTCTTATAAATGATAATTACTGGATTAATATTGGCTGTAGCAACTAATTCTGCTTTGCTTCTTTTTTTATTCCTGCTATCAAGACCCTTTGTCTGTCTTTCCGTATCACATGTCTCGTACATGTACATGTGCAAACAAAGTGGAGAATACAAGTTGGGACTCAATGGGATTCGAATGGCCCTCCGATTATCCAAATCTAGCATTTCTAGTCGCGTGACTTTGGTGCTGCATAGTTCTGACCTCAGGTCCGGCAAATGCAGTCTTTCATGATATCACGCACGAGAACACAATCTTCGCTGTGTAAACCATGGAGAACGACCAGGTAGATTTTGAACATGTTGACCGGTCTTCGTATTTGTCGCTAATGTTTTTAATAGGGTGTGCTTGTCGACCTTTACGTTCCGCGCAAATGCGCGGCAACTAGTACGTCTCATTCCCTACACTAATGTCCCGACCCTCTGGCTGACGGTATTCGTTCAAAGACCGCCTAATCACTTCAAAAGACCACGCTTCGGTCCAAATCTCTATTGTCGACGTCGATGCGGATGGCAAGGCACTTCCAACTACTACCACATTTGCACTGTGTGGCAAAGTTCGAGCGAGCGCTGAGAGTGATGACTCCATAAACCGATTGGCCACTCAGGCGGGATGTGCGTCACCATCCAATATCTATCTAATCACTGAACTAAATGATTCCTTAAAGTACTTCGCGGGGTCTGGTCATACCAGAAGTAATGAGCTATTCTCTAGATTTGCTCCGTTGTATTTTCTATCTACATTTGCGACTATGCGAGCTTTCGACCAGTGTCCACAATTCAGATGGCAAGAAATGCACACCATGTTCCCGGACCTGCACGAATCAACCACTTTCTATGGAAGTCTAAAATTCTCTCCATTTTAAGGTTCTACAATACTACATCATCAATTTTTCAAGACTACGTTCATCAAAGGTTCAGCAAGGCGCTCAGAGCTTCAAGGTGCGAGATCGAATACCCGGAAAACAGCCAGAACGTCGATTGAACGTGACGAATTAGTAAACGAATTTGGGACAACCGTGACGTTGGCAAGTTATTCAAGGAATCTTTGACTGGAATTGAGTTAGGTAATGACGGTGTTTCAGTGGAGATTCCAAGGAGCCTACATGCAGTACACTAATGATACACTGCAGTTAAGGCACTGCATGGAATACTCATATCACCGACAGAAATTCACGAAACGTCCGACCATGCGTGGGAACTTTTGAATTACTCGTAAACTCGATGACGCCAACCGACATTCTTTACTAAGATTTGTAAGTTTTCTTCCTGTGAAGGTCAATGTAATGTATGTTCTCTGGCCTTAGTCTCGCTGGGATTGGCTGGTTTATATAGCCGAAACGACCAAGAGCGACGTATCTGCAGAGTACTGGAGTCCAACGCCTTGTGGATGCAGCACTTACTAACAAGCCAAGAATAGAACATCTGTCGTTCAAGGATCTCCAGCGATAATTCGCAATAAAAGTCAAACAGACTGCCGTCAAATTCGGGAGGTGACTGGACGTGAGCAAGACTTCTCAACCAAAAACTATCGGATAATCTCTCCTCCAAAGAGAAAAGAACGGTTTACCGTCTCATTACCGAGACTGACCACTTGACTGTAAAATCATTTTTTTCTGCCTCTGAAAGGTATGCGAGTAGCAGCAATAGTGGACTGTTGGCCCCGTGGCGACTTGATAACAATCCGAAGCATACCGCTCCCACTGATACTGATCCGTATTCATTCCGCATTCGGGTGCAGATTCTTATAAAAGCGAATCCATTTCCCAGCGCGGGACGGCCGATGCACATGTACGTACCACTGTTATTAAATTTGTAGGTAGTTAGAAATGAGAGCCCTACTTATGCCACTTTTCTTAGTTTGCTACTTCTACAGCTCGCGGGTAGCACTTACTTACAAAACGTGTCTGAGTCGGCGTATTTGGGCGCGCTTTTGCTTACCGATCATCCAAATCCTCAAACCTTAATTGACAGCCTGTTTTGCTAGGTTCTACAAAAGTATAAAAGCAACGCGTAAAATGCATCGCTAAACTAACTACTACTTTCTGTCGGCCTGGATAACGCAGTAAATATGTCTTTTCCGACTTCCGCGCGTTCTCTCGTACTTCAGAAGTATGTTGACTCCGACGCAGATCTCGCGTCCACTATTTCTTCGCACTTCACTGTGAAGGATGTTCCGCTTCCAAACCCCCTCCCAGACGACTCGCTGCTTGTGCAAACGCTGTATTTATCTAACGATCCTGCTCAGAGACTTTGGATGCACAAACCTAATGAGCAGTCTGGAGCACGTACTGATATGGTATCGATAAAGCTTGGTGATCCGTTCCAGGCATTTTCCTTGTCTCGTGTCATCCAGGTTGGCGGGAACAGTGGGTCCATCAAGGTTGGAGATATCGTCGAATGTCGGTCAACTTGGGCAGACTATTCTGTTGTGAAGAAAGATGCCGTGTCCGTCAAAAAGTACGTGTCTCTGATGCGATTACCGGTTCGCATTGAATAACGCTCCACGTCCCTCAAATAGGGAAGTTCCTGGAGTCAGTCTAAGCTCATTTCTTGGAACCCTCGGAATATCCGGAGCAACAGCATACATGGCTTTGCAGAACTTATTAAAGCCCAAACCAGGCGATACGCTCGTTGTAAGTGGTGCTGCAGGGTAAGTCATGACAACATACAAAAAGTGGTCCAACGATATCAATATAAATCTTATCTTCGCGTCCGATAGGGCTGTCGGGAACGTAGCCGTTCAATACGCCAAGAAAGTTCTGGGAGTAAAGCGTGTTGTCGCCATCGCAGGTTCTGACGAGAAATGCCAGTGGCTGAAGAGCATAGGAGCCGACGAAGCAATCAATTATAAAAGGCCGACGTTTGTTGAAGACCTCATTAAGGCAACACCGGATAGGGTTGACTCGTAAGTAGCTCAACAATCGATGAAGCCCATCAAAGATAGCTAAGCACCTCTAGATCCTTCGATAATGTTGGCGGTAACATTCTCGATGAGGTATTGACTCGCATGAACCCTAAAGGAATAATCGCAGCAGTCGGCGCGATATCTAGTAAGTGATTCAACGTTATCGCTCATGTATGGTTACTTTCATTAACCGACACGTCGCAGCTTACAACGATCTGGACCATCCGATGACCATCAAAAACTACGTGAAGGTCGTTACAGATCGGGTGACGATTTCAGGCTATTCGGTGATAGATTACTGGGATCGAATGCCTGAGGCAATTGAGGCTTTGACCAGTGCAGTCGTCTCCGGCAAACTGATCACAGATGGCGCAGAGACAGTTGTGGATATTCACGACCGACTTGAGGAGATCCCTCGTGTCTGGGCGGGTCTGTTCTCAGGAGCCAACACCGGCAAGTTGATTACAAAATTAGCAGATTAGAGAAGGTCGGAACAAATAGAAGTGTCATCGACAGGTTAAGAAGACTGGATATCTAGTGTTGAAGTACGTTAGGCAATAGTCAGATTTGAGTACTCAAATGTTTCTCTGCCTTGAATCCCTGCTAGGTGGCAATGCACAATACAGCTGCCTGTATCGTAGTGTTGAGCATCTCAATACGTCGTCTAGCTACCTTGTATGATGAATGATGCCAAGATTAACAGACTTTGTGCATTCGGTGCTGTTTGACATGTCTCAGATGCACAAGTGGATGTGTTTAGCTTGGCAAGACTTGGCCTGCCTCACCTGGTTTATGACTCGTTCAAGCTACAACAGAAGCGATAAATACATGGACTGACAGATGAGCCTCGGCTACACAAGGACAAGCTGTGATGTCTCTTCCAACATCTGCTCGGGCTCTCGTACTCAAGAAATACGTCGACTACGATGAAGATCTTGCATTCACCATCTCCTCACATTTCGCTCTGAAGACCATACCTATTCCGAACCCGCTCCCAAACGACTCGCTGCTTGTAAAGACGTTGCTTTTGTCCAACGACCCCGGTCAACGGATTTGGATGCAAGAACTTGGCGAGCTGTCTGCGTCCCGTCCGGAAATGGCTACGGTCAGGCTTGGTGAACCGTTTCACACATGTTCTCTGTCTCGTGTAATCCAGGTTGGTGGGAACTCCGGTCCCATCAAGGTCGGTGATATTGTCGAAAGTCGTGCATATTGGGCGGATTTTTGCGTTGTGAAGAAAGACGCTGTCCAAGTCAAGAAGTAAGTATACTTTTCATAATTAAGTACACGCACTTAGCGATTTATAACTCTTTCACTAGAGAAATACCTGGATTCCCTTTGTCTTCTTTACTTGGCAGTCTGGGAATATCCGGTGCAACAGCATATGTTGCATTACATTTCGTATTAAAACCGAAACCAACTGACACACTCGTTGTAAGTGGTGCTGCAGGGTGAGCTGTCGTTTTAGATTGCGAAGAGTTATGGAGAACAAGACTTAACTTCTATCTATCAGTGCCGTCGGAAATGTTGCTGTTCAGTATGCCAAAGAAGTTATGGGTATAAAGCGTGTTGTCGGTATCGCAGGTTCCGAAGAGAAATGCAAATGGCTAAAGAGCATCGGGACGGACGAAGCAGTCAATTACAAGAGCACAACGTTCAATGAGGACTTCGCTAAGGCAACACCAGACAAGGTTGATTCGTAAGTAAATTTCACCAGACTAAGATTGGCAGAGGGTGCCGATCGCAGCAGATTCTTCGATAACGTCGGAGGGACGATTCTCGACGAGGTATTGGGACGTATGAATCCCAAGGGGAAAATCGCAGCTGTTGGTGTGACATCTGGTATGTTGGCATTTCCACAGTGTTTTCCCGAATCCTTTGACACTGGACATAACTCGAAGTGTACAACAGCATGGATCATCCGATAATCCTCAAAAACTACGTGAAGGCTGTTGCGGACAGTGTGACAATTTATGGTTACAACCTTGAGGAATATCTGGACCACATCCCTGAGGCGATAGATGCTCTGGCTGATGCGGCCGACTCTGGGAAGTTAATAATAGACAGTGCAGAAACTGTTGTGGATATTCATGATCATCTGGAGGAGATACCTCGTATCTGGGTAGGTATGTTCACCGGAGCTAACAAAGGAAAGGTGATTACGAAGTTGGCGGATTAGAGAAGAGCGGGAGAAGTTGAATATTAGAAACGTTATTGACAGATTGAGAAGACCACTTATTTAATGACCAGAGTTGTTGGCGACCAGGCGAATGTCTAACGCGTTTTTGTCCATTGCAGTATCCTTCTAGCCCTAAATGCAATATACAACGCGTTAAATGCATTGTTAAAATGCTTTGAACAAGATCCAGGTTGTGAGAGCCTTTCAAATCTGTGGAAACATACCTTGTAGTTGACCGTCAATTCATTGAGTTTCCTGTTCTGTACTTACTGTAAAATGAATTGTGCCTGCCGAGCTTGACAGACATTTTATGTAATTGTTCGGTGATTGTCCCAATGCCGCCAGACGTGTCTCGGGTACGAATATGGGCGGGACCTCTAACCATGCATGCTTTTACCCTTGCAAGATTTGGTCTACCTCACCTGATTTAGGGCTCGTATAAACTTGAAACAGGATCTATGAATGATATAAAAGCGACGAAAGGCCGTTGATCATATGTCTGCTCAACGAATTAGCCAGAATGTCACTTCCTACAACTGCTCGCGCCCTCGTACTTGAGAAATATGTCAATTACAATGAAGACCTCGCAACCACCATCTCCTCGCATTTTTCTTTAAAGACTGTATCTCTTCCCAACCCGCTTCCCGATGATTCTCTGCTTGTAAAGCAGTTGTACCTGTCCAACGATCCCGGTCAGCGGCTTTGGATGCAAGACCTTGGCGAGCTATCTGCATCGCGTCCGGAGGTGGCAGCAGTTAAACTTGGTGAACCCTTTCGCACATATTCTCTATCTCGTGTCATCCAGGTCGGCGGGGATTCCGGTCCAATTAAAGCTGGTGACATTGTCGAGAGTATTACATACTGGGGGGATTATTGCGTCGTAAAGAAAGACTCTGTCTATGTCAAGAAGTGAGTATTTTCTGTTATTCTTCTTAGTTAAGTGCAGGCATCAAGTGATTCATCGTTCTCTCACCAGGGAAATACCCGGGTTCAGTCTCACTTCTACGCTTGGAAGTCTAGGAGTATCCGGTGCAACAGCATATGTTGCATTGCATTCCATATTAAAGCCAAGGCCGACTGACACCCTCGTTGTAAGTGGTGCTGCAGGGTGAGTTCCTGCTGTATCCGAGAAAAAAAAATGGAACGTATGTGAGAATTGACTTTCTGTTCGTCAGCGCCGTCGGAAACGTTGCTGTCCAGTATGCCAAGAAAGTCATGGGTATAAAGCGTGTTGTCGGTATTGCTGGTTCCGAAGAGAAATGCAAGTGGGTGAAGAGCATTGGAGCGGACGACGCAGTCAATTATAAGAGCCCGACCTTTGCCGAAGACCTCGCCAAGGCAACACCAGACAAGGTTGATTCGTAAGTGGCCTTCGACTGGTGAAGTGCAACAAAGGATTCTCAACCAGAACAGGTTCTTCGATAACGTCGGAGGAAAAGCCCTTGATGAGGTATTGAACCGCATGAATCCCAATGGGATAATCGCAGCCGTCGGCGTGACATCTAGTAAGTTAGTGGATCCGCTGCGTTTCGTGAATTCTTTTGACACTAGGAATAAATTCAAAGCGTACAATAACATAGATCATCCGATGACCGTCAAAAACTACGTGAGGGTCGTCACAAACAGTCTGACAATCCATGGTTACATTCTTGCGAATTACTTGGACCGCATCCCGGAGGCGACAGAAGCCCTAGTTAATGCAGCAACCTCCGGAAAGTTGATACTAGACGGTGCAGAGACGGTTGTGGACATTCATGACCGCCTGGAGGAGATCCCTCGTATCTGGGCGGAGATGTTCACTGGAGTCAATAAGGGCAAGGTAGTCACGAAGCTGGCGGATTAGTATGAGAACTCAATCGTAGTTGAACTTGATGCGCTTACAGTGTAAATTAGTATTGTCAACGTTTGTGATGGCATTACTGTATAAGAAATCAAAAGTGAATGGACAAAGCTTGAATCGAGGAACGAACCGAACAGTAACGGACTTCACTATTCATAACTCCGACCTGCCTAAATCAGCATGCCGATCCTGTAGTATACACTTATAAATAGACACCTGCTTACTGAGTTGCTGTGCGATTTCTTGCTTATTGCACGTACTATCGCAGATAGCCATTTCTCTGGACAATAATGAGCTCGGAGGTCAACCCACTCAAAGATGTCCAAGCTCTAACATTCGATGTCTTTGGCACAGTCGTGGACTGGCACGGTTCTGTCGTCAGTGAATTAAAGCAACAGGCCGCGAAGTCTGCGTCCAAGGAAGTCAACAGCTATACAGAAAAGGGTAAGCTATGGTCACAAGGAACCGAATTTGTAACTTGATTCTTACATTCAGTTAAGACTGGTCTGACTTCGCTAAAGAATGGCGAATGGGCTATAGGACAAAGACGTGCGCATGATACTTGTTCTTCAGTATATGCGGACCTGGACTAACAAAACTTGTAGTTATGAGAGAGCGAATGGAGCAAAGGGCTCTTTAAATGTCGATATCATGCATCGCGAGGTCTATACACACATGTTCTTTCCTGTTCCCTAGCCAACCGTAGTTTCCTCAGATACTCGAAGAGATGCTATCAACTGAACGTTGGTCCGCTTTGAAAACTGCGTGGAATGAGGCAGACCTAGCGGAGATTAACCTGGCTTGGCATCGTCTTGATGGTAAGTTCACAGGAAGTACAGCATATAGTTATCCTTAAATGTTCTTCTATTTTCAGGTTGGCCCGATAGCTCAAATGGTCTCGCACAGCTAAAGGGGAAGTTCATAATATCAACACTCACTAATGGGAACGTTCGACTTATGGTTGATATGGTAGCTCCTCCAGACCACTATCATTCTGTCTAATGAGCGTTGTTGATTCAGAAATACGTAGGCCAGACACGCGAAGTTGCCGTGGGATGTCATCCTCACAGCGGAGCTATTAGGTTCCTTTAAGCCGTATGTGCTCCACTCCTCTCGAATCTGTGACTTACACAACGCGAATAAATATTTCCTTGCAGAAATCCTATTACATACCGAGGAGCCCTGAACCACCTTTCTATAAAACCAGAACAATGTGCGATGGTTGCAGCGCATTTATTTGATCTGCAAGCCGCGGCTAAAGAAGGAATGCGCACAATCTACATACGTCGACCAACTGAGGATGCTCCCGAAACTAGGCAATCAATAAAGGCAAAGAAGGATGGGGGTGAGGTTGATGTGGTTGTCGATAGCTTTGAAGAGCTCGCATCTGTGCTCGGTTGCAATATGTAGTGACGAAGTTGGGTTCTTGGATGATGCGACATGTTGCTCTCTATGGTCGAACTTGTCTACTTCTACAGTGACGTGGAACACAAAAGGGATGGAGTATTGGAATAAAGGAACAAATATATGGAATAAAAGCCAAAGAATTATATAGAATAAAGGGGAAAAGTGGTTGGGATATGGGCTGTCATGTCTGATTGCCAATTCATGAGGAGTAGAAGCAGCACAGAAACCCAAATTTATTCGAGCGAGCGAAATTTCCGTCTTGAACACGTGATCACAAGCTCAGATTATGTAAAACTCGTTAACAGATCTGCTTCAGACTGCAACACACATTTACCCATTTATCTTCTTCCTACCATTGGCGAGCAGCTATGCTTGCTCGTCTTCAGAGATCCTTACCATTCATCCCATTTCGCTATACTCGCCAGCTCTCGACAACACCGCGAAGTTCGTTCCTAGATGGGCAGGCGAACGATATAGATGACTTGCTAATCGAAAAATCCGCTACGACGCCCGAACCCGGTTCTGAACCTCCTCAGGAAACCGACTCATTAGTACCTCCGTCAGTATCACGCCCGTCAAATGGACTATCATATGCTGGTCTCCCGGAGCACAAAATTTTCCTCGATATCCCACCAGAACAAGATCCTCTCATCCGATACCTCGCCTCCTCACTCCTACGCGATGGCCGAAGACATACAGCCGAAAAGCGCGCGTCTCGAGTCCTTCTCTACCTCCACACCCTAACTCGCGCGGAGCCTCTCCCGCTTCTCCGCAAAGCCATCGAACGTGTTATGCCTACTGTACGAGTTGCGCGTCACAGACACTCAACGAAGGATGTTCAGATCCCTATTGCGTTGAATGAGAAACAGCAGGTACGATATGCTGTTAAGTGGATGCTTAAAGCAAGTGATTTTCGGGGGGGACGGACGGTGGAGGAGAGGCTCGCGAGGGAGATTGTGCAGGTTTTGAGTGGAAGCAGTACTGCGTTGAGGCAGAAGGAGACTTTGCACCAGCTTGCGACAGTCAATCGGTGCGTATTCACTTCTTCTATATGGCTTGACCTGTACAAACCTAACTTATTTTACTTTCAGTGGTAATATTCCAGCTGGGAGGGCATCATTATAACCCGACTATTTTTTCTTGCACCCTCCACTCTTGTGCTGCCTTAATCAATGCATTTAGTAATTATCATAAATATGAAAAGGGACGCATGACGAAGTACAAGTACAGAAATACGCTAAATTACAAACCAAGATACAAGACAAATCAACACGCAGTTAAGCTCAGTGGATAGGGAAAGATTAAGCCATATATATAAGCTCTATCAGATTAAAATGGACGTCTCTCATCTTCAGCATGTCTCAATGGAAGTGCCGTATCATACAGAGATGGTGATGGGGAGCGTGAATGCGCAGGAGATGGAGATCGACTACGTGCATGTTCACTACCTTTTTCCACGTCATGCTGGGTTGTGAGTGGGAGCTCGACGCTTGACGTCGATCGGTGGTGTACTGAACGATATCCATTCCGATCACCAATGAAGGGTAGCCTCGAAAGCCATGACGGGTCCTTGCCAGTCTCTGACTGGAAAGCTGGGCTGCTTGTCAAGAACGCCGAGAGTATGAAGTCATGTGGAAGAAGACCAAACAAAATGCTCTTTGAATTGTACTGACAAAACAGAATAAAGAATGCAACGGACCTTGGATGACTGCCATCTTTCTCGACGGATATCGCAGGTGCTTCCAGCGTTTCATATTCACTTCTTTCCAATGTCATTGCCATTGCCTTCTCCATCTTCTTTTCTTCTTTCCTCTTCCTTTTCTCCTCCTTCCTTGACCTGCGTTTTCCAATACACCATGAGCCGAAGCACAATAGTACAATGAAGCCGAGAACACTGCCAAGGACGATTCCTGTGATTGCAGCAGTCGAGAGTTTCTTTTTGCTGATGTCAACAAGCGGGACACTAGCGGCAATTGTGCTGTTCACGCATTGTAAAAACGTCTGGTTTAGTCCTGAGGGAAGCGGTGTATCTGCTATCTGTGCAGGAGCTGATGTGTTCGATGAGGGAGCATTTGAGGGCAGGGAAGCAGTGTTGTTGTACCCATCCAGTGACAGAAGGAATGAGGATGCACGATAGTACTGGATAACCTGTTCTGGCACTGGCCAAGTCGTATTTGATGGCTCGAATCGAGTAATAGCAGAAGTAGAGTTTACGACCGAGCAGTTTGCAACAAGCGCGTCGAACACCGCGACTACTGATGAGTTGTCACCGGCCAGACGATACGTAACGCTGGTCGTGTTGGATGACAATTGAATGACGGCGGTGGCTAAATTACCTCCAGGCCTCTGTGTGTCTGTTACATTGAGATACTATAGGGAATAATATAAGCAGGTTGCAGATTGTACAGGGAATCAGAAATGTCTGACCTCATCACCTCCATAGTAATGAGGTGCGACAGGAACTGGATAAAAGTAATATGGCAGTGGTCTCCATTCGACGTAGTACCCATAGCCTCCGTATGGATATCCACTCCCAAAACGAGAGGTGCCATAGATTGTAGTCTGCAAAGGAAAGGCAAGTAGACAGCAGTTATACATCACTCAAGATCAAAGTATTGTATATCCTCACTCGAGCACCCCCTCCAGCTTGTCGACCATGAAACGGAGAGTTCGATCCAAGTACAATGCGCTTCCCTCCTCCATCCGAATATGCATAAGCCGAGGAGCTCGTCGCAGGAATAGTGACCGACTTTGCTCCGCGTGATTTCGTAAATTTATCAGAAGCTCCATGGCTTTTCGCTGCTGATGATCCACCCTTCGAGCCACCCTTTGAACTTCCCTTGCCTCCTTTGCCTCCTCCTCCACCTCCTCCGCGTCCACCGCCACCTTTACGGCGAAAAAGGCGGTGTCGCTCCCCTGGAGAAGTATTGAAATGAGATTCCACGACCGACAACAATCGGGATACCATAACGGAAGGGAGATGAACGTCAAGTGTGAATTCGATTCGACCTTGGGGTGATGATTTTGTATGTAACGACCCCTCAAGATGGGCGCCTCGTTTAAATTATGTGGCAGGCGTTGGGCGATTGCCAAGTAAAAATTCGCCCCTGACTGAGCCCAATTACCTATTTGTGCAGTGCTACTTAGATCTAACTCCCGAGATATGGTATGTGAAAACGTGCACTGGTGTCCGTTCTACAGCGATGATGGGCAACGCAAAACAACTGGCTCCGATATCTACTGTACGGTTGTGAGATATGATCGCTGGCGATGATTATTGCGATCCGATACGGATGAGAACACGATGCGGTATTTGTGTTGGCTCAGAACAGTACCAGTATTACCTCTTGCTATGCCTCTGGAAGGATATACAATTAGCTTGGAGAACAAGTGGAGAGAGATGATACACGTATGAGCACATGCGCTCCAGGCTATTTGTGATTGACTGGTGCCAACAGTAGAACGAACTTAATTGAAATAGAACCTTGACTGCCATGGCGGCTTATTGAAGAACTAAACGCTTCAACGCCGAAAGGTAACTCAAGGCCAGTTGATCAGTGATCTTATCAACGTCGGCATGCCATCCGGCTTTTATTTTTAGTTTATCAACAAGAAGATGTAAATTCACAAAGCAACATAAGCACAAAACCAAATGCAAATGCTCTAATTATTAATAAGAATTAAAAATAAACAACAAATGAGTGCATAATTTGAGACAGGTTGGCAGTATAGGGAGTCGGACATATGGTGATATTGAATGATACTTGTGATAAGATTTCATAAGGGGACATTCATGACTATGGGGAAAACGAGGGGAAGGCGAATGTAAGGGGGGACAAGGGGAAAAGGGGAAGTAATTGACATGATTCTGGTACCATTGTTGGATGCAGAACAATGTACGTTTCAGAGCGGTACCTAAGACCAGCCGGGTTGAGGACTAGCAGAGGATGCTTTCCCCGGCATTGGAGAAATGGTATTGGTCTTTGAGCTTGAATGGTTGTTGCCGTCTATTGGCTCGTCAACCAGCGTTCCGGCATCTGCTGACGAAGG
Source organism: Fomitiporia mediterranea MF3/22 (assembly GCF_000271605.1). Lineage (NCBI taxonomy): Eukaryota > Fungi > Basidiomycota > Agaricomycetes > Hymenochaetales > Hymenochaetaceae > Fomitiporia > Fomitiporia mediterranea. The sequence continues at coordinate 2,654,237 of NW_006760392.1, read as the reverse complement.
TCTACTTCTTGATCCCACAATGTTAAGAGGGACGGCAGAAGTAGGAGGCGTCTTGTCGTCCTCAGGTTCTAAAACCTGTGACTCGGGATCGATTCGCATTGCAATTGTCTTCCTTCTTTTTAGGAGTTTCTTGACTTTTCCACGAAGAGAGGACAAGCATTTGCAGCATGCCTTGATAGTGAAATAGACGAGTACAATGCCGCACACGCCTGCAAATATGATTCCAATGATTGCTTCAGGCGATAGCTTCTTCTTTGCCGGAACGTCAACAAGTGGTACGCTCTGACCAACGGTTGCATTGACGCATTCAAGGAAAGTCATGTTCAAGCCCGATGGCAGTGGTGTGTCTGCCATTTGTGGCGGTAACGAGCTGTTCGAAGCAGGAGCGTAGGTGATCAGAGATGCGGTGTTGTTATAACCATCCAGTGAGAGCGCAAACGACGATGCACGGTAATACTGGACAACCTGTTCAGGTTGGGGCCACACCGAGGCTGATGGAAGAAATGCGGCTATAGCAGTGGTCGAATTGGCGACACTGCAGTTCGCGACAAGGGCATCGAAGACTTGGGTTACTGAAGAGTTATCTCCTATAAGACGGTAGGTGACAGCACTTGTATTGTATGTGGGTTGGAGGACTGCAGTTGCAAGATTGCCACCAGGTCTTGCCGTATCATTCAGGTACTATATCATAACAGATAACATGAGGACGCAAAAGGTGAAGAGATAGATTAGCCTTACCGCATTGGCACCGTAGTAATTATACGAGCACGGGGACGGGTAAAAATAATAAGGCAGAGGTCGTGAATCTACATAGGAGCCAGATCCACCGTAGGGGTAACCACTACCGAAGTGAGAGGTGCCATAAATGGTGTTCTGTGGAAAAAACGGGGAAAGGGGCGACAATGATGATTAACGATTGCGGTATTAGATGACACAATAGCTCTTACTCTGGAACCGCCTCCAGCCTGCCGGCCTGCAAACGGTGAATTACTGCCAAGGATGGTAGATTTTCCTCCACCGTCCGAGTAGGCATATGCAGATGACTTCGAAGACGGCATGCTGATCGGTTTCCCGCCGCTCCGAGACTTCGTAAATCCGTCAGGTGCTCCGTGAGATTTCGCAGCAGAAGCACCACCCTTTGGGCTCCCTTTTCCACCCTTGCCGGAGGTGCGCCCGCTGCGACCCCCTCCCCCCTTGCGAGGAACAAGACGTCTGTGGTCTTCCGCATACCTCGCTGGTGGTGCGGATGCTCCTGATTGTCGCGAAGACGGAGAAGGCATTACGGGGTTCACAGGTAACAGATACACCAAGGCCTGTGTTCTAAGGATGAAGGTAAGAACGAAGTGCGGTCCAAGGCAAAATCAACTGCTTTATACCTGTAATCCGCGTTGTATGTGGCTTAAAGAAAACGCTAGTCAAGTCGCAGTTATCGGTGGCCCGAGAAAATCGGCCAATGCGCACAGGACACCGGATGGACCCAGGAGAAAATATTGGAGGCCCCTTAAGCGCACAAGATAATGACGACGCGGTGAGACTTGCACCACGGGCTTATGGCAACCGCTATTTTCGATAATGTGCGTTGCTCGAAGAGAGGATGGCAATTGGGTAGTATGAGTAGCTGCCTCAGTTTTGTCCTAGGACGGGAGAGAGGAGGTATTATTCTGAAAGTGAGAGCAGTGAGAAGTTAGAACGGAAAGCATACCAAAAATAATGGTAATAGTAAAGTAATTAAAAATAAAAAAGGGCACAAGCAAGATCTTAGTCAACCACTAAAAACAAAAGCTGGACTGATTCAGATGAGTAGGCAACTATGCATGGTAACAGAGTTAACAGTGCTTGTGCAAGGTTATTGGTTTGGGTTTGTATGGACGCTTGGGAGGCAGTGCCAAAATACATGATCAGCGTTGCTATGAGTCGGATGCAATGCAGGCCAAATCAGGGACCAACAGCTACTGATAGGGAAGTTCCATCTCAATGCAATATTCAGCACAGCATTGCATGACATAAAAAAAATCAGAATGGAGGGACAGCCAAAGCCAGAGTAGAAAGTATGATATCGAATTGCTGTTATCGTTTCTGTGCACATACCAAAAACACCTTAATCAGACGCATCTGAATGTTCGATGCTAAAAAGCTGCTTTACCAGGTACACGGCATAACGCAGACCTGTGCGAACGAACATAGCTATGAAGCTGAAAGCCCTGCCAACCATGTGATTATGCCGGATTTGGTGAGTTGCGAAGTTCCCAGTGGACCACCGCTTGGCTTTAGCATTGCTAGCGATCTCGACCGTGACTAGTAAGCGAATCGGTATAATTCGACTTGCGGATGTACAGCAACGCCATAAATCATTCCAATTTAGCAGGGTCTCCCAAGCTGTGTCCTATGGATAGCTGAGACTCCTCTCCTTCCGAGGAGGGGGGATGAGGGTCTATGATTATTAGGCGATCTAGCTTTGACCTTCATCCATATGCGACTTGCAATCGCCCACAAAAGGCCCTCTCCCTTCAGCATTAACGTCCATCACTTTCCACATACCACAACCCTTCCCCTCATTCTGAGCACCAGCATAACAGTTCCACCAATATCTGATGTTATGTTTTGCGTCTTTGGTAGACGACCTCTTGTCCCCCGTGTCCTTATGATCGACCCCTTTAGACTCGAGACCTTTGGTAGTGGCGTCCCGTTCGTCGAGACGGCCTTTCATGTCTGGACGTAAAACACACGGCAGTCCACACTTACATCGTGGGATCGTTGAAGGAACAAAATCCGGGCGATAGAAACGGAAAGTAATGTTGATGCGGCAGTTCGAACTCCGGATATCATCACTGGGAGCAGAGGATGAGGAGCCAGGGACCGATTGTCGAGGAAACTGGGGATGAAAGACGTCAATAGTAGGCTGTGGTGGAACACAATGCTTGAAGCGTTCCTGTGTTGAGGCATGCATGATGATGAGCTATAAATAAAGTGCACAGGTAGTGATTAGGAGTCTGATCATGACTCAAAACCGAATATGGCGCAAACGTACAGAGTTGTGCGGAAGGGGTATATTGAAGGTCTGTGCTTGACGTTCATTTGATTCTGAACTGGGTATCACCTCGCGCAGGCGAAATGTTCTTGTAGTCCCTATGGTTCCGCAATTCATACATATATGCATAGAGTATTTGGAACAGAACACATACCGAGGCTGAGAGATGCTATTGTCGGGTAAGGGCCCAGATACGTCAATTGGTCCGAGTGGAAGCCAACGCTCTCCTTCGCACCCTCATAACAGTTTGAGGCAGCGACGTTGGCGCGCCACATATATCCATCTTTGCCTGAGCTTCCACCCCATTCCAGAGAAAATCGATCACGTTTCTTAAGCTCCTCATTCACCACCTTTTCGACGTATTTACACGCCTCTTCCATCTCCTCTGGGAAAGGATGTGGGGAGTCAGTCTTCCGACCATTGTACCTGTACAACAGATTGAATATTAACAAATGGTGCATCAGTGATTCATAGTAAGACTTGTACAGTGTAGAACATAGAACAAACCAGAATTGCGCTGCCTCCTTCCATGTCTCCCCCGGATCTCCTTCTATATCAAATCCTTCTAATCGAGCAAAGAATGATGTCCGATGAGGGGACTCAACGAGTCGATCAAAAAGCCACCATTTGTTGCGGGACCAGCCCTGTGCGGCGTGCAGCATTGTATAGAATAGATCACAAGCAAGTCTAGGCGGCAATATTGAGTGATGAAGAGTACATGGTGAATGTTTAGCAACCATTGCCGGATTTGAAAGCGTCAGAGGTGGACTGCGGATTGCAGGTCGCTTTTCTGGTGAAGGCGGTCGTAGGATAGACAAAAGGTCAATTGGCTTGGTAGCATTAGTGCTGTTGGTTGAATGAGGCTTAACAGACTTTTGCAGTGTCTTCGTTTCTTTTTGTGATTCATCCATCCCTAGTCTTGGTTCTTTGCTTGGCGTCATGTTGTCTTTTGGCAGGTCCAACTTAGTGGTTCGAGGTTCGCTGCTTGTAGCTCTTCTCTTTGCACCCCGCTGTTCAGACGACGACCCACTTGGAGAGCCAGCGCGGGGTGAAAGCCAGCTATCAAGGGCTGAAGCAACACGCTTTCGTTTCTTCGTTGAGGTCGGTCGTTCACTTTCTATCTTGTTCGAATTCCGCAGTTGGTGTGCTGCTGCCTCGACATCTCCATTACAATCGACGAGTGCATTCAACAAGATAGCATGTTCTGGTACATTTGGCTCTAGAAGGCTGATCAAGGTAGCCAGCAGGATTTCGGTGTCGTCCATGGTGACGCGTCAGTACAAGGACAACCTTTGGTTGGTAACAAAGTGAGCGAGTGACTCGCTCGCGTGACCTCCCGCGTTTTTGAAATTGGTCACGCAAGGATCAAACTTTCAAAGAGAAAAAAAATGCCTCGTATTGATGGAATGTACAATTACATCTATATGACTGTATAGCATACAAATACAGTGCATGCATGAGAGAACGAGAAGCGAATGCCGAGAGTAGCTAGAGGTGTTGGGAGATAAAGCAAAAAATACGAATAAAATACGTAGACCCGAACATACATTAACTATTCATCAACCAGTCGGTGGGTAACCAGGCATGCCTCCCTGATGAGCATTCTGCTGTCCTTGCTGCATCTGCATCTGCATTGGTTGTTGTTGCTGTTGCTGTTGCATCTGCATCTGCATCTGCTGCTGCTGCCATTCATATAGCGCATATCTTAGTGTTTATAAGTGTGAGAATAGACATGTCGCTTACTTGCTGAAGTCTCATCAAGTGAGAGATCTGCTCTGGCGTGTACTGCACACCACCATTGTTCGCCATATACGCCGCTAGTGCGTTATTTGTTCGAGCAATCGGGACAGAGCTGCTTGCAATTGGAAGGACTTGGCCTCCTGGCATCGCAACGTTTCGCTGAGCGGAAGCGGGCCTTGGGAAATTCGCAGTGGAATTCACAGGTGTGGCTGTAGATCGTGGCGGAGAAGAATGTTGAGCGACAGGCGAACTCGCTCCGCCGTGGTTGACGAATGGCGCCGAGAGGTGAGGGACGTTCCCGTTGATACTTGTTTGACCACCAGTCATTTGTCCTTGCAACTGCGTAAGACTGGCCTGCGGCTGGGCCTGTTGCCCCTGTGATTGCACTTGTTGTGCTTGGGCCTGTGCTTGCGCTTGGGCAAGAGCTCGCTGGGCGGCTTGTGCCTGCATCAACTGTGGAGAAACAGGAACAGATCCAACTTGAGTCGACTGCCTTTGCTGTTGATGTTGAGAAATACCGACTTGTTGTGCACGTATTTGTGGTACGTTCTGTGATATGTTAACCCCCTGCTGACCCATTTGCTGCTGCTGCTGCTGCTGCTGTTGCTGTTGCTGGACCTGTTGAAGCTGAGCATGCAACTGCTGCTGTTGCTGTTGCTGCTGTTGGCGTTTAGCTTCAAGCTCCCTACGGCGCATGAGCTGCAGATCAAACTCTTTTCGCTCCCGCTCGGCTTTCATCTGCGATAGCTCTAGTGGGGTGTATCTCGTCTTGTTACCGAACTGGTGATGCGTATCGTGTACTGGTGCTACAGTACTTGATGCTTGATATTTAACTGCAGACGAGTCAGTCTCATCGGGGACATCGTATCGATGAACTTACGCTCGTCCTGCTTTCGCAGTTTCTGTCTCCTTGCCAGTGTCTTACGCACCGCTTCATGGATAATGAGGTGTCGTTTTCGTTTACGAGCTTCCACCGTTGGCACACTCGTATTGATGGTGAGATTCGCAGCGTTTTGCGCAGCGGAGGTGGCAAGCCGCTTGATTCCTCTAGTCGTCATTTGAGAGGCAGTCACAGGTGCTGACGATGTCGATGGAGGCGGGGGCGGGGGCGTGTCAATACCTGCTAACGGGTTAGGAAGAGAGGGTTCCTCGTTGTTGGTATAGGGGGCGGTCGGCTGTTGTGCATTTGGAGGAAGCGCCTGACGAATCTGAATACCGCATTTTGCTCTCCATCTCTCAAAGCACTCCTGTGGTGTTCGCAAGTCTATGCTCGTCCGGATTCTGGATGAATTCAATGCATCCGCAACAAGTCGCCAGTTTGACGGGTACCGCTCAGCTAGGCTTTTTAGCATATTGTCCTCAGCTAAAGACCAGGGAATTTCTTGCTTCTTGACGGTATTGTGGGGCATCTTCGAGAAGTTATGAAGCATAAGCGGCGGCTGGAATGGTATTGATATTTTGCGACCCTCGAATAATGCTGAAAGGACCATCGCCTGAGCTCTAAACAACTTAGAAGGGACTTCTGACTTACAACAGCTATTTTCTGTACTAGGCATTGATGGAGGGCTGTCCACATCGCTCACAACTGGTGACTCGTCCAAATCGAGCCATTTGCCTTTCCGCCATTTCTTTGCCGGCTGTAACGCACTAACTAGGGTCGGCTTCATGTGCATGAATCGGTTTGTTGGGCAAAGTTTGGTATAAGTCGTCTCGTCGACTCGCTTCGTTGGGTCGTCCCTGTCCGCCTTCTTGTCGCTTTTCCTCTTCCCGTCTGAATTATATCCAACGATCTCGGAATTCGGTACATCAATCATTGAAAAAGGCTGTAACTCTGGGAAGAGCGCTGTCAAGCCGATGCTTGTAGACGTTTCGGCGGAATTGCCCTCAGGCGCAAGTGATTTCATTAGCTCCTCGTCTGTTAAAGGCACAAATTGGTCCAAGGATACGAGCAAGGTCTCTCCAGGCTGAGATAGCAACGAAGATCGCAATGTTTTCGTTTGTTCTGGGGTCCACAAGCTTTTGACATCCTTCTGTGCGGGATCGGGGGCAGATGTAGAACCGGACGGCTGAGAATCTAAGATCGGATTATCCGAACTCCCCTTCAAAGCCTGTGATGGATCAACTGCTTCGGTCTTTGGTCTCTCTGACCATTGATCAGCCGTGACTTGAGGCATCTGGTTTGGATCTCGGGAATTATGCACGCTGTTTGCAGCCTCAGCCAAACGCAATGCATCCGTATTCTCCAACTCCTCTAACTTCATTGTCATTGAAGGGCCCTCGGCTTCGTCAGGGATTGGAACAGCCTGAGGGGCTTCGTCCAGAGCTTCAGCAATACTTGTATCCGGAATCAGGGCAGCAGTGACGGCGCATTGATCCTCGACTTCATCTTCCTCATTATCACTAGCAGCAGCGTCGAGGTCCTCGTTCGCTTGCATATCGTCTGGATGAGGTGAGTCTCGTCCCTCACCATCTAATAATGAGTCAAGAGCGGTATCAACTTCCATGGGCTGGACACCATCGATTGCTGGAATCTCCAGAGGATCAGGTCTTCTCCATCGCGCACAGATACCCAACCTAATCCGTTCTTCGTACGATCCAGCTTCATGCCATTCTAGCACAGACAAAGCAAGTTCGTACGCCAAAGCTACTTTCCAACGTTTCTCTTCCTTGAAATCCACTTGCATCCATTTCTGTAAAGAAAAATGGGCGTTAGATATGCATACCGAACTATATGTTCCTGTCTTACCATCTCATCCATGAGATAGTCCCAGTGTGTCTTTACTAGACTAGCCGCGACGCGCTGTTTCTTAGGCTGACGAAAGCTCCATTTGCCCGTGCGTTTCAGTACGTCAAGTCTATCCAGTATACGAATAAGCTTGAGCTCCGTCGCAGCAGTCTTTTGAGTAGATTAGAGTCATGTAACTACAGAGTAGGAACTCATCCACATACATTCCAGTCTTTGGTGTTCACACACTTGGTGGCTCTCGAGAGCTTCTTGTACGCTGGGTTTGCTATTAGTAACGCAGACCACTTCGCCATACCCAGAGGGACCCAGTCGTCCTTCCTTCCCATGTCTGAACCACTTCGTTCTCGTTCTCTATCTCGTTTACGTTTCTGTGGCTTTCCTTTGCGGTTAAACTCAGCAGGAAGAGCTGATAGTGGTGGAAGAGTGTAGTTGAACGATGGCTTTTTTGCTGCTTCCTTTTCTAGACGGGGCCGTGCCGGTGGCCGCTCCAAAGCAGAAGTTGACGCTGTGGCCTCATTTTCAGACTTGATTTCAACCTCACCTGGCGCAGGCCTAGCCGACTCCTCAGCAAAGCGGAAAACTGGCCTTTCTGGTTGATGTACAGGAAGGCGTATAAGAACCGGAGGTGGTGGTGATCTGGGTGGTGTGAGCGGCGTATTGTCGACAAATTGAGGCATTATTTGCTTTGGTGCTCGAATTGGAGACTCTCTCGATCCTCGTGCTATAGGCGGTAGTGAAGGTGATTTCGAAGGCGAGCGAGCAGACGGAGTGGAAGGGCTAGCAGGCACAATTTTCGTCTCTTCCTCTAGCTTTTCTCGTGCAGTATGTGTAGACTCCTCAGGCTCTTCCTCAGCTTCAGCCTCGTCTACCTCTTCGGCGTCGGTATCTTCATGAATAGGTTCAGCTTCTATAGGAGAAGTTTGTGGAGAAAGATGTCGTTTTGAAGGGTGTCGTCTAGATGGCGAGATAGACGAACGACGGGAAATGATGTCGAGCTCGTCCTCTTCCTCGTCATCAACTGGCGGTGGAGTTGTCATCTTTCTTGACTTGGATCTTGTCTTCCTTACTTCCTCAGGAGGCTCCGGAGGATTCTCTGTGTCCTCCATGGCTTCGTCTTCATCCAACACATCTGATCTTCGCCGTCCCCGCCGTCTCGGAGCTATAGGAGAACTCGTCCTCGCCCGTTTCCTAGGAGGCGTTTGCGGTTCCTCCTCTTCAGCCTCCTTCTCTTGTTCGTCGTCAAGAGAAGTTTCTTCTTGCTCTTGCGCCGCGGGTGTTTCATCTACGTCCATAGCTACATCCTCAGCACCAGCTTCGTTTCGTTCTGAGGCCTGCCGGCCATTCGTACGAGGAATAAGAGGTGAAGAAGTCGGGTACTGTAATTCTTCTTCCCCAACATCCGCGTGCTTCAGTTCGTCCATTCCAGGAGGAGGCTCGGAAGGTGTTGTCTCTCTTGAAAGACCAGCCTCGAGCATCAGCTCAGGGACTTCAAGCGTCAAGATTGAGCCTGTCTCAGTACTAGTGCACATAAAAAATAAGTCAATAAATCAGAATTCATCTATTCCATAAGGTAATAAATGCTCACTTCTTCCTTAAGTCAAACCTTTCCAAAAACTGTTCAAGCTCTTCATCATCCACCTCTTCCTCCTCGAGCAGTACGGATGAACTGCCACTTTCACCATACCGTACAAGACGGAGCATTTCACGTAAAAGATCGTTCCGGCGGTCACTTAGTTCTCTAGATAGACAGGTACACAGTAGACGGAACCGAAGAATAACCAAAGTCCAGCAATCAGATCACATAAACAAGCAACAAATAAGCTAAAGGCGAACTCACTCTAGCTCTGCCAGCCTTTCATCTACGAGTTGCTGTCGCGCGTCATTGATGGTCGTCGACATTGCCGTCACTAAATTGTACGGGTGGTGTTACGTTCGGGCGCGTACAGCCCTTCGGTTCAGTCACGGCGGAGCGGCAGCACGGCTGGTTGTCTCGAATGACCAGCGCAAACGGCGATTTTTCTTGCGGTCCTTTGACTTCTGTTCACGAAACGTTTGCTCAGAAATTTACTTGTACAGAATTTACACCAAACGTACAGGATGGATGGCGGTTGTGACTTGTGTCTGTCCTAGCCACTAGATTGAGTGACCAAACGCGGTATGGCGTGACAGCAGTGAGAACGAACTTCCGTAAGTAGACCGCTGGCAGAAATTTGATGTGCATTTTAAATTTCCGTCTACTGACTACGAATCTCCTGTGAAATAAAGCGAGATACGAATGCTATTGGGTATAGAAACGAAAGGATAACTATGCGTTGGTACATGAATGATGGGTGAACGGAGTAAGTGAGCGAGTATCAAAAAAAGAAAACAAAACAGAAAACAGAAAAAGAAAAAAAAAGTTCAGTGTGACGATGCAGTGCGAATATATAGTAAAAAAGAATGAATCGAGAGTGAACGAATATGATTAAGCCGACTTCGGCTAAATATTATGAAAGAATAGAGCTGCACAATGTCCGTACAAATCTATCAGGGGATACCTGCCTTCTCTTTAGAGTCTGTCTTGCGTTTCGGTCCTCCGAGTTTGCTGATTCGCTTCAGGCCCTGCGAGAAACTCTTCTTCTTCTCGTGTTTCGACCCCTTGATGCCATTCGTTGCCTCAGTATCTGTTGAATTTCGGGCAGAAGTTACGGAAGATAACGAGGCGACATCAGCACGGTCAGTCTCGGCGGGAGTTTCTTCGATCGGTTCGGGTTCAGATACGATACCCGTTGACCCCCCGCCGCCTACAAGGCGGATCGTATGGTCTGGGGATCCTTCCTGTTCAACCTTCCCTTCGTATGCGTCTTCCGAAGCTTCCTTCTCAACAGCTTCGGGTTTCTCATTGTCAGCGTCAGGCCGGTCCCACTTCTCGGTCCCATTAACAACGGAAGAGGACAGCGAACTTGGGGCCTCGGACTGAACAGGGGATGTAGATTCAGCAGCGAACTCCTTTAGAACTCCGACTTTAGAGTCGGATTCGCCAGCAGGCGATGCAACCGGCTCCAACGGGACAATCGTCATACTGCTAGTATCGTTTTCTTGTAGCAGGTCCGAAACATCCGGAGAAGGCTTCTCAGGACTTGGCTCTTCTAAAGGAATTTGAACGAGGGTTGCTTCTTTAACGGGCGAAGTCAACTCATTTGGCCGTCGAGCAGTAGGAGTACTTGGAGAGGGTGGCTTCACGGCTACCTGTGCACCACTGAGAGGGTGGACGACTTCATCCAAAGACAGTTGTCGACCTCGTTCAAGATCCTGGTCAAATGATGTTCCTCGTGAGTCTATTGGGGATGATGTTTGGAAGTCTTGCAGAGAAGGAAGATCCACGGGACGAGGTGCAGGAGGCTTTGTGACAGAAATAGTAGGCAAGGGTGAAGGAGGTTTGCTTGAGTCGTCATTCGAATTACGTCTCTTGTTGGTCATATTTGTCAGTGCTGCTGTCGGAGTTGCTTGATCATCCTCAAGCACGCCGTTGTTGAGTACGGGTATAGGTACTTCTGCGCCAGATCCAGAGGAGGCGGCAGCGAGATCAAGAACACCAAGACCATGCTTGGCAGCCTACCATACCGATTAGACTACGTTTAATCAAGCTGGAAAAAAAGTAACGCACTTTGGTCTTTTCTTTCGGTGAAGCAGACCCGTCAGAAAGAATACCGGATTCTCGCCATTTCTTCACGCTTTTGTCGGCCCAGGCCTCCAAAACGCTCCAACCACGGTATTCACCGGCAAGCCGCATACCAGCTCCCGATTCACCATCGCCATCGCCTTTCGTTCTTCCGCTCCCATCAAAGAAATAGCTCTCGTATCCAATATCATCTTCGGATCCTTCGCTTCCATCACTTACGTGTCCGAGCTCGAATCCTTCCCCGTTTTCCAAATCTTCCACGAAAGCAGCTAACCAGGTCGCCCATCCGGTTGAACCCTCGCCCCTCCACATCACAACCTTCGTGTCAAAGTCACGCCCAAAAACGATGACTTGCCCTACTGCGCCCCCTTCATCCGGATTTAAATCCACGCCCAGATAGTTCCCGGCTTTATCGGTGACAAGTGGTATCCACCCACGCTGTGAATATTCCCTCCGTACCCAGCCTGGTGGGATTGATTGCATAACCTCCTTCAGCCGGACATTTGCACCGGTAGCCGGATCGGTATCGACCTCACGCCAGAAGCGCCATTCTTCCAGCACATCCTCGAGCGGGAGAAATGACAGACCAAAGAACAAGCCCTCCGAACAGCCCGCTGATGATTCCGCTTCCTGCCCATCGACAAGGAGGTACGACTCTCGGACAGGAGATGGTAGAGAAATTCCAAGTGCCATTTCGATGTCCGCTAAGTCCTGCGGCAAGATACCATAGTTTAGGGTGTCGCCAAGCTCAGGGTATTCTCTTGAGAGCCATCTTTGTAGTCGCGCCCATGTTTGCGCTAAGGGCGGATAAGGAGGAAGCGGTGATAACGGTGCGTCGTTATGTAAAGGCAACAATGATTGCTGGCGAGATTGGGAGGATAAAATCCTGCCACTAAGTTAAGTAAGCCCGCTCAGCGACGTTGGTGATGAATGCTATGCAAGAAAAGCACGTACTTCTGCCTAGGCACGTAATCATATGTTGTCGGACTGGCGGGCGGAGGGTATGCATACGACGATGAAGAGGGCGTCATTACTTCAACGTCCGGTCCGTCTGGACTTGAGCGAGAGAATGAATCCAGATGAGAGGCGGTGAGGGGTGAGGAGGTTGGCAAGGAGAAAGCATCGTGGGTAGACAAGGCCATCTTTCGCCGTGCGCTGGCAGTCGATGGAGCTGACGAAAAGAGGTTTGAAAACCAGCCCATCGCAGATTGACCCCGTTGGTACGAGTAGGACGAGACAGAGACAGTCGGTGCGGTCGACGTCCGCACTTGTGTTGTTCAGAACGTCGGCGCCCAACGCAGCAAACGCTGTTAATGGTCACTCGTTCCGTGACCCTGGCTCCTCTTCCCGCTTTAGGCAGTTACGTAACTCTCAATGTGATATACTGAAAATTTAAGACTTCAAGTCAAGCAGCAAGATTCGTTTTGAAAACGAAGTACGCAGATAGGTTTTTCTATTTTACTGGTGAAAGGCCGCAATTTATATGCACAGACACAATGAAGTCAAAGTAAAGCAACTGTAAAATGGTTGAGTGTCAAATCGGAGATTCGGCGGCATCGGTGATATCGACGTCAGAGCTGCCCAAAACGGTTAACTGACGCGCTCTGCCCACTCAATCACAATCCGCCCAATTCAAAAGAGAAAAAGAAAATATTGATTCGTCTTGTCATAATGTACAATGGGTCTCGTCACTTGAAGACATGAACTACATAGCAATCTCAAATGGTATGGATTACGGAAGTCGGGAATCAAAGGAAACACCATTTCCAATCCAAGGTTATAGAGGTGCCTCCTTGAGGCCATCTGCAACGGCGAACGTTGCCGCCGTCTTCGCCCTCACCTCCTCGAGAGTCACACCCGGCATAAGCTCGGTCAACGTTAGCTTGCCAAGCGCACGATCAATGGTGAAGACAGCAAGGTCTGTCACGATCATGCTGACGCAGTTCGCACCAGTGAGCGGCAGCGTGCACTCATCCAGGAGTTTCGGGCTGCCGTCCTTTGCGACGTGTTCCATCACGATCATAATCTTCGTCTTTTCTGGATTCGAAACAAGGTCCATCGCACCGCCAATGCCCTTGACCATCTTTCCTGGTACCATGTAGTTCGCAAGGTCTCCCTTCGCCGAGCATTGAAGAGCCTTTAAAATACCCAAGAAAGATGAGAAACTCCAGTTACGTTAATAACGCGAGTACTCACGCCAAGAACAGAAACATCCATGTGGCCACCACGAATCATTGCAAATGATTCGGCGGAGTCTTTTAAATTCAGTGATCAACATAATACCCTTCTATTAGGAGAAGTAGAAACTCACCAAAAGTTGAAGCTCCAGGCAGTAATGTAACAGTCTCCTTACCAGCATTGATAATATCCGCATCAACCTGATCTTTGGTAGGGTATGGTCCCATTCCCAAGATGCCGTTTTCGCTCTGCACCCAAACACTGACACCGGGCTCGAGGAACTCGGTCAAGAGGGTGGGCATGCCGACACCAAGGTTCACGTAGTAGCCATTCTTCAACTCTTTGGCTGCACGCTTGGCAATACGTTCGCGTATTTCTTGAGAACCACGCTTGGAGGAGTCACCAGGAGACGGTGGAGGGGTATCATCGTCCTTAGCAAGTTTGAGGATTTCGATTTCTTTCGACATAGTTGCTTTTACGACGCGATTGACGTATACCCCGGGTAGATGGACTTCATTTGGCTCAAGAGATCCAACCGGAACAATTTCCTCCGCCTGTAATTGACATTTCACGGATTATAATTAAAACAACCACCTGGAGAAATAGACATACCTCAACAATTGTAAGGAGAGCATTTCTTGCAGCAACACCATTGTAATTATTCTGCGTATACCTGAAGAAGTATTAGGTGCCGATTCCTCTTGGACAGGTTAAACGAAACTAATGTACCTGAATATCGTGTTCCCAGCTTCATCCGCCTTCCACGCTCTCACGAACGCGACATCACCGGCCAGAGCTGGTTCCATTACATAGCGCTTCCCATTGAACACTCGCACTTCTTTGGCATTGCCAGGTTCTTCAATTCCTGCAGCTGGGCCACCATCCTTATATTTGATAGGAATTGCTCCCTGTTCGACCGCGGTTGATGATCCGGTCGGGGTGAAGAATGCCGGTATACCAGCACCGTGTGCGCGTAAACGCTCGACAAGCGTCCCTTGAGGTACTAGCTCGAGACCGATCTTGCCCGTGAGATACAGCTTCTCGAAGTGTTTATTTCTGAAAGATGATGTCAGAATATACGTGTTCGAGGTATCCAACTATGAACTTACCCTCCGAGATACGATAGCATCATTTTCCGAATCTGTCCCGTATGTACAAGCAAGCCTAATGTTGCATTAGATCCGGTCTTGACACGGCTCTGTCCTGCTCACCTAAACCCCTCTCGCCAACTCCGGCATTATTAGAGACTGCAGTTATGTTCTGTACCTCTGGTCTTTTCGAAAGTGCGTGGATTAAAGTGTCTAAGTAGATATTAGGATAAGTATGCTGTGTACAAGAATTGTATACATGCATACCTGGAGTTCCACAAAGTCCGAATCCTTACAGCATGACGACTATTAAGCATGTATGCGACGCGCAACGTCTTTAGTACATACCTCCACACAGAATGATTGATCCCGACTGCACATCCTTGACTGCCTCATCGGCCGACTCCCATACCTTTGACGCTTTTGGGACAGAAACCGATGCGATACCACGCAGCCCCGCACGCGACCAAGGTCTAGCAGAGGCGACGATCGAGAGACGAAGGAGGCGAGTGTCCGCTCTAACAGCGGTTTTGGCGGGCCGACAACAAACTCTTGCAGCCAGCATCTCTACGAGCTTTGGGGAGAGTGGGGATTACGGAGACGGTCGCAATGACCTGAGTATGTGTCCCACGAAGACAAGAAGAAGAAAAATACAAGACGGAAGAGCCATTAAGCGTGTCAGAGCTGGTTATATACTGAACTGTAGCTGCTTATCGGACTTAGCCGTCGGCCCGTATGCACGAAAACATTGCCTTTTGGACAGAACGTGACCTTCCGATTGTTCCCGATCCTCTCTTTTCTGCACCTATAACCACCACCGTCCTCCTTGCGGTTAGGAATATGCCTGATACTCCAAAGATGCAGAGCAAGAGTATAGTGACTATGAGCTCAGAAGCCTGTCAATGTCAAGTTTACAGCCACCTCAGACGAGCAGTAACTCATCTCAAGGAATTACACGATCATACCTCTCACAACCCTCGTGGGCCAATGGTAGCAAGGAGGATACATGTTCCGCGCCAGCTGGGTGTCACTGATCGACTGTTCATTGGACTTCTGGAGGCCGAAGCTCCTTACACTCTCTGTGTAATCAATTCGGCCTATATTCGTCGTCACTGCGTAACGGGGTCCTATGGGAATCGGAGTGCCTTGTCCAGCGAAGCACGAAATCTCGGACGCACGCGGTGCTTACGCGGAAATATGATACAATAGAGAGAGCAATGTGGTCAAGGGAAGAAACAGGACTTGTTTGCTTCCTGCACTCTTATGAGCTGTTTTCATCCGAAATCCCCCGATCCTGCCTATTTTTTGCCAGTATTCCATACTAAATATATCGAACTATTTGGAAATCCTGGCCCATTGTATCTCATGCTGTGTCGAGATCTCGCCAACTGCTGCATCCTTTTCTTCGCGATTTTCGTCTTTTTTTCGCTCTTACCACCTGTTCATCGAAGTGGATAAGTCCGCCTTAAATCCCTCTGAACGCGTTTCCTATTAGCGCTCTTCTTCCACCGCCAGGCAATAACCTTTTGACTTGTATGCTACCTCAAGTCTTCCAATGACTCTCATGATCAAGACTATACCCGCGCCGACAACTCACTTCGCCAAGGAGTTGTAGGCAAATGACCAGGCTCAGCTCCCGCCACAAACGGAGTATTCTGTGATTCTCAACGCGATTAAAATCCGATCATTATTTCATCGTAAGGTCAAGGAGCGGAAATCCTGTATACGATCATTTATTCTGCAGTTGTCCAAGACAGCCAGCCAAGACTTCCGATCCTCTCCGCTCCGATCAACCTGCCACGCGTCGATCATCGTCGATCTCATGGATCTTTGTCTCGGAGGCTCGCCTAGATTTGAGATTTGTTGACCTTTCGTCCGGGAAAGGCGTGAGCGGGACATATCGGCGCATGTCCAGCACTGGTTCGATGCGTCGATTCCAGCTCCGGGGCCAGATCTGCACGCTGGCTTGATGGGTTTAGCACACGTGCTAACCAAGAAGTGGGTACTTGCTTGATCATAGACGACTCCCTTTCAAGTTGTTTCACCGTCTGAATATCCCTTTGACAGTCCACACCGAAACAAATTACTAATTAAACGTGCTAAAAGGCAACTTGCTAAATTGTTAGAGCTGGAACGTTCGAATATTCGCAGTTGCGAATGGAAGCTGGTATTAAGCTTTAGGAACTCTTGAATGTTTCTCTTGAAGATTCTCCGGTGACAGAACGGATTGATTGGTGATGCAAGAGTTACGTCGCAGAATGGACCTGCAACCGTTGCTTACACATACTGTGTGGTGAGAGTCGGCGACCGTGGTTGGAGGACTGTCAGGTGTCCTCATGACCGAATTGCCATTGACTTAACACTCCTGCGAGACACCTCTGTATGATTTTAGACTTGGAGCGTATCGAACACGGGATTGTCGGACGATGCTTGCAAAGCGCCGAAGACGACTGCTGTGCGTAACACATCGCGCAGACCAATATCATAAGTTATTAAGTAAGCAACTTGCGAACCCAAGAACGCCTTGCGTGCTGAAATGCCACTCCACAGTCGGACCGAATAACGAGTTTTCATGTGTCCCACGATGAGCAATCGAGCTACACGATTTTTTGTGATGTTAGAAATAGTGAGTAATTACTGAATAAGCATGGCCTTGTGAAATGTGAAGAGTTGCATTGGTTTACTCATTCAATGCCGGCTGCAGATCTCATGATGAAGTTATAGGATCAGACGTCATCCAATGAGGTACATCGGCTATTTGGTACTGTTTTGCCAAGAAGGTAATTAGGCCTGCCCTCAATCTTATATTCATTTTGGACGGTTGGCTGGTCTACTCGAGGACTAGAATCCCCATCTCTACCTTTTCACGGACTCATCCAAATAATGACAGAAGTTTCGCGCGGCTGCCTCATGTTCTCCAGGTTGCTCAGCGCCCAGTCCACAATATTTACGTGTACCAATGCAACATGTACATGCCGACGAACAGGATTTGTGAACGAGGGTTAAAATTTTCCAACTCTGCTAGTTCACTACATTCTATCTACATCCTCTCACTCTGACTACCACTTGAACTCCCTCGATGCCATACGAAACGTCGTCCCTTACTGAGTCCCCGATGAATACACAGCAAGTGCATCAATTACCGGTTGGCCCGCCTCCAACTCCGACTCCGGTTCCTCAACCTTCACCCCCTTCAACGGCGTTCAATACTCTGGAACTACATATACCAATACCCATCCCGACTCCTCCGACTCCTTTGCCTATCGTTGTTGCGTACCCACTCTCAGAAACGCTGGTGTCTTCTGACCATGGCCATACACCTCAATTTATGTGTGATGTGATCCAGAGAGAGGATTCTGGGCTCGCGCTTGACCCTGTTCCTGCGCCTATGCAAGCACAGAGGTCAGCTGCTGAGCTGACTATGGAATCGGACGAAACCCTCCACGACCCATTAGCGCTAGACAATGATTACGAGCTACTTGAGATGAGCGAGGAGGAACGACTGGATGCCCAGGTATTATTTTTTTGCTTGCTACGTCATCGCTTATGCTGACCTCGAGGTACCGCATCTCTGCGTTTAGACAGTGCGCCTCTTCAGAGCATTAAACGTGCCCCTCAATGTTCACAGGCTCCGCGCAATACGAGCGAAGGGAAAACTGCCTGCGCCGTTCCTCAAGTTCAAATATGGCACTTCCCGAGCAAAACCATCTTCACATGTACCTGTTTTAGGTAAGAGAAATAAAGTTATACTGCTGCTGAATGTACTCAAATCCTCGGTCTCGATATCTGGAATAGATGAACATGCCGATCCTCATGGAAACGAGCCTACTGACATGGAGAGGGTAGAGGGCGAGTCATGGTACCTTCCTTCGGCATCCGCTCGGCGCATGATAAGGCGAAGAACACGTCGAGAACAGCCTACAGAAGAGCACGATGCAAGACGTGTGCACCCTATAGAGATTAATGTGACGAATGATCAGGCGTTACCAGGACCTCGACCAATAATTCACAACATGACTATACTAGACCAGTTTCCTCTTCCACCTACTTCGCCTCCCGTTCCGACACCACAGCCAAATCCATATACAATTCCGCTGCCGCCGACTCCATCTCCATCAATAACTCCGAGTTCCTCGTCCCGGCCACTGGGCTACATGTATGCACCGGCAAAGCCACTTCGTCGAGCTCCGAGTTGCAAGTCTTGCGGTGGTGGCGGCAGCTCACCCGCAAACTCCGTCCCCATCTCATGCGCGTTGACTCCAGTACCGCCACTGGGTAAAGGGCAAGGGCCCGGATGTTATTACGCGTATGACCTGTTAACGCCCTCGCCTGGCGCCATTCCGTATTCTGGCACGGGCTACGCACGATCTGTTTCACCCAAGCGCTCTGCGTCTGTTTCCCCTGTTCCGATTACACCGCAGCACTTCTCTTGAGCGTTTATTCACTTTGATCAGCGGTCCATGGATTGTATTTATGTTTCTTGGGATAGTGTATGATACGACACATTGACATTGCACGGATACTTTAGTCATTGTTTTAATTGCTGATTCATGTTGGACCTTGTATTGACGCGTAGACCTTTTATCATACCTTAGACATCCATCTTACGTAGAGATATCGCAGCCACCGCATAGCCTGTAGTATTTATTCAGGATAACAGTAAAATACATCTACACAAAACGAAAAAGCGGTAATACTTAAACATACATATCATCCCAGTCATCATCATTTGTACCGAGTGGTACTGTAGTAGTAGTAGGTTGAGACTGGTCTTCTTTGGATTTAGAAGAAACCTGATCTTGCGGGTCATTAGTTGCGGGTGCTTTGGTTCGAAGTTGCTCCTTATCCATCTCGTCCAGAACATTCCACACATCATCGTCGTCTTCCCAACCCGACGACGAATTTAGTGTAGTTCTCGAGGCTTCTGGTGTTTTAACAGGAGCGGAAGTCGGGGGCCGGTTTTTCGGTGCAGGCGGTGCTGGAATGGACTCATCCTCAAACGCCCGATCATGCAATTCTGCCCACATAGCGTCATCATCACCATCAAAAGTGAAGTCGCGTCCGGCATTTCCACCCTTCGTCTTCAATGTTGCCGATGTATTCGTAACGGCGGTATTCTCGCGCCTCGTCTCTTCCTCTTGTTGAAGAAGGGCGTCAATGTCAAACGGATCGTCATCCATCGGAACATCACTACCGTGCTCAGATGCGGAACTTGGAGGCCGAGAGACTGGTGGATCAGGAGCCACTGATGAAGCTCTTGAAGAGGAACCGTTGTGAGAAGAGGACGCAGTGTTGGTTTGGCGCGGCCCAAACACGTCATCTGTATCACGCTCTCGTCGGCGTTCGTCGTCGCTATTCTCTCCATTGTCCGAATTCATGTCGATATCCTCATCTTGTGAAAATTTCTTGCCATTGATAGTCCCATTGATTTGATCCCGCCAACCAAGAAGAGCTGACTATAAATGAAATGAGCTTGTATGCATACCGGAATGAGAGTATGCGGCATACATGCATGCGTTTAGAATGACATAGCTTCTCGACGCGATTAACAGTATCGCTGAACTGAGTTTTCGGATACATTTTATGTGCCCAGAATTGATACAACGAGAATAAGCGATTCAAGTCTGCAAGCTAGGACGTCCAATATCACATCAGTAAACCACGCCAGTTTTGAACAGCAGAAAAATGTATGCTTTACCTCATGACCCTTGCCCTTCGGCTTAAAGTCTTTGCACACTTGGACGAGCGCTGGCAGTCCATTCTTGTCCAATAGCCTGTCCTCATTTAGCTTTGGGACCTGACGTTTCTTCGTGGCGCCGGCTTCGTCGGCGGTCCTCGATCCGAACGCTCCATCCTTGTCCCCAGCACCGAACCCGTCGCGCGGAGGCGAACTGGATTGCACAGCATACTGAGCATATGAGCTTTGAGGTGCCTCTTGCTCTGCTCTCGCTTGAGCATCCCGTCGAAGTGCTGCAAGGTCGAAAGGTTTTGACGATTTGGATTGTCTTGGTGCCTCAGGGTCTTCAAGATCATTAAAGAGTGAGTCGATATCTGGCCGAGCTTGATTCGTATGAGAAGGGGATCCCATCCCAGCACGACCATCTTCGTCGTCAGATTCACCGAGAAACAAAGTAGATCGTCGGCGTTTTTTGGGTCGAAACACGTCCTCATCATCATCGTCTCCATCCTCATTGACGACCCCAGTGCCCGAGCCCGCCGGTGGAGGCGAAGGCGGGTTCACCAGTGGCTCAGACCAGATATCATCGAGAGAAACAGACATTGTAGATACGAGACAAGTTGTGCTATGATCCGAGCACGATGGTCGCGAACAAGCAATGAGCTGCAGCACAGACGCGTCGCGACGCGTTCGCAGTTGAGCACGTGATGACTGAGTAATCAAATCGATCGACATTTTTGAAATTTTTTGCTTCCGCTTCATTCTTCGAATACCACTCGGCGGGCCGAGGACTATCGGAGACTAATTGACCAGGTTTTAATTGCATTTTGGGCGCACAGCTCGCATGGCATATAAAACTCGGACGCTTCGCTGCTAAGCCAGACACAGTCACTCTGAATTAGAATCACTTGTCCACTTGACGAACATCTTCCTCTCTGTCCCAATACAATGATTGTTCAACAACTACCGAACGTGAAGGCCGGGATTGACTACTGGAACACACAACCAGCCAACCTCGATGGTGTTCTTGGTACATCCTTCGAGTCAATTCCTTAATATTACAGGATCTAACGAGCCTCTACTTTCTTACAGGTGGATTCGGATCTTGCGTGAGTCCATGCAGGTCTGCTTTATTTCATGCATCATAATCAAGCAAGGATGTCTTCAGGCACTCCCTCGTATTGATGCGCTGTCGTCCCGCCATTTTATCTTGAATTTATTTCCACAGTTATCAACTGTGCCGTCCGCGATTCGTCCATTAAGTGCGCAGCCACTGACGCGTCGAACTCGTGCCCTAGACGTCGGGGCGGGAATTGGCCGGGTCACGTCTACTGTTCTTTTACATCTATTTTCCGATGTCGTTCTCGTTGAGCCCGCGACCCATTTCGTTCAAGAGGCACTTCGCAGTGTTTCAACCGCGTCAAGAACCGATAAGTACGCTGGTGAATGGAAGGGCGTGGCCGATGCAAAGAAGAGTGTAACTGTCGTCCACGGAACGCTTCAAGACCTCGATCCACGAGTATCTCCCGAATCGGGTGGGAATTTGACCGTGCTCGGCCGAGTCGGATACACACCACCAGAAAGCGAACTAGACAAAGAGTCTGGCTTTGATGTAATCTGGTGCCAATGGTGTTTAGGTCATCTGTCGGATGAACAACTTACCGTCTTTCTCAAACTATGCAAGGAATCTCTCCGCTCAAAAACGAAAGGTACAGGCGAATTAGAGGGAGTAATAGTCGTCAAGGAAAACATTTGCTTAGAGAAGGAGCGTGGTGTACCAAGGGTAGAATTCGACACGAACGACAGCACCTTAATAAGGTACGTTATATCTTCTTGCTTTGTGTTGTAATGCTGATTGTCCCGGTTCATCGACCTGATAGGAGTGACCTTGCATGGAAAAACGTCTTCGCCAATGCTGGCCTCATTATAGTGAAGCAGGAATTACAGACAGGCTTTCCACAAGGATTGTATCCCGTGAAAATGTGCGTTTTCCACTTATTGTCCTGTCTATAATTCTTAAGTGCCCTTAGGTATGCTTTACGATAGAATGGATTTAGAATATAGAGTTTACACTACTTATTAACTGGGTTGTGTCATTTCAATTCGTTTTTATCAGTTTAATTGCTTGATCTCTTCACTCCTTAAACGTCCAGATATACCAAGCGTACGGTGTCCTATGCAATTCCAAACAGTATCAGCGCCTGTACTTCTGCTCTGCTCGAGATAAAAAATTATTACTTCTTTTGCTACGAAGCATAGGTTATCGATGCTCGGACACTAGACGTCAACCGGAACGACTGCCTAGCTTAAATACAGCTCTCTCACTCGTTAGCTTATACAGTAAAACTCTCCCTCCTTCTTCTGACCCTGTGTGCAATCAAAGTCAGTCATCGAACTAGGTATCCCAAGGTGTCAGACTAACTTAAGTGCTGGAGACACCACAAAGCAAGTCGAAGGTCATGTCAGCTATCAATTCTCACGCATAGTGGTTTCTCCCTCGTCGACGTCGACCTTCGTTTGGTTGTAAGTCACATTTTCCTCTGCTCCCTTTTACGCTCTCAAATTTGATCGGCAGACGTAGTGTCACTCTCCAGTAGGATCCTCACGCACGGATACCGTTCTCGGGCTCTGCCCGTCTTTGGTGGTCGATGTCGCGACAGTGCTTCAATACTTATAATTTAATTGTGCCTGGCGAGGTGGCTTCTCGAAAACTGTACATTTACAAGGTTATCGAACATCTATGTGTCGGCGAGCACAGGCTATGAAGAAGAGATGTTGATCTAGATGCAATACTTCTACCTCCTTTCACCAAGTCGACATCCTTGTGCTGTGTATGTGTTTGGTGATTTGACAGGCATAGCATTACTGGGAGCCGCACTTCAGCCGTAACTCAATTCTATTCTAAGGCCAATCCTAGACCAAAACGCCGCCTGCCTGCTATTAGGCCTCAGCCATCCGGGGAATCGTGCCGTACCTGAGACAATGTATCAATGGAAGCCTCATCTCGAGTGGGAGCTTCTGCTCTGTCCTATGCGCTGCCACAGTATTATCAGCTATTTATAGCAAAGGTCTCTTAGTGAGGAAAGAAGGAGATTAAAAGCTTCTATACTTTCAAAAGAAAAAATATTGTGCTTATCCATTTTTGAATAGATGAACCCTTTCTAAGAAGGAAGGACAAGTTATAATAGCCGGGTTTTTCCTAGTCAAGGTGAATCTGTATATACATCTGTTAAGGTTGGCTGCAACGATGGCTATCAAGACATTTTTCGACAAAAACAAATAGTGAACGACGAGAACAGCAGCAGCAGAAGGCCAACAGAATTTGTCATTGTTCTTGTTGAATTTCTCGTGGGCCAGTAGTTTTTCAGTTCCACGAGGCATTGTCTTGACATACGTCTTCTGTGCAAAATCATAGCCTTCAAGATGCACTCGAGACTCGAGTGTTATTAAGTAGACACTGAGTTCGAGCGATCAGCATTCCCTTATCGCGACTATATTGGCGTGTTAATGCATGTCATTGCAAAGACCCGTACGTTGTCTCTCTAGATTTAGTAGAGTTTTGTATGCCATCCTGGGAAGATATAGCCACAAATGTCAGTCCCTCAATGCTGCTAAATGCGCGGTTCCTTACACACCTCCCATTAATCGATGTCTGTGCTTTTGCTTGCGAATGAATTCCATCTCTTCGGCCGGGGTAATATCTGGTTATCAACGACTCGAACACTAGATATCAACCAGAATGAATTTGTCCATATTGCAGCCTCTATCCCGTCAATTTCTCTTGAGATTATTTCCACAAGTACCGGCTGTCCCGTTCGCATTTTGTCCCTTGACTGCGCAGCCACTGATACTGCGAACTCGTGCTCTTCACGCTGGCGCTAGAATTGGTCAAGTCACATCTGCTGTTCTGTTACAAATATTTCCGACGACGTCTTCGCCGAGCCCGCGAGCCACTTGTTCAGGAGGCATTTCGCAGCGTCTTAGCCACATCAAGAACTGACGAGTTCGCTAGCGAATGGAGGGGCGTAGCTGATGCAAAGAAAAGCGTAACTATCGGCCACGGAACGCTTCAAAGCCTTGATCCACGGGTATTTCCGGGCCCGGTGGAAATTCGGCCGTACGAGTCGAATACATGCCACCAAAAAGCGAACTGGGTGAAGAATCTAGTTTTGAGGTAATCTGGTGCCAATGATGTTTGGGTCATCTCTCGGACGAACAACTCACGGTCTTTCTTGAACTATGCAAGGAGTCTCTTCGCTCTTGCGAAGGGTACAGGTAAATTGGAGGAAGCCGTGGTCATCAAAGGAAATAATTTACTCAGAGAGGGAGCATGCCGTCCCGGGGGTGTAATTCGACGCTCACGACAATATCTTAATAAGGTGTGCTACATCTTCCTTTTTGCTGAATGTGGTTGTCTCGATACCTGGAATTGATTGTAGTGATAATGCACGGAAAGAGGTTTACATGGATGTTGGCCTCGTAATAACGAAAGAGGAAGTACTGAAAGGCTTTCCACAAGGACTGCATCCCGTGAAAATGCGCGTCCCTAATTACTTCCCGTCCTATACTTTTTGAATGTCTCTAGCCTCGCTTTACGATAAAATGAGTCTAGATTGTCTGCGATTCGTATAATGGTTGGTCGGTCTCATTAGGCTACCTCGCCGACGTACTTATCAGTTTTGTACTGGATGTTCCAGCAGTTCCGGAGATACAAAGCGTACGGTGTCTTAACACACTCCGCATCACATCAATGCCGGTGCCTCCGCTCGATTCAAGGCAACTTATCACTTCTTTCGGCATAATATCTGGTTACCAACGCTCGGACACTAGAAATCAACCGGAATGACGAACTGCTTAAGTACCGATATCCAAGATCTTCCCTCTGACCTCCAACCCTGCGACACCTCCCCTCTGCTAGACCCTGTGCCAGTGTGTATTCAACGGCCACTCTTGAGCTGGATATCCTGAGATCTTGGACTGAGCTATGGAGAGGCTAATTCACGAGCCTGTCAGTCATCCATTCTCACGCAGAACGTTAATCTCGTTGGTGACCGTCATTTGTGCGTGAGTAATACTTACCTCTGCTCGCTTTGCCACTCTCAGAAATTGATCGGGCGTACCATCATTCACCAGAAAGTTCTTCACGTGAATTGTTCAATCTGCCTGTTCCCAGCTCCATCCCATTTTCGGGATCATTGTTCTGGCAGTGCATTGGTATCAATGAAGACGCCACACTCGGCGAGGTGGCTCCTTGAAATCTGTACATTTACAAAGTTATAGAACGTCTGTCCGGCGGGCGTAGGCTATGGAGAAGAGATGGAGATCCGGTTGCAACGGCTAGGGGCTCTTTTGTCCAAGTCGACATTCTTGTGCCGCGAACGCATTTGGTGGTTTGACAGATATGGTACTACTTTTGGCCGCATTGAAGCCTCATCTGCACAATCATGTTTACTGGAGCTTGATTCTGTCTCAACAACTAAATCCCGCTGTGCTCGATTTTGGGTTCGTAACCATTCAGACTGTAGTGCCATACTCGAGACAATGTATCAAAGGAAACATCGTGCCGAGTGATGGCTTCTCCTTTGACTTGTGCTTCCGCGGCGTTCCCAAACCTCTTATGGAAAGGATCATTGCCATTTTGATCCATCCAGGTGAAATGTAATGCACGCATCCTCCCTATTTATCAGTAGCAGCTTTCAACCTAACTGTGTCGAATCAGGTGATTCTACTACGCGTGGGCCATTGGCAGTCCTAGGCAAGTCTCGAGTCAAGCAAAGCGATTCAAAATATGAACGTATGTTCCGGGGTATATTATGCACAGATTTTTCATGTTTTATTAGTGCGTATCAATGTTATCCCAATATTGGCACTGCTCTGTTTCGATTTAACGCAGTCCCGGTTCTGACTTCAGACCCTGGAACATGGCGAATTGTGCGAGCCCGCTCGTCCAACCCGTATTTTTTTTCGGATATTGAGATATTGCTCGCTCGAAAATCAAAATGCATTCAAAGCTGATCCGTATTACATACAAGGCATCGAGTTCGTGTTGCAATTTTCACCAACTGGTTTTGTTAGAGTGGCTTAGAACGCGCACCAAAAGGTAAGGATACAATTAGCAAAGGTATGTTCAAGATTACGACTGGTCCATTCTAGCTACATTTGACGTATTTGAGGCGATGCATCGCAATCATCATGTCTGGCGGATTCCACTCTAGCAGTCTCACCCTGTCCAATTTATCGCGGTTATTATGGGTAAATCTTGGTGAGAATTCAGGAACGAGAGTCTGAGGCTTTACCCAAGGCTCGCACATTCCGAACCTCCGCTTGTCCAAACACAGCATGATGGGCGGCTCCTTCTTTTGAGGCATTTGGCGCTAATGTGATCGAGGACGCTGATTCATCTGGGCCGAATTCCCGTGTTGCGAATCCATCAATATCTAATATGCGAATTCCCTTTGTCCACTTCGTTAAACAGAGTCTGGAGCACTGGTTTACAATGGCTCATGCCAAGCGATGGCATCTTGAAACGATAGGCTTGACATTCTGAGTGCCATACCCCGTCTGGATTATCTAGCTCGAACTGTTTAGGAGCTAACAACTATTACAGCCGACGACGGTTCTTCTGCTCGCACTGACCCTTGCAAATATTTCCTAATACCTATGACGAAAATCAATCTTGTTGCTTTAATGCTTCTGCTCGTGGTTCCATTAGGCAGCCATACTCTTCTGTACTCCCAATGATTCTCGCGATGAAGCTTCTTGCGATGCAGTCCATCACGCTCTCGCCTACTTTCTTCGGCCTTCGATCCATGTAACGTGCCATTCGAAGCAAACCTAAAACTCATCTGGATGGCATCGGAGTCGATTTCTGTTGTGGAGAAAACCTTCTCTACAAGGATGTGGTCTTCCCCATAAAGAAGTTTCCATAATCCAGTCAATATAAAAGTCCATCGCGATATCGAAGACTGCTCACCACTATTTCATCGACTTTTCTCTTGCCTTGGAATGTCTGCAGAGCCTCGTGAAGCCATGTCAATGACTGGACATAATGAGCGAGTAAAGAAAAGAAGGCGTAACAGGCAACCGTGTTTCGCTTGTGCCAGCAAGAGGACGAGGGCAAGTTATTCTACTGGGGCTGGGGAAATTGTTGCTAGTTGCTTACTTTTCCGCAGTGTACGCCGGTTGCTGTAGGCCTCTGCGAAAAGTGCCGCAAAAACGGTCGAAGTACCTGCCTGCCCCACGTTCCATGGCAAGAAACTCTGAGAGCGGCGACCCAATATGGAAGCATACCACATGTACGCATACTTGTTATTTACTACCACCCAACCTCGACTCAATGTGCCGCAGCTTCCATCTCAGATCACTAGCTCATCCAACACTGGCCCATCATTGCTTCAAGTTGCTCCGGGTCACCCACCTCAAACAAGTGTCAATTGTGGACAATACAATTTCAGCGCGACCGCACTTCAGCATGGGTAAGCTGGAAGACGTTTTTTATTACTTCACGAGTACTGATATTGGAGCGCGTTACGCAGGTACCCAGTCTCAAGCCCGAACACGATGTCGGTCGACATTCATAGAGTCGGCTTCTATCCGCCTGAGGTCCCACAAACGCACATGGCAGCACAGCAAGGCATTTATGCATCAGCACCGCCTATGAACTCAAATATATCCAGCCAGAGCAACGTATAGTGGGTCCACCCAGCTGACGGATGACGCTCGCATGTACTAACTGAAAACAATGATTCTAGTTTACAACAGTTTTATCCATCACCAGGGCTCTGTACCCCACCCTCAACCTCATCTAACAGCAACTCTAGCAATGCCAATTCGCTATCACCAACCCTCTCAGGGTATTATTCACCCAGTGACTACGCTGCAAGTATGAGGCCTTATGACTATGCACCGGGTGCAAATATTGGCGAACTTTCGTCTAAATTCACTTACGGCTCGATGTATTGATCGATTTAAAAGGAAGCCTCACACTTCCTCAAGCCCTTGTGAATTGGCTTCGTAGAATATAAGACGGTCTATCGTTTTGTATTCAATTTTCTTCGCTTCCCCCCCTGTCATATAGAGGGAGCTGTCTAGCACAGCACCGCGCTTCCTCCTTATTTTTCTGTTCCGCCTCTTTTGCTGTACAGTGGATCTTGCGACCTAGTACTTTACCTTGAAATCGTGGGACTATATTTCTTATTCCTTTCGGATTTCCATGGAAGATTATTTGCACCATGCACTTTGTCACTTGTTATTGTCGTTTGCTTTCCCTCGCACCCCTCCTTGCCTCCACTGTATAATACCCACCTTGGTTAGTCTGATTAATGCTAAAATTAGTTTTTGGGCTGTGTCTTTGTCGGATAGAACGTCCCGTAAAGCCGATTGACGCTGTCGTACTCAGATACAGTTGAAAATATCTTATTGCATAACGTCGGGAGAGGCCTCAGACCTATGCAATATGAGCAATATGCATTATGGTAACCGTGTGAAAACATTATTTAATTAGGAACCCAACATTCGATATTACTTTTCAATTTATTTGAAGACATATACACTATGACAAGAAAATAAGCACATATTTAGAGCATCAAGAAAGACAACCAAGACAATGACAAGTACAGTAAACATGTATATTACTGTAAAACTCAAGGAATAGTTTGTAATACAAGGAAATACAGTCAGAATCTGTAGAAACAAAAAGATAGAAAAAGCTAGTCAATACAAATAACTTTCCCCCACATATCATGAAGAGATCTTTGCTGCCCTATCTTGGTCTTGTGGCAGCATCAAAGACATTGTAAGCAATGAAATGTCAATCAGAAACATTCTTTTTGTATTGAAGTACGTCAGAGAACAATATGTGAGGCTTCTGGGTACAAAAATCACAACAGTAAGCAGTCTAATTTCCCAAAATGCTCAGAATTTTGCATAATTTTCTCACAAATCTTGATGCAATATGCAATAGACTATTTTTGTGCATAATTCCCTTATCCCAAGCTGGGATTAGGCAGAAAGCTATGCAATATTCAATTTATGCATTATAATGTGATGCAATAAGGTATTTTCAACTGTAGCTTGATCTTCTCGAAGTGCAGTGCCCGATCTCGAGTTCAAATCCACGAGATCAACTCGATCAATTCCGTAGGCGGGTTGAACAGAAGTATGCGTTCAGAATCATTGAATAGGGTCACTTGTCTCCGACCAATATGTCATACACAAGCTACAGATGCCGAACCAGGAGAAGAGATAGCAATCATGCGGACGAATAATTAATCTACGATGCTTGATGGGGACAAACAAAAAACGGAAGAAATTGGGGACATCCAACTCAGAAGTTATCCAAATTAACTCCATCCGCCACCTGACCAACCACCTGCACTGCCTGAATTCTGAACCACCGTCGTTCGAGCAGGGTTCAGCCCAGAGGCTTGAGGCGCCTGTTGATTCGGGAACCCTCCAGGCCGCGGCGTCTGGAAGCCAAAGCCCGCGGATGCACCATAATTCGATGAAGCGCCAGGAGGTGCAGAGTAAGGATTCGGAGTCTGTGCCGGTTGTCGTACAGACATATGCCCAGGCGTCATGTATCCTGCGGGCCTGCCTGGTGTTCGTCCCGGAGTCATACGGCCTGCACCGTAAGGTGTCTTGTTACCAGCAGCACCTCCACCGGCCGCGGCATTTTGGGACTCATGCAGGTATCTAACAGGCAAATGATGAGCAAGCGGTGACTTAAATAGGAGTTTTAAATTACACTTACCGAACTTTGAATGCATTGCACAGCTCAGCAACACCGGCCGCAGCAGCGTCAAACAAGTAGTACGCCTCAGGAGCTACGCGAACAGGCTAGGTAATATTGTTAACTTTAGTCTTATCGTAATCATCATTTACCTACCCATGTCTGAATTGACGAACCCTTCTTGGGAAGGAAAGACAAGTTGAAATGGCCAGGTTTCTTCCTATTTAAGGTGAATCCATATATGCTCTTGTTCGGATTGGCCGCGACGAAGCTTATCAAGAATTTCTCTGAACAAGGGTAAGTAAGAGAGTGCAGAACAAAGTATTAGCGGGAGGCATACGGAGTTCGTCGTCATCCTTCTTGAATTTCTCGTGAGCCATGAGTTCTTCAACTCGTCGCGACATCGCCTTTACATGGTTAACAATCAGTTCATCGAGATCGGCAAACTCATATTTCCCGTCCACAATAAGTTGACCACCAAGCGTCTGACCCGAAGGATCGGCGTTGGGCTCGACGACGTCTAGAGACTCATCAGACATAGTTTGAAAACAACTTAGCTATGTTCCTTACCGATGTGCTGATACAGATTGTCAGCGACTTTCCAGGTCACTGCCAAGTGGTTCAATCCCTTAGAAGATGGTCGAATCACCACGTCGCCCGGATGTTGCTTATCCAAAAACGTCTCTGCCTGAGCAGAATTGAAGTTTTGGAAGTTGGGATGCTTAATAACTCGACGCGTGCGGTCGACCTCTGCACGCTTCTTGCGCTGCTGTACATCATAGTCACGTTCGGCCTGGGTGACATTCCAGTACTCGTCTGGCTTCCAGCGTCGGAACTGCGCATCACCGACGGCGACATCCGATGGTCGAGACGAAAGCTCAATGCTAAACTGATCCTTGACCAGGTCTGATTTAACATCAATAATGACACCTGGAAGAGTCTGCCCTTTCTTGACGGAGACTGTCCCGTCGTCTGACTGATACATTCCATTAATGATGCCTTCGATGCCCGAATCCAATTTTACGACCGCAAAGCCTTCCGTTAGCCGTATCACAAGAACGGAGACGATCAACCCAACACGCAGAGTACGCTCCGTTTCACCCGTCAACATAGTAAGCACTTCTGAGGCCTCAGGAAGGACGAACTTCGGTCGAAGTTCCCCAAACGGTCGAATGAGTTCCGCACGAATGACATTCAATGTATGTCGCTTGAGTTCGCCACTCGTTTCCTCCATGCTTATCGCGAAATCGTCGAGGTTGAGCTCATCAAGCTTCCTGACGTTGTCTGAGTCCTTCATGATTTGGCCGACAACATTCGAAGGATGTTCGTCATGGACATCTTCCTCATCGAGTTCTAGAGCATCAGTGGCCATCTTCCGAGCCAAGTCATAGTCCTCAGGATGTACTCGAGTGTCATCAAGTGGATCCGGATAGTTCGAGTAATCAGCGTTCGCCCCACCACGACTCTTAGGTTCTTTATACTCCGGGTCTTGTGCTATGCGAAGGAAACCAGCAGCATTCAGGAAAATGCGCATAGTTAAAATACCCGATTTGACGAATTGCTCGCGATTAACCAGGTTACCACCCTACGAAGAAAATGAAGCGATATGCATAGTTCGAACACGGTAAAACTTACCAAAGATACAATCTTCTTGATGAGAGCTTGAGCTTTGCGAGGGCCCAGTCCAGCAACGTATGGAAGCAAGGTAGCATAATAGGGATCATTGACAGCCCGATTGATATCTACCCCGACTTTATTGACAACATCGACTAAGACGCGCTCAAAGGCCGACAACAACTTCTCAGTCGGAATCTGAGGACATAAGTCAGATACTCATCCATGCCTACATTCTGGTCACTTACAAGAGGTTGTACTGCGTCGTCGAATGTTATGGCAGTCAGATCTCCTCCCAATGCAGCGAACTCGTTTAGAGGGCTCTGCGCATAACGCGCCAGACCAACACAATACCTCGCGACTAGAGGCAAGTGCGGGAACTCTTCAGTCGCACGTTTGCTATGTTGATACAAACGCGCGACCTCGTCCTGAACGTAGATCACCGGAATGTTCAACGCCTGATCATTCGATACGTCATCCATGAATGAACTTTCATTGGGTCTGAGAATCTCGATATCGTGTGGGTTCAGAGCCATCTTGACATGGTGGGACAAGGTGGCCGTGTTAATTGACAGCCCACCGATTACAACCACATCTGGTCTTCGTCGTTTCACGAGGTCCCTGAACTCATCCCTATTTTTCGAATCCAGTAAATTATCGATCTGTGAATGTTCTCGAAGACGACCTGCTTCGTCGAGAAAAACCAAGTTGATTTCATCTCTCTTCGGGTCGCCTTTGCCCCATGATACAGCAAGAACGGATGCTTGTTCACCCTCGTGTAAGTCAGGAGGATGATAGGGTGCCATATTTACCCTCTGTTCCAATACGGTTAGCAGAGTCATGATACAGAGGAAATCAATAACGCACCTCATGCAGAGCATCAGCACAACTCTTCGCTAGATAGTCCTCGACCTCCTCGCGAATGAATTCCCGAACCCACTTCGCACCCATGGGAATGAGGTGCTTCTCGACGGCATCTTCGACAACGAGAGCGCGTTCTTCATTCCAGACCTTCGCCATTTCACTGAAACTGTCAGATGTGAACGCTTCCACCAGTTGGTTCACAAGTCGCTGTCGAACATCACTCGGGAGGGAAATAGTAACTGTCACCAAGTGCTGTGATTCCGCCTCAAGTATATTGAGGAACTGCGTCGATTGCAGCATTTCCTCGATCGGTTTGTTATAAAGATACTTGAATACCTAGACACTCGTTTAATTCCCAGTCGAATGAAACAAGAAAATTTGACAAACATAGTATACGTGATGGTCGTCGATTTTTGTCTTCCCTCGGTCCGTCGGCAATATGGAGATTTGTGCGTGGTTCTTGAACGTATCCCTGACGTGTCTTCGCAATAAGGGATCAATTCCCAGCTCCGTTGCTATGATCATCCTGGCCTGACGAAGTAGATCCTCCGCTGGAAGGGCCTTAGACGGGTCCGGGTCAGCATATTGCTCTGCAAACGCAGCAGGCGACAGATCTTTGTCCTCAACGAAGTGGACATTATGACCAGCAGACATGAAGTTCACAACAATTTCATGCGACTTTATCCCATAGCCCTAGTTGTACCGTGCTTAGAGCTAGTTTGATATAAGAATTCAGAAAGACTGGGGCGCACCTCCGCGATTCTAGAAATAATACTTTTTTTAGCAACTTCGTATGCAGACATTCGACTTGGAAGCTTATGCTTCCTCGTTTCTGCCTGCTCTTCCTCGTCCCTGAACGGGGACACGAGCGTGCTTTTCTTTTTGTTGTCCTTATACTTCGTCCCAAGCCATTGCGTCACGTCCGCTACGACCTCCACACTATCCATGTTCGGCACTAACTGACCCTCATAGTACTCATCATGGGCATCAATATTTTCGTAGATGCGCTGCAAGGCTTTCTTCCTCTGGCATAAAGAGCGAAACTTCTGTCCAAGAGCATATATTCGCCACAGATCGTCCTGGTTTAGGAGCTCTACGCGTGGTGCATGTGTATCTTGAGGGTTGAAGTAAGAGATGAAATCCCGTCGGTGTGCGTAGATATATGGAACCTCTAGGAACTGTACGAGCAAGAATTCCAAGGCACGGGTAACGGCTCCAACGAGTTTTTCAAGAAGGTAATGGAATTTTCCATTCGGCTTGAAAAAGTCACGTTCCTTCGCTCCCCCGAGACGCGGTGTGACCCAAGAAGCAGCATCAACACACTCTGCGGGAGTGAGTGCTTCCGGGAATGTAATACTGGCATTCGATGACAAGGTGGAAGTACCAAGCTGCATACGTTCGGGATAATCTTGAGCACGAATGAGGTCATCATCCTCCGTAAGTAGTCGTGCTTTTATTTCAGACGGCTCAAAGACCTGAGAATACCAGTAATTAGTAAACAAACAAGGTGCACATAATACGCAACAGCTTACATCCTGATACTTCATCTCTGGCTTGCCGGCTTCCTCCGCCATGATTTCCTCTTCATCATCCACCAACGCCCAATCATAATCATGACCGTCTCCAAAGACGTCATGAATCTCGTCCCAAGTACTACACTGTGTCAGCCCGGGATAGTTAAGACCAACTCCAAGGGTACAAACCTTGCATCAATGCCCGTAAGTTCTGGTCGATTTCTCAAGGCTTTTCTGCGTTCCTTCTCAAGACGCCTCCTCTCTCTCCTGCGCTCCTCGCGCTCTTCTTCAGCCATAGCACCTGCACCCTCCTCTTCATCTTCTTCGTCATCAATAAAGTCGTCCATATCCATCTCATCATCATCGTCACGTCCACCAGCGCGGTCGTCGTCCCAAATGTTTTGAATATCATGGATCTCTTGGGCCCCAATGATGTTCGCCTCGTCCAGGTCGTCATCGGATGACTCAACAATACCTTTCCGGCGCGAACCATCACCGCTTTCATCAGAATCACGGCCACGGCGCAGCCGCGTAAGATGTCGTGAGCGGATGCGTCCACCCGTGTTTTCCTCAAGAAGCTCTAGATCCTCTTCATCGAGATCCTCGTCCTCATCGGGTTCACCTGAATAGTACATCGGCAGTATGCCATTAGAAAACCATGGTTTTGCGTATCCCGCGAAGTGTACTCACGTTTACGGTGTTTATGCCTGTGTTTGTGCTTTCGACGTTTCTTCGAACGCCGACGCTCTTCTTCGTCATCTTCTTCGTCGTCTCCTTCCTCCTCCTCATCTTCATCCACAATGAAACCTTCTCGAACGCGTCGAGCAGCTTCCTCGTCTTCTTCCTCCTCCTCCGAACTGTCATCCGAGATGGCCTTGCCCTGCTCAATTTCCTCGCCTTCACCTTCCTCATCTTCGTCTTCCCCAGCATTCACACCCTTCGCAACGCCATTCACAGGCGAATGTATTTGCACATCCTCCTCAGGCAGAGGACGGGTATCCAGGTTCATGTCGTCGTCGACGTACGACATGGCGGTAAGAGAGCAAGAACACAAGCAGCTCTCCGTAACGCACGTTAAGGAACCGTTGGCTTTGGCTATACTTTCCCACAAAGAAGCAAGTATCGCTTACAAAGCTATTCTAAATTTAGACAAACAAGGACCTTTGTTTCTTCGTAAGAGTGGCTCGTCTCAAAGTAGTATAGTTATTCAAGTTATAGGTCAAACAAAGCATAATACTAATATTTCGTAGAGCAAGGAGACGCGCATTTTTTTACCATCAAGCTCTGGACTTACCCCTTTGGAAATTCATCATCATACTGTTTTAGGTTTATTCAAGAAAAATAATTTTGATGAGCCATTTCAGCTGGCTAACATGACTGACATCCGCAGTCTGAACTAATCCGGATACATATGTTATTTTTTTGCATTTTAAATGCTGATTGTATCCGTACTAAATCCGGTTCCCGAGATTTCCCGTAAAGAGGAACGCACGAAACCATATGGTTATGTAATACTTGCGACGTCATAACGATGAGTTGTTTGAAACTTGGGCTTTGCTTGAAGTAAAATTAATTAAAAAAGGGCCTACGATGTAAGGAGAGATAAGTTAGAGCATGCAAAAATCGTCATCCCCTGTCCTATTTTGTGCGAAGCGTCTCGCGCAGACGCATTGATCTTCAACTACGCTCATGAACAGTCTTGTCTCCACTTGATTGCCCGCTTCTATCTACTCCTCGACCCTTGTCCACCCACCCAATAACTTCACGCATCCGATGCACGTCCAATACACCTTCAATTGAATCATCCTCAATAGCGTGTATAATCGCCTCAGCAACATGGTCGACATGAATCGGCGGTACGGTCAACGCGTTTGCAATTGAGGAAAGTGGTGATGGAGCTAGAGAGCCCGGAGTCAAGTCAGCTTGGTTATCATCTGGAGACGATTTTCGAGAAGCGGATGATGACGAAGAGATCGCTCGGAGAATAGTTGCAGGTGTCGGTACATCATCTGGTACACTACGATGTACGGTTGCCGATAAGTCGAGTAATGTTGCTATGGGTGTCGTTAATGGGCGGAAATGCGAGTGATAAACGAGACCTGTCATAGGGTAAAGGTCAGCACTATTTCTTTCATGCTAGATTGCTGAATAAACGCGTACTTGGTCGCACAAACACAGATCGTAAGTCTGGTTTATCACTTAACATCCCTGCAATACCACGCTCCGCATCGCGCTTCGTCTCGATGTAGCGTGAAGGAACTACTGGTCGAAAGATATCCTCTGCCGAAAGGTAGATGAATGAGCGCCTTCGTCCCTGCTGCTGCTGAGTGGTCTCTGGAGGAGCACTGGTGGTAAATGTGGAGCAGACGGTCAGAGCTATTATTCGTTAAAGCACGATTATTAGATTTCAGTGATGAACTTGAAGGGGAGGGAACACGAACCTGAACCGCGATTTATCCTCTCGTACTCTCCTCCACCTTCATCAAGCGGATTCCGTCCACCTCCAAATATCGAACTCGAAACACCACTAATCACAGCACCTGCGAATGCCAACGGATCACTTCTTCTCAACGCCTGCTTATATCCTCCTTCACTACTCCCACTTTCGAACAACACGCCTAGCGTATGTACAACCGCCGTTTTCCCATCTAGCAAACGGGTATAATCGTGTGGTCGTAAGGCATCTCCAGCACACCATTGGACACGTTCTGTCCACGCCGGTGAATGTCCCTTTGGTGTACGAAATGGTCGTCCAGAGGAACTGAGACTCGTCACTCGCATTCCGCGTGCGAGAGCGGCTTTGCATACTGCTGAGCCTATTTCATTCGAACGTCGTCAAACCGCGGTATCCATGATGCAAGGGAGAATTTGCGCATTCCAAACGCGTCCATTCCGGAACACATGAAGCACATTATAGAGAGAGAAAAATAGCCAAATTATTATTAGAGCAGTGCATCTCATGAATGACAAGAGGGCGTACCAATGAATCCATTCCCTCCAACGACGAGGATATTCTGCATGACTGTGCTTACTTTATCCTGACGCGAGCCTGAATTTTATTTATTATAAAGTATAGTTCACGTCAGAAAGCAGTCTGTCTTCTTGGAGGCTTCGCGTTGCAGCTTTGATACTAGTAATAGTCTATAGTCATCTAGGTTGGAGAGGTTGACGAATGTAGATTCCGAAAGAGCCGAGTTTCGGATGCATCTCCATTGTTTTCGTCGATCCGGCTGAGTCCGGGCTATAAACCTTTATTCAATTCAATAAACTTTATTGAAATTGTTATTCAATGCAAGGGACACATTATAACTGATAAACAAGTCATCTTGTAATAAACCACAAATAGTTTTTTTACATGGATGAAGCAGAACGGACGTTATGCTCACATTCACAGAAGCCATGTTACTTTCGAGTGACAACTTTTTTTATTTGCACACACCAGATGTGTCGTACAAATTCAAGCATAGGAATCTCGCAATAGGTACAAAGCCATTATTACCATTCACATTCACGCAAATCGCAGTTTGCACTTTATTTTGAGCAATTGGAATCGCATTTATTTGTTACACGACCGACACAGGACCACAGGTCTCGCTAGCGCGTAACCTTCAAGAAAGGCAGGGCACAACAGATACATCAAGTAGAGAGGTGAGAAAGGCAGGAACGCAACTCGGCAGCGCATGCGCATGAATTCGTAGATAGGGACATGTCCCTTATTTACACCTTGCGCAACAAGGCGCATTGAGGAAAGAAGTGTACGGACAGCTCGCACCGTACGAAGGAGAATTGGAGAGCAAATTGACCAAAAATGAAATAGAGCAAAAAACCCGGAACAGGAAGGAAAGTGGGGGAAAGGCGAGGAGGGAAGCAATCGAAAGCTCGAAGGTTCTAGACAAATTCCCAGGAGATAGGGACA
The DNA here is from genome assembly GCF_000271605.1 of Fomitiporia mediterranea MF3/22. Taxonomy (NCBI): domain Eukaryota; kingdom Fungi; phylum Basidiomycota; class Agaricomycetes; order Hymenochaetales; family Hymenochaetaceae; genus Fomitiporia; species Fomitiporia mediterranea. Next base: position 2,616,481 of record NW_006760392.1, on the reverse strand, counting down.
ATGCCGGTCGAGGGGTCGGCGATCTGGTCAAACGCGCCCGTGCTGAGATCGATGCTGTTCCCATTCTCACACGTCGGGCAGGCATCCACGATCTTCACGGTGACCTGCTTGTTGTTATCCGTGTTCGTGATCTTCACCATTTTCCCGCAAAGATCAGAGACAACGCCAGTGTCACCGTAGCGCTGAGCGTCAATCGCGGCGATGAGCGCTGAATCGTCGAACACCTCATATCCGCACGCTCCCTGGTTACCATTCTGGAGGTAGAAAGTAGCGAAGCCACCGGTATTGACATTACCCGAGGATGACGATGTGGGTGATGATTTAGCAGAGGACGACGTCTTAGTGCTCGATGCCTGGGAAGAGCTCTTTGAAGAGGAGGGTTGGGCGGGAGATGGCGCAGGTGTCGACTTAGGTTCGGGAGCCTTGGTGGAAGACGGCACCGAGACGGCGGATGAGTTATTGTCATCACCATCGTCCTCGCAGTCCTCGTCGTCATCGTCATCTCCATCATCCTCGTCATCAGCATCACAAGAATCGTCGCCAGATGAGACGTTCGAAACGGGAGTGGGAGACGAAGCACCAGAAGCTGATGCAGTCACCGAGGTCGGAGGTTCATCATCCGGGGTAGTAACGGTCGAAGTAGGCTCGGCAAGGGAAGCAGACGCAGACGCAGATGCCGAGGGAATGCACTGGGGTGGGCGAGCCGTTTCAAGAGTCTCGTCTTTCTGGATAAGTAAATGCAGTTGCCTGTCAGGGAACCGAACTGAGTCGCTTGTCATGACATAGATCACTGACCTTGAGCGGATGGCAGCATTGGTCAAAGAACGCCTGGCCATGGAAGTTCTGGCAGCCAAGCGCGAGGTAACGAGTGTGATACGCATTGTAATCCTCGAGACCTTCGGTCCACCATCCCGCTGGAGGAGACTTACGGGGAACAACGCGCGCGGATACGGCCGCAGCAACTGCGATAACGGTGAAAACTGCCTTGGTAGAAACGAACATTATGTCTTTCGCTTGCGCTTAACGATAGAACTTGCAAGAGAGTGTATGATCGGGTCGTTCAGTGAGAAGTACCGATGAAAGGACAGTAAGTGCAAGAGAGCGACTACTTGAAGGAAAGCTAGGAAGGAATGCGCTGGCAGGGAATGACGCTTATTAGTGCGAAGACCGTACGAAAGCAAAGAGAAGAGGCACAAGCACTCACCAAAGAAGGGGCGCAGTAGGGAAGGGGGTAGATGGATGGGAGAAAGAAAAGGTGGGAAAACACCAGGGAGGACAGCCTGCGCGGGAGCCGTATTTGTATGCGCTCCTAAAATTAGATGTTCCATAATCGGACATCAAATTACGGACACACGTGCCCATCATGCACTGAAACGATGCATCCCTTCTTCTCTGTTCTCGCGGTGGTCTTCAATTTCCGCGCTGGACGTAGGACAGCAGTTGCGCCGTCATCGTCGTTGAGCCCGCCCACGTCCTTCTGCATGCAAGATGGCTGTCTTGATGTTTACTTGCTCGGCACACCTGTAACTTGCTCGTTGACATGCTATCAGTTGAAGGGAGCAAATGGAGATGATTTCGACCTGAAGATCGCACTGGCGCCGAGTCGCCGACTGAGCGGCCTAGGAAATATCAATTTAATTGATTCCCACATCGGTCGGAGGCACGGCGTAACGGAAAGCCCGATCAATCTCTAAAGACCGCAGTATGATTATGTAATAAACGTTGTCACAGTCATTCTCAGCGTCACATGGGCACGTTGTCACGGACACGAAGGCATCTGGTCGTTGCTCAGCGCGCTCAGCAGACACTCACACTACTCGTTCATCTTACCACGACGCCCAAATGAGTAAGCACGATATTACTATCACTCTTTTGCAAGCGTAAGCTTACATTCTGTTGTCTCGGCAGATAACGCGCCACTAGAGAACCCGTTCGCGTCAACTCACTCGCTCGACGAGAACCCTTTCGACCATCCGGACGACCAGGCTGCAGCGCCGGCACAAGATGCATCAGTTGCAGCTAGGGAAGCAGAGCTGAACCGACGTGCTCAGGAACTCGATGCGCGACAGCGGGATCTGGAACGACAACAGCAAAATATGCGACCAAGGAAGAACAACTGGCCGTTCTGTACGGAATTTCGGACTTATTCTTGCGCATCATGACATCGTGCTGAACTCATGTTTATTAGTCTTTCCTCTGATATATCACGAAATCTCAGACGAAATTCCGACCGACTCTCAGCCCCTAATGTACCACTTGTATTATCTCTGGCTCATCCTTGGAGCTACTCTCATCGTCAATATGATCGCCTGCATATTCATTCTACTTGCCGGTTCAAGTGATGGTGGACGAGATCTTGGCTCCAGCATAGGGTACGCGATGTCATTGGTGTCATTGAGTAACATCTGAATACACCACATTCACGCTGTTTGACAGGTACATTTTCGTTATTGGCATTCTGTCTTTCCTTTTGTGGTACAGGTAGAAGTCGCATTCTTCTCTTCGCCTTACCTCTTACTAGTACTAATGTACTTTTAAGACCAATATATAACGCGTACATGAAGGTACAGTGCTCCCCTCCCGTTTCTTGAGACGCAAATTAACTGTCTGTTCAGGAACAAGCACTTTACTACTGTGCGTCATATCTCTGCGCAAAACCATAACGTCTTATCCAGACTAAACTCCCTTCGTAGACTTCTTTTTCTTTTTCTGTGGTTGGCACCTTGTATTTTCAATCTACATGTACGTTCTTTCCATCTATTCTGTGAACGCGTCTGACGCTTGTTTCCAGGATACTAGGCATCCCAGGGTCTGTCCATTTTACTTCCTTTACAGGCCCAGTTTTACTGACATATTTTTGTGAATTTCCTTATGGCCTGCCTTCCCCCGCTCAAATAGGACGGGCTCCGCTGGGTTCATTCAGATGATCCAGATGTACGTGAATGGTCATATTGCTGCCGGTGTATTCGGAACGATCGCGACGCTTGGATGGACTGTCCAAGGTCTTGGAAATGCTTTCTACTATCAACAGGTGCGTGTCTACCCATTTGTATATTCGGTATCTGGTATCACTACTCACGCGTCAATGTTCCATTTTAGATCTGGAAGCACCACAATGCGCAAGGACATACCCTGGATAATGTATGTCTAGACCTTGTAAACCGTAACATCACTTCTGTGACTAATGAGTCAATTGTGATAATAGGCAAAGACAGAGCTCGCGACTCACTGGGCCAAACGCCAGCTCTTTGGTAGCAAGCAGTCTTCGTCAACAACGAACTAGAACTACTTGCATGATCTCTCGATTTTCTCATCACTCTCCGCATTCTGACGTTCGATTTTCTCAATCTGACTTGGCCCCCACCCCCGTTTGAGCTACGTCTCCGTGTATATACAATATGTGATGCAATGGGGAGACGACGGGCTGACAGGGAAGGCCGATGCGTTTTTTTCATGACGTACCACTGATGGACATTTTCGTATCTTATCTTTGTTGTGTTGGTACTTATGCAATACCATTATTAACGACTTCGTTCTTGCATGGAGAAAAATACTTGCACAGTAATGCAATATACCAAACAATACTAATTCCAATGCATAAGTACTCATCGATGACGTCTAGCAAGATTACTATTGAATCCCAGACACTCACAATACTGATTCGAGTGCATAAGTACTTGTCAGTGTCATTCAACTAGGCAAAAAGCCATTCAAAAAAAAATCTGCCAACAGTGAATAACCAAGGCTCTGTAATTATGCTGTATTATGGACAGCTTCTGGAGCAGTCTTGCTAGATCCGAGTACCAGTAAGTCACTACATATTAACGGGTATAATAACGACAATACGTTGAAGGCTACAAAGTCTACGGTCTACAATCATTTGTGAATCATTACATTGGTCCATGCGATTCCGTGCCACAAATTCTGCCAATCGATTATTACAGGCTCAGGCTGTGGACTTTTGAGTGGAATGTAAGTAACAACATGATCAAGTCATTGGAATTACATTCAGAATTGAATCTCCGTTATCTCCTCTCATTATTTAGCTTTGAAGAGCGGATAAATCCGACTACCACTGCCACAATCACGATATTGCGAGTCGCTTGTCTCCCTCTTATCTCCTGCTGTTAGCCATTGCAATCCATCATGACTTCGACGCACGCTAGCTCAAATTCTGTTACGAATGATATTAATGACAGTCGGTGAGCGAGTCATGCATATTGGGAGAAGGTCAATTCTGAGCTCGACCAACGATGCAGGTTTCTCTACTTGAAGGGTAAGTAAAGCTATCGTCGGTGCTGTCAGACACTCATTATAACTGTTTTCATAGAGATTACGGTCGACTTCACTCGAACACGTCCAAACTGCAAACTTCAAATCAAGCTCAAAGATGAAATGAAGACGTGGTACGAATCGAAGGTATTCGGTGAAACAGAAACTCTACAGTGGAACTGCGAAATGTATAGAGTCCCGACCCATATATTGTTGGCCGCGCTAATCAACTGTGTTTATGAGATATATAAAATCCCCGAGCATGGCTATGGTGCAACTCCAAAGCTCCGGTAACACACTCAGAAGAGCTTGGACTGCTAAATTGCAATTAGACTTTGGTTCGACTGATTTCCGTGAAAACGACACGGCCCATCAATCTGGTATTTTGCTCCATCTAGAGCAGCATGTAGAAAGCTGACGAATGTACATATTCAGATGTGAATCACGGCATTACCATAAAATTGACATTCGGAGTCTCGGGAAACGCACGAAAGCGTGATTCATACAGTATATAGCAGCAATTCATGAGCATTCCTACAGTGCGTCAATGTTGCGCGATTACTTGCCAACAAGGCTGTGTCTGCACTCTCAACGAAGATATCTATGCTAGAGAAGATGGACAAAGTTCTCGGGTATTTCGATCTTGTACTGAAGTTCGGGTTAGTTGGCTTCGAGGTAAGCATGAAGTTCGCATTACAGTTCCTATGACTAATCAATCAGGTATTTCTCGTAGGCTCATCCTTTCGGCGACGACCGGTTGGGCACGATACGATTGCTAATTGGGTTTGTTTTTGTAACGTCGAGGAACAGACCACTTCCAGTGAAGGCGTTGCATGCCTTAATTCCTTCCGAGTTCGAACTGGAGGAGCTAATCGAAACTTTGCAAAAATTGGGCTCAGTGATTACTGTGGAACCTCAGACAGGTGTTATCCGTACCTGTCATCCGTCATTCCTGGACTTTGTCAGTAGTCAGGAACGGGCAAGAGATTATTGGCTCGAGAGTTCAGTATTGGACATGAAAATGGCGGAGGGGTGTCTCGACATTTTGGTATCCGGACTCAAATTCAATATTTGTAATCTGGAAACCTCTTATTTGCCGAATGGCAAAGTTCGCGACCTCGCAGATCGAATTCGCAAGTTTATTCCCCATGAGTTACAATACAGCTGCCTGTACTGGCTGGATCACCTATCGAGGGCTCGAGTCGATGAGCCGTGCGAAGCACCATACAGCGGAAACTTCGTAACGCATTTTGCACCACGAAGTCATTATATTGGCTAGAGGTATTGAGCCTCATGTCTGAGCTGAAGAAGGCGACATCAATTCTACGGGATCTTCCGCGTTTGGTCAAGGTCCATATTGCACAAAGTACTCATAGCTTGTATCTAACGAATTGCCAAAGACCATACACGCAGATGAGGCACTGCGCGACGTTACGACGGATTTATACCGCTTCGTGATGGCTTTTCATGAACCGATAGCAATCAGTGCTCCGCATGTGTATATTTCAGCATTACCCTGGGCGCCTTCCAAGTCTGTTATTGCAGAATCACAGCACCGGAAATTTAGCAACGGACAATTGGTTCTTGAAGGGCTCGAAGAGCGCTGGCCAGCCGCGCTGCGTACACTGTCAGCAGATTCAGGGGTATACTCGATTGCATATTCTCCGGATGGACGTCAGGTTGCCTCCGGTTCATTAGACAACATCATCCACATCTGGGATGCTGAGACAGGCGTATCTATCGGTGAATCACTTCAAGGGCATGAGTCTTCAGTTCTTTCCGTCGGGTATTCTCCGGAAGGACGTCGCATCGTCTCCGGGTCTAAGGATTACACCATCCGCATCTGGGATACTGAGTCGGGTGCTTCTGTCTGCGAGCCGATTCGAGGGCATGAATCCTGGGTTATCTCCGTTAGATATTCCCCAGACGGACGTCACATTGCTTCTGGATCTTCTGACAAGACCATACGCATCTGGGATGCTGAGACAGGTTCTCCCGTCACTAAACCACTTCGAGGGCACAGGGATTCGGTCCGTTCCGTTGGATATTCTCCAGACGGTCGTTGTATCGTCTCTGGGTCTGGTGACAAAACGATCCGTATTTGGGATGCCAAGACAGGTGTCTCCATCAGTAAACCATTTCGAGGGCATGAACAATTGGTTAACTCCGTTGCATATTCGCCAGACGGACGTTGCATCATCTCCGGGTGTGGTGACGGAACCATTCGCATCTGGAATGCTGAGACAGGTGATCCCATCGGTGAACCACTCTGGGGACATGAATCTTGGGTCAATTCCGTTGGATATTACCCAGACGGACGCTGGATTGTCTCCGGGTCTTACGACGAGACCGTGCGCATTTGGAATGCTGAGACAGGTACGCCTCGCTGCGGACCACTTCGAGGGCATGGAGATTATATCAGTTCCGTTGGATATTCTCCAGACGGACGTCACATTATCTCTGGGTCTCACGACAAGACCATCCGCATCTGGGATGCTGAGGCTGGGGCTCCCATAACTGAACCGCGTAGGGGGCACAAAGATTCGGTCCGTTCCGTTGGGTATTCGCCGGACGGGCGTCGCATCGTTTCCGGGTCCGAGGACAGGACCATTTGCATCTGGGATGCTGGGACGGGCGCTCCCATTGCTGGACCACTTCAGGGACATGAAGATTTAATCCGTTCCGTTGGATATTCGCCAGACGGACGTCACATCGTTTCTGGGTCTGATGATAAGACCATCCGCATCTGGGATGCCGAGACAGGTGCTCCCATCTCCGGACCACTTCGAGGGCATAGAGATTCGGTCCGGTCCGTAGAATATTCACCAGACGGACGTCGCATTGTCTCCGGGTCTTCTGACTGGACGGTCCGTATCTGGGACGCCGAGACATGTTTTCCAATCGGTGAACCACTTCGAGGGCATGAAGAACAGGTTCATTGTGTTAAATATTCTCCGGATGGACGTTGCATCGTTTCCGGTTCTTCCGACGAGACAATCCGCATCTGGGATGCTCAGACAGGTGCTCTGATTAGTGGTCCACTTCGTGGGCATGATGATTCGGTCTATTCCATTGACTATTCGCCAGACGGACGTTACGTTGTTTCTGGATCTTATGATGAGACCATCCGTATCTGGGATTCTGAAACCGGTGCTTCTGTTGGTGAGCCACTTTGCGGACACGAAGGACCAGTTAACTCTGTTGGATATTCACCAGATGGATGTCGCATCGTCTCTGGGTCTCATGATGGCACTATCGTCATCTGGAACGCCGAGACTCAGCTGCTATTGGCGAACCACTTCGAGGGCATGAAGGTTGGATTATTTCTGTTGTGTATTCGCCCGATGGTCGTCACTTCGCCTCTGGATCTCTTGACAAGACCATCCGTATCTGGGATGCCACTCGTCATGATTTTGCGAGAGGGTTGCATGAATATCAAGATGCCCTAATTGGATTCTCACGAGATGGCAAGTATGTCGTATCCAATGCTATTGATGATAGCACCCTTTTGCGTATTCCCCCTTCCATTCCAACTGACGGATGGATTCGGACCTCGGATGGAGGTCTTCTGTTGTGGGTGCCTCACGAATATCGGAATGGCGTTTGTGATATGAGACTTTATACCCTTCCACGTAGTGCATCCGGACGTCGCGTGAGGATTGATTGGTCAAAACTATCACATGGTGCCTCATGGACTTCGTGAAGATACAAGATTAGATCGCATCTTCCATATATTTTGGTTTGCGTCGTATCTTTACTTTAGGAACTCCTGCAATAGCGGCCGCACAGTATTCTATACTTATTTACTATACAGTGGGGGTCCGCTTTTCCCTATTGACGCGCGGTCCTGCGGAGTTTAAAAACTTACCAAACTAAGCGGCAAACTAAGCAGTAAACTGATAGACAAGTGTCCGGGTTAAAATTGTCCTTGTAGAAAAGATTTTCTGCTCCCCACATGTATTTTAAATTGACAAAAAAATATGAATAGTATTAAAAAGATGATAAAGAAACTTTTTACAGAAGGAATTTTGATTTTATTAGAAACTAGCTAAAATATAACTGTTTTACACTCCAAATCAACTATATCTTGAGCAATAATTTTCTTCTGACAAAATCCTTCTGTAAATCTTTTAATAATGATTTATTTTGATTTATAGTAATGTTTTTGTGTGAATTAACTGACCTCTGCATGAGGAATGAAATAAAGAATGAGGCCAGAATGGCTGTAGTCACACATTGTCACAGAGAATTTGGCTGATATTTTGTCACACTCGCGTCGTTCCTTTGCAATAGACTGCTGATCACTACTGATTCACTTGTAGCTTACACTTTACTTTAGCCAAATAAATTTCTGTATAACATTTCTCTCAAGTATAACACATGAATTGTATTAATAAGTATAACATGTATCGATATACTCTTTTAATATTGATTTTGTTATGACTACTGATTTTTCAATTAAGTATAAGCAAGGCGGACACTTTGATCACCACATTTCGGCTTAAAATGGCAAATTTTCAAAGTCCGCTCGACCGCGTCTCACAACCGAAAAGCGGACCCCCAATTATACAGATGGGACGTGGTTAGGAGAGGAAAAGGATTCCTAGCACGAAATGTCCAATTGTAATTTATTAATATGAGTAATACACATTCTTTTGAATATCTAATTGTACGTATGCCCCCCAAAATACTAGAATCTTTTGTGATCGTGAGGCATTGTGAGCAATACAATATGACTAGGCAAGCAGCCCAACAAATTGTTCCTCTCAGCTTGTGGGCAGTATGAGTCAATCTAACAACTATAATTGAAGATTTTAAGCAATGACATGCTTTTCTTCCTATGTACATTTTATGATTCTGTGATGCAAATTCAACATTGTATAAAAGTGGAATGTCACCTCAAGACTGAACAAGTGCCCCTGCAGTGGTTAATCTAACAAGAAAGCTGAAAGACAAGTAGTCAACAAGCGAATATACCCCATGCCGGACCCTTCTATCAAGTGTTGATTCGACAAACAATCTTCTCATATCGGTCACTCAAAGCATAATTACATGTATCTATTCCGATTTGAAGTTCTCAAATGGGTTTAGTATTTCGTCAGAAGAGAGAAACGTATAAATTACTCCAAGAAATCTAGAGTACATAATTACAGGCCTTCCCGTTTTCTTATATCACCTCGACGAAAGTACTGAGAATCATTATCATCGATTTCCCCCACCCATACCCATCATCTTGAACATGTCTGCCATGTTTGGCATTCCTCCAGTACCTCCCGTTCCGCCGCCTCCCAGTCCACCTAACCCGCCCAATCCTCCAAGACCGCCCATTCCACCGCCCATCTGCGACATCATGCCTTATATATTGCAATAATCTGTTAGTGAACAACTACAACGAACAAGAAAAGACAGTAACGTACGTTGCATCTCCTCCATATCGAACTGATCTCCTCCCTGTCCCCTCATCATCGTTTTCATCATCTCCTGCATACCTCCCCCACCTCTCATCGCCCTCTGCATCTGCTGCATCATCCCAGGCGGCATCGCCCGCTGCATAGCCTGAATCTGAGCGGGACTTGGCATCCCACCCGCTCCTCGTCCCTTCCCTCCCGCTGCAGCTTGCATCTTCTGCACAGCCTGCATCCACCCGTTCTTCCCTCCAGCTTGTTTGGCCATGTTGGCCATCATACGATATTGGCAGAGGAGTTCTTCTACTTCGCGCACGGATGTACCTGACCCTCGGGCGACGCGTGTGACGCGCCATGTTATCCCGTCTGGTTTTCCGTCTTTTCCGAATGTGAGGAAGAGGGAGCCGTCGGAATCGAGTTCTTGGGCGGACATGCTGTCTGTTATGTATAGCATGCGTTTCATACGGAGCGTGCCTTCTTCGTCGGAGCCTTGAAGCATGTCTTGCGGGAACCCGGGAATCATGGATGCGATCTTGCTTAGCGGACCCCTGATCGACCATAGTTTAGTAGAATACGTGCGAGTGATGGAAATGAAGAGACTAACATGTTCATAATATTTTGTATTTGTTCTCGCCAGTCGCGGATACTGAGCTTTCCTTCCTCGAGTTTCTTCGCCATTTCCTTTTGTTTTTCAGGATTAGCATTTGCGAGGTCGTGCATGTGTTCCATCAATCCTTGTACATCGCCCAAGCCAAGCAGTTTCGATATGAATGGTTGAGGAGAAAATCGATCAAGGTCTGTCAGATGTTCACCAACACCAAGGAAAATGATTGGCGTTTTTGTGGCAGCGACGCTGTAAAGTAAAATATGATTAGTTATTTAAGAAGAAGAAAAATGTCAAATTTTCTTACGCAGAGATAGCTCCTCCTCCCTTTGCGTGTCCGTCCATCTTCGTAACAATAATTGCACCGAAATCCGCACTCTCCTTGAACGCCCGACTCTGCGCCTCTGCCGCCTGTCCAATACTCGCATCAAGAACAAGTACAGTCATATCCGGTTTCACAGCCTCGCCAATTTGCACCATCTCCTGGAACAACTCGCTTTCCTGCTTATGTCGTCCACTCGTATCCACGATAATCACTTCAAATTTCTCCTTCTTGAACTTTGCTACACCCTGCGCGGCAATAGTGACAGGATCCGTTTCCGTGTACGACCCGAAGTACGCTACTTTGGCTTTCGTTGCTGATTGTCGGGTTTGATCGAACGCTCCTGCACGGAAGGTATCGGCACAGACTATACAGGACTTGAAACCTCGCTTTTGGTAGTGAACTGCAAGTTTGGTACATGTCGTTGTTTTACCGTTCCCCTAAGAATATGTTAGTCAAAATAATTTTAATACATATACAGGGGGATCTGTCGTAATGCATAATATTTTAATGTAAATTTCGCATCATCCATCGATGTATGTAGGTGAGAGTGTCTGTTAAAATGCCATGCGACAGTGCATAAGGGTCATAACATATTAGGGTCGGGCTTCTCCCGACGTTATGCATCATGAGTGTTGTGCATTATTGCAAAGCAATTTCGCAGGTTTTGCGAAAGTTGCCGTGAGGATATTCGATGCAATAACTCGCAGTATCATGTAACATATGCATTACAACATTATGCATTATGGCGTATATGATCGTTGTGTAAATTTCACGTACCTGAAGACCGACAGCCATAATAACGTTCGGATGCCCTTTCCTAGGCTTGTACGAATCAACGCCAGGGTCCACGAGTTGTACAAGTTCATCGAATATTGCCTTCATAAAATGGCATTTAAACATCACATACACATTCAAGAAAGAGTTGCGCATTGCGCACCTTCTGTACGACAGCCTTCCGATTCTGCTCCTTCCCTCTATCCGCACCAGCCTCGAATTGCGCTTTTACCTTCGCCTTGACCTTCGATCTCAGCTGCGATACCAGTTTCACATTCACATCTGATTCGAGAAGGGCAGCACAGACTTCCTTGAGGAGCGCATCTATAACCTATATGCAATTCAAGTTCCACGTCAGTCTGAATGGCATAAATCATCCAGTAATGAGTATATGTATGGTAAGATGCACACCTTGTCGTCAACCACAGGTGCAGCTCTGAGCGATGAGAGGGCTGCATTTAATTTCCTGCCTAAATCTGCAAGAACCATTTTAGTGTGGTGGACTTCGGAACCAAGGTGCTGAACAGTGAACACGAAAGCACGGCACGAAGAAATAGCATCACGTGGACCATCAATGGCAATGCAGGTCGCGCGCACGCCGCATACTGATGATACTCTCTAATAATACTAATAGTCATAGTCATACTTATAACCATGGGAAGCGGATCAATCCGACCACCACGCCTCAACCGCAGCGCAAATAGACGCTTGATTCTTTATCTCCTCTCCCCATCGCTCATCACAATCCATCATGAACTCGACACAAGCCGGTTCGTGTTCCGCAGAAAAGAATGAGGACAGGTGAGCGAACGAACTACCTTGGAGGAAGGGTACAATTTTATACTCATCTAATTGTGCAGGTTTCTCTACTTAAAGGGTACGCAACGTCGTTGCTGCTAGGCGCCCGTTCTGACTGTTTTCGCAGAGATTGCAGTCGATTTCACGCGTGCACGCCCAAATTACAAGCTCCAAGTCAAGCTCAAGGATGAAATGAAAACGCGGTATGAATCGAAAGTGTTTGGGGAAGCAGAACCCGTGCGATGGGAATGCAACATGTATACGATCTCGACTTATCCATGGTTGACGATGCTAATCTGTTTTATTGTTGAGATACGTGAAATCTCCGAGCATGGCTACGATGACAGTTCAAGGCTCCGATTGGATGCCCAGAAGAAACGAGACTACGAAGTTGCAGATAGACTTTGGGTCGACTGATTTCCGTGAAAGTAACACGGCCGAACTCGATGGTATTTAGTCATTTGCAGAGTAAAAAAGAGACTGCTGATAGCATATCCAGATGTGAGCCACAGCATTCGCGTCAAGCTAACATTCGGGATCTCAGGAAAGGTGAGAAATCACGAATTATGCAGCAGGTGAAAGCTTATATCTGGACCCATAGAACATCAATGTTGCTCGATTGCTTGCCGGCAAGGCTATCTCCGCTCTCTCAACAAAGATTTCTATGCTGGAGAAAATGGATAGGGTGCTTGGCTATCTCGAACTTGTTGTAAAACTCGGAGTCGCTGCCTCTGAGGTAAGTATGAGAGTAGTGTGACAATTACCGCAGCAAACCAATCATAACATTCAATATAAAATAGCTTAATCCTCGTGCAAAAGCTGCTGTTGCTGGCCTCAACGTAGCCTTCCGGGTCCGTACTATCAGTGCATATTTTGCTCTGGCTAATATTCTCCCCCAGAACTTCCAAAAGATTCCGACGTGTCATCGCGAGTTTGTGGGTATTATGGACGATATTGTTCTGATACTACCTCTGCTTGAATCGTTGCATAAACGTGTTGAGGATGAAGCCGTACGAGCTATCCTAAAGAGTTTCATTGATTTCATTGATGGTATATCTCGAGATCTTTTCAAATATTCTTCTGGGTCGAAACTCAGTAAGTGGGCCAATCCCAGATAGAATGCGGCTGATTGCTTTTGAACAGAGTTTGTGGTGCGCAACTGGTACAAGTCCAAGCAAAATGAGGTCTCGGAATTCAGGTCTCGACTGATACAGCTGTGCTTAACATTGAACATTGGTATTTCCAATGCCATTCGTGAGTCCTGGTCTTACTCCTCAATGGGCTACTGCTCACTGCTTCTGATAAATAGATCATCGTCAGCTTTCAGCAGAAGAAAAAAAGGCTCTGCGGCGATTAAGACCGCCTGAGAAGAGCTCGTTCGACGTGAAGCGCTGTTGTCTCCGAGGCACAAGGGTTGATGTACTGCGAAGAATTGATGGGTGGACATGTTCGACAGACGGATATGAACAGCTTTACTGGATTCATGGCGTTGCAGGGTGTGGAAAGAGCGCGGTTGCGGCATCTATTGCATCTGAGTTGGACTCGCGAAAAGTTCTATCTGGATCTTTCTTCTGCAGCAGGGATATTCCAGAGCGCAGGAGTTCAACCCGGGTTGTTCATGCTCTGGTATATTTCCTAGCCAGAGCCATTCCACCTTTCAAAGATCATCTACTCCGGCTACTGAAGGACGATCCCGACTTCATGGAGAAACCAATATCAACCCAGGCCAGAGCGTTGCTTTCGTATTCCTACGTGGGAGCTTCCGATTGCACACAATCCGAACCTATCATTGTCGTCATTGACGCCTTGGACGAGTGTGGAGAGAACGAAGACGCGGCTTCATTCATTGTGGGAATAATCAAGCTAGTACCGTCTCTCAAAATCATCGTAACAAGCAGGCCCCTTCCGCAGATCCAAGACAAATTAAAGCAAAATGAAAGACTGGTTACTTGCAATCTATTTGAAGTAGACGCTTTCGAGGACATCCTACGGTTCACGCACAAAGAATTTCGGTGCAACAAAGGACTACCTAGAGATTTCTCCGAGGACCAGATTGAGGCTCTCGCTCGGAAAGCTTCGGGGCATTTCATATGGATTACGACCGTTCTGAAGCATGTCAGTAGTCAGCTCCGGAAAAAACGAGAGGTTTTGCGCGGAATACTTGCTTCGACACCGGACGGAGAATCTGAAGAAAAGATCGACGCTCTGTATCGACAGGTTCTCGATGATGTCTCCGGGAGGCCTGATAACGTCTCTAAAAAGTCTCATGATATCTCCAAGAACAAGAAGTCTGACGATCGTCTGAATACAATACGACTACTCATTGGACTTGTGTTCGTAACGTCGAGGAACAAGCCGCTTCCGGCAGAGGCGTTGCATGCATTGGTTCCTTCCGAGTTCGAACTGGAGGAGCTAACCGGGTGTTTGCAAAAACTGGGTTCGGTAATTACTGCGGAAACCCGGACGGGTGCTATCCGAGCCTGTCATCCTTCATTTCTTGACTTCGTAGGCAGTCAGGAAAGAGCCGCAGATTATTGGATGGAGAGTTCGGTGTTGGATATGAAACTGGCAGAGGGAAGCCTTGATATTATGGCGTCGGGACTCGAGTTTAACATTTGTCATTTGGAGACCTCACATCTTCTGAATGGCGAAGTCGGCGACCTTGCGGATCGTATAAGAGGATATATTTCCTACGAGTTGCAGTATAGCTGCCTATACTGGCTGGATCACTTGTCGAGATCTGGAGTCGATGGAGCACGCGAAATGACAATAAAGCAGAAACTTCGTGAGGTATTTTGCCAGACGAAATCGCTATACTGGCTCGAAGTGTTGAGTCTGATGTCCGAGCTCAAGACAGCGACATCATGTCTTCGAAATTTTCCTCGATTGGTCAAGGTCTGTACTAAGCTATACACAAAAGTATTTATCATTTGTGTCTAACGAACTGTTAAAGTGGATAAACACAGACGAGGAACTGCGAAAGGTCATTACGGACTTATACCGATTCGTGATGGCGTTTCATGAACCGATGGCAATGACTACGCCACATATATACATTTCAGCATTATTGTGGGCGCCATCCAGGTCTGTTACTGCAGAATCACAGTCCCAGAGATTCATCAGCGGAGAATTGGTATTGGAAGGCCTTGAATTGCGTTGGCCAACGGCGTTGCGAACGCTGTCGGTGAGCTCCCATGTGACTTCGGTCACATATTCACAAGACGGACGTCGCATCGTCTCTGGGTCTCATGACTCGACCATTCGCATCTGGGATGCTGAGACAGGTGCTCCAATTGGTGAACCACTTCGAGGGCATGAAGATTCGGTCTCGTCGGTTGGATATTCGCCAGATGGACATCGCATCGTCTCCGGGTCTGATGACAAGACCATCCGCATCTGGGATGCTATCACAGGTGCTCCGATTGGTGAACCACTTCGAGGGCACGAAGATTCGGTCAATTCAGTTGGATATTCGCCAGACGGACATCGCATCGTCTCCGGGTCTGATGACTCGACCATGCGCATCTGGGATGCTTCGACAGGTGCTCCGATTGGTGAACCACTTCAAGGGCATGCACATTCGGTCTTGTCGGTTGGATATTCGCCAGACGGACGTCGCATCGTCTCTGGGTCTGATGACAGCACCATGCACATCTGGGATGCTTCGACAGGTGCTCCGATTGGTGAACCACTTCAAGGGCATGGAGATTCGGTCTCGTCGGTTGGATATTCGCCAGACGGACGTTACATCGTCTCCGGGTCTTATGACAAGACCATTTGCATGTGGGATGCTTCGACAGGTGCTCCGATTGGTGAACCACTTCGAGGGCATGAAGATTGTGTCAATTCGGTTGGATATTCGTCAGACAGACATTGCATCGTCTCCGGGTCTTATGACAAGACCATCCGCATCTGGGATGCTTCGACAGGTGCTCCGATTGGTGAACCACTTCGAGGGCATGAACATTCGGTCTGGTCAGTTGGATATTCGCCAGACGGACATTGCATTGTCTCCGGGTCTGAAGACTCGACGATCCGCATCTGGGATGCTATCACAGGTGTTTCGATTGGTGAACCACTTCGAGGGCATGAACATTTGGTCTGGTCGGTTGGATATTCGCCAGACGGACATCGCATCGTCTCCGGGTCCTATGACAAGACCATCCGCATCTGGGATGCTATCACAGGTGTTTCGATTGGTGAACCACTTCGAGGGCATGAAGATTCGGTCTTGTCGGTTGGATATTCGCCAGACGGACATTGCATCGTCTCCGGGTCTGATGACTCGACCATGCGCATCTGGGATGCTTCGACAGGTGCTCCGATTGGTGAACCACTTCGAGGGCATAAATATTCGGTCTCTTCGGTTGGATATTCGCCAGACGGACGTTGCATCGTCTCCGGGTCTTCTGACAAGACCATCCGCGTCTGGGATGCTTCGACAGGTGCTCCGATTGGTGAACCACTTCGAGGGCATAAATATTCGGTCAACTCGGTTGGATATTCGCTAGACGGACGTCGCATCGTCTCAGGGTCTGGTGACGGGACCATGCGCATCTGGGATGCTTCGACAGGTGCTCCGATTGGTGAACCACTTCGAGTGCATGTATCTTCGATCTCGTCGGTTAGATATTCGCCAGACAGGCGTCGCATCGTCTCCAGGTCTTCTGACTCGATGATTCGCATCTGGGATGCTATCACAGGTGCTCTGATTGGTGAACCACTTCGAGGGCATGTATCTTCGGTCTCGTCAGTTGGATATTCGCCAGACGGGCGTCGCATCGTCTCCGGGTCTTCTGACAAGACCATCCGCGTCTGGGATGCTAATGCTCATCTTGTTGCAAGAGAGCTACATAAATCTCAAGGTGGTTGGCTGGGATTCTCACGGGACGGAAAGTATGCCTTGTCTAGTTCTCATGATGATAATACGCTTTTGCGTATTCCTCCATCCATCCCGACTGACGGATGGATTCGAACCTCGGAGGGAGGTCTCTTGCTCTGGATTCCTCATGAATATCGGAATGGAGTTTGTGACATGAGCCTTTATACCCTTCCACGTAATGCACCTGGCCATCCTGTCAGGATCGATTGGTCAAGGCTTCCGCATGGAACTGTATGGACTTCTGTGAAAAGAGATGATTAAAGCAAGTTGAACTCTTGGTTTCTTCTTGTCGAACTTTGATACGTATTGGACAGTAATGTACCGTTACTTTAGAAATATCCTCCTATGATTGATAGAGATACTTGAGCTATTTAATATTCATACATATGTTTCATGATCAGAAGAGGAAAGTTCTCATAGTGCCAGAGAAGGCATATTATAAAGGCCAGCAATAATCAACATGTTTTGAACTTGAATACATACTGGATAACTACACAAGTGTCTCTATGCTAGAAAGTGAATGTATAGTACAGACTAGTGTGTATTTCTTAGATTGTTGTTTTACTGTTTCCCTCAGTAGGATGATTCAGATTATTTACGTTACATGGATTTTGGCCAACCTGATACAGTCTACAGCATATGCACATGAATTCTGATTGCCAGTGCTATAATTACACATGGACGCCCTTTCCTAAGCCTGTACAAATCAACACCGGAGTCAACAGGTTGTATGAGTGAATCAAATATAGCCTTCATTTCACCATACATTTGTTCTTCAAGTGTCCATTTGGTAAATCATGTATACTGCAAACTATGTACAAGACTCTTTTGGTTCTGCTCCTCCCCTTTGCAAGGAATAGCTTCAAACCTGAGTTTTTACTTTACATTTTATTTTGATTTAAAATGCGATACCAGTCTCACAGTTACGTCTGATTTGAGCAGGACTGCACAGACTAATACTTCGTTGAGTAGTTGTATCCAGTAGTATGATGTGCAAATAAAAGGTGTCGATTTAACTTAATAAAATAGATATTTTGTCATTGGGCACAGGCACAGTTCTGAGTGGCAAGAATGCTGTATTTAACTTCTTCTCAAAATCTGCAAGTATTATATTGATACTTTTGTCGATAGTCGGTGTTGGAAGCAAAGTACTTTACACAGAAGCGGAACAAGGAGATATCACATCACGTGCGTGTCTCTCGAAGTCCTCATAAATTCACAAACTCCACTCAACTCAATAACAATACATATACTTACATCTTTCAGTCTTGACACTCCTTTGCTTCCGAATATGGCTCACAGCGACTCAGACGACGACGTCGAGGTCAACGATGCCTTCGATTTCGATGCTCGGAGTAGTGAAGCGGACGAAGTGAATGAGGATGATTTGTTTGATGCTGATGAGGCTTCGGAGCGTGCTGAAGTGTGTTCCTTTCGTTTCTTTCATTATGCAAATATTAGAGACGTTGTATTGACTTTTTTTTGATTTGAAATAGGAGACTGGATCGGAAGAGGAGGAAGAGGATGCTGATGCTGAAGCTGAAGCGGAAGCGGAGGGAGAAGAGGATGAGGAGGATGAGGACGAGAGTATGGACATTGCGGCTGTTCAGAAGGAAATCGTACCGCTGCAAGCATCGTTGCAGCCACCACCTCTTCCAGGACCCTCTATAGGTCATGTCAAGGGTATAATTTAGTCGCACGAACTTTCTAGACACAGAAATACTAAGTTAATGTGCATAGAACAAACTCCAGAACTACAAGAGCGTCCAATGTCGCCTGCACAGGCCCGACGCGCAAAGCTGGTTCCTGCTTTACTCAATCCACGATCATACACTGTAGAAGCAATCTGTGCTATTGCACATCCAGAACCTACACACTCACTGGCTGCTTCAGCATGTATGACGCATCTACTCACTGGTTCACAAGACGGGTACGTCCGGGACTATGACGTCTTCGCAGCAGTAAACGGCAAGACCTTCCTCACCGCACCGCAACGTGCACACTGCGGTGTAGTAGAAGGAACGATGAAAGCTGGACAACTCCGAATGTGGTGGGAGAACCCGGCGTTCCCAACGAGTGCGGACTCAGTTGTCGAGGATCACTCGCGCTCACCTGTCACGAGTCTCGCCATGCACTCGGATGCGTTGTGGGCTCTTGCGGGCACCGAGGTAACCAGGTGTTTCTACCCTAACTGCAGTTCACGTGCACATGGAGACTGACATTATCCGGTGATAATTTGGGTATGCAGAAAGGTCATGTCAATTTATTCACGGTGCGCCATGAGCCCGGTCAATTTATTACAGCAATGGACGGTCATCGGAATCTGGTATCTTCCCTAGCTATCTCGCATGACGAGATGGGCTTTTTTAGTGCTGGCTGGGATGGAGATGTGTACGTGAGTAAACTTCTCCGTGCGTGAAATTATTATTATTGTACTGTATGAGCTAGGTGTGCGCGGAGTTGCTGATCTTTGGGTCTTTTTTTCTTTTTGCTCACGCTGATACGAACCCGCCGGCGTGCGCCAAAGCAATGGGACCTAAACACCGGCCACCAGGTCCGAAAATTCACATCGACAGGTGCACAGGTCGCCGTCGTCGCGGTCCGGCCATTGGGACCAACTCTACCTCCGCCAACGTCGACAAGCGCTGGAGGGTCGAATAATAATAATGCAAGGCAGCAACAAGACGACGATGACGCGAAGTCTGACGGATCATATGATCCGTTGTTCGATGAGCCTGATGAAGATGAGAAGGACGCCGCTGTGGGGATGACGCAAGCGAAGACAAGCGGGAACGAGCAACAAGCGACGAGCAGCACCACGCCGCAGGCGAAGACCCCAGCAGCAGCGGGAGGAGCGACATACCCGCGTGGGCCGCCCGTGCTGGACTCCGCAAGTTATGGTGCGTTCTCGCCGGATGTGTTACTAACGGCGTCAGTAGACGGATCGATTGTACTCTGGGATCGGCGAGTGAACACACCTGGAAAGGGAGTGGGCCGCCTGGAGATGAGCAGCAAGACGCCTCCGTGGTGTGTTTCGGTGCGCGAAGTTTATCTAATTATTGACCCGGGAGTAAGTTGATGAGAGACGGTGTTGTTGTAATGGGTGTACGGCAGGCATGTTGGTCTGCAGATGGTGGGCAGGTCTACGCGGGACGACGTAATTGCACGGTGGACGTATGGGACACGCGACAATATGGGCAAGCTGTTAATGGAGTGCCGAGGTTAATGAAGACGCTCCGAAATCCGACGAGCTCAGGTGCAGTGTCCTGCGTCGCCGCGTTCCCGGATGGGAGACACATCGCGGTGTAAGTTGTGGCAAGCGAATTAATTTCTTCTTTTCCTTTGATGGCCCACCACCTAGTCCCAGTTTCTTTGTCTTTGTTTTTTTATCTTAATCTCCATTGTTTTCGCGATTATTCTTCCGCGCCTTTTCCTTTTTCCCATTTTCCTTTGTGTTGTGTTTTGTATTGTGGTTACTTGTGGTTACCAGGATTGACTAACTGGCTGCAACTGTAGTGCTTCGAACGACAACATCCGGTTGTGGAACGCGAGCGAAGGCGGAGAGGGCACCGAGACGGGCGGAGGGCGAGGACGGTCTGGAGTGCCATTTAAAATCATCCCTGGGCACCATGGAGGCATTATCTCGCAGATGTGTACGTGCCAACGCGCTTTTTACGTCTTTTGAGGTTCCTTCGCGCATGTGCTGACGGATTGTTGATTGTTTTTGCTGTGTATATTTTCTCATGGGAGCAGTGATCGACCCGGCTGGACGGTTCATGGTCAGTGCGAGCAGCAATCGCGGCTGGTCTGGTGAGTCGACGCGGGTGGTGCTCATCCATGACATCAAGCATCTCGGGTAGTGTGGTAGTAATAATTATTATAATGTACATGTATTATAGAGTGTACATAATGGTGTTGTAGCACCGGAAAGACCCCTGCGACCGTGGGTGAATAGAGTTGGGGAAGGAAGAGTGGACGATGGATTCGAGTTGAATGAGCCAGCTGCATGGCTCAAGCATCCCCCGGCCCTATAAAGCCCACAGCACATCCCAACATCTTCCCTCTTTCCCCTCGCTCCCACATCCCTACATCCTTCTAACCTTTCTCCCGCTCAGTCCTCTCTATCTAACAATCTGCTACAATGCCGAAGAGGTATTACGATGCGATCGATGATGGCGCTCCGGGCGAGGACGACGCGCGCTATGCGAGTGCGACGTATAACAGTCTGACGGGTCTGCCGACTCACCAGTTGCCTTCTATGCATTCACATACAAATGCTTCTCAACAACAGCAGATGCATGGGTATGCGACGTATGCGGGTCAGCCATTTGCTAGTGGCTCAGGAGTAGGAGCGGGAGGAGCTAGCACTAGTAATAGTGCGAGTGGGAGTGCGCTAACTCCGTTGTCTATACCCTCGCTCTCAGTCACGCCTCCTGCAAACTTGAATCACCACCACCACCCTCTTCCTCCGATCCCACCGTCCTCTACTGCTTCTACCTTGTCTTCTCTCCCTTCCGTCTCTTCTAGCGTGCCTAGTACTGCTGCTGCTTCAACTGTCGCGTCTACTTCTACCGCAGGTTTAGCCACACAATCACATCCACATCCACACTCTCAAGGCACGACATCAAATAATAACAACAACAACAACAACAATATCAATAATAGCAGTGTGGGTATCCCACCGGACGCACCACCGCATAGCGAGATGGTCGAAGGCGAGGAAAGCTATACCTACCGAGTGACTCCCGAGATCCGCGAGACGCTGTTCCGCGAGGTACATGGACGCCAGTTGAACACTATGCAGCCTGTGTATCAGTTACCGGCTGATGAGGATGAGATTAAGGTTAGTTTCTTTGCTTTCTTTTAGTTTTTTGAATTCTTCGCGATTCTTGTTATTTTGGGTGTTTTTGTTGCGGTGGTGGTTGTGGTGTTGTGAGAATTGGAATTCTTGTGGTGGCTATTTCGTTCCGTTTCGTTCACTTTGCTTTGTTTTACCATTACCTTATTATTATTCCTTCTTTTATTTTTATACATTTATTCTAAAAAAAATCCATATTTTTCTCTCGAATGACGCGTCGAACTCAAAAATTCAAAATAAATTACAGAGACACGAATACTTCCACAAAATGATGTACATCGTCATGGGGGACAAGAACTGGGTCGGGCCAATGGAAGAGGTCCTCAGCGCTCCGTCAGATAGGAAACGTCGGGTCCTCGATATTGGATGCGGGAGTGGAATCTGGGCTATACAGATCGCGGATGAGTTTCCCGAGGTTGAGGTGGTTGGGTGTGACCTTGCCCCGATTCAACCGGAGTGCGTATCTAATTCCGTTTTCTTCTTCTCAGTTTTGTTTTTTCGAGTGATATTGCTAACATGCCGCATGACTTCGTTTTGAACCGACAGTATGGTGCCACCGAATTGCGAGTGCGTATATTTTAGTCTCTTCCGTCTAGCCGCCGTATATCCATAATGAACTAACACCACTCCGTCTCTTTCTTTGTTCTCTTTACCTTTCGGGATTCTTCTTCTAGCTTCGAACTCTTCGACGCACAACTAAACCCCTACCCGGATGAATACTTCGACGTCGTACACGCCAGGAGTGTACACACAGGAATCCGTAACTATTCTCTCTTCCTCGAAGAAATCGGTCGAATCCTCGCACCAGGCGGGCTAGTCATGCTCGTAGAGAGTGAAGTAAAAGCCCTCACAGAAGGGAAGATTCCTATTGACGCCGGACCGCGGGGTGGAGCTCCTGGTTGGCACGCATTTTGGGAACAGTATAGGAGGTGTTTAGCGGGGAATCATATTGATACTACTGTTCCGACTAGGTTGGGAGCGCTTTTGAGGGCTACGGGAGCGTTTGAGGAGGTTGTTGCGCAGGAGGCGACTGTTCCTGTTGGGTTTTGGCCGAAGGGTGCGTAAATAAATCTCCCTTTTTTCTCCTCCCATCGTTTCTCCCTCTTCCATTTTCCCACTCTTTTTTTTAAATCTCACACAACATCCCTTCAATCTCAACAGACGAGAACCTCCTAGCAGTAGGCGAACACGCCTGGATGGACCACGACCGCTTCATCCCGGGTGTCCGACCCTTATTCCTCTCATACGGGCTATCAGAGTTTAGGGTGAAGATCCTGGTGGAGGACGCTCAGCAGGATTTGTATTATCCGTTGACGAGGCCTTATTCGTGTGTGCATGTGAGTCATGCGAGGAAGAAGGTGTCGTGGACCCCGCCGAGGAGGAGGACAAGGAGGTTGAGGCGATGATAAGAGGAGGAAGGAGCGAGGAAGAAGGGAGAGGAGGAGGAGGGAAGGAGGGGAGGGGAAGAAGGGGATTGTATTTGTATTTTTCTTTCTTTCTTTCTTTTTCTTTCTTTTCTTTTTGCAAAATGCAACGGAGTTTGTAGTTGTTTCTTCTCACTTTGCTTCAACACGCAGCTTTTTCACGGTTTCATCTTTACCCTTTTTTTCTTCTCTCCTTAATTTTCGTAATTTCGAGGAACGTGAAAGCTAGTCTTTCTGTCCCATCTTTCTGTTTTTCCTTCTTCTTAATTCCTTCAACGTTGTTACGTTCTGGTGGTTTCCTTGTAATTTTTTCTCTTCAACACTGGATTTACCCCTCTTCCTTTGCAACCTTCTTTGCTTTGCTTTGGCTTTTCCGTTTTTCTATCTCTGTTGCATGTGGTTGTAATTGCGATTGTACGTCTTGTTTTTCTATTCCTGTTTTATCCCATTGCTATCCTATCTGTCTATCTGTCTCATTTTGTGTCCATCTGTCATTTCAATGTGCTGCTTGTTACACTTGTCTGTCGTTGTCGAAAGTGCTTTCTGTCTCTTCAGGTTTTTCTTTCATTTCTTTCTGCATTGGCTTTGGCGTCTAGTTAATTGGTGTAAATACCCCTCCTCCCCTCCTTCAGCGTAACCTTCTTTACTTTTTACCTCCTCCCTCTCTTCTCCCTCTCTCTTATTGTTTCCTGTGGCATCTCGCTCCTCCAGCTGTTTCAACAGGCTTGTAAAATAAAAATGCGCGATCGACGTCGAAAAAGACGTCGTTCTCTCTTTCTTTTTAAAATTCTCACTAGCTTTGGGTTGAAAGTTTACGTTCAGCAACGCCATTTCATAAAGAAAGATAAATTTATCCTCAAACTCAAATTGCATAAATGCAAAAATCACAGAAAACACGTAACTGTCATATAATTTCCCATCCCGCCCTGACCGAAACACATTCAGACATTCAGACATTCAGACATTCACACAGATGTATATATCAGTTGAAACGCCTATATTGCTTTTCAAGCCATTCGCAGGGAGAGGTCAAAGTCTACAAAGAGCACATAACGACACGACCGCCACCATCACATACACGCGCGCCAACTAAGTCTAAAGGGTAAAAAAGGAAAGGAGGGAGGGAAGGCATACAAGTCGACATCAACACCAACGCCAACACAAAAAGTACTAGCAGTGGCAGCGATAACGGAAAGTAAGCATACAGAGGGGGGGGGGGTTAGGGATACATAACGCAATGAGTGCTGCCGCAAGAATCCGACACAAGCCATTCCGGAAGATGAAAGGCGAGCATAATTCCAGGTGAGAAGAACGAAGAACGCCATGGATAGAAAGGGGCTCAACGGGAGAATAATAATCTGACTCAAGAGGAAAACGAAAGAATGGACAGCGCGCATGCACGCACAAGTATATCGTTAAAGTCAGATAATTTAAGCTGCTGCTTGAACAGACTCCTTAACGGCGAAGTCGTTCAGCACAGCGATCGCCTCATTGACTTTGCCTGTCAAAGCCTCCTGCGAATCGAGCAGACCCATCAACTCGTCATCTTCCATCTCAAGCAACATGCCGGTGATCTTGCCAGCAAGCTCCTCCTCCATCCTATTACAAGAAAAAATTTAGTTCAAATAGTGTCTTATTTACAATAGAATGGAATACGAACAGAACAATCTTCATGTAGAGTGCTTCGCCAAGCAGCTGCTTACGCTGCATAGGCGTTGCGGCGGCAAGGGCCTGGGGTGTGATTTGCGGGACGTCTGCCTCCCCAGCTGATGCCTCAGCACCTGTGGCAGGAGTCGCTGGGCCGCCTTGGACAGGTGCAGGTGCACCACGAGGTGGAGGCACGCCTGCCTTGGAATATGCCTGCGGGCGAGGGGCAGGTGCACCTGCGGGAGGAACACGATTTGGAACGACACTGGGACCTGGTGGAACGCTAGGGCGCACACTAGCACCGTTAGGAGCGGGTCCACCACGAAGAGGTGCTGGCCCTGGACCAGGAGGGGATTGTCCAGGGCCGACACGAGATGCATTAGTGGGACCACCACGAGGCCCACCACGGGGTCCGTAAGACGGAACGGGTCCATAGCCCTGGGGCGGACCTTGACCATAAGGCGGCATTGGCATTCCCTGACCGTTTGGCGCGTAACGCGGACGAGGCGGCATGATGCCAGGTTGTGGGCCGCCATAACCCATCATGCCCCGACCTTGAGGATAGCCTCCTGGGCCAGGGGGATAGTATATCGGTCCGTTAAGGTATGCGTTCGGGATACCCGCTGCAGCAGCCTGTTGCATCCTAAAGTTGTTCCGTGCGGCGATCTGTGACTCAAGCTGCTGCCTACGGACTTCGCGCCTCTGCGCAGGCGAGACGTACAATGGCTTCGAGCCAAGCATCTTGTTGTTCATCTCCGCAACTGCTTTTGTCGCCTCTTCAGGAGACGAATAACATACGAAGCCGAAACCCTTAGAGGTGCCCTTCTCATCCCGCATGATCTTGCAGCTCGTAATAGTACCGAACGGCTCGAACTCGGCACGAAGCTTGTCATCATCCATGTCGTCTTCGAGATTCTTGATATAGAGATTGGCGCCCTGATACTTGCTAAGCTTCTCCATTTTCGCTTGCTCATACGACTTGCGTAATTCCTCTTCACGTTCCGCCTTCTTCTGCGCACGAGTCACGAAGAGCTTCTTGCCATTGAGCTCAGTGTCATGAAGCGCGTCGACAGCCGCCTGTGCACTCTCGTGGTCCTTGAAATTAACGAAGCCAAAGCCCTTGCTCTTGCCCTCTTCATCCTTCTGAACGACAGCAGACGTGACTTCGCCGAATTTCGCGAACATGTCATTGAATTCATCATCCGTCACTTCAGTATCGAGATTCTTCACGTAGAGGTTTGTGAACTGGGACTTTTGCTCATCAATATGTGCCTGACGCTCCTTCTTGGAAATGTAATGGCCGACAAAGACTTTCTTGTCGTTCAACAGCATTCCGTTAACGGCCTTGATAGCTGTATCGGCAGCTTCGGCGGTGTCGTAATGAACAAACCCAAAGCCACGGGATCGGCCATTCTCGTCGGTCGCAACTTTGCAAGAAAGTACATTTCCGAAAGCAGCAAAAGTGTCGTGAAGAGCCTGGCGGTTATGCTATCGTTAGAAGCTCCCTATGGAGGTCGTACGAGTTGTTGACGTACCTTGTGGTCAATCTGCTCATCAAGGTTCTTGATGAAGATATTACCCTGACCAGTTTTGCGCAAAGCTGGATCACGCTGAGACCACATGATGCGGCTGAAACACTGATGAGTGACGCCACATCCTAAAGTATCTGTACAGACTCACCAAGCGCGATTTTTAATGAGAGAATAATTCAACTGCTCAAGTGCACGCTCGCCATCCGCGGCATTGAGATAGTTGACATACGCGTAGCCAAGCGAGCGCCGCGTCACCGCGTCACGGCAAACGCGGATGCTGTATGACGAGAATACCATCGATAAGCATCTTGTTTTCAGTACTCATATCATTCAAGCTACGCACCTAGCAACAGGTCCAATCATGTTAAAGATCTCAAAAAGCATTGCTTCGGTGACGGTCGAGTCCAGCTCCCCAACGTAGAGGGAGGCAGACGGCGTAGATGCGCCGGATGCCGGGGGTACACTGTATGGCATCGATGCGTGGACGGGCGCAGGCGGCTGCACGACCTGCGGAGCCGGCGCGGCGCCATCTTGCGCGGGGATGGGAGTATGTTCCTGAGGCGGGGCGGGGGCGGCGACAACGGGAGCGGACATCGTTTCGGTTTTAGACGAGTCTAAAATTTTCTTGAAAAGTGATTTGGATTTTTTCTGGTGTTGGGGCGGTCGGGCGGCGGCGGCGAGGTCGTTACTGCTTTGTTAACTTTTCTGCGACTGTAACAATGCACAATTAGAAAACGAAAGGCCAGTGCAAAAGCGAGGAACGCACACAGCGAGACAACAAGGCGACAACTGATGTAGATGGGTTTTTCTTGATTTTTTTAGGGTTTTAAAGAATAAAAGGTCTTTTTTTCTGCAGAGAATAGTCGTGTCAGTAATCGTCATTCGTATTCCCGACCATAGAGAAGCCAACGGATTGGAGGGAGCGACGGAGAGGGAGACACACCTTTAGAAAGAGATGATGGTTGTAAGAAACGAGGAGCGGATGCCAGTCTGGGCGCCTTGATAATCCCCATTTCAAACTCCGTCAATACAGCCACGCACGTGACATGCCACAAGAGTATTAGGCCACAGCCTTTGCTCTTGTCCCATCGCCCTACCAAGCTTTATATGTATGTGACTCTGCTCTCGCCCAACTCTTCTGTTCTTGCATGAATATAGAGCTGATCGTAGTCTGTTTCGGATGATACTATTTGTCTATAGTAAACTGCTTCATTGATTGTAAATTTCATCTGTGTACGCATTTTAATTGACAACATTCCTCACCTTTGACCACTGACAAAAGTCAAGAATTACATCCCGGTTATCAGGCCCTTTCCTGTACATCATCACAACTTACGGGTAATATTTTCTTTAAAGACACTTCCTTTACTGTTTCTCAGAACGACTTGGAATTGTGATCCTACGATTCCTACCGTTCTGATCTTTTATGCATGTTACGGTCATGCTACAGAATAATTTAAAACTAGGCACTCACATTGCTAGAGCTTGTTATAATACAATTCAAGCAGTGCTAGAGCTTCGATTTGTTGCGAGCAGAGGCTTGACAATTTGCAAAAGTGACTGCGGCCGGGTTGGTAGTTGCTTAAATCAAATTCAAAAATTACTTGCCTGTAAGAGCACAAGTTTTACGGAACGTGCCCTTGGTAAATCATTTTTCCAGCTAGCAAGCAAGGATAAAAACATGCATAAGGCTTCAACTGCAACAGCCCATTGAGCTAACAATATACATTGTATACTGCTTACAACAAAGTAAGTTGCAGCGTCTGTACAGTGTAAGCCTGTGTGTTTTTGTAGAGAAATTTCCTATTTAGCAAAGCTATGAGTCAATAATGCAAAGTATTTATATATATATACCATTCGATACGTTCTCTTGTAAGTTACGGATACAGTATGGACGGAAAATGATATATTTTGACGTCTCTCCAAAAATTAAGTATTATGTACAGAATAATTGCTACAGCTCACTTGAAATATGCCAAAAAACAGAGTGTTCGTGCCTAAAGCAGAATATTATAGATAGTCTACTCTAATCTTCTATCTTTACAGAGGTCCATTTAGAACCGTGTGGCAACCTGGCCCAGTCGATCCTGACGTCTCGGTATTGGAGTTGCAGAGGATAGTAACAGATAGAGGAAGTGGCAAGCCAATTTACTCTAATTTTCTATCTTCACAGAGGTCCATGAAGTGCCATGTAGTAAGTGAGACCAATCAATCCTTACAGGATGACCACGTGCATTGCGCGGGATGCAGATGGAACTCATGTCACATATGCCGTTCCGGTACTCATGAGGGACCCATAGAACGAGACCGCCGTCGTAGCCTCGGATCCATCCATCATTTGGAATAAATGGGGGGTACCTACTGAGTGTATAATCTCCATTAGAACTAAGGAGGGTATATCGTCCATCCTGTGAGAAACCAATTAAACTGCCTTGATTTGCATGAAGCAGATCATTGGCAGGAACACTGGCTGTAGTATCCCAGATGCGGATGGTCTTGTCATCAGAGCCAGAGACGATGTGACGTTTGTCTGGGTCTGGGGAATACTATGCAACACAGCCAACGATTCCTTCGTGCCCTCTAAGTGGCTCACCAATGGCAGTAAACTTCTCAGCATCCCAGATGCGGATAGTATGGTCATACGAGCCCGAGACAATGTGA
This sequence comes from Fomitiporia mediterranea MF3/22, assembly GCF_000271605.1. Classification (NCBI taxonomy): domain Eukaryota; kingdom Fungi; phylum Basidiomycota; class Agaricomycetes; order Hymenochaetales; family Hymenochaetaceae; genus Fomitiporia; species Fomitiporia mediterranea. Next base: position 2,587,299 of record NW_006760392.1, on the reverse strand, counting down.
CGTCCGTCTGGGGATATGTAGTACTATAAACCAGATCTTCTTGGCCAACAAGTGGTTCGCACTCGGCAGAGGCCAACTCAGCATTCCAGATGCGGATTGTCTTGTCAGATGACCCAGATACAATGCGATGTTTGACAGAGGAATATTCGACAGAACAGACCCGGTCTTTATGACCGAGAAGCGGCCACGATCTAGTACGCCTTGATCTAACACACCAGATGCGGATGGTATTATCAAACGACCCAGAAACAATGTACCATTTGTTATGTAAATACTTGACAGAACGGATTGTATTTTCATGTCCCCGAAGCGGCGCTCTAATGGCAGCACCAGTTTCGGCATCCCAGATACGAATGGTCTTGTCGTATGAGCCAGAAACAATGCGACTTCCATCTGGAGAATATGCTACGGAACAGACACGTTCTTTATGTCCTCGGAGCAGCAGACTAGGAGAACCGATAACCTCAATACCCCAGATGCGGATGGTCCAGTCGTGAGACGCAGAGACGATACGACGCCCGTCTGGGGAGCATGCAACACAACTTACTGTGCCTTCATGCCCTCGAAGGGGTTCACCAATGGGAGCACCCGTCTGAGCATCCCAGATGTGAATGGTCTTGTCATAAGATCCAGAGACAACAAAACGTCCGTATCGGGAATAAGCAACAGAACAAACCCAGTCTCCATGACCTGGAAGCAGATTATAGGCAGGGGCCCTCGTCTCAGCATCCCAGATATGTATTGATTTGTCATCAGACCCAGATACAATGCGGCTTCCGTCTCTGGAAAATATTAGGATATACATTTTACTTGAGCAATTCATTAGTTTTGTAGTCAAGTAAAAGACAAACACTGGTAGCAAATTCAATGTATAAAGCTGAATTAATAGCTCTTGTAAGAGGAACACAGGAAGTGATCACACTTACTCATTTAGCTGAAGAGATTCTGCAGGTCTCTGATGCACTAATTAATATCTATTACAATAACAATACTGTTATACAAATAGTTACATTAGACAAACTCAAATATTTGGAACAAACAAAGTATTTAGATCATAAGAAAGATTTTATTAAATGCTACATTGAGTTAGAGTACATAAATACAAAATACATACAGACGAATGATTAACAAGCAGATATATTAACTAAAGCACTACATGTACCACAAGTCAAACATCTTACCAGTTTACTCAGACTAGTAAGAGTTTGAAGGGGAGTATTATGAGATGATTAGTTCATCAATGGACAAACCACAAGACAATGACTTCATAATGTCTCAGTTAGAATACATACAATATAAGGACGAGAGACACTGAGCAGTCAATTGTGACCTCACCCCTTGTCTATGTGTGCCCCCCTTAAGTTTTCCCTCTCAACAAGTTCCTATAACAAGACTATTTGTATTTGGGATGCTCAGACGGGGGAAGCCATCAGGGAACCGCTTCGAGGGCATGAACAGGTAATCCGTTCTGTTACGTAGTATGATGCCCTTCTTGCATCATACTGTCTGCATCTGTATAACTGTTCAATATTGATTGATTTGTGCTGCCAAGTTGGAGCCAGACATTGCTTGTAGTTTTTAAGTACATGTAACAATGTTTAAGTGCTAGATAATGCTCCATACCAGGGTCATTAAGGTATTTTGCTAACTGATTTGTTGCAAATGCTATATCTGGCTGTATACAGTCTGTAATGTATCTAAGTGTACTAACCATGTTCATGTATAGTATATCAGACATTTGTTTTCTATTGTTATCAGTTTACAATACTGTTTTTAATTGTGTACCAGGCTGTATAAGTGTTTGTACACTTTGTTTGTTTGTAAGTTTGTAACATTCTATTATACTATTAATATAATGTGTCTGACACATCCTAATGAATCTATACTCTCTATTGTATTGAATCTCTATACTAAGTAGCTAGTACAATTTGCCACTGTCTGTATATTGTAAATAATGTGTAATAGATTGTTTTATTATTACAATAGTATTATTATTCATTACTACAATAGTAATATTGTCAACATGTACAAATAATATGGCTACAGTTATTTCTTTCTTCTTTACAAAGAATACAGTGTTATTATGTTCAGATTTTGTTAATCTGCATTTAAGTAGTATATTAGATAGTGTTTTATACTATCTTCTACTAGCTTGTTTTAATCTGTATAGTACTTTTTGTAATTGTAATATTTGTCCATTCTGTAATCTGTCTATTAAGTTACCTGGAGGAGGTTTAACATATATTTCTTTGTCTTCCATCAATTGTCCATACAGATATACTGATTTTATATCTATCTGATGTATTTTATAATTATTAGATACTGCCCATACTAATATTAATCACACTATAGATAGTCTAGTAGTAGGAGCAAATAAATTGTCTGTATAATAGTTAAGGCTGTCAATCTGATAGTTTCCTTAAACTACTAATTGTGCTTTGTATTTTTCTATACTATTGTCAGTGTATCACTTTATTTTATAGACAAATTGTGTTCTAATAATGTTAATATTATTGTGTGGATTTGTGATTTCCTATGTATTATGATTTTCTAATTGTTTTATTTTGTCTTTCATAGCTGTAATCCATGAATCACAATCTGGACATTGGATTGCTTCATAAAATGAAGTCAGATCCAATTGTATTTCACTTATTTTAGTATTAAATTCTGTTAAATGAATGGCAATATTATCTTCATCCTTTTTACTAAGTGTATACATGTGTTTTATTATGTGTTTATTCTCCATGTATTGTTCAAGCTCAATAGTACATTCTGTCAGTTTCTGTTTCTGTTCCAATCAACATAATTTAGGTTCTACTTCTTTTTCAGTTAATTTAACTTTGTTGTCTGTTAAGTCTGTTAGTTCTGCTACTTTTCCTTTTTTGTTAGGATCAGTATTGTCTGTATCATTGTTGTCTGTTCTTGTTATTCTATTGTCTGATTCATTATTTTTAATTATTAAACACTTGTTTGTATTATTGTTTGTATTGTCTATTTTCTCCCCTTCAATTTGAGGAGGTTTACCTTTGAGAAATTGAATATTTTGTTTGATAGTAATTTTATTATTGTGCCATGTTTTATAGCCTTTACTTTTATTGTCTAATCCTATCCAACAAGCAATGATACCTTGCTATTGTATTTTTGTAGGATTTTTGTTGTGAATAATAATATATTGATCAAATTTGTATATATTATCAATTGTTCTGTGTGTTCTGTAACATTTATAATGTAGGGTATTGTAATTTAAAGTAGTATACAGTGTTCTATTATGAATATAGGTAATATGAATTGCTACTGTTAGTATTTATTCCAGATAAATGTGTCATATGTCTTAGACATGTCTTCTGAGACATACATCCAAGACACACAATATTAGATAGCATATATAATACTTAATATAAGGACAATGAAGCTCATAGGACACATATAATGGTACACAACACATTACAAACTATGCAGTTGACTTGTATCAACACCTACACACTATGAGCAGAGTCTACTGAACCCCTACTAGTGTGACTAACTCTTAGTATCCTTGTGAGCAGTGTGCAAACCTATAGAAGAATATTTCCTATTGTTTAGGAAACATTGCAACCTTAACACACTAACAGGTTATGAGCCTTACACTCCCTGCTCATATCTACATTGTTACTATGCTTTTATCTTACCCTCTACAAACACAATGCTTCAAAATCATCATCTCCACAATTATGATTTCCCCCTCAGTAGTTATATGCATGACTATATGTACTATGATTGTCATCTCAAATGCTTTGGTGTACTATACACTATAGTACAAATGATTAGATACACTCAATCATATTATACTTGATAAGTAACATCAAACTACTTCATTTAATGCTGAATCCACTTGATTCTACACGTATGATCTATTCTACTTGTCTACAAACCTTTGGCACTCCTATCTGAGCATACCAAATGCAAATCGTCTTGTCCTGAAGACTACAATTGCTTTATACAACAAGACATGCTACAATACTCATAGAAGGAATGTATTATCTATGAGGACCTAGACACACCTGTCTGAGCATCCCAAACACACATTGATTTATTAAAATAACTTCGGACGGATTAGTTGCTTTAAAAGTAATGAATACCCAGCAATACTATATTCAAACACTGAATTACTTCATCTTACACTACAAAGATACGTTATAATAATAACATCTCACATAATGAACAAACATTTAATATTATATTAATAATACAAATGATTAATACTATAAACAAAAGAATAATGCTAGCAAAGCATAATAATAATATAAAGAAATACTATTGTGAACATACAATCAAACTAATAATGATTAGACAAACAAATAATATGAAAACGAGAGTATAAATGCAACTAAAGCATAATAACTCAAATATAAAAACAATTTATACTATCACAAACGCATGGTCACAATAAATAACATATATTTACCATATACAAATATATTGCATAGATATATGAATATACAAACGTATGAAGTAATAATAATGCAATCAAACACATAAAACTATTATTTATTAAATAACACAAAGTTATATGCAAATGCAATCGAATGAACACATAATAACAATAAAAACAATTAATAAAACACACGAAACAATGTTGCAAACATTCTAAACATATAATAACAAACATATATACTTATACAAAGTATTACATTAAATTAAAACATAATGCTACAAATGATGAAACAATATAATGATGCATATATGTATAATATTGACACAATATCAATACTATACAGGCAAATACATATCTTATACCTTACACAATTACTATTATAATGCAAAAATCAGACAAACAATAGTTACAAATACACTGTAACAATATTATGTATACCAATCATAAGATATACATGATAACAAAGTATTAAGTCAATACAATTAATACAAACAGTTTAAACAATATAAACATATTTTGGATGCATTGAAAATATTATTAACATACAAAATGTTATAAACAATTAAATGTCACTTAAAAACTTGACAAAATACAATAATACAGATGTAAACAAAACAACTAATGCTATGAAACATTAGAGCCTAACATTGGATAGTCTGAAGGGCCAAGCAACAGAAAGAACACTGTCACCAAGTACACAAAAGACAAACAAATGTTGGAACGAAATCCAAAAGAAACAAACATAAGTTTGGAACTTAATCAGACACTTCACTAATGATTAAACACAATGTGTGACGGATTTAATAGATTACTGCAAACAGCAGAAAGATATTTATTCACAAAAGAATATATCTATGATTAATAAATAATGAATATCATTAACTATTCAAAGTCCAAACAATGTTATAACAGCATATTCTTCATTAACAGCCTTGCTTAAAGCTTGTGCCCATCACAAAAGAATTAAATTAATAAACAGAATGGAAACAAGACACAATAGCTCAAATACTTTTGTCATCAAACAGAAGACAAATGATACTGAGCAAAACGAAATAATGCACTACTCAATGTATGCAAATATAACAAACAAAATACACAAACTTAACATTACTAAACAATACAATGGATTATATTTATCCAAATAACAAACTATTCAGACGTATGTATAACAATCAAACGAAATACACAAGCATACATGCAATCTATTTGAGTATAAACTTGAATAACAATCAGTATAATGCCAAAAAAAGAATTAATAACTAAATTGGACAAAGATAACAAATAACATTGAAATTATTCAACAAAACACATTCATGCATTCACATACAATGCTTAAACAAATAATAGAATGACAAAAACATACAAACAAATTGATTATACATGAAAGCCAATTACTCAAAGTGAACCTTCTTGAATTGAAGGGGAGTAATAACAGCATATATTTACAAAACATAAAACATAACAAACGAACGATTGAAACATAGCAAACGATTAAATGATGTGGAAATATTGACTACATTACTATTTAATGTTGTACATCCTACAAAACACAATTATAAAGTTATTACAACAAATTCAAAGCAAATCTGTTGAATCTGACAAGCAAATCCAATGAATCCAACAATAATATACCTATGCAAGAGACATTTTCTCTAAAAACTTTGATGGTTACACTATACATAACACTATTGAACAAATTATGAAAGAATATATTACAGATTATATACCTAAACATGGAGAAGTATGCTACATGCAACAATGTCGAGCAGAAAAGCATCTCTAGTACATATCAAACTATACAGAATTATAGAACAGAACTATGTCTTCTGCAACAGAATGTATGTTACATCGAAAATAACAATTATGTATCATGTGAAACTTCCAACACTTATTCCCTAACATGCAGGACATAATAGCAAACGAATAACTAAGTAAACAAAATAATATTTGGACATATAACTGGGAAATAATCCAGACAAGCCAAGAAATAGCACATATTCCCAAAGCAATCTACACTAGACGTGTGAAGCACTTGCTAAAATTAAAAGAAGTAACAGACATAACAGCAATCAAAACATTAATCCTTTCAAATAAAACAAGATAATGTCAATCATAATGAACAAAAATGAGCAATACACTCAAAATAAACAAAATAAATTCATATTTCATAACAAACACACACATATATTTAGCAAATAAAGTGAATATAATAATTAAAACAATATCAAACAGAATTTGATACAAAATAAATGATAAACGAATGAATATTATGATATACAATGAAAAATAGAACTGCAAAATACACTATTTCATCTATCTACAAAATAAAAACAACAAACACATATTATAATTGTGCAAAGCAATATATATTAATCAAATAACACTATACAATGATAATAAAAACATTATCACAACAATAAAACAATACAAACATACAAATAATGTTATAGTTTGTAAAAGTCAAAGGACACATTAAACAATAACAAACACAATGCACACATATAACAATATCAAATATATCTATTGCAAAACGGCAAAACAATACAAATGTACCATATGTTTAAAACATAAATAATGTGCCTAAACAGACTTACAAACAGTCAGATGATAAAATAAAACAAATTACAATGAATAAAACCTTAATCAACCTTGATATGAAGCAATCTGACATATCATAAATGATATTACAAATTGCAAACAATACAATGCTTCAATATAAAGGCATAGAACTATTATTAAATGCTTAAAAGGTATGAATACAAAACAAACACAAACAAAGATGATACATGATGAATAGAGGACATCATAATAACATTGACAGCACATTTTACAAGCATGATTCAACAGTTTCATTGTGAAAGTAAAAGTGGAAAAACTACTAGTAACACAATTCAAATACACAAAGTGTACTATCAACTAAAATAACAAACTACAAAGAAAAAGAATGTATTGAATGTATAAAAGCAAATATTGAATGTACACCAATACCAAAACTACATCAATCTCCTCTTGTAAATCAATTTGGAGATCTTATTCATATTAATATTATTAGTCCTATCAAACTGTACACATATAAAAACATACACTACTTATTAACAATTGTAGACAATTCTACTCATTAGTGTATAATACTCAAATTACAAACAAAATCTGATACATATATGTAATATGTATAATGGACAACCAAAATATTTACACAGTACAGAGTTAAAATAAAGCTTTCACAAAGTGATAACAATACTGTATTCCTTAGTGAAGATTTCCAACAATATTTAGATTCATAAGGAACAAAACAAAGATTAACAGTACATCATACTCTACAACAGAACAGAATAGTAGAACAAACTCATAAAACTATATTTAGAGGTGTAAGAGCATATCTAACATCTACTAAATTACTGTTTACATTATAGGCTAAAGTAGCTGTTAGTGTGTTAAGGTTGCAATGTTTCCTAAACGATAGGAAATATTCTTCTGTAGGTTTGTGTACTGCTCACAAGGATACTAAGAGTTAGTCACACTAGTAGGGGTTCAGTAGACTCTGCTCATAGTGTGTAGGTGTCAATACAAGTTGACTGTATAGTTTGTAATGTGTTGTGTACCATTATATGTGTCTTATGAGCTTTATTGTCCTTATATTAAGTATTATATATGCTATCTAATATTGTGTGTCTCAGATGTATGTCTTGGAAGACATGTCTAAGACATATGACACATTTATCTGGAATAAATGCTAACACTCCCCTTCAAACTTATACTAGTTGATCAGGCTAATATAATGTTTGATAAGTGTTTGTTTGTTGTTTTACTAATATCATTTACATCTACAATGTAAATGTTTCGTTTGCTTCATATATTAAGTCCACTGTAAGTGTTGCATTTGTCCAATGTATTATTATAACATTCAATGTAATAAATCAATTGTTAATTCAATTATGATTGCTAAGAGAGCTGCAGGATCTCTTTAGTGTTCGTTCGTTTGTAGTTTTAATATTATTAATGTTATAGTTGTCACTATAATGTTTTATCATTTGTATGATAGTAGTTTTCTTGTTTGCAATTTAATATAATATGTTATAACTTTGTTTCGTTTGTTTTTCATGTTATATTGTTTGTTTTGTGTCATAGTATGTTTATTTCTTCATACTGTACTGTTCTACAGTTGTTCTGTTATTCGTTTCGTTTGTATTTGTATTATTATACATGTAGTTCGTTTTATATTCTTACACTCGTTGTGTAATTAGAATTGTACTTTGTTTGTATTGTTTTGTTTGTATAGTTAATACTATATTTAATAACAATGTGTGTGTTATTAATTTGTTCACATTAATTTGTATTCTAGTTGTGTCTTTAATAATTGTTTAATATAATTGTAACTTATATGTCCAAAGTGTTTATGTATATTATAAATAGATAGTTTGTTCATTGTTTTTAACAAATGATTATTGTACAAAATATACAAGTTATTTCTCAATTGTATATGTTTGATGTATTTATTACATAGTGATGTTATAGTACAATTATCATTTGTAAACATAAAAGAATAACCTTCCCTACATAGTAGTGCTTGACTTATGAGGGAAAAGGTTATTTGTAGATAGTAATAGATGTTTTGTAATGTTATAACACTTTTTTCTTGTATATTCTTTGGGATTTCAATACATATAGATCCAGCTTGATTAAGAGTCATTATTAATCTATTTACAATAGTTATAATTGTAGGAGTTATGTTGTGTACATCTGTTAATCAAAATAGATAAGGAGTAGTATGTATTAATGTACTAGAATTGAGTAAATCCATTGTTTACACATAGGATTTCTTGTTAGCTATGATTGTATTTGTAAATACATTAGTACATACCTAGGAAACGTATTGTTCAAATTGTTTGTCCTGGTTGCTTGGAATAAGAGTGTAGGCATTATTGTTCATTTTAATGTTGCCTTCCTTTAATTCAACATTGTTTTTGTTTGGGTTTTCAATAATAAATGTATTCATTGTGTTTTTTACAGTTTGATTTGTTTTATACACAATGTTAGCTTGATGTTTGGTGCATGCAAGCTTTGTAGCTTTAGTAGGAGGTTTACAGCATTTCTTAGAGAAATGTCCTGTTTTTCCACAATTGAAACATTTTGCTTTTGTCAGATTGAACAGATTTGGCAGATTGAATTTCCTCTACTTATTAGCTTTATACATTGTATTAATGTGTACATTATTCTTTGTCTGATTATTAGAATCTTGTACTCATTTAGCACAGTAATCATTGTAGGCATTCTATAATACAAGGATTAGTTACTTCAGTTTGACTTTCTTATGTTCATTAACTGGTTTGCCTTTGTTTTAGACATTAGTAGATTGTATTATTGTATTTACTACATGTGTATATTACTTAGGAGTAGTAAACAATATTACTACTTTGTATGTAGAGTTGTGTGGTGGATTACTGTTAGTAGACAGAGTTGTGTATGCTTCCTCAAGTCTGTCTAATGTATGTCCAAAATGTTTTACATAGTCTCTACAAATAAATAGTGCCAATTTGTTAATAACCTTTTTATATACTGTCTAAGGGTTAAAGCATTCTTTAAGTACTTTCATTAACTGAGGGATAGACATATTGAAGTGTATATAGTTTGCCAATATTGTGTCAGTAATGTTATTAACTATGTATACATGAATAGCCTTAGCCATCTCTCTCTCAGCTTTGTTCTGTAGTTCATCCTTTAGTAAGTGTTTAAAGTATGTAGCTGTAATACTAGAAACAATGTAGTAGTACCACATCTTGTAGTTTGCTTCAGTCTTAAGCATTGTAATGTTTTGACTAAAGTATTTAGGTACATCAGCTGGTTTACAGTGTGTATCTGTACATAGGGGAACCATGATATGAATGTGTGCAAATGTATGCAAGTAAAGAGTTTAGAGTGTACAGTGGATGCATGTATACAGGGAGCTCAAGGCTCATAACCTGTTAAGAGGGAAAACTTAAGGGGGGCATACATAGACAAGGGGTGAGGTCACAATTGACTGCTCAGTGTCTCTCATCCTTATATTGTATGTATTCTAACTGAGACATTATGAAGTCATTGTCTCGTGGTTCGTCCGTTGATGAACTAATCATCTCATAATAGAACTAGAGACAAATGCAGCTTCTGTTGGGAGAATATTCAACACAACAAACACCATCTTCGTGTCCTTGAAGTGGTTCACCAATTGGAGTACCCGTCTCAGTGTTCCAGACGCGTATAGCCCCGTTAGAAAACCCGGCAACAATGCGACGCCCGTCTGGGGAATATGCAACAGAATAGGGCCCACGTTCGTATCCTCGGAGCAGTTCATCGATAGGATCACCCGTCTTAGCATCCCAGATGCGGATGGTCTTGTCATACGACCCAGAAACAATGTAGCATCCATCTGGGGACTATGCAATAGAGCAGACACCGTATTCATGCCCTCGAAACGGTTTGCCAATGGGATCACCCGTCCGAGCATCCCAAATACGAATGGTTTTGTCGTAAGAACCAGAGGCAATGCGACTCATGTCTGGCGAATATGCAACGCTACAGACTATATGTTCGTGGCCCTGAAGTGGAGTACCAATGGCAGCGCCTGTCTCAGCATCCCAGATGCGAATGGTTGTATCATAAGACCCGGAAACGATGCGACGACCATCTGCGGAACATGTAATGGACCAAACGTCGCCCACATGCCCTCTTAGCGGCTCACCGATGATAGCGCCTGTCTCGGCATCCAAGATGTGAATGGGACCATCATATGTCCCGGAGAACAGGCGAAGTCCGTCTGGAGAATATATCACCGAGTACACCTTGGAGCCAACCGATAACGTCCGCAACGGAATAGGCCAATGCTCTTCTAGCCCTTCCAAAACTAACCGACTACTATTGAAGCTTTGGTGTTGTGATCTTGCAATGACAGACTTGGACGGCGCCCAGAGTAAGGCCGAAATATAAACATGCGGAGCGCTGATTGCCATTGGTTCATGAAATGCAATCGCGAAACGATACAAGTCTTCCATTGCTTCGCGCAGACTATCGTTCATCTCTTTGTACTTCACATATCATGAGATACGCATATCAAACGTTTCGAGGAGCTGAAATTTGACGAACCTTGGGCAGCCTCAGGAAATCTCGAAGAATAGACACTGCCGCCTTAAGCTCCGACATGAGGCTCAATGCTTCTAGCCAATACAGTGGTGCCGTCTGGCAGAATACGCGAATCAGTTTCTGCTCTATCGATCCTGTGCAACAAGCATCGACACGCGACCTGGACAGGTGATCGAGCCAGTACATGCATCTGTACTGTAATTGCTGGGGAATGCATTCGTTTATACGCTCTGCAAGATCGTGGACCTCGATATTCGAAAGATGCGAGGTTTCCAAATTACAAATGTTGAATTTTAGTCCGGATATCATAATATTGAGACATCCTTCTGCCATTCTCATATCCAACACCGAACTATCCATCCAATAAACCCCAGCCCGGTCCCGGTTACCAACAAAGTCGAGGAATGATGGATGGCAGACTCGGATAGCATCCGTTTGAGACTCCGCAGTAATTACCGAACCCAGTTCTTGCAAGGTTTGACTTAGCTCGTCCAGCTCGAACAGGGAGGGAACAAATGCATGCAACGCCGTTGCTGGAAGTGGCCTATTCCTCGACGTTACAAACACAAGCCCGATGAGCAGTTTTATTGTATCCATGCGATCTTCGTCCTCCCTAGAGACGTCGTCAAGAACCTGTCGATATAGGATATCGAGCTTTCTCTCGGATTTCTCGTACGGTGTGGAAACAAGCATCCGTTGCAACACCTCGCGCTTCTGCGAGAGTTGATTACCAACATGCTTCAGAACGGTGGTAACCCATATGAAATACCCCGAAGCTTTTCGTGCAAGGGCCTCAATTTGACTTTCGGTGAAATCACTGGGCAAGTTTACGTTCTTACTAAATTTCTCGCGTGTAAAGAGTAAGATATCGTTATGAGCGTTCACATCGAACAGATTGCAAGACGTCAACTTCCCGGCTTGCCCCAGGACGTCCCATCCTTCTTGAATTTCAGTAAGAGGCGGGCTGGTCACTATAATTTTGAGAGGTGGAACCCGCTCAATTATCCTAGAGAGAGATGAAGCCACCCTTCCACTGTCCTCGCACTCATCCAGCGCGTCAAGGACGATGGTGATCGATCGTGATTTTCCCCAATGAGAAGGCTTTGCGAAGGGATGCAGAATCAACTTGTTTATTTGGGCCTGCAATGGTTTCTCGAGGAGGTCGGGATCGTCGTTGAGTAGTCGAAGTAGTGCCTCTTTGAAAGACAAACTCGCTCTTGCGAGGAAATAAATTAATGCATGGATAAGCCGTACCGGATCCCTACGTTCACGAATATCCCTGCTGCAGAAGAAAGAGCCAGACAGAGACTTCCATAATTCAAGCCTAGACGCAACGGATGCTGCAACCGAGGTCTTCCCACAACCTGCAACGCCATAAATCCAGTAGAGCTGGTCATTTGGATCTTCTGAACGAGTCTACTCGTCAATAATATGCAATTGCTCCATCCTCGTGTCCCGGAGGCAGCAACAAACAGGGTCGAAAGAACTATTCTCTGGAGGTCTCAACTGCCTGATCAGGCTATTATCTGCTTCTGACTGTTGCTGCTGGTCTGCTCTACATAAGCAAAAGGCAGCCTTCCTTGAAAGTTTATAGCTCACGTATAAGTCCAAGGGTCAAAAAGCTAGAAAATCGGAGTAAACGGGAATGAAAATCCTTGGCTTCATTCTTCTTGCTGTTGTACCAGTTGTGTAACAGGAATTCTATGTGAAGGCAGTCAGTCACGGGCTAATCGGAGCTTTGCTATCTTACTGAATTTCGTCTCGGAAGAATACTTCGCCAGGTCCCAAGATAAACGCGAAATAAATTCGGTGAAACTTTCCAGAATTTCCTGAACTGCTCCATCCTCAATACGATCGTGCAATGGCTCAAACAGGGGCATTATCAAGACAATGTCGTCCACGATATCCACAAACTCGCGATGATAGATCGGAATCTCTTGGAATTTCTAGGATAATATTAGCCAGAGTAAATGTATATTATTACTGCAGACCTTGAAAATGGTTTCCACGCTACTAGCAGCGGCCTTTGCAATAGGATTTATCTAGTTGAAGGTTACGATTGGTAAGCTACAAGAGGCGTTACATGATCTTCATCCCTACCTCGGATACGGATTTTCCGAGTTTTACAAGCAGATCGAGATGCTTAAGGACTTTATCCATCTTCTCCAATACGGATATCTTCGTCGAGAGCGCAGAGACCGCTTCATCCGCTAGCAATCGTGCAATTTTGATGTTCTGCAATTTATTGTCACTATCCTTCACAGGTTACATGTATCATGATTCCGTACTTCTCCCGGGACTTCATACGTAAACTTGACGGATATACCGTGTTTCACAGCTGGACGGGAAGTTAGCAGTCTACATATTGTTCCAAACATAACCAAATACCAGCTCGCTCAACCATGTTATTCTCACGGAAATCAGTTGCGCCAAAATCCAACTGCAGTTTAGCAGTCCAATTCCTTCTCAGTGCATGGCCCACGTTTTGAACCGTCAGCCTAGCCATGCTGGGAGATTTCACGTATCTGAAAAAAATAAACAAAAAAATTAGCGCTACCAAAGCAATAAATAGGTAAAGGTTATATATATATATATTCCACACTCCCATTGCAGTGGTTCCGCTTCCCCAAATATCTTTGATTCATAATGCGTATTCCTTTCATCTGTCAGTTCGATTTGAAGCTTGCAGTTTGGACGTGACCGAGTGAAGTCGACCACAATCTCTGAGAAGGCAGTCAGAACGAGCACCTCACAATGATGACGATTTTGTTCACCTTTTAAATAGAGAAACCTGCATCATCGATTAACCTCAGGTCTATTTTTATCCAAGACAGCTTCTGCACTTACCGAACCGCATTATTCGCTGCAAAACTCGGACCAGCCTGCGTTGATGCCATGATAGGATATAACTGAGGAGTAAGGCACCTACATACCAGCTCTGTAGGGATTCCTAGGTATATAAGACTTTATCTACATGAAAGCAGATTGTATGGCATGAAAGAGACGAAGAAGAACAAGTAAAACGAACGGAACAAAGTGCCCAGCAGTGCTATTCTGCTTGTGCGTCCCTTCAAAAGCCATTGCCGTGCCTCATTTGTTTCCTCGTTTGGCCTTGTTCATCCTTACACCTTCAACATTTACATTGTTGTTCAAGTACGGTAGTTGGATCATCTGCTTCAAAGAGCCGACAAAAAGAGGTTGAGAAGACCATCGAAGATTAGTACAATGGTATTATTGTCGGCTTACGGCTAATGCGTCCACTGTCCAGCACATGATCGCATCGATTACATAATCCCGTTTCTTGCACTGTAGGCTGAAATCAATTTAATTATCTATATTTCTTCATATTTTGTAACACTGAACTTACTCCTAAATTGCAATAGGGCACAAATATTTACACGTTATTTACGACTAACGTACATGTTCAAATGAAATAGAAAAATTACCAAATAGAATCATGATTGCTTCTGTGCTTTCTTCCATTCTTTCTTCTGCACAAACGCAGCAGACTTATTACCAAACAAGAAAGCAGAGGTATGTTTGTCTGCACCCGTCTTTTTTGAGATACGAGGTGGACCTTCAAAGAGAATCTAGAGTTTCAGAATGGAGCATATGAGGTCTGGTTAATGGCGTGTAGGTAGTTCAAGGGCAGTTTACACGCACGACCCAGAGGCCCCAGAGGCCAATCGTACCTGAAAGGAGGAATACGCCAAATGAGAGTGCTCCTATGGCTTTAGTGTTGTATGAGACAAAGGAGGAGAGGAGGGATGCTCCTGTCAGTGGGCCGAGTAATGGATGACCCAATGCATCTCGACGGCGTGTATGCGTCCCGAACACTTCGTCGGACGGGATCTATAGAAACAAGAGATTAGGAATGTTTGGAGCACGTGCGAATGTACGCACATAGAGTATGAGACATATAGAAATAGCATATAGGAAGAATGAGAAATGCAGTGCGAGGAATCGCTCGAGTGGTGTGAGGGCTCGCTCGGCGAACTCCGAAGAGACTGAGAGGAAGAGGAGAAAGCGCGGAAAGAGCAGCAGAATTGATGCCGACAAACTCAAGCTGCAGAGTCATACATCAGGATGGACTGTTTAGTAGGGAGGAGTAGGACTGAGAGAAGAGACGTACAGGAGGGCCGATGTCCAAGACCATGCTGCAACTGAGCCATCACGTAGCTCACTGTGTGTATCTGTTTCAGAGCTTGTCGGACCAGAGGAATCTTCCATCTGTCTTCGTTTCTCAGAAAGGTCTTCAAGTTCAATGTCGGTTGTCATTGCAAGAGTCGTCTCATAGAGCTAACGTTGCGCCGACGTGTTCAAGTTAGTGTGTATCACGTGATGATCGACGTTGTGAAAGGAGACGCCATTGAACTTTGCACCGCCACAAGTGGGGAGACCGAGAACACGCAGGACAAGCACCGAGTCCGTGCTAGCCAGTCATCGTTTACTTCTTGACCGTATATCCGTATCTCAAAGACCCGTAATCATAGCCCCCGTCGCCTCTTTAAACGACTATGGCCGACCCAGGCTATAGAGACCCTCGGCCTTCGACTGATTCAGGTCAGGTCCCCGAGTCCGGTTGCTTTCGTCATTGTTAGTCGCTAATATTTGTTTACTATAGAGCACGCACCTCTTCTACGTGACCCAGAGAGAGAATACTCAACGTCCTTCGATGGCTCCTCATCTCATCCCCGAAGTTCACAACGCAAATCATTCTCTTCTCACGTAGACGACATCCTACGCGAACCGCTCACAACGCTCACCAAGATCCTACTTGTTCTCGCCTTGCTGCTATTACTATTGACATCTGTATTCATTGGACTGTTTGCGGGTGCCGAACATAAGCTGAGCCGTGGAAGGAGCGAGAGACGACCGACACCAGCTCCAGGGGTACCAATTACTACTACAAGTACGCAATATGGAACTACTACTACCACAACGACGACAACGGAAAAGACGACAGGTACCGTGACGACGTTACTCCCGCCATCACCAACGACTATACCTGCGCCTTTACCTACAACTGAACCTGGATCGGTACGTACTCGCGGAATGCGAATAAGAGTCATCAGTCTCACATTGATTAATGGTCATTGCGTATTGGACTATAGACGTTATGCACATCCCCGGATTGTGTCATTCTTGCTGCCTCAATTCTTCGGAATCTTGACAATTCGCAAGATCCTTGCGAGAACTTCTACGAGTTTGCCAGTGAGTACTCGCTTTGTCCGGTTTAGCAAGTAGATGAATAATTGTTTGGTATTAGACGGCGGCTGGCTTGCAAGAACCGAAATCCCACCCGGAAAAGGGATCTATGGCTCCTTTGACGTCGTATCTGATGAAAATAAGCGAATTCTTCGCAAGATTCTCGACCCTCCGAACAATGCTTCCATCTCCAGCGTCACGTCAGATCAATATGACGAGGAATCACTAACGAAGCTACGCGACCTGTACACGTCATGCATGAACGAAGATCTTGTCGACGAGCGCGGCGATGCACCTTTGAGAGACGTCGTCCAATCTGTTCGTGACCTCTATCGCTCCGATAATTGGAAGAAGCTTGAGAACAGCAAAGAAGCCGAGAAGCAAGACAATCCACAATACGGCCTGACCTCTGCTATTGCCTATCTTCACTCTCGCGGGATTGGAGGGCTCTTCAACTTTGATATTGATGGAGACGTCGGAGTAGACCCAGACTTTATGACGCTCTGGTTCTTCCAGCCTGATCTCGGTTTGCCTTCCAAGGTTTGTCCCTCGCCTTACATCATATCCAAAAGGTTGCTAAAATGATTTGCAGGAATATTACAAGGAGAAAGATATTGTGAAACTGTACGAAGATACACTAGCGCGTATGCTGCTTGCGCTTGACGATACTCCGGATGAGTCAGCGTCGTATTCCGCGTCGGGAGATGACGTCCTTGTACTCGAAACCGACGAGAAAATCAAGGTATGGCCGCCCTGGCCGTGGCCACCTTGGGGAGGCGAGGATGACGACGACGATGGCCGTGCAAAGCGGCCTTTGAACAAAACAGAGAGAGCAGCCAAGCTAGCAAAGAGCGTCGTGAAATTCGAGAAGCGGGTTGCGAAAGCGTCTCTTGACCTGTCAGTACTACTATCTCTTTCCACACGTAACCTTACTCATAATTCTCTCTCCAAATCTAGGGAGATCATATTACAGGACCCGGTTGCAACATACAACCCCGTCGACTTTTCGGAACTCGCTGAACAGCTCCCTCAGATCGACTTCCCATCCTACTTTAGCACATTCACACCTCGTAACTTCCCTACTCGCGTCATCCTCACATCGACCACATACGCGAAGTCTCTATCCGAGATCCTCTCTTCCACAGATGCTGACACCGTCGAAGCCTACCTCGTGACGCGCGCTTCACTTGATCTCGCTCCGTTCTTGGGGTACGACACAGAAGTGTGGAAGGCGAATCGTGCGCTGAGGGAGGTGCTTCAGGGAATTAAGAAAGGTTCACTTCCAGATCGGAGCGAGTGGTGTGTTCAGAGGGTCGAGGATGCTTTAGGCTTTTCCGCTGGCCGGTTCTTCGTTGAGCAGGCATTTGGAGGTGATAGTAAAGCGAAAGGGACGAAAGTTATCACTGGTAAAGTTCTTCGTTGGAACGCTTTATGATGGACTGATTTATTTTTATTTTTATTTCCATTTAGATATTATCAGCACCTTTAAGGAGTCCCTCAAAAACCTGAAATGGATGGACAAAGAGTCCGCCAAGGCTGCATCTCAGAAAGTCAGCTAATCAAATTAGTTTGATGTAATGTATCTAATTTCGGGGTTTCACTTCGTCAAACCTATCTAGGCCGATGCTATTGATGTCAAAGTTGGCTACCCGCTCTCACCCAATACCGAGTCCTCTCGCTCGATCGCACTGTATTATCGCCTCGTAATTGTCGATAAGGCGGAATTCTTTGAGAGCATGGTCAGCGCGCAGTACGTCTTCTCGCTTGTCTGTCTAAATTATTGGCTGATCATTGGATACTTTTTTGAATAATAGGATCAGCGAAACATTCAAGAAGTGGCAGTTGCTTGGGAAGCAACGCGACAAGCAGATGTGGCTTATGCCACCAAGCATGGTGAACGCATACTTTAACCCGCCTGCAAACGAGGTCAGCTTTAGTCTTAGGAAAGCCTTTCACGACGTTGAGAAGGTTTACTAATTTTTATTCTATACAGATTGTGTTCCCAGCAGGCATTTTGCAACCGCCGTTCTTCGCGTACAAGTGGTACGTCTTCCATCTACTTGTCTCTCATTGGACTTTCGTGTCGTTTCCTCTGCATGAATACCTGAGGTGCAAGAGTTAATAACAATTAACTTCTGTTGATTAGGCCGGCATATATACAATACGGTGCATTTGGGTCAATAGCGGCACACGAACTCACTGTACGTACCCCGTGCAGTATACCTTGTAATGTCGCTACTAATCGACTTTGTTTACCATTGATTCGTACTTTCTAGCATGCATTCGACTCTGCTGGTCGACTATACAACCAAAAAGGAAAACTCGAGCAGTGGTGGACAAACGCGACGAGTGAAGGCTTCAATAAGATTCAAAAGTGTATCTCAGAGCAGTATTCTAGTGCGTCTCCTTTTGTTCTAGCATCTCAAAACCAACGCGGTTTTTTTTCTGTAATTCGCCTGGGATAAAATAGCGGCTAATATTGTTTGGATGTACTAGACTACACGATTGATGATGGCAAAGGTGGAAAGATTCATGTCAACGTGAGTATCCGATAATTCTCGTTACGTTTACATGAGTTTTTAACATACGGTCGTGCAGGGGAACCTGTACGTCCAAGACATCTCCCTACACCTAATACCCTTCGTTCATACTAAATTGATTTAGGACATCCGGAGAGAACATCGGCGACTCAGGACTTATCCAATCCTACCGCGCCTGGCACGGCCAATTCCACACATCCCTCGAAGAAGGCCGCGAACCTCTCTTACCAGGTCTGAACTACACGCAAGAACAACTCTTCTTCATTGGTTTCGGACAAATTTGGGCGCAGTTAATCAAGCCTGCTGCAGCTGTACGTCTCCTTTCGATTTTTTATTTCCTTTCGACGAGGATACTGTACTGATGTTGATGTGTTTATTCGATTATCGTTCGCGTGTAGGTGCAACGTGTACGAACGGACCCACATTCGCCGGATAAGTACCGTGTAGAGGGGACGTTGGCCAACATTCCTGAGTTCGCTGCTGCGTTCCAGTGTAAGGAGGGGACGAAGGTCAGGCTCAATTTATTTTCCTCGTTTGTATGAGCGCGTTACTGATGTTCGGTATATCTGTAGTTGAATCCACCAAAGGAGCAGCGATGCGTATTTTGGTAGAACGTTGGATCATATTGGCTTGCATATATATGACGGACGGATCTGGGGAATACGAGACTGAATGTTAAAATCGTCTACGTCTGTGATCTGTATTGCCTTGCATAGTTATTTAAACTCGTTTTTGACGTTACTCATAACTATCACGTTCGAAATTGTTGATTCAACATTCGTTGGTTACAGGATAAGGTAAAGTACAGTATAACATATCCAAGAAAGTTTCCTTCCTTCATGAATCTGATTCTGAGTCGATTTTCCTTCGTCTCTCTGTTTTACTTATTTTATTTGTGCCTTTATAAGACACCTTTGGTGCTCGGGACGTCCGTTCCTCCCGTCCTTTCGATAGCTTGACGAATCGCAAGTGCGAGAGCTTTGAAAGCCGATTCAGCCCTGCCCAAAGAAAACAGAATCAAAATCAGAAATTTCAGCAAACCGTGCATATCAAAACCTCAAACATGTAAACGTACTTATGATGATCATTCTCCCCACGAAGCACATCAACATGAAGCGTAACACCCGCAGCAACAGCAAAGGAATGGAACACATGAGGGAGCATCTCAGTGGATAGGTCTCCGATTTTTTCACGTTTGAGTTGGAGGTCTGTTACGCAGAAGGGGCGGCCGGAGATGTCGATTACGGCGCGTGCGAGAGCCTGAAGTAAGCAAGAGAGTAAATTATTAATTTATTCGATGTAGAATAGAGAAGAAAAAAAAAGGGTGAGGTGAGATTTGGGGAAGTGAAGAGAAGAGGCTTGTAGGGGAGGACGTACCTCGTCGAGCGGAGCGTGTCCCGTACCGTACCTCTTTATCCCGCGGACTTCACCCAAGGCTTGCTTGAATGCTGTTCCGAGTGCGATTGCGCTGTCCTGTATTTAAATCAAATTAAATTATAAATTTCGAGCTCCTCCGAATATTTTGAAACGAGGGCTAGGAATGCTTATCTGCAGTGTGGTGGTCATCGATCCAAAGATCTCCCTTACACTTCATCGTAAGGCAAAGACCACCATGTTTCGCAAGGGCGTTGTACATCTGAGAAGCAATAAAAATAAAAATATGTAATTAATATAATTGAGAAACGCATATAGACAACATACGTGATCGAGGAACCCGATACCAGTCGACACTTCGATATTCTGCTTCGCACCAGCCTCAGGCGACCAATCGAGGTTGAGCGTCACCTCGATGGACGTCTCACTCGTCTGTCTTGATATGCTAGCCGTCCGAGCTGCCATTTCACCCATTTTCCTTTATATTCGAGAGACGAGCAAAGTGTTGAATGAGGGCTTTCTTGGTGTCCCGAGAGAGACAAGTGCTAATTACAGTATGGTAAACAAATCCATCAAGCGTCGATCTCAGTTTGAATATGAAATGAAAGCAAGCAAGCAGAAATTCCGCTTACGTGATTGGCCATGGCCTGTTCTCTTACCGCGAGGTCATCCAAACTGCTCGTGCATCGGGCAACATGGCCTCACCGCATCCCACGCAGCCTCATCTCTCGCAGAGACCAAACTCGGACACTACTCAACCTTCTTAGGAAGTCAAAGCCCGAAGCAACGACTACTCAAAAATCTGCATCACCACCACCGCGTCAAGTTCTATCACAGGATAACCTCTTCCATCCATTCTCGAAATCCCCGTTCCCCACTATCCAACAACGAGGAGAAGCAATCAAGAACCTCGCCCCATGTCCTGTATGTGCGAAAAGCGCTGCACTCGGACATCCGCATGTGACGCGTAACAACGTGAATTTCGAGTGCCCAGATTGCGGATGGCCGACGCATTGCTCGGAGGAGCATTGGGCCGCGGATACTGAGCATCAGAGGTATTGTGGAAGACTACGTGAGGTGAATGAGGATGAACATGATTTGAGGAGTGGAAGGAGGATGACGGAGTTTGAGTTACCCGGTATGTATTTCTCTATCACTCTTTTTTCTGTGTCTATACCTTGAAGAGAAAAAACTGAAATTAAAAAATAATAGGACCTATGGAATATGACGAAACCGTATCCTTCGCAAACTGGGATGTATTCTGGTATACTCGCGGATTCCCGTCGATGGATACGGAACGTATGCGGAGGCACGCTAGCAAGTTGCTAACATATCCCATGACCATCGCCTCGGTGCTTCACCAAAATAGCGGACTGACACTAAGCAACCAGCGCGTCACTCCCGAGGGGATTCGTTCTCTCGCAGGTTAGTTAATTCATCTACTCCTCGGTTCTATTATTTTGTTTAACACTTAATGTATTTTTATAAAAATTTCCGCTAGCTCTGCGATCTACATTGCACGTCCCGCTCGGCTCACCAGAAACAGAAGAAGCAGGCGTCGGAAAACCCGTGTTCCGCGTCTTTATCCTCGGCGCACGCGCGGAGTCGTCCCTTCCGCCGCATGTTTGGGAACAACTTAGCATGCTCTTCCCCTCGGTGTCGTTACATTTGCATTTTATCGGTCCGCAGGTCTCGTTGCCGAAACCGGAGGAGATGGAGAAGATGCGGTCTAAACATACGACGAAGAAGACCGAGGCGGAGGTAGAGAGCACTACGTCTTCTCCGTCGGAAGAGATCGCGGCCAAGTCTACTGCTAAAACGACACCAACAACCGAGGAAACATCAACATCTCCCTCATCTCCAGAACATACCAAACCAAACTACCTCCCCAACATCTACCAACCCCCCACACCAGCTCCCATACCAACACACAAACGCACACGGTCCTCCGTCACTCTCTACGGCGCACCCTCCTACACAGTCCCCTTCGCGCCACAAATCTCGATGACAGGGATCCAAGCACCCTACACCTCAATTCACCCTCTCCTCTCCGACTCACTCGACCCATACACAGATGTGTTCTTCCTCTTCTCCCCCGGACTCGGCTTCCCCTCCCCCTCCGGCTCCTCTCTCCAAATCTCTTCACCAACAGAATGGGGTGGCACCCTCCCTTTACTCCTCCAATCCAAATGCGCGATTTTCGTCACGGGTTTTAGCCCAGCGGACGTCGAGCGGGACGTTAGGTCCCTCGCTACTGCAGATGGTGTAGCGGGTGAGTTCGATTGGGTCGTTACACCTGGTGAGAACGCATTTGGGAGTGAGAAGTGGGAGGTGGCGGATTTTGATCCGAGGGTGATGGTTAAGACTAATTGGGGGATTTGGGGGATTAGAGGGAAGAGGAGGGATATTAGGGAGTATGGACGGTAGGACAGTGGTAGGATGGTAGACTGTAGGAGTTTACTTGCCCAATTGCCAATTGCCACTGCTCACCCTTGCATTCTCAGGAGATGCACTGGCACTTCGGTTTTGGTAATAGAAAAATTGTAATCTCCACTCCGTTCCTTTCCTTACTGTTTCTCTATTTCGTTGGTAAACTGCAGGAGTAGCATAATGAACTCTATCTAACTATAAATACAGAATATCATAAAGGAACGTAAGGAAGTAAACCATCATCATCAATGCGGGAGACGTAAAAATATACAGAAGAGACCAGTGATAAAAGCCATAAACCAGCACCAGTCGCATGTGAAGTCATTTGTAAAGAACCGTATGAGAGGAAGAGAAAAATGCATAGGGATGAATCGAATCAAAGTCATGCCCAGACAAAATGAAATGAAGTAAAAATGCGTAGAATTCCGATGCTTTTTGGAGTCCTCATCCACTCTTCCCAGTAGGTCCATCAACAGCTTCCTCGACAGCCTCTCTGGCAGTCTTCTTCGTTGCAGCTGCGGCACTTAAAGTCGCTACCGCATCGCGGGACTTCTTCGGTAGCTTCGAATCCACGGGTATGCGAGGTTGGACAGTAGGGAACGTCTCACGAACGGAATTTTCGAGGATAGGCCACATCTCGTCGCTCGTCTCCCCTGCAAGGCTCACGATCTTCAACCCTCCACCAACTCCCCCTCTCCTACTCGCACGTTCCTCCTCAACTCGACGCGTATAATATCCTAATAACGGAGCAGTCGCGCGCTCGTATGCTGCCAGACGACGAGAATAGACTTCTGGTCTATCGTCTGGACGTTGGGTGAGTGGTTCGCCTGTGAGGTCATCGTGTCCTGCTATACGTGGAGGGTTGAAATGTGTGTTGTAGACTCGTCCCGAGCCTGGGTGGACGAAACGCCCTGCGATGCGTGCGTGGAGGATTGGTTCGGGGACGGTTAGGGTTACGAGGAGCGTCAATGGCATGCGTGCTGCTCTACATTATGTGAAACAGTAATATAAGACGAAGCAAAGAGTGAAGGAAGGAAGGGTGAGCATGTATGAGAGATTTGATAGCACGTGAAATACACACCGTAAATGCGTGTCAAGAAGGTCGCCCTGACGAATCGTTCGCGGGAAGCCGTCAAGAATCCAATGTTTGTCATGTAAGTAATCCAACTTCGACGTAGCGATTTGGAGCATTAGCTCGTCTGGTAGGAGGTCCCCTCGTGCTACGATCTCTTTTGCTTGTCTCCCAATTTCAGTTCTAAATTAAATACGATATGTATTAATAAGTTTAGTTTGCAAGGGTATAATTGGCGTGGGTGGGAGGTGATCTGACTGACTTTTGAGCGATATGTTGACGAAGCAGGTCACCCGTCGAGATCGAGACGATGTCAAATTTCTTGACAAGACGTTCTGTCAACGTACCCTAAGTTAAACAAAGTTACAGTAATTTAGCGCCATTGGAAATACCACGTTGAAAAGAAGGCTTGTCAAAGTAATAATTTTTATAACTCACCTTGCCTGCTCCTGGTTTGCCGAACATAACCATGCGTAACATCCCATCCTCTGCGGGCTCACTATGAACAGCTGCGTTCGCATTGGTGTTGAGAGTAAAAGGTATAGCCTTCGTTCGGTCTGGTGTCCCCGAGAATGCACGTCGGCTCGATGAAGTCCGTACTGAAAAAGTTAAACGAAAACTATGTCCTCGTGCTGGACTGAGCAATAACGTCGCCGACATCGTTTGCCTCTTTCCAGCAAACTAGATGGACGAAGGAAAAGATGACTCGGCTGCGGGGAGTAGGTAGCAAACGGATTAGCAATTGAGCAAGTGAAGGGTCAGACGACTTTTAGTCAGAATGAACCGTTGGGGAATGGGTTTGGTGGTCGGAAATTGTGATTACGAGTATAATTACAAGCAGCTACTTACCGCCGCCAAGGCTAGCCCTCGTCAAACTAGCAGTCTCGTCGTGGTTGAAAGCGACGACTGTGAATTTACGCACCGAAGAGAAAGTGAGGCGACGGAGCGGTCCGGGACGCGGAGGTCCTACTACGTACAATGAACAACACAGGACCGCACATGTTAGATTTGCGGACAGGAACCGGCTCATAACTTTATCACCCTTCTTCCCCGCTCTTTCTCCTCAATCATCCGCGGCCAGATGGGTGTCATTGACATTTCGATGTCTAGCAAATGTATCGTCCAGTCTAAATAATAACTCTGTTCTGGAAACAGAATATTTTAAAGCAGCTCATTGTCCTCATTAGTCAAATATCCTTCGTCTCATAAGACAACTTAAAATACTTTATTTTTAAACATGGAGCTCCGGTGCACACACACAGTAAGCTGCTTGGATACTATCAGATGGTATCCGCACATATCCAGGCAGGCAACCTGGGATCGCGGAAGAAGTTCGCATGTATGCAACCCAGCAAAATCAAAAGTTTAGTGCTAGGCCTGAGTAGGTTCCCACGCCTTACCCCGGCGACTCACAAAAACGCAAATCCGACGCGCCACCCTCTTTTCTCCACTAACAAAGGTTGTCCCCTTCGGGGTGACATACGAAAAAATTGGAACGATACAGAGAAGATTAGCATGGCCCCTGCACAAGGATGACACGCTTTTCAGAGTGGAATGCACTTCGGTGCACAATATTTATTATCATTTTCACCTTTCATTTTTAATTTACTTTGCTTTCTTTAATTTCGGATTGTTTTCTTTGGCTATACGTTTGTAATTCAATTTCTTTGTTTTATAGTCCTCAAGATACTACATTTTTATTGAAATTGTAAATGAATCACACCCCAGGAAATTACAGTTAGTTTGTCTGATAATCTTATACATTTACTAGAACTGCACAATCTGTTGAGTTCATGCGTTACCATGCCACAAATACCTGTTTATGCTACTGTCCAAGAATCCAAGGATATCCGCGGGACCGAAATGACCGTATGCCGAACATGCATTGCATATGGTGAGTGGCCCATCATCTTTCAGCAATAATAAATAATATTTATCATTCTACAGACAAACTCTGCTCGGTAACCAACCAACAGCAAGATCGATTGTTCAACAGAATCATTCTTGAGAGGCCTTTGTTCTTCCATGCTGTCGGTATTTTCCGTTGTACCACAATTCGATCCAGATTACTTTGAGGAATTTCCAATGTACGTTATGCCCATGGATATATCATATATATGCCGTTATTTCATGATACTAGTATTTTCTCATTACAGTGTACCTTCTGATGCATTCTGATCAATAGACGTAGTCTGCGTTGTTGTTATACTGGTGTACGTTAAGTTAAGTTGCATACCTTGTGGTTCCATGTCGGTCCCTGTTGTTCATCAAAATAGATGACTGTTTTGGACATTTGGTCTTCCCTTTTACAAATTGCCTTGTTATCCTCGTGCTGTAACCTGAGCGAGCCATTATGTCAATAGAATAAAGATAAGGATTACTTTGCGAACAGGGGCCGTCACGGGACATTACATTTCGATGAGGGCAGATGCTTAGACTACGTATTAACAAATCTTCATGACGTTCATTACAAGGTATGAATCAAAGATTACAATGGAAAAGTAGAACATGCGGAATTCAACGGACTCGTCATTTCATATACTGAAATATCTCTTGGATATCAAGTTTTGGTCATGACGAGCCACGTTCAGCCCTCTCTGTTCGCATCGCAAGAGCGGCCTCTACTTCCCACCTCCTCATTCGCCTCTTTCTCTTCTTCCCCTTACACGTTCCCTTCTCCCGATGTCTCCTTAACGCATCACTCCTAGAAAACTGTGTCCCACAACCTGAGCATGCGAGCGCCTTGTCTTCATCATGTGCTTGATGATACGCCTTGAGATGTCGGATAAGGTCACCAATACGCGCGAAGCCTCCAACGCAGGACCTGCAATCGGATGGTGGGAGCATGAAGGTACTTGTTATCGATGGACGGGTAATGGGGTGCTGTGATGATACGAGGTCGGTATAGGTTATTCGTCTAGTAGTAGAAGTAGTCCTGGCGTTTGGCGACGACATAGGCGCTGGCTTCTTCTTTACTCGTTCCTCGTCCGAATCCGAGTCACTCGTATCATCAAACGAGTCATAATCGATACTAGTCGAACTCTGTACCCTTCTTTTCTTCGAGGCGTGTTTTCCCGACGTAGTCTTGTTTTTGCTATTAATATTCGTAGAGGATTTCCGTATTCGGGCGTTTCTGGAAAGCTGTACTTCGGTCCCGCCGAAGTCGTCTTCTTCATCTACTTCTTCGTCCTTGAATAACACTTCTAGTCGACGTTTCGTAATAGACGCTGCGCGACGTGGGCTGAATGTTCGGTCCAGCAAGGGTATTGGTTCTTCTGTTTCGGTCTGCAATTGCACCCCTGTATGTACGATTGGAGCATTGCCTTCCAAGGCGTCGTTATTAGGTATGCCATGCTGTCTAGAATCCATCTTTGTAACCGATTATTATGACGTACACCGAGGAAACAAGTTAATGACTCACAGCTTTGCAAATTCCATCAACAGTATGCTGGCTAGTATCCCAGTTCAGTGCGTCCTCCTGTAAGGTCTCGCCATTGTGATCGAGTAAAGCCCTTGAACCGCTGGTGCTTGCACTTGGACATTGCACTTGTTGAAGCCCAGTCGAAGTAAAACCATCATTGAACATGGAATCAAAGGGTGGAAAGAGCTGCATTTCCGGTAGTTCTGGCGACACATAGACAGGTGACGGCTGCGGAGATGCAGACGCAGAGTTCGAAGAGGAACACGAAAGTGTCGAAAGCGATGAAGAGTCGGACATAAGAGGAGATGCCGTAAGGCCTAACTGCGTTTCCCAATCATCACTGCTAAGAGCCTTTAGCCAGGCATCATCCTCGATAGTGAGGCTTGAAGTCGAAGCGAGAAGGTCATCGACTTCAATGACGTTAAAGTCAAAACTAAAACGCCTGTCCGCAGGCGTTACCATTGCGTTAAGATCGCCCCGAGCCGTTGCAACGTCATTATTTGGGATATTGCCACAGAAAGAACCGGAGAAATTTGTGCCGAACATTGTCAGTATAGAAGTGAGGCGTGGTGCATTCAAGGAAACGGGAGTACTTGAACGAGATTGAGCTACGTGTTAAATGCGTGAATGCTCTAGGATGACTCTGACACAGTCAGAACAGCGATTATAGGAGGACAGCACAGAACAGGAGGATTTATGCAAGTAATGCATGACCGCGCGCGTATTCAGCTTTATAAATTCCGCAGATAAACAATAACGGATATATGTTTCGCAGCCAAGTAGCACATAGTGAAGTTTCGAAGGGATCAATCGCGTCACGTCAGGGCCCCTTCAGCCAAACAAGGGGAAGAAGCACAAAAGATGCAGCTAGCACTATTCCCCAATTATACGTCGCGTTTGTCCCGAAGCACTCGCCGGACACCCCGTACCCCGCTCTAGGCTCGCAACATAGTAACCGAAGCTAGAAAAGTCGAATCAAGCCAATTAAAGTTAAAGTTCAACATTACAATCAAGCCGAAGCGATCGACACAAGAAAATGAACATAAAATTCCGTTTATCCCTGTGGACAACACCTTCCGAAAACAATTATATAAGGGAAAAGCCGTGGAACATAAGTAAGGCCGTATCGTAGATTGAACATCACTTTCACGGCATGCGAGCTCTTTAGATATTTTACCCTGGTCATTCCGACAGGTCCGCGGGGCCCCATAGCACGCATCGTCCACTCGCATTTCCAGATGCTGCCCTCTCGACGATACTCGGATGAGAGCAGGTGACTGCTTGCGTGGCGGATATTCTGGCATCAAGGTTTATGAATGGCACATGTACTTTGAAGAATGAAAGGGACGTACTTCTGGCTGTCATACAGCCGCACGAGGAGGTCACCCTGCAGAGATAGTTGGTTACCTACCAGGTACGCAGAAATTCCCGGCAGAACATACCTTGCCACTAAAGATATCCAAGGAATGCTTCATGTTACCGATCTGGCCGAGCGAAAGTATACACCCGCAAGAAGAGCAGAACAAATAGGATGAGCCGATCGCGACGAGGAGTAAAAACACGAAAAACAAACCGTGAAGTGTGGATATGCGTCGGGATTAGGTGACCACTGTGCTTTGAAGATAGTGACCCATCTCCCCTACAGATAAAAGTCAGCCACAATCAGGAAACTCGACAAGCAAAAAAAAGCGTTGTAAAAGCGATGCAGTAAAACCAGTTAAACACGACGAGATTTGTTGACTCACTGTCTGACAGTCGTGTTTGATATTGCAGAACGGCTTGAAGGAGCGAAATGCGCCTCCTCTGTTCAGCTCATCACCGACGTCCCATACTATCAACAAAAGCTATAGTCAGCTGCGATAATCAACGTGATACAGTAGGCGTGCTGGTGCACGTCCCAATGCATGGATGACTTAGCATACTCACTTCGCAGATTGTCATCATAACACGTGCTAACGATACTCCTCCCTCTTGGATCCCAGTACGCTGCACTGACTGACTTGTTGTGCCGCCATTCTCCGAGTAACATGTCCTTGCCCTTCGATTGCTTGTATTTCTCTAATTGTTCGGGTTCATAGGCTGGTGGATAATCCGCCTTACTGAGCAAGTTAAGCGGCATGTCACCAAGCTTTCTTGCATCCCATATTCTAGTTTAGAGTTAGATAATCATAGAAGAATTAGACATGAGAAATTCCGTACGTTAACTTTCTGCTATTCGACGCAACCACCAACTTTTCCGGATCAGTTGGGTTGACACTAATACAACCGATCTTTTGGTCCGACAAGTACCAGCGACGAGCCTTTGACTTGTCTTCTCGTAAATCGACGTGCGACAAACCACCCTCGGCATCCGATACCCACATCTCTTGGCCCTTTGGCGGTAAATCGAAGCTGCAGATAAGGGTGCCTTCCACAGAAAATACCTCGCGCGAAATTCCGGTATTGAATGCGGTACTGCGGATAGTGCAATCGTATGCGCTAGTGAAGACCTACAGATAATATAGTCTTAGTAGGCGTAATGGTCGAATTCTTAATGCCTCTTACGCTGTGAGAATCGACTGGATCAAACTTTATGCATGATAAAGAGGATTTAGCCGTCGCAGGCCAATGCGGCTGCAGGCGCCAATACTTCCCTCCTTCTCGGTCGTCAACAACTGGCACGTCTCCGTCCTCTACTTTCACTTCGTCAGGAGGGGCTCTTGCATCCCAAATCCCGAGTTGCCCGTGTTTGTCTATTAGGCCATGAGTTAATTTCGATTCACAAACGATCTGTTGAAACTGCATACCACCAAAGAATATAAGATCTTTTGATTTCTCCGGGTGGAAAGCAGCGCTATAGATTCGGTCTTGCGTGACTTTAGCACGACTGACGATTTTCATTTTCTGCAAACTTTCTCGCAGACGCTCAATTTCTACCTTCTCACTCGCGTCATCGTCGTAAACGAAAGCGTCGCGTGCTGCAATCCGGCGTGGCTGAGGTGTCTGCACTATGGATTGTAGAGTAGATTTAAGATCGGATTTTTCTCCCTCCGTTGCTCCTTCTGGTTCCATGAGTGTTGATAAATCGAGGTCATGGTGTCTGGGACGTTTTGCTTCTCTTGCCCGTTCTTCTGCCGCGAGACGTTCTTCCTCTTCTTGTTTGCGTCTCTTCTCCGCTTCAGCCTATATAATGGGTCATCAAAACACTAAATTCAGAATTGAATCGAAATGAAAATGGTAAACGCACCTCTCGTTTCCGTCTCTCCTCTGGAGTCAAATTAGGATCAATAACTTCCTTTCGCAGACGAAGTGACTGTCGCCTAGGTTCAGGAACACTAGACACCTCCCGTTTCACCCTTTTCGCGGGTTGGATAGGCTTTGCTTTGGGTTGCTTCTCCAGTTCACGTTTCCGTGATACGAGGTTCGCCGCTGCCTCCTTGAGATTGAGAGATTCAAGAAGTGCTTGGTTTCGGGCAATGTTAGCCTGTCGCTCAAGTTCACTGTTTAACAACATAAATAAAAGTCAGTGTTTAGAGATAAAAATTAATCAAGTAAGGATAGACGAACTATTCCGTTAATTTCGGCATCGTGAAAGTTACTTGGTGGTGGTCTAAGTCCGATCTGCGGGTCACGACGCAGCCGGGAAGAATGACACGATCTCGTCACGACCATTACAAATGAAAACGCGCTCAGTCACGGCTGAGTAACATCACGCATTGCTATGTGTGCGCCGATCGCTTAATCGATTGGCATGTATACAAATACAATCAATTCATTCAACTGGAAGTCACGTAGTTACCACCACCATGTCTGCTGCGTCCGGAATAGGTGTCTCCAAAGAACTATCTGATACTTTCTCTGCTGCAGTGGAAGGAAGTACTGTCCGTTTTGTCAGAGTGGCTATCGAGAATGGCATGTCCTAATTTATTTCTCGATTAAACTGCGCTCCATTAACGCGCTTTCGTTCATTTGCTAGAAACGCTTGTGCCAAAGGGTACCACTGATATCGAAGGTGCAACACTAGAAGACGATCTTGAGAAGCTACAAAGTCTGCTCGAGGACAACGAACCTACATATGTGCTTGCGCGCATCGGACCGAACGATGGTTGGTTAGCGATCTCGTACGTCCCAGACACAGCCAGCGTACGAGGTAAAGTAAGTAGGCCAGCCCGCATAATACCAGCTTTGATATGTAACTGATGGAAATATTCGATAGATGTTGTACGCCTCGAGCCGCGCGACGCTTATAAGGCACCTCGGCTCGACGCATTTCACAGACAATCTCTTCGCGACATCCAAAGCGGACCTCACGCCAAAAGCGTATGCTGCACACAAAGCTCATCATGCGGCTCCTCAACCTCTCTCCGCCCGTGAACAGGAAATCGCTGACGCGCGTGCTGCGGAACGTGCTTCTGGTGCCGTTTACGAAGGGAGTAGCACCAGGCGTAATCATCTTGGGACGGTTGTAGGTATGCAGTGGAGTGAAGATGCAGAGAAAGCGGTTAGAGACTTGGGAGAGGGTGATAGGAGCTCACTCGTTCTTCTCGTGAGCTTTACGTTTCTTATTGTATTAGTACTAGCGAGATAAATGAAGCTGACGAAATATGCACAGAGTATAGATAGTTCAGAGACGCTCGTGTTGTCATCCGCTTCGAAGTGTAAGGTGGAAGAATTAGCCGGACGGATCCCTGCAACGGACCCTTGTAAGATACACCTCGCCTTCCCTATAAACATGTCTTGAGTTTCTTGTCTTTAGCATATGCATTCTACGCATGGTCTCACAACCACGGCACTCCATCTCCAAGGCGAGACATAAGTACGAAACTCAACCCCATACACGCTCAATCAATTAAACATTTCAACTAATCTAATCTTGCAGTTTTCATCTACGCCTGTC
Organism: Fomitiporia mediterranea MF3/22; assembly: GCF_000271605.1. NCBI lineage: Eukaryota > Fungi > Basidiomycota > Agaricomycetes > Hymenochaetales > Hymenochaetaceae > Fomitiporia > Fomitiporia mediterranea. The sequence continues at coordinate 2,554,848 of NW_006760392.1, read as the reverse complement.
CCTCATCCTCCCCAGTCAAGAGCCGCATGCTCTACTCCTCTGGAGCTCGAGCACTATACCACGTCGCCAAGAGCTCACTCCTACCATCCCCATCTGAGTCCTCACCATCTGGCCTCGTCGAACGTAAGATAGAGACCTCCGAGCCCTCAGAACTCACTGAAGAGTTCCTCGTCTCCGAGCTCGGACTGAGTTCTGATAACTCGAAGAACACAGAGACGAGCCCGACCAAGGTGAGTAGTGTGGAGAGAGGATTTGCAAGGCCTAAAGGACCTGGGAGGAAACGTTAGAGTAAAGACGAGAGCAGGTGGAGAGATAGACGAAAGCATTTCTTGTACCGTTTGTTGCATTGTAGCTTGGTTGTAAAATAAATCGCATGCACTTTTACCCGCCTGTATTCGAGCTGTGCCAAGCAAGAGGAACGCTTATTCCCATTCCCTCAAGAGTAAATATTACTGTTGACACTAACATTTTGAATTACATTCTTGAGTACAGATACAAGTGACCGTACATGAGTCTACCACATAAATAGGAAACCGTTCCGGAGTCATCCCTGTGTGCATGAGGTACGTGGAACATGTAGATGACGGAATAGATTTGTATGATTGCAGGATGCAAGGCAAAGCAATATAATAGCAAGACGACTCAAAACCAAGAGTTCCAAGGATGATGGAGAAACAAGAGATGAAAGAATACTTAAGGCTGAGGTAACCAACTATCATCGTGCACCCTCGCACAAAGTTTGAAGGAAAAGCTCGAGATCTTCTTTCTTGATCTCGAGGATGTTGGTGTCAAATGTACTGTGCCGTGTACGTGCGTTACATCTCTCCTTCGCATCAAGGAACGCCAAACCGAATTCACTAAAGAGTAATACATAATCAGTCTTTAATCAACTAGACGATGGGCTAAAAGAAAAGCTTACTTCTTTCGAACATCTCCCATCTCCAAAGCAGCGTTAACACCCACGACGAGGTACGTCTGCTCACGTTCATTCAAAGCAGCAACAACAAACGGAAGACTCTTCTTCTTCGATTGAGAGAACGCTGCATGCATGCCCTTGACACGTTCCCGCATAGCATCTACAAGCCAGCGTGCAAGTCGTGCTAGTGGGCCAGGGGAGCAGAAAAGTGCAAGATCTGGTCCTTGAGTGAGTAAAGCGACTCGATGACCACGCATGGTACGAATTGCTCGAGCGTCAATTAACGCAGATCCTGTGCGGATCACTGCACGATGCAAACCCATTGAAAGCCGAAGAGCATCACGAAGTTGCGTTATGCTACCAAAAAATAGTCTTATCAGTCTTCCTTGAGTTAATCAAAGTTAGCTAGTTTACTTACTCATTAAGTGAATCAAAAGCTGTCCAGAAGTTCCGAACCCACCACTCTAACCGCTTCTTTCCCTTCTCTTCATCACTTTCCTCGGTGTTCGGTTTCTGCAATGGTAGTTGACCACCAGGAGGGATGTTTTCCCTTTCATCATCACGCCATCGAGCCTGTTGCTGCCCATGTAGCTGCCAAACATGACCACCACCAAACCATTCGCCACCATTTCGCGCCCCTTCGATTTCTACTTCTAGTCGAACACCACCGGCTGCGTCAAGCAGTGCGCTTACTGCTTCGACACTATCAGCGGCACTTAATGGTGCCACACGATAGCCGCAACATCGAGTAAAGGAGGAATACGAGAGTTCAACCATGCCGTACTCGGGAGAGATCGCCTCGAGCTTGGAATGAAGATCTTTCTTGAGTGACATGTCCATATGCGAGTACGGCTGCTGACTCTGCACGGTTGAGAATCTACGGACTTAAGATTAGCATTTTATACATGCTAACAGGTATGTACGTACCCCATCTTTGCCAAAAGGCCGTGCAGACGCTTACGACCTTTTTCTCGCCATATGTTTAATTTACTAGCAACGTAACCTGAATGCATCATCGCATCATAAAGATTCCAGTGTCGCCAAAGCATGAATCGTAATTCCTCCACTATCCGTATCGAGTTATCATCTGGCCCGCGTGCACTATTGGATGCATAATGCCGTCGATCCTCTCTGACGTCCTTGTTAAGGCGTTTGACCTCATTTGCGTAGAGCGCGTAGTATTGGTCGTATTTTTCCCGCGAAATTCGCGAAGTCGCGTATTGAAAAGTGACTCCGAGAATAGCGAACCATAGTAGATCGTTGTCGGCTCGTGCAAGTACGTTCGCGAGGACGTATACAGTTGAAGAGGCTGCTTGTCCATAGTATGTACCAGACATGTAGTATTTCTCTATCACGGCAGTGTAATGCTCTCGATCTTCAGGACTAAGACGATTTGGATCCTGTAAGACTTTATTAGTATTGTTCATGTGTGATCCTCGAAATAATACGCACATCTTCCAGCCTTCGTCGTTTCCGTTTCGTACCTGGTGATGATCGCCTTCTTTTGCCGGATGATGACGATCCACCCAAACCCTCGTCTTCATCTTCATCTTTGCCCTCTTCTTCCTCTGAGTCAGAGTCGTCATCATCAGAGTCGTCGTCGGAATCGTCCGGAGCGTAGGCGAGAGCTTCCCAAGCCTTCTTCTGTTCCACAAGAGCTTCTGCATCACCATCGTCCCAAATTACAATCTTTTCATCTGGTCCGAATAGAGATGCCAGGTTTTGTGGTCGATTCGAGTCGATGACATGAACACGCAGATGCTGAGGAAATTCCCCAAACCACTCTTCAGTTGGTAGGTCGAAGATGGCGCCCATGTTTATGAGGATGAGTGTTCGCAGCTACTTACATTTCAAGACGCAACCCTATGTTGATTAACAAAGGAGAAAACGCACCTCAACATTGGAAACCATCTCGTCTCGTATTCGCATCAGTTCGTCAATACCTGACACCGGGATAATACGGTGCATTATATCGTCCTGTTTGAAAAGGTCTGTAAGCATGCGAGCAGCACAGAGAGCATCGACGTCTGGAGCGACCAGCATGATGAGTGAACTAGCAGAGGATCGCGGTGAACTGCGATGCGTGGCCAGGATGTCATGGTAGGCTTGTTCGTATCCTCGCTTCGAGGGACTTTCGTACTGCGGTGGGGGAAGATAGACCATTTCTCCTAGCCCAGGGCAGGGCAACGAAAGGTGGGAAGAAAAGGGGAGGGGAAGGGATAATAGTTTGCCGCACTTAGACGCTGACTAGCGAGACGGAAACAAAGTGAATTGTTGTGTGTAGGTCAAACAGAGTCGCGTGACTGCACACGCGCCGGTGTCACGAATCTCGATTACCACGTGCCTGTGACATAACGCGATGCCAGCGTCGTTTATTCCGCCTGCCTTAGCGTTCATTAAAGTCTTTCCTTTTCGTCCATCCAACAACCTCGCTGGCCTTGATAACCTTGAGTACGAAAGTTTGCCCCTCAAAATCCCCAGTTTCAACTCTGTTATTATTCCCAACGCTCGAATCTGACGAGAGGCAGTTGAGCTTGAAACAATGGCCTTGAATCTTGATCGGCCATGCCTGATGGCCGCAGGAATGTACTGGAGTGTATCGCTGGTTTAGAAGACTGGTCTGCCTCTGACATGCTTTCAAGTATCTTGACTTCATGCAACTCGCAGGATTCCTACAAATGAAGCTTCATTTAGACTGTTGGCGCTTAAAGAATGAACGTCGTGGCTTATCATCATTGATATTGCGATAATCGTGACATATCGTGCTATCTCCCTCTCCTTACTGGATAACGGGGCATACGGAAGTTACATAAACTAAATCATCCGCTCCGTGGCTTGCGCGCAAAACGTGTCTAGACGTCTGCTTCCTCTGGCCACTTCCGACATGTATTGCCTGTATCTGCTGCATCGTGAGCCTTCCACCTGCCCACCATTCACCGGCCGACTACTTGCTGCTCCGCGCCTTCCTGTACTGCTCCTAGCTTTTAAACTCCTCGTCAGCTACCACTCCTAGCATAGTAGCCAACACCCGCAGTATCTGCACAATGAACTCTGTACGGGCTCTCCCAATGTTCCGTTCGTCTTCCCAGTCAACAGACCCAGACTCAGAAGTAGTTGTCGGCTGCTACAGGCGAACCGATGAGCCATGCATGCTCACATTCAGAGTTTGTACCATTCTCCAATCGATATTTTACTGCCTTCTCATATTTTCCGTACTCTTTTGCAGGTCGGGGATCCCGTATGGGCCCGCATTGACGGAGTATGGTCACTTGGTGTGGTTATAAGTGATTGCTATTTACAACAAGGCAAAGTGCGTTACTTTCATTGTCCTTCTTGGTTCGCGGTCTAACAACTTCAGCAGTGTGGAGGCCGCCCCATCCCTACTCACACTGTACTAACACGTGTTGGCTCGCTATCCGCACCACTCACGCCAATTCCATTATCAACGCTCTTCGGGACTCTAAAACCGGTTGACACGTATATGGCTTCTTTGCTTCATGCTGAGGGCAAGTTCCCGTCTTATGGCAATGATCGTGCAATAGTACTGGACCTCCAAATGACGGCACGGCAATGGATGGAGCAATGGCGTCGAGAAGCGAAGGCTCGAAGAGGCGGCAGGTAATGTGGCTTGAGCCTGCAGGTGGTTTTCTTTTCCTTCTTGACCTCTTTATGAATGGCCTGTAGACTTGTGGTTAATGTGACCTGGAGTCGTGTTACCTTCGCGAAGCCTACGTTGTGCACGCTTTCAGTACTGTTTAATTGTATAAGTGATACATAGTATATTAATATTGTATCTCTAATTACCTTTGAGCTTCTCAAGTTGTTTGGGTTTGGGCCGCGGATCGCCGTATGATCGACGCTCGTAATTGTATTACCGCGTGTACCGCTTACTTCAACACCTTACCTCTCCCACAATCATGGCATCCTTGCCCATCACCGCCCAAAATCTCATTGGGCTGAAAGGCGTCAAGAATGAGAATATCCACTCTACAATACTCTACAGCCTGGGTCTTCTTCCAGTCAGCTCTTTCAGCACGATGCAACCAGGTACCATTCACAGCTAGCCCAGAACGTGTTCTGAATCCCGAATTTTCGAACTATGTTGACCATCTTATGGAGCTGTGGAACGTTAAGGGCGTCTCGATGGCCGTCATTAAACCTGCAGGTGACGTTGAATTTGGTTCGTGGGGAAATAGGACTGAGGATGGTGAGCCCATGTCACCAGAGGTTCGTCTTTGTTTTGCTTCTGATGTTATGGGTGTTTATATAGCAAAGAATTAATGATTATTGTACTTTCACCAGACGTTGTTTGGGATAGCTTCGTGCTCGAAGGCGTTCCTTTCTGCATCACTAGGTGTTCTATTCGATGACTACGCACACGGGAGGAACACCACTCCGTTGCCAGACGGACTTCGAAAGCTTGATTGGGAAACGAAGATCAAGGACGTCCTTCCCAACGACGAGTGGAAGCTACAGGATGAATGGGCGACGGAGAAGGCGAATTTTAAAGATATTTTGTCTCATTTGAGTGGCTTGCCGAGGTTCGTTCTTATTCGTCTCTCTTTGATATCTTTACTATGAGAGAACGAAACTGAGGGTGAAGCGTTCTGTAGACATGACGCCTCGTATGGTCCCGCAGATTCTCCTGCAGACAATTTGCATAAATTGCGATACCTTCGACCTGCTCATGAGCTAAGGCAGAAGTTTTCGTATAATAATCAGGTCCGGATTTCACTGGTCTGACTTCATGCTTCATATTAAAGCCCAATGTACTTGACATTACAGATGTACGTCGTCGGGTCTCATATCCTATCCAAATACACCGGATCGCATGCGAACTATACTGCGGAACGTATATTCAAACCTCTCGGCATGGAGTCTACTACCTACTCTCCAGATGTGGCAGCCAAGTCTGGTAAATTGACGCACACATGGACAGCGCATGGACAGAGAATACCTTACTCGATTCTTGAAGAAGAGAAGGACTTGATAGCTGGGCCTGGAGGGGTCATCTCTAATGTTGTTGATCTGGTGAGCTGACTTTGTCTTATTTCTAGGGCACTGCTCGCTGGGACTAATCGAATATATAGTCGAAATGGGTAAAGATGCTACTTCACAATGGTTCTGCAACTGCAATGGATGGTCCTGGTGAACCACTCGTTTCTGTTCTTCCAAAGTCAGTGTTCGAGGCGGTGACAACTTCAAACACGATTGGTATGGGCCATCCGACGGCCCCGGAATTTTCTATTGTTGGATATGGACTTGGTTGGCAACGTGCGTCGTATCAAGGGCATGATGTCAGTTTCTACTTGCTACTCCTTCTAATACGAACGTTGTTTCTTATAATGGCATAACAGGTTCTTTCTCATTCAGGATCTATTCCTGGATTGACCAGTCATATATCATTTTATCCAGATGACGGCTTCGGCATAGTAACTCTACTTAATACCGCTGACAAGGATAGAGTTGCACTTGCTCTTCATTATCGAGCTGCGGAGGATATTCTGGGCTTACCGCATAAGTTCAGTGCCGAGGAGTGCGTCATCCAAATATTTCGTTATAATCACTTCACCTTGGACTAAATCTCTTCTATTTTTCAGGCCGCCAACCCCTCCAAGTCCACCGGGTACCCCAAACACAAGCACCCCTCTCCCACTGTCAGCATACAGTGGATTATACTCCAACCCAGGCTATGGTGTTTTCGTACTCTGTGACCCAGAATCAACTTCACACTACTGCGACTCCGTCCTATCCGACTTCCGCGCAGTCGACGCAGCTCAAAGTCTTCCATTCCCACCACAAACCGACGTACCTCAACTATTCGCAGCATGGCCTCGAATTTGGTCATCCCATGTCCGACTTGTTCACGCCGCGAATAACACAAACAAGTTCGATATCTCGTTCACTAGGTTGTTCCCTGAAGGATACGGTGCTTCGGACACCGCGTTTGAGGTATATGAAAGCGATAGGTATGAAGGACAGGTTGAGTTTGTTGTTGATGAGGAAGGGATGTCTGTGATTGGATTTGGTTATTTTGGTGTGGGTGATATGAAAGGGAATAGAGAGGAGGGCGTGAGTATTGAGGATGGATCTATTGCTTGGTTTACGAGGGTATGAAAATGAAGGCTATTCCTTTCCTCAATGAACGGGGGGATTGATTACAGAATTGGTTGTACTCCTTTGGACTGGGCAATTATCGAGTGAATGCGAGCTGAACGAGATACAAGTCTTTTTCGTCGCTTAACTACGGATAGTGTTGTTCGCAGTTATCTGTGCAGTCTGTCTCACATGCTCCAAACACGCCGTAAAGAGATGGTCGTCTGCATCATCCTGCTATCACTCGTCACAGCTTACCATGACCTCAACACAGGTCACTTCGAGTCCCATGGTGATTATTGAGGATCGGTGAGTGACTGAATTGCCTTGGGCTCGGGTGAAGTAATGGCTCTGAGAGCTCATGGCAATGCACTGGCAGATTTCTCCTTTTAAAGCGTACGTAAAGCCGTCACTGATAAATACCTATTCTGACTGCTTTTACAGAGATTGTAGTCGACTTCACTCGTTCACGTCCAAATCGCAAACTTCGAATCAAGCTCAAGGATGAATTGGGAACGCAATACGAATCGAAAATGTTTGAGCCGGGAGAAGCTTTGCAGTGGAACTGCGAAATGTATACGGCCAGCATTAATCCATTCATTATTCACAGTACTAAAATACATTATTGTCAAGATACATAAAATCTCCGAGCGTAGTTACAGTGACAATTCAAAGCTTCGGTCGCACGTTCAGAAGAAATCAAGCGGTCGAATTACGAATAGACTTTGGCTCGACCGATTTCCGTGAGAATTGCACAGCCGAACGAACTGGTATTTGGTTACTTTCAGAGTGTTATATAAATCGCTGACAGCGTGTTCAGGTGTGAGTGAAGGTGTTGCCATCAAGTTAACGTTCGGAATGCCAGGAAAGGTAGGACAGGGCAATTCACAAAGCAAATGGAAATTCGTGATTGTACCTTTAGAATATCAATTCTGCTCGATTGCTTGCCAACAAGGCTGTTTCTGCAGTTTCAACAAAGATATCTATGCTAGAAAAGATGGAAAAGGTCCGTGAGTACTTTGATGTTGTACTGAGAATTGAATTAGCAAGCTCCGAGGTGGGAATGCGGTTTATGTTGCAATATCTGTGGCTAAACAATTGTGGACTTCATGCAGGTTCATCCCTATGTTGAGGCTACTGCTAGCGGCCTTGACGCAGCCTTCAAGGTTTGAGCCGACTAGTTATAGTGTACTACAACTAATGTTCCTTCAGAGATTCCAAGAAATACCAACATGTCATCGCGAGTTTGTGGCCATCATGGAAGATGTCGTTTTGATACTGCCCCTATTGGAATCTTTACACGACCGCATTGAGGATACTGCAGTACTTGATATACTTAAAAGCTTCATTGATATTGTCGAACGTTTGACCCGGGATCTGGACCGTTATTCTTCTAAGACATTAACCAGTGCGTTACTAGTAACAGATTCCTGTAATTCGCATGACTGAACACTTGTGAACAGACTTCCCGCTAGACAACTGGTACAGATCAAAGCAGGATGAAATCACAGCATTCAAGAACCAACTGAATCTGTTGTGTTCAACCTTGAACACTGATAGTACCAATGACATCAGTGAGTCTCCGCCTTATTTGATGGACCACTGCTGATTGTTTTTACTCCAGAAAAAGAAAAAGATCTACCGGAAGAAGAAGAAAGTGCTCTCTGGCAGCTACGACCGCCTGCAAATAGCTCATTCGATCCGAAACGCTGCTGCCTTGAAGGCACAAGGGTTGATGTGCTGCGAACAGTCAATGAGTGGACACGTTCGACAGAACAATGTGGACAAATTTACTGGATTCACGGTGTTGCCGGATGTGGGAAGACGTCAGTCGCAGCGTCTATTTCAGCCGAGTTAGATTCGCGCAAGGCTCTGTCTGGTTCATTTTTCTGCAGCAGGGACATTCCAGAGTGCAGGAGTTCAATCAGATTTGTTCACTCTCTCGTGTATTTCCTGGCTAGAGCTTACCGTCCTTTCGAGGATTCTCTTCTTCGGCTACTTAGTGACGATCCTGAGCTCGTGGAGAAGCCATTGTCGACCCAGTGCAAAGCGTTGCTGCCATGTCTTCGTCTGAAGGCGTCTGCTGACGCGCAGCCTAAGCCGATCGTCCTCGTCGTCGATGCTTTGGACGAATGCGAGGACAGCCATAGCATATCCTCGTTCATTGTGAAAGTTTTAAAGCTAATACCATTTATAAAAATTATCCTGACCAGTCGGCCCCTCGCACGGATTCAGGATGCCTTGAAATCACTCGAAGAGCGGGAGTATAGGGTTTGCGATTTGTTCAAGGTGGATACTTATACCGACATCCTCCACTACGCGCGTGAAGAATTTAAGGCTAGCACGTGTCTGCCCCGAGATTTCCAGGATGATCAGATCGTCGTCCTTGCACAGAAGGCGTCAGGGCACTTTTTATGGGTCGTCACCATTCTGAAACACATCAGCACTTCGCCTTGGAAGAAGGAGATATTGAGAGATACTATTAGCTCGGCTCGCTCACATACATCCTCGGAAGAGCAACTTGATGCTGTGTACCAGCGAGTGCTCGACGATGTCTGCGAGGATTCTGCGGAACAGACGGATACGGTCAAACTACTCCTTGGACTCGTTTTCGTGACATCGAGAAACAGACCGATACCCGCGAGGGCGCTGTATACATTTGTCCCTTCCGATATCAGACTCGAGGACTTTCAAAGCATGCTGCAGGGTTTAGGCTCAGTTCTCTACGAGGAGTCTCAAACAGGTGTTATTCGAGCGTGTCATCCCTCATTTTTGGACTTTATCGGGAGTGCGAGAGCGAAGCGATATGAGGTTGAAACAGCAATATTGGACGCGAATATGGCGAAGAAGTGTCTCGATATTATGGCTTTTGGACTCAAGTTCAACATTTGCAGTCTAGAATCTTCGTATCTTCGTAATGATGAAGTTCCTGATCTATCAGAGCGCGTTGACCGCGAAATTTCTAAACAGTTGCAATATAGCTGTCTCTACTGGTTGGACCACCTGTCCAGGTCTCAACTCGATGGAACAGGCAGAATATCAATAACGGAGAAGCTTCGTGAGGTATTTTGCCGGTTGAAGTCATTGTATTGGCTAGAAGTGTTGAGCCTCATGTCCGAGCTAAAGACGGCAGTATCGAGTCTTCGAGACGTTCCTCGTTTGCTCAAGGTTAGTTCTGAGCTTTATATAGAATCTTCATGTCACATCTAATGAAATGCCAAAGCTCATAAGCATAGACGACGAGCTAGGCACCATCATGAGCGATTTATACCGGTTTGCAATGGCATTCCACGAGCCGATGGCAGTCAGTGCATCACATATTTATATTTCGGCCCTACTCTGGGCGCCGTCCGAGTCTGTCATTGCGCAATTACACCGCGGAATTTTCACCAGTAGCAAGTTAGTTTTGGAAGGGCTCGAAAAGCATTGGCCAATTATGTTGCGAACGTTATCGGTAGGGTCTGAGGTTTACTCAGTGGCATATTCGCCGGACGGACGTCACATCGTCTCTGGATCTCTGGATAATGCCATTCATGTCTGGGATGCCGCAACCGGTATGCCTGTCGGTGAACCATCCCAGGGACATGAGAAAAAGGTCAACTCGGTTGTGTTTGCCCCAAATGGATGTCGTATCGTCTCTGGATCTGATGACTGCACCGTTCGTATCTGGAATGTTGAAGCTGGTACGCCTCTCGGCGAACCACTTCATGGGCACAAATTTCAAGTCCTTTCCGTCGCATGCTCTCCGGACGGGTGCCATGTCATCTCTGGATCGTGGGACAAGTCTATCCGTATCTGGAACACTGATACGGGTGCTCCTGTTGGTGAACCCCTCCGTGGTCATAATGGCGTTGTAAACTGTGTCGCGTATTCCCCAGACGCGCGTTACATCGTCTCTGGATCGTACGACAGCACGGTGCGCGTTTGGGACGCCGCTACTGGTAGACCCGTGAGTAGACGGCTTCAAGGGCATAGCCAACAGGTTAGCTCCGTCGCATATTCCTCAGACGGACTGTACATTGCCTCTGGATCGCACGACAATACCATTCGCATCTGGGATACTGGTTCATACAAACCAGTTGGTGAGCCGTTTCGTGGTCACAAAAGTGCTGTCAATTCTATTGCATATTCTCGAGACGGGCGCCGCATTGTGTCTGGATCTGCTGACAAGACTATCTGCATTTGGGACGCTAAGACGGGCATTCCGATCAGTGAACCGCTCTGTGGCCACGAAGGTTTTGTTGAGTCCGTTTCATATTCGCCGGACGGTCGTCACATTGTCTCCGGGTCTGTTGACAAGACCATCCGCATCTGGGATACCGAGACAGTTACGAGTACCCTTGTTCCCTACACTTTGGAGGGCCAGAGTGTTGACGCTACGTTGAGTGATCTTATCAATCTCATCCGGGATACCAGGACTGGTGAATTGTACCAAGGGCATGAAGATAACACTGATCCTATTGCCTATTCACCAGATGGACGTTACAGTGTCACTGGGTCTGATGGTTGCACCATCCATATCTGGGATATTGAGATGGAAGCACCCGTGGGTGAGCCACTCCAAGGACATAATCTACCTGTCTGTTCCGTTGCATTCTCCCCAGACAGTCGTCATATTGTTTCCGGGTCAGAAGACGCAACCATGCGTGTCTGGGATGTTACGACTGGTGGTATTATCGGTGCACCACTTCGAGGGCATGAAGACCGAGTCCATATTGTTATTTATTCGCCGGACGGACGTCACATTGTTTCTGCATCAAATGACAAAAGCATTCGCATCTGGGATGCCGAATCCAGCATCCTTGCAGGAGACTTGGACCAAGCCCAGGATGGTTGGATTGGATTCTCACAGGATGGGAAGTATACTTTGACTAAATCTAACAGAGATAATAAACTTGTGAGAATTCCTCCATTTATTCACATTGATGGATGGATTCGAACCTCGGATAGCAGACTTCTGCTGTGGGTTCCTCATGAATATCGAAACAGAGTTTGTGATATGAGCCTTGCTTCCTTTTCGCACTATGCACCTAGCCACCCTGTGAGGATCGATTGGGCTAGACTACCACATGGTACAACATGGACATCTGTAAAGATAGATAATTAGTTATAGTTGAACTATTAGTTTTGTTTCTGTCATTTGTCTACAGAATCAAGAAGGAACGTATCTTCCCTTACCTTCCCTTTTTAGAGACATTCTTCTGTTGACCTTTTCTTAAGTAACTAAAATTTTTGGTTTACTGAATGGTTCGTACTTTTAATGATTACCTCGAGTGAATCTGGGACGAAAGAATTATACATATTTAATTTTAAAGTCTCCACTCTTCAGGTCTTTGTCATCTTATGACGTAATCCTTATATGAAGATCGAAATGTCGCGTCTAAGTTCTGACAAGTATCAAACTGTTACTCTGTTTTACGCTCTACTATTTATTGTTTCCCAGTCTCTTTCCAGCTTTTCCCTGTATTTTGGATACTATCTGAACCTTTTGTCTGCTCTAACAGTAATAAGATGCCGGAGCTCAACGCGAAGCCGGAAAACATGATGCATCTACTACTACATCCAGGACTGGTATTAGATTAGCATTGTTGTCGATGATGAATTTGGTATTCTACTGCTGCATTCAAACGATTAGGTTATAGGGATATCTGCTAGATTCACGTCGGGACATTCTTATATCAAGGTCGATACGAGTTGTGACTGGTCAGTGCTTTGTATACTGCATTGAAGACGGGACTAAAGTTGCTGGGCTGACAGCTCCACAGAGCACCCGTCTCACTCAAGAATCGTCTTCACTCACAAAGGCTCAAGTCTCGCCTACTCACCTACTCACTCTCTACCATCATGACCAACCTCAAGGATCTCTTCCGGGCCAAACTGCGGAAGAACGACAAGCACCTCGGCGACGCTATGGGTTTTCCTGCCTCCGATCCTTTTTTTGTCAGTATGGTCAAGGATGCAAGGTCCAAGGGAACCAGTATTACCAACGGGTCAGACAACTCTTCAGAGAGTGTCGCGACTCGAGGCTCAGGGACTACTAGGATCTTCCTTGCTGCTAAATGTCTATTGGCTTCTAGACAGTTGAAGAGGCCAAAGATCAAGCGGTCGCAAAGTCTTCCTGGAATTAAGATTCACCGTTGTGGGCGGTCGAATCTTTTGGATCCATTACGCAGGAAACATCGTCCTCGTCCACTTATCAACAAGACGCTTAGTGAAGCCGACATTCGGTGTCTGCGTTCGGACAAAGCACCTCTCTCCGCCTTGTACAAACACCGCCTCCGGGAATATCGTCTTCTTAAACAAGAGCGTATCCTGAAAACGAATTACAGAATTCCACCCTCAAGCTTAGAGGGTAGAGGGGCAGGAGGAACTGGACTTCGTAGAGGACTAGGGATTCCAAAACATGGAGATATGTCTAAAGCACGATACGCGAGGAAGAACGTCTCCGAGCCTGCGGGAGTATGTATGACAGACTTCTCGTACATCTCTCCCGACATTGTGTCCCCCGCTTTACAAGAAGAGCTTCGTCTGAAGGGGTATACGCGTTCCGTCCTGGGAAGGATATTAGGACCGAATCGACGTGGACGGATCTCGTCAGCGGGTATGACTCCACCGTACCGCGACATAGACCCGTTGGACGAATTCGGGAGGTCACTGAGTCGCTCACTTGCACTCGGGCTTTATGGAGAGGAGTTCGAGAATGGGGAGAGTCTCGAGGAGTACGTCGAGTCGATCCCGTCTCGGTGGTGGAACTCTATCCTCGCTATTCCCTGCCCAATTCGATTTGGTAGGAACCAATTGGCACGTCGCTGGACGATGGCGTTCTACCTCTTCCTCACCTCACTAGGCTTCCTATTCGAAGCCGTCGCGCTCTCCTTCGGACTGCTTGAAAGACGTCGTCGTGGCGATTTCGGTGCGAAGCCGAACACGAAGAAGGATGCTACTATGATTTTGGCGACTGCGATGACTATGGGTATTTCCCTTGTCGCTATTTACGTCCTCTTTGTGTTTTGGACGCAGGTGGAGTGGGCGCTTGGGAGGAGGACGTCAGCGGTTTTGTTCCCAGGACAGGCATTGCTTCTTGTTTGATTTGATAGGTCTTTGATGATGGACTCGTCGATTTCTTCAAGTTCTTCGTCCCCCCTCCCCCTCCCTTGCCTTCCTTTTCATGTTTTGATATCGTTTGCTTGATTGATTGAGAGTGCTCGCCTTCGTTATATCATGTATGGTGCATTGCTTTATCCTGTATCCGAGTTCGTAAATGCATTCCTGTTTTGTAGGGCTATCATCTATGTATGTTGTTGCCTATCTTCTACACCAGGCTTACGAGTCAAAACGTGCTGTGACTATCGAGGGAATGAGGGGGTTCCAGAACCCATAGCAGCCGTCGAGTCATGACGCTAATAATAAACATAATAAAAAACGAAACTAAGTACCTCTGTTGCGTATGATGGTTTTAACGTATGAAGAAGTTTCGTTGCTCCTTTGCGGACAATCACTGAAACAATGCAGCGATTACTGCGAACAAAAGAAGACTCGTGTATTTCGGGAAGGAAGTGAAATGAGTAGGAGTAGTGTGATGTATCATGTATCATTGCATGTCTATCTTTTGTTGAGTACGTCCATGTGATAGAACAGAAGAAAAACAAAACAGGTATTAGGGGAAGAAAGGGCGGGGATTAATGTGCTTTCTCCACACCCTTCTTCCCGCTTTTACTTTTCGAAGGCGCAGCAAGTCCCGCAACTACCCAGGCACCAAAAATCAACCCAAGTAAGGTTATCGCACCACGTCGTTCTTCCTCATCAAGTGGACGAGACACTGTCGTCCTCTTCACCGCAAATGACTCCTGATTCGGGGAGACACCCAAAACATTATGCGGAACTCCGAGGTCATCTAGAACATCCCCGAGCAAGCCGTCGTATTTCCTTTGCGCAACTGATGACGAAGAGGGAGAAGAGGAGGGAGCTTCGGAGGAAGGAAGGAATGTATTGGATGCAGGAGACATCGCGAATGTCGGACCTCCAGCGATGTGAGTCTCGGCGCCTGCCATGAGTATTATTTTCGGAGTGGAGGAGTCTAATGAAGCTGCGCCTGTGCCTGCGTTTCCTTCACGTTTCTTTGCGGAGGAGTCCCAGAAGTCAGGTACGAATGGCTGCATCATTAATCAAATCAAATCATGTGAATATTGGATCAGATGAATATAGAGGATAATAGGGAATGGACGAGAAGAAAGAGAACGAAAGACAGAAGGAGAAAAAGAAGGGTAGAAAGATGTGATCGCAAGATGAAAATGGACGTACCACTTGAACAGCACGCTGCGGTGGCGGCTGCGACAAGTCCGGAAGCTTCACATCAAAGGTGATAGGAGCGAAACGTGTGGTGGCATCAATACTCGAAGCAACTTCAGCATGGGAAGACGATGAGCTCGATACGCTGCGCGCTTGTGACTGATGATGACTCGGCGCGGGGGAGGAGGGCCCAGGCGTGTTGGAGCTCGAAGCAAGCATTGTCTCTGAGGCAGAACGCGCATCAGCCTGCTGGATGCGCGTGATAAGTGTCGCTTTCGCGCCAGAACTACCTCAATCGGGAGTTACTGAGATTAGATTTAGGAAGATGGTGAGAATAGGAAGAAGCGTACGCGGATAGCCCACGGGCGCGTAATTCTGAGCGAAGCTCGGCGACTGTCTTGTCCTCGTATGTTTTGGAAAGCAGAACACTGCTAACGAACGATCGTCGAGCATGCTGCGGCAAGTGCCGAAGACGATAAGACGTGCGCAATGCCGTACGAAGCATGACGACTGTCAATAGAGTCGTTAGAGGAGGTAGAGTGCTGTTTGGTGCAGCGGGGGACGACCCGATGAGTGACGAAAGGCAAGAAAAATGGATAAAGCGTTGTCACGTGATGTTCCAACTTTGGCCGAACTGAATTGATTTTTTTGCCGCTAACGCTTACTACTGACTGGCAACCTGCGCTTAATTGGCTTCGTGTATACAGCGACGTCAGCATCAGCATCGCATACATCGATTGCAATCGCAGGGCGTGGGCTGTGGGCACGCGTGTAACGGACAAGCCGTTCGGGCGACGAGCCCCAGCGGATTAAAGTATAATATAATAGGGCTTGCCTCGTGTTTAGGTCGTGGATTGACTCCTGTTCGGGCAACTGGGTCCCTGCTCCATGCCCATGCCCATGCCCATGCCCTTGGACCGACAGTGATCTGTTAATCTCTCGTGTTCTCTTCCACGCATTTGCCTCCTCTCGCGTAGCACAGGCCGTGGCTGGTCATGCTTCTCTCCCCCGCGTACGAGTCACATTTCCATTCCCTATTATCTCTTTCCATCTAAGCGCCTCCATTCCACTTTATACTTATATTATCTCTCCTCGACTCTTCCTTTATAGGTCCACCGACACCTCCCTTCCATCCGCAGGCAGCATCTGGTCGAAGCTCACGAAGAAAGGCGGTAACAATCGTGACGGCGACAAAGCCCTCCAGCAGGCTCAGATGGCTCTCGCCCGCCAACGTCTCGTCACTCTCGTCTTTGGCGACATGGAAACAGTCAGGATGGTCCGTCCCTGTTCTCGCCTTCTACAGCCGATTAGTACATTTCTGACAACGTTATTTTGGTCTAGCTTCCAAATACCTTTGCGGTACGATCATGCGTGTAGCATTGGCATGTTTAACTTGTGCTCATCTCAATCGCAGGAATTGGAGACTCTGGCCCGAGACTGGGTTAAACCGCCTCCCGACGCAAACTTCTCACTACGCATACCCACCGAATACGCCTCGTTTCAAGCCTCTGTACGCATCTGTCAGCATTATCTCCGTTATCCTGACTCACGCATATATGTAGCGTTTCATCAGTGGACCTTACATCTGGGTGCGTGTCGTTCTCTGTTACACGAGTTCACAACGAGGCTTACCGTTTCTTTCGCATGGTTAGCTTACGTCCGAGGACTCGTATCAAATCGCTATCTTAGGTGTGCAAGGATCGAGAGTCGAAATCTATAGCGATGCTCCGCCTCCGCCAGATGAGCCTCCGTAAGTGATACCCACCTATCATGTCTGGTTGTATGCTCACAATAATCATCGTAGGCCACCTCCGTGAGTTGATTAGTTAAGAATAAAGGCCAAACTTAATGACTGAAATGTTTGCACAGTCCACCACCAGTCCTGGAAATGGACGGTATCTTCAACCTCGAACTCGAAAAGAACAAAATGGTTGGAATCGACGTGACAGTCAGCTCAGATGAACTCGATATGGCACGTATGGAAGATGGTACAACCGTAGCAGGTGTCTTCTGGGGAAAGCTAGACATCGTACACGACGGCGATACACATAAAATGGAATTCAGCGGCACCCGCTTACAAGATCAGACTTATAACCCGGACTTGCTAGTAGACCAACGGGTACTCTCCAAGTTAACAGTCGCTGCGAAACCAGCGACAGCAAAATGCGTGTTGAGTATACTTGCGCCGAGTCAGCAGTATTGTGAGGTCAACGTGACCTTCTCGCCGGCTTGGAAAATCGGGATGACTTGGCCTCCGGCGGAGAGTGTTACTGAGGATAGGTTTAAGTATTTTTTGAGAGTGCATCCTGGTGGTGCGCTTGAACATTTTGAGACGGAGTCCGTTGTTACGTCTATCTATTATGAAGCGATGTACGTTCCTCCATTGGTATCTTCGAGTTTCTATTTCACTCACTGATACCTCGTCTATTCAGGCCGGATGCTACGATGTTCGACCCCATATCCCTCGTATCCCCACTCAACAGCTTTTGCATGCCTTTCCGAGACTTCGTCCCTCACCTAGCCAAAGTACTCGAATCACTAGGCTTAACGCTTCAACTCCGAACTAACTTCATCAAGTACGTATCCTCTCCACCATCTTTCCTCATACCATCCCCTTTCTTCTGTACCAAATGTTACAATAATCATACTAACCATCCCATACTTCGATCTTTCACGCAGCTCGCACATGTCCGCCTTCAGCGCCCACAAACACATAGCCTACCGATTCATGTCCCCAGGTCGACTCGCACGCGCAATCGACATCTCCGTAACACACGACCCCTGCGTCTGGACTCGAATCTTCCTTATGTTCCGAGGGATAGGAGATGAAGAGTTACCAGAGTTTGCACAGGCAGGTGAGAAAGAGGCGTTGCAGCATAATTGGCGGGAGGTTGTAGGGTGGAGTGAGGCGAGTAAGGACCCACATCAGTTTAGGGTGCTTGAGGTTAGTTTGTTGGAGTGTACGTGATAGGCTGGAAAGCTGGGTGGACGAATGGACGAGTTGAGTGACTTATTCGTCTATTTGATCTTTTGTGGGTGGGGAGATGATATGGGGGAATAAGTTTCTGTTACTTGCTTTGTTTTATTGCCTATCTAGCTTTCATGCTTTACTCCTCGTCATCTTGCCATCTTGTCTTCTTGCTACATCTCATCATGTTGTACTCACCTTTTCTTCACTGTATATGATTGCCTTCTCCGATTCTCTGCTTTTCTCTGCTGTCTTTGTTACTTGTTCCTCATTGCTT
The DNA here is from genome assembly GCF_000271605.1 of Fomitiporia mediterranea MF3/22. Classification (NCBI taxonomy): domain Eukaryota; kingdom Fungi; phylum Basidiomycota; class Agaricomycetes; order Hymenochaetales; family Hymenochaetaceae; genus Fomitiporia; species Fomitiporia mediterranea. The sequence continues at coordinate 2,536,302 of NW_006760392.1, read as the reverse complement.
GCCTTCCGGAATTTCCTAGTCTTAACCATCGTTTTTTTTCGTCTTTTTGTTGTTGCTAGTGATACCTCCGTACACCTAAGTAATACTAAATTTCAGTTCTTTTGTTTGTTCTTTGTTTTTGTTTCAACGTTAAACTTTATCCATCTGCTGCTTCTTGTCTTTACATCACTTGACTTGGCTCCTCTGCGTCTTACGTTAGTGGTTTCTACGTGTATCGATACACTGCCTCTCGTTTATATGATTGGTTTCTTGTTTTGCCGGTCTGACTGTGTGGTTAAACAGGTTTGTTTGTTTGTTTGCAGTGCTACAATGGCATTAACAGTGCATGTAGATAGAAAAATAGAATTTGCTCAGGTGCAATGCAGGGTAACAAGACATAGAATTATACTACCAAACAAACAAATGGTGTCAGCACAGGCCTAGCTAAGGTTATCAAATTATTAAGGTGGTAATGGTTTTGGAGGGGGGGGGGAGGATGATATCTATCCAAAGATTGCCCTGTGTCAAGAACAGAAATTCATAAACCCCGGAAAGATGAAATAGAATACTATAAGCATGTTAAAAAAATCGGACCGCATAAATTCAACAACAGCATAATAAACTCCTGAGTCCTCCCTTCTTCGACGGCCCATGTTCCTCACTCTCTCCTTCTCCAACCGCTTCAACATCCTCCCCTTCCAAATGCTCTCCCTGCTCAGCAAGCGGTCGTTCACCTCCAACCCCATTGCCATCCCTATTTCTACTCTTACCCTTCACCTTAACATTCACCTCCGGCCTCGGCACGTCAAACTCACAAGCATACCGTCCCAAGGGTGAGAGTAACGTCCCCATCGCGCGATGACACTCGACGGTGAAAGGCTGGAGTGGGTATCGTTCGCCGTCGATTGCGAGGTTGCCTGTGGTATCGTGTGGGGTTATACGGAAGGCGTGGACTTTGAAGTAGTGTTGCTAAGGAGAGATTTGTGTTAGTTTGGTTGAAGGGCTTAGATGAGATGGGAGGATAGGATGGAAGTGAGATGGGGGGAGGACGTACAGTGTCTAGCCAGAATGGTACACCTTTCTCGGCGCCGTCGATTGCTTTAAGGAGTTCTCCTCGCGAGGTCTAGCATGAGTCGTTGGTAGGTAAGGACCCATTGCAGCTGCGTACAGATAGAGATATATGCTTACGAGTTCTTGAGCAACGATATCAATCAAGCCATCTGAAGCGTGTGCGACAGGGAATTGCATTAGATCACTACAAAAAGTCATGAATTGAGTTTCTCAGTTTTCAGTCGTACCGGGAAGAACAACTTACCGGGCTACATATGGTGCGCTCCCCGCGCTATACAAATGGAAGAAACGTCAGAACACGTCCCACGAAAGCCACAATCGAAATGGAAAAAAATAATAATCACGTACTAGAAGTAAACAAGCGGTTTGTCAAACTTAATCCAACCCTCATCCGATCCCTCACGAGAACTCTCTGAGTGCATCAGCACAGGCAATGCATCTGCGCTGACGTCGTGCACAAGTGTCTCTAGCTCCTCCGTATGCTGAGCGAGCCAATGCTCTTCATTGCGTGTACGGAACTCTTCAACCATCCGGTCCTTATCTGATTCGGCTAGCTTGTATTCAAGTGTCAACGGACATGGTTTCAACTTCAAAACTGAGATATTCATTTGTAAGCATACTGCAGAATTATTGAGTGGCGAGATACAAACCTCCGTATATGTATCCGAGTATGAAGCGTATGTCACCCATCCATCGTAAAGGCTCGGTACCTGGCAGTTAATATAACGTTATTATTATTTCGGGGAGCAGTATCATGTATACTCACCAAGGTCAAGGTCAGCCATTAGACCCAAGGTGATTGAGAAATAGGCAAAGACCCGCTTGTCTCCCAATGTGATTGAGAAGATGTCCTGCTTCATCTGTTTACCTGAAAGTATGATTTCAATATTCGTATTTGGGGGGGGGGGGGAGTATAGTTTTCAAACGTACCTTTTATGGCATTTAGGCAAGCTATTGCAACGTCAAAACCATCCTACGCGGTAGTTCAGAGGCGTACGATATAAATATATGGTAGAACAAACCTCGAGGCCTAAAATATTAAGTGCCATGCCGTTTGCAGAACCAGTAGGTATAGGTGCTACGGGAATCGCAAAAGCTCCCAACGGATCTTTGTGTTCTGAAAAGCCGTTGTAGACTTCGTGCAGTAGACCATCACCAGACAGCAGGACCAGTGCGTCATATTCAAGTGAAAGCTCTTTGGCTAATTCTAACGCATGTTTCGCTCGTTCTGTGACTGAGTAAACGCGTCAAATAGGTATTTTTATGTTTTGAGAAAAGAATCAATATACATGTGGTATCGATGGAACAGCGAGCTGCACGAAAGATGGGTTCGACAGTCTTCTCGTATATCTGTCTTGCTTTTCCCTAAAAAATAATAATTACGATGAAGCGATAGTGATAATAAGTAAATTCCTACGAACCCGACCACCGTGAGGGTTGACTAATATTCTCAGCCGTCGTTGTCGTCCAATACCTAAGCGCACTCGTTATGAGCTTTCCAAGATGAAATCGAGTAGTCAACGACATGCCTTTATATGCCTCAGCCATGACTGCCTCACACCAAGCCTTCGCTTCATCATTGCGAGTGCCGTCTATTTTCCAAGACGCGCGAACCAGCGCAGACTGTTTTCCCTTCTTCCCCCGGTTAATATATGACAACTCTAACTCGTTGTCCTTAATTTCTGCCCATATGACATTGTATAAGGGTGTATTCTGCAGAGCAGAAGCATCTGTGAAATATACGGAAAACGCGCTTGTGAGATCAGTACGACGCGTCACAAGCGAAACGGACTTACGCGACGCGGAAACTTGGCCTTCAGCCGTCAGACTGAGGGTTACAGGCTTGCCTTCAACTAAAATGTTGATTTCCTTTGACGTCCTTGCTTGGGTATCATCCGCCATGGTGGATGGACCGTCGATGTAAGAGTAGATGAGTAGTCTTACGGGAATCAGAAGTGCTCATCTTGAAGAACACCCGGAATTTCGGACTTTGCAAACCTGTGCATGGCACTGCGGGCGTTCCGTGATGCATCATCAAAACCTTGTCTTTCTTCTTCGCACGCTCTTGTTCCCGAAACCATATTCATGGCATGGCAGTCATGGCTACAAAGTCAATCTGGCAAACAGTGAAACACTACATACTTAGTAGTCACCGAATACTGTACTGAAGCACATTATTACACAAAATACGGTTCCTCGGTCTCCATTCCCTTCCATCCAAACCCAGAGCCAATCCATTTTGCAAATTTTGGAGGCATTATGATTACAGTCTGGCAGTTGTTGACGTTCTGCTATCTCCTGGACTACTTGCTCTCTTGAAAATTACACTTTGCGACACGAATGGCATTTCGAAAATTCCTTGTTCTTTGTCAATCCAGACGAGCCCGTCTCCACGTTTTATCATGGCCCTAATCTGATCTTTGACTTCTTCCTTCTCAGCCTCGGGAAGGACTGCTATGCCGCTCCAGGTCATGAAAAGTGCGACTATACTGTCGAGAGTCCTCGGCTCGGAATACCTAATAGTTGTCTCTTCAGGCGACCCGAAGTTTTGCTTGTATACTGGCAGGTCAAAAATCTCGCGCCATCGTTCCATGTTCTTTCCACTGCTTGGACTATTTTCTCTTTTCGGCAGACACGCATCGTAGCACTGTTTCAGCCAGGCGGCTCTAGACCTATAAATCAAGTCAGCCCTTCCACCGAGATTCGTAACGTAGACTGCACGAACGGGTCTTCTATATTCCAAACGAGGCAGACGACACCATCGGGTTTCAGGATACGTACGAACTCATTCATTGCTGCTTCAAAGTCTAGGCACCAATGGATGGCCTATGCGGTAAATGTCAGTACCTCATATGGAACATGTACATAACTGATGAGTACAACATACCGTCGCAACGACGACCAGATCTGCCCAGTTATCCGGTACTCCCGTATTATCAAAAGTGCCATTTGCCAGACTGACACGAGGATCGTCCATAGTTCTCGTAAACACAACTCGCATCCCTTCGTTAGGTTCCACGCATTTCAGTTCCGCAAGACACTTCTTCCACTCAAGGTTCGCTACAAGTGACTTGGTAAATTTCCCAGTGCCACTCGCGATTCTAACAAGTTTCGTCAAATATCATGAGCAAAGTTCGTGTATTCGAGCGAAATGAATAATTTACTCTACGATTCTCAGTTTATCTTTTACGCTGAGTGCAGTCCGGATATGAGTCACTACTTCTTTCGGATAATACGGGCGCACCCTGGATAAACTAGACGTGAGCGGCAGAAACTCGTGCAGGTGTGAGTTCCCTTACGCGTCGTACAACTCAGCTTTGGTCGCTCCAAAGCCAGCTTGAGATACGGGGTGGACTTTAGGCGGAATAGAGGACGTCATAAATAGCTTTCAGGGATCTGAGAGGTCTTGATTAGAGACGTACTGGGAGAGCTGTTTGGGGCTCCTTTTATACCCATGACTGATCCCCTTAAACCTCAATCTTAACGATTCTTCGGAAGATATTTTACGCTCCTCGCGATAGCACCGCTCCCTGTATAGGTGGGCAGAATGAAACATATTCCGTTTTCTTCAGGCGGAGTGAATTATCGTTCAGTACGAGAATATTCAGTTTCTTTCCATATTCAGCAAGAAAGTTATTCCATTCTCGGGGCCGTGAGGATAAACATTCGGATTCGGTTGTGGCCCCTATCCCGATCTTCCGAGTTGAACGACACGATAAATGATACTTCGAAAGAAGTTTATGAGGAGTGTCGCTATCTCTGAGCTCAAGGACATGGCGTCACCCACTCCTCATCCAAACTGGATGAATTTTCATACGGTGGACGGAGGGTGGGAATCACGAGGTGGAGATTCCTAAGGACGCCTTTACAAAAACAGCGAAACTTTCCCTCGTATGCTAATGAGATCCGTGGCTTGGTCTCTGGGACGCTGTCAGCTCTAACTACAGCATACGAAATACGAGATGTTTCTAGTGAATTCAAATTGCATCAGATGTACGCGTTTTCTTGGCGTACGCACTGGGAGGCTCTATTCGTCGATGGCAACTCAGGAGGCGGTTCTAGATAACTGGATAAAAGATATTCGCGGAGCCGTAAATGTCTATGATGACGAGATCTCGAGGACGAAAGTTCGTGATCTGTACTATACTTTGCCTACGCGTAAACCTGAAGACGTCCCGCCTCGTAATGCGCCCATATCTCCGCTACATTATCTTGCGTTCTTTCATCCTCGTTTGGAAGAGAAACAACTTGCTTCAGACTTGACGGAGACGGATTTTCGACCTCCATTGCCCTTTGGTGCTCGCCGTATGTGGGTAGGCGGATCACTACGATTTCCTAAAGGTAGTGACCAGGGTATATGCGTTGGTGATGAGGCGAATGCGAAAGTATCCGTCGAAAAAGTGGAGAAGAAGGGCTTCGAAAAGGGGTCTCAGACAGTATTTATGCACAAAGACATACACTATATGCGCCAAACTGGCGAAGAACCAATCATCAAAGAAAAGCGGGTGCATGCGTATCTCCCTGAAGAAGCGCGGCCGAGTGGTAAAATACGGGAAGGTAGGCTCTGGAGTATCTGGCTAGCTACATTATTGAAACGATAACTCATAAGTACCCGGTCTCCCGATTCCTCGATTTACTTATACGTGGACTCCGACCGTCACGACCTTATTCCGTTTCTCCGCACTTATGTGGAATGCACATTTGATCCATCTGGATCGTGAATACACCCGTACGAAGGAAGGCTATCCCGGTCAGTTCTTTAATTATGATTTAACACTACGTGATCTAATTAAGGCGGCAGATCTACTCGTTCATGGCCCGTTAACTGCAATCATGCTCGTAGAAGCGTTGCTTCACAATGGCTACCAAGGCCGAATTAATGACTTCGAATACCGGGCTCGTAATCCAGTGTACGTAGACAGGATACAACACATACGCGGTGCGATTGATGCAGATGAGAGTAAAGCAACCTTATGGGCAGAGGATGATGATGGCGTAGTCGGCATGACCGGAAGTGTAGAGTTGCAGCGGGATTGAAACAACTAAAATTGACATTTGCAATTGCAGTAGGAATAAAAAAATACTCAGCAATTATACTTGACGAGCTAATGCATCAACAGTTATGATGGCCTAGAGAATGAAGTGCAGATATTTCTGGCGCCTGCAGATTTACCCAGGGGGATAGATTCTCCTGGCATCATGTACCACTTCTATTAAAGTGCAAGTCCCTCATCCTATTAGCTCTACAGTGTCATTCTAGTTAATATTATTACATAACTAGAGATGTTTCTACGTGTACAGACAACGAATATTATACATTATAAGAAAATTCAAGGACCTATCAAGCGCCTATGTGAACCAGGTTAACCCATCTCTCAGTTGAAACTTCAGGCCGTGCTTTCAGCTCTACAGCCGCTTTGCGAAGGCCGGCAGCCGCGCGCTTATGCCTTTCCTCCACCTTGTCGCACTCCCACATGTACTCATAGACAGCCCTGGCCAAAAAGGGCCCGTCCAGATCAAGTAGCTCCCACATTGATCCAATCACATTTCGAAACCCAGAAAACTGCATTGCTGCAGCGAGGTGAAGCACTTCGTCAGGCATACCAGTACGAGGTTGTTCTGCAGTATGGCAGGCAGAAAGGAATGCAAACTCTGCGTTTGGAATGTTACCCTGGACAACATCGAGTAAAGTTAGCCTCTGGTCCACCCTGTCGTCCTGCTCATGATCTTGAGCGAGCTTGGGAAGTTTGAAGAAAGAATCGAAAGGTGATAAGGCCAAGTTTCCATGACAGACAAAATGGACCCAAGTCGTCTTCCGAAGCGCCTTAATCACTGCATCTCGAGATGCCTTCTTGAGGAGCAATTTAGTGCTTATGCCACAATTCTTGATATTACGGATTTCCCCTCTAGCCGACGGAAGTGATTCGTCGCCGATTACGAGTACCGTTGGTTCCTCTCTGTTCCCGTCCATTCGTGCATTAATGAGGGCTCCGAGTGTGGGAGTGTATGACGAGACATATTTATCCAATAGATACACGGCATTGCCGTCTTTATCCTCGAACGGACCTGCAGCATGGAAGGGAAGCGCAGATAGTACAGATGTCGGGCACCACCAAATGCGTGACCCTTCGGCAATACCGAGCTCTTTAAGCTTGTCGACTACTTTGGAGACGACCCTATCCCATACTATCTGCATCGCTCGGCGGAGTATCTGGTCATACTTTGGTGAGTTAGCTCCATAACTCGTGCGTGTTTCTAAGAGCTCTTTGCATAGAATAGTGCTATCATCGTAGAAGGCTCCATCCAATGGCATACAGACAACTGGCTGGTCTTCACGGCGGAGAATAATGAGCACATCGGATCGATATATACAATGGTTAACCACAATCACTGGACCCTCTAAAGCTGCCCGCTGAAGTGTTTTGAACGGTGTAACTGTAAGAAAGCTCTCGAACCCAGGAATTCGACGTATCTCATTCATAATCTCTTCCTGCTCACTAAAGAGTTGCCTCTTCGACTTCAGCTTCGCCTCAAATAACCTCTGTTCTCTGTGCACGTCCACCACGGATGGCCTATTTGCAACGGCACTTGAATTAGACTGTAATTCAGTAGATGATGTTGTAAGGTTCTCCAGCTGGCAACTAACATCCCTGAATCTGTTAGCGAGATCTCTATGTGTTTCTGCGAGACGATCCAGAGGTGTCCTAAAACCACGCATCTGTGACCAGAGCAAACCCCTTCCTTGCTCCAGCATCTCTACAGCCTTATCGAGCCTGTTTTCCTCTATGGCATAGGTAACTGCGTCTAACGTGAGTGTCCTGTAGTAGCCTTTACTTTTGAGGAAGTCATGTTGTGCATGGAGAGTGGGACTAATTGTGAGGGCGCGTTGCAAGAGCAGCATTGCCACCTTGTAAGCTTTAGGAGTGGTACAGTGAGCTTGACTTCGAGCACGGATAGCCCATGAATTAGCGGACTCAAGACGCATTACGATCCCAGAAAACTTATGTTCGGCAGCATATTCGAATAATTGCATACACCCTTCAAAATCGTCCGTGGCCTCAAACTTGATGAAACGAGAGAACAATGAAATGGCCAAATTGCTCAGTATTCCAGAACGATTCGAATAGCCCTCAGGGAAAAGTACCAAGGCAGCACGGTAATATTCAATAGCCTCGTCTAGGTCTGCAGACTGTGCGTGACGTTCAAATCGCGTACCAAGTGCTCCCGCAAGGTTATTCAGAGACCCGGGACGATTGGGATGGTCATTGGTGCGAAACTTTAGTGCAGCGCGGTGAAGCTCAATGGCATTATCAAGGTCTGCCTCCCTTCCATGCCGTCGAAATCGACTTTTGAGGGAAATTGCCAGATTATCCAGAGCCGTAGGATAAACTGGATGGCCATCCGGACAGAGTTCTAGGGCAGCATAATGAAGTTTGATTGCCTCGTCTAGGTCTGCAATCTGTCCATGCTGTTCAAATCGGCCTCGAAGAGCAAGTGCCAGGTTGATTAGGGATCCGGGCCGATCGGGATGACTATCGGCGCGAAGTTCCAGTGCAGCACGGTGAAGCTCAATAGCCTCATTGAGGTCTGCAAGCAGCCCGTGATATTGAAATCGAGCTCTTAGGGATATAGCAAGGTTGCTCAGAGACATGGAACGATCGAGATGGCCGTCGTGCCGGAGTTCCAGGGCAGCACGATGGTGTTCAATGGCCTCGTCGAGGTCCGCGGTCTGACCACGCTGATCAAATCGACTTTGAAGGGAATTTGCAAGATTATTTAGAGATGAGGAACGACCAGGATGGCTGCCAGTGAAAAGTTCCAGGGCAGCGCGCTGACGCTCAATGGCTTCCTCGAGGTCAGCAACCTGCCCGTGCTGTTCAAAGCGAGTATGAAGGGAGGCAGCGAGGTCACTCAGAAACAGGGGACGATCAGGATGACCCTTGGGACAGATCTGCAGAGCAGTATAGTGAACTTCAATAGCTTCATCAAGGTCTGCAATCCGTCCGTGCCTGTCAAACCGTGTACGAAGAGAGCCTGCAAGGTTGTTCAGAGATGCGGAACGACTAGTATGGCCGTCGGGGAAAAGCTCCAGGGCAGCACGCTGGTACTCTATGGCCTCGTCGAGGTCTGCGGTCTGTCCATGGCGTTGAAATCGGGTTCTAAGGGCTTTTGCGAGGTTGTTCAGAGGCTTGGATCGAAGGGGGTCACCATTTGGGCGAAGGTCCAGAGCACGACGCTGATACTCAATGGCATCATCAAGGTCCGGAATTTGTCCACGCTGTTCAAACCGAGTTTCAAGGGAAGCTGCAAGGTTATTCAGAAAAGCAGAGCGATTGGGATGTCCGTCAGGGAGAAGTTCCACTGCAGCACGATGAAGCTTGATGGCCTCGTCGATGTCTGTACTTTGTCCATGCCGTTCGAATCGAGTCTGAAGAGTATTCGCAAATTCACTCAAACAGCTGGGTCGATCGGGATGGCCGTTAGGGCAAAGATCCACGGCAGCGCGATGATGCTCGATTGCCTTGTCAAGGTCTATTGTCTGTCCGTGCTGTTCATATCGAGTTCGAAGGGCACCTGCCAGGATATTCAGAGATGCAGGACGATCACGATGGCCGATAGGGCGAAATTCCAGGGCAGCGTACAGATGCTCAATGGCCTCGTCGAGGTTCTCAGTCTGCCCAAGCTGTTCAAATCGAGAGCGGAGGGAAGCTGCAAGGTGACTCAGAGACATAGAGCGATCGGGATGGTCGTGGGGGGAAAGTTCAAGGGCAGCACGATGGAGTCCAATAGCATCATCAATATCCACAGTCTGCCTATGCTGCCGAAATCGAGTTCGAAGGGAAAGTGCAAGATTATTCGCAATTGAGGAACGATAAGGATGGCTGCCAGGGCAAAGCTTCAGAGCAGTCCGATGGCGCCCGACCGCCTCTTCAAGATCTGCGGGCTGTCGGTGTTGTTGAAATCGAATTCGAAGGGAGTTCGCAAGATCATTCAGAATCGCCGAACGATCGGGATGGTCACTAGAGCGAAGCGCCAGAGCAGCACGGTGATGCTCGATGGCTTCGTCGAGGTCTGCGGCTCGTCCATACTGTTGAAATCGGGTTTGAAGGGAGTTTGCAAGATCGTTCAGAGTCGCAGAACGATCGGAGTGGCCGTCAGGGCGAAGTTCCAGGGCAGCACGACGATGCACGATGGCCTCATCAAGGTCTGCGGCTCGTCCAAACTGTTGGAATAGAGTTTGAAGAGAGTTCGCAAGATCGTTCAGAGTTGCAGAGCGGTCGGGGTGGCCGTCAGGGCGAAGTTCCAGGGCAGCGCGATGATGCTTGATGGCTTCCTCTAGATCTTTTATTTCTCCATATAGTGTGAAACGCGTATGAGCCAAAATTCCAAAGTTCTTCAAGCTCATCAATGCCTTTTTGCGATCTGGGTGTATTTCGGGACAAAGTCCAAGTGCAGCACGACTATGAAAAATAAACTTGTCAAGTTTGCCTTGGTCCCTTGTTTGCTCAAAGCACGCCAAGTAGTTCAATGCCAATTGGCCATCTATTTGTGAATGCGATTCTGGGTCCACTGAGCTCATCATATTAACACAGAAATGTAGGACACTTGTCAATGATTCCAGATTTTTGATTGATCTACTAAATATTACATTAGAGGAAGAAAGCAAGTCACAAGGATTGCATTACCTGAGATGCTCCCTTGTCTTTGAAGCTGGCTGATTGGTTCAGGCCTTGGGTACAATACTAGGGTTGAGGGTTAGGAGGTGAGCGTTTCTAAGGATCCTCTCATGAACACGTTGAGGCTGTGCATTCGTGATAAAAGTGACAAGGATAAATTTGATACTCATATTTGGTAAGAGTATTACATAATTTCTCAACACACAACAAGATGATTGAAACAAATGCTTAGTTTGCACACACCTGGTGCTAGACATACTTATATCAAAAATTACATTAGTAACAAACAGAGTTATATATGAGTAATTTGTTTGTCAAGCTTCACTCCACATTTACCTGTTAAGATCATCCTATAAATCATTTTGAGGTACTAGTAGCTTTAGTATTAGAGAAAGAGGATAATGCTAACAAGATGTAGTTACCAGATAGCAAAGTTGGAAAGCATGCCCAATACAAGACCTGATGTTAACTTTTGGGACCGAGTCCAGCCAGATAAATAAAGGCTTATGGTCAGATCAGGAACATACGTGAAGGAGTCAATACTTTTTACAAAGCCAGATTTAGAGTAGCAATCTAACATATCTAACCGCTTGGTTCCTCGCAATTGTTTCTTGCCAAACAGAAAGAGTAAGCAGTCATTCTGTATGTATATAAATTACTTGTACCTTATTGATACATATATGACAACAAGGGAGAACTGGAGGAAATTAGCACAAACTATAGATCTCCATATGTCGGCGAAATTTGACAATAGGTCAGATAATTCATGGCATGCCAGTCTATGCAGCAAACCTTTGACAGGACCTCCAGTGCTGGCATACATGGATGAATGGCCGAGGTGAACAGCATTGTGAGAGGTCGAGATCGCCTTTCATTCCTCCATTGCGTCATCCCTAGCCTCCTCTGCCTTCTCTTCTCCTTCTTGTTCCATAGATGCACCAGCACGTATCGCAGCACGAGAACCAACGCCTCCACTTTGTGCTAATGGCTTCGCATACTGCTTGAGCCATTCCTCCGATTCCCAAACTATATGTATTGCAATCCGTCAGTGTCCGTATTATGCTACACAACGAAAGAATGACCATAGACTTACTAGGTCTGTTTCCTGAGACGGCCGCGGTGAGCTTTTGTGGCCGAGCAAGATTGACGCGTAAGACACGTCCTCGAAGTTCGTTCATGTCCATATTGTCTATTGCATCTTGGGCATCACCGGAAGAAGTATACGTTACAAAAGCGAAGCCTCGATGTTTCTGAGCTGAATCCCCGTTCAGTCAATTAATTCACAGTAAATATAGTGAGACGCCTACCTTCTTCCCGATTATGAGTGTTAATCTGTGCTGGTGGAATTTGTACCTCAAGAATGTCACCTGTAGGATAATAATTAGATTGAGACGCTTTGAAGCGTAGATGAAGGACTCACCAAACGTCGAGAATGACTCGTAAATAGCTGCCTCGTCTATATCATCTCCTATACCACCAATGAAGACGGTCTTCTTGGTCTTTGTCCCCTCCTCCATCAGCCCTAGGTCGCTGTTGACGGCAAAGGTTGGTTCTTGAAAGTTGGTGGTCCCGTGACTTTATATAAGTAATCACATTCTTCAAGCTTGGTGCTTGATGTCCTTGCTGCTGCCTGCAGTCATCATGCACCCTCAACGCCTTGCATACGCTGCTCGACTTCAATCTCAAACAAAATTTCGTCTAACCAATCACTCGCGACGATTCCTACGCAAATCCCCGCAGCAGCATGCATTAGTCGGGCCGCCTGACCCTATATCGAATTTACGACCTGTCATATACGATGAGGTCGGTCCCGTTCCATCCGGGCGAAGGAGAAAGGGCAAGGAGAAAGAAAGCGAGGAGAATCTGATGAATACTGGAAAGGATGTCGCTGGACCCTCGACAAGTTTAGTTGAACGTACACGAACGTCACCGACACACCCATATTTACTGGACGAATTCGACGGCGACCCAGTCGATTACCAGTGGCGGATAGAAAGGAGCCGGTTGGATGCTTATAATCATGCATATTGGAAAGACGTGCGTCCCATCCTTCCATGTCCCTTCTCTATCTTTTCTCCTCGTTGAGGTAGTACTGAGAATACTAAATGACCCCCAATATAGAGCAACACACGATTCGAAACCGCCAAACAATCCGTCCTCTCGTCCTTACCCGACTCCGCCTCACCTGAAGCACGCGAAGCGGCTTTATCTGAATTCTACGGAAAATGGCTGCAGCAGGAGCAGGAACGATCGAGAGAATATTCGGATGAATGGAGTCGAAGGAATTTTGGTGGGATCACACTTGCTGCTCGTGCTGCCATTCGACAGTTCCGAACGCGCATTTTCGGGTCCTCACCACCTAGGCCTGGGTCAATTTCTTCTTCGCAATCTGAGGATCAATCTGAGGGTGAACATAGGAAATAACATATTATCCATTCTTATTTTTCATCCAGCAGATCTCTTAGTCAAAAGATATTTTTGAGTCATTGGAATAATAAATCATAGGAAAGCAAGGATAAAAATGCAACGAATATATGTACTATACACTCAAATTCATAGCAATATCCTCCACCTCGAACTCTTCCTTCAACTCCTGCACTGCAAGCTCCTTCACACGCTCAACAACAGGCACAAGGTCGAACTCTACAAGTCGCTGTCTTTCATTAGCATAATCATTCGAAAGAGCCTCGATCTGCTCGTCTGTATGTCCCGGCCATCGGCTTTCCAGTTCCTCACGACTGGGTAATTGCGCTGCTTCGTTTACTGGGAGGACGATGTTTGGTGTGGTTAGCAGGTCATCTGGGTTTGAAGGTGTGCCTTGCTCGAAACGTAATCGGCGGAATGTATCTCGAACTGTTGCGTATAATGCTGTCTTTCGGAAACGCTCGACGAGCTGCGTGTCTGTTACGTTGACTGTTTTGGTTAGTCTCGCCCAGCTGGAAATGTCATCAGTGTCAGTAAATGCGTCGAATGGAGCACAAGACGATGTATAGCTTACTCATCGTGGATGTATATCCGTCGCCAGATCGTTCGGAAGCAAGAAAGTTGGCGAGCTTCGGGTAAGTTCTAACACAGCAACTAATCAGCAAAAGCTACTCTCAGAAATAATGCGCCATATCTCACTTTAGCATTTTTAATAAGTGCGAGAGCAGTTTCGAAATCAAGCGTGCTCTCTTTCAACGTCAGGATATCGATCAAGTCCTCTACACGCAATGCATGATTTTGCAGAACTTCTTTCACAGAAGCTTTGAACTCCGAATGGAAACCTGAATACGTCTTTGGCTTTAAAGCCGGAGCAACTGCCTTCATGATTGCGTCTGCTTGGTTCTCGAGCGATTGTCTCTGTTTTGACCCCGCCAACGGTGCGCGCAGCTCCTCGATTAGTTTGTCATGTACGGAGACATAGTCGAGGCCGTCATGGAAAGCTATGAAAAGAGAGTACCAGTTGGTGAATACGTATCAAAATTTATGGGACATGTCGTTAGTTACCATCTAGTATAGTGTCCGAACGAGTCTGTGACTTTTCACTCTCCGCAATTTGTGATAATTTGCCGATACTTAACATGACCTGGAAGTATTATTATAAGCCCGAAGAACACACTTTAACTCATCAAATTGCACTGACATGTCGCGTCTCAAGGTCTAACGTACGATCAACTTGCGTAAGCAACGTCGACGACGCAGATCCCCATCGACCCTTCCCAATGTCATGCACCCACGACACGTTCGGATACGGATGTTTTATGAAGAACGCATCGATGTACTCGCCGTACGTCTCACTTTGCTCGAATAAGCATCGTACTTCACCTTCACACAAAAATAACTCGATCACTCCCTTTTCAATACCTAGAATTTTCAGAAATTGGAACTTACCATGTTCGACGTACCACAGGTACAACTCGTCGGTGAACTCTTCTTTGTACTTCTCAATGTACTCCTTGATCCGCTCTGCGTTCACATTGCTTGCAAATGGATAAATCGGAGGAGTGGAGTGGCATAGGTCCACGAGTGACCTGAAATCTCGATAGTTTTCAGCAAGGACGAACGCATCCTCCGATTTGCCGTGCTTGACTGCGACATAAATAACATCAGTGTTCGTATAAGAGGATAAATGGATGGCTCAACATACATAATGTTTGCAGTATTTGCGGGCGAACTTGCTGGAAATGTTCCCGGTGGGCACGTTTCTCGGATTCGATGCCAGTTTCGTCAGCAGCAACCGCGCTACACAAAACATCTATCACAACACATCTCCTTGCTCGACTTAGGAAATAAATACCTTTCGAGCCAATTCTGTCGCTCCTGGAAACAACGGAACACCGTCGCACCTAGTCGAGGAAGCTGTCTACGCGTATCCTGAGAAATCTTGTTCTCCGCTTCAGGGGGCGTCTGGATAAGGAGTCGATCCGACAGGTTAAAGAAGTCAAGAACGATATCGATAACAGCTGGTGAGCTAGTCCAAGGGTTCAACATAGGCCCCACAACGCCGTATATACCCATATTTAAGTCGCGGAAACTCCATGCGGATTCTAGGATGCACTAAGTTGAGGTGTATTCAGTATCCTAACGGTAGAGCCTCAAAACCGAGAAGAGCCATACGAGCACGTAATCTGTCCCTCGATACAAGGCATCAGGGGTTTGTTGTGCTAAGTTGTAGTCCCTGATTATCTCTCCTACTTCATGTTTGATGTAAGGAAGAAGGTTTCCAATGTCTCGAGTCTAAAAAGGGGCACGGAATGTTTCAGGCATGTCCACAATAAATGTATTTACTTGTGATTACCTCTAGGCGGAGGAATGCACGCATAACATCATCATGGCGTGATTTATCTGATTCCTCCATGTATGCGTTAATGGCATCGAGCAGTATGTGATCGTCGAGTCCAGAACTACGTTATGAGACAGAATTGGGTTAAACATAACGGACGCAGAATTGAGTGGATGCACATACTTTAGGAGCTCACAGTACAATATCCATAATTCTTGTGTTGCATGTAGTTTTTCAGCGTCTACAACAAGACGCTGGCGGCTTGTTTGCGACATCTATCAACCTCACTCAGCCATGCATCATCAAGTACGAGATAGCGATTTCGCCGACCTTTCCAAGTGCGCCGTTCTCATTAATAAAACCAATGAGGAACCGAAGGCGGTCCTTGCGTTCTCGAATTTGCTGAGAGAGGTCAGGATTGGGTCTCACAACTTCGGCATCTGAAGCGAGTACTGCTCGAGATAGCTGCTCGGCTCCAGAGATTAGACTTTCCTCGTCAACATCGGGAGGGAAGGTGAAAAGAAGAGGGTTCTAAATATTATTATACGCATCAGACAGAAACAGTCAGAAAGGGAAGACAACGGGTTACCTTTGGATTCGACCCAAATAGAATAGCTTGTGTCATTATCGACTTGATTGAGGTGCCCTTCCATGTACTTCGAAAAATGGTCAGGCCGGTGGGAATATCACGCAAAAAAACATGTCCGTACTTCACATTATAGCTGTTAATCTTCTCGATATCGGTAGAGACGCGCATGAGCACATCGCTATTCATGAAGAGCATGTCAGAAGAGTTGTTTAGGACGCCGCAGCCGAATGTTCTGTCCTGGAGATTCTTGAGGGTAAGGAGGCTGGTGTAATTATTATCTGGGTTGCTTTGATGAGCTTCATTGACCACAGGCAAGTGAGTGGAAAAGAGAAACCGACCTCTAGCTGCAAGGGCGACTGCGTCTCCGAACTGCACACAGTATACCCGACCGCCGTCGAGTAAACGTAAGCGAGGATGAATGTTCGCTCGGTCCGAAGATATCTGAAGCAGCCATTGTTCGGTAACACGTTAGAGATGTAGCCTTGAGCAACTCACTGTTTGATACGGCACGGTGCGAATACCCGCAAACTGCATGTTATCTTCCCTCTTCATTCTGACAACAACGTAATGCCGACGCGGCCGTGTATCGATACTCGACTCATTGTCTACTCCAGCACTAAACGAAGCAAGCAACACTAGATGATCCTCGCTGAAAAAAATTGTTTTGTTTCAATTGAGCTTGTAATGAAGAAATTTTAAGCGTACGCGTCAAAAGCGATATCCAAAAGCTCCAAGTCAGATAGTGCTCCGGAAGTGACTTTGAAGGCCTCTTCAAGCGGTGGCAGGAGCTTCTGTTCTATATCTTCCTCGGCTTCGAACTAAGAAATTTTTTTAGTACGGGTTAAAGCATCAAGGTTAGCCAGGCATACTTGTTCCCAGCCCTTATAGAGAACAGTCCAGCGGACAACTTTCATGTCTGCACATATCCAAACTTCGAATCCTTCGTCATTTACATCGGTCACACTTGCAGCTGTTATAAAGCCGCCCGAGTACGATGGTGGTTTTTCGCCCCAGAAGCCTGAACGCAATCGCTCCATTGTACCTTGTGGACGAGTTAAGGTAAATGGATGCGATGCTACGCGAAAGCGTCCTTCAGTCGATGTGATTGAAAGCAGGAATAGCCGTCCGGTCGATGTCGTTGCTACAAATTTCAGTGGCTAATGGGTGGACATGCTGATCAGAATAGTCATATCCGGGCGAAGGTATGACAAACAGACCTCTGCGTATATCAGCGTAGTAACGGTCTCGTCAGACCTAAGGTCTAATAACGAAGCGTCTGTTGCTTCGCCGCCGGTAAGGCCAAGACCGATACTGTCCCAGAAATGCAACTCTCCATAAGGAGAGACTAAGATTAACCCAGGTTCACGCGAGGAACCATATGACACGAGTGCAGAAGACGGTACGGCAGGCTCTGTTTCTGAGAAGCGGTTTGGACAAGGAAAGATGTAACATGTCGGCGCTCCAGGAAGAAGCTGCGAGTATTTCCAAACAAAGCACGTCTTGGTAGAAGCAATAAGACAGAACGAGTTGCGAGTGTCTACGTCTCCGATGAAAGTGTTGCTAACGAAGTCTGAAGTGCAGATACGATTAAGACGAAAATTAGTACAGCGATAAACAGCAAAGACCAACCGGTATTTCTTAGAACCTGGAGCACTTCCGCTGGTAGTTGTGAAACCAAGGACACCTTTTGTTCTTCGGATTGCGCGAACACAACCTCTGAACGTATCCTCGTCTCACTTAGACTCGGACCTGCGTCGACGTCCATTTCTGTCGGAACATTGGAAGCAGTCGACGCGTCACTTGCTACAGACACATGAGAAACCGAGCGTGCAGCTCGTCCACCGCGAGCATGTAGTCGCGACGATCCAGAAGGCTGCCTCCGTCTTGACGGCGTTGGCGAGCGAAATGAGGCATTGTGAGCAGACGGGTGCGGTGACGGCGAAAACATAACTTCCGCCTTTGTGTTGGTAGACTGAACTGAGCCTCAACATTTGCCTATAGGCTACAGCGAAGATCCTGACCTGACGCGACACGCGTAAACAAGTGCAAACTGAGCAGAACGCTTGATCGACGCTTCACACTGACGCTTTTGGCTTCTTTCTCTCTTGCCTAACTCCTCACTTTATCTCGACATCCCTCTCACTCTTTTGGCTCAAGCGGGACAATGAGCTCGCATTCAAGGGCAACAAGCATAGATGAATATGTTATGAAATCGCCTCGGAGTGCCACGCTGCACCAGCTGGATTCCCCGACCTTCTCACGACGCTCCAACGACTCGGACGACTCTCTGCGAGCTCTTGAGCTCAGCGACGGCCCAAACGGCTTTCCTTTAACTGCCGCAAGAGCACGATCGTATTCTATATCTGGTTTTGACTTTCAGCATGACCTCTTGCCACTAAGCGCAAGTGTCAGTAATCCAAACGGCTCTGGTAGCGAGGGTACGAGAAAGGATATTGGAGTGGTAAATGGTGAGGCTACGTCGCTTGTATAGTCATCCTTGCTAATGTGCATACGTTAGGAATTGCTCTTATCATTGGTCTTCAGGTAGGGTACCTTCACTGCCGTTAAAAAAGAATAATTGACTAAACTTTCTTTAGATCGGTTCTGGAATCTTGTGAGCCGGAAACTACGCATTGGAAGTACGTCACTAACATATATTCGAAGCTCCTCGCCGGGAGTCGTTGTCGCAAATACTCAGAGCGTCGGCGCAAGCTTGGTAGTCTGGGTAGCCTGTGGTTTGTTAGCATGGACTGGCGCTTCCAGTTTCGCGGAGCTCGGCTCAGCCATCCCGCTTAATGGTGGTGCTCAGGCATATCTCGCATATGCGTACAACCCTTTAGTATCTTATCTCTTTGCCTGGACGGCTATCACTGCTCTAAAACCAGGAGGGAATGGCGCCATTGCACTCATCTTTGCAGAGTACATCAATCGACTTTTCTTTCATCTGACGGGGAAAGATTCCTCTCCAAACGCGATCCCCCAATGGTCAATCAAACTCACCGCGTGCATAGCTATCGTACTTGTCACTTTCCTAGGCATCGCGGCGAGAAGCTTAGGCACACGTACAGCTGTCATCTTTACTGTTATAAAGGTAGGTAAATGTGTGTGCCACCTATGCTTGTAGCTTATATCTTGTCAAATGCAGGTTGCATCATTGGTGAGAGGATTGACTTCTCTTATGCGTGCAGATATTCAAGGGTTATGCAGCTCCTCATCTCTGTTCTCGGTATAGTTCAGTTAGCCCGCGGGCGGGCCTCTGAGTCGTTCCGACAGCCACTATTCGATGGTACGAGTGACAGTCCGTCTGCGTACGCATTAGCAATTTTCTCCGGCCTATGGGCTCTTGATGGTTGGGATCAAGTAAACTACGTTGGTGGAGAAATGCGAAACCCGGAGAAGAATATACCTCGCACAATTCACTTCAGCATGCTCATATCAATCGTTCGTATACACGTCCTTTACCGGAAAACGCATGACACCTAATTCTCCTGCAGATTCTATACACACTCACGAATGTATCATATTTTGTCGTCCTTGATAAGGTAAATGCTGCCCTACTGAATCCAAAATGTATCGATGTTCTGAGTTCATTTATCTCTATTCCCCACTAGACAACAATTGGATTGAGCAATACCGTCGCGCTAGACTTTGGTCGAGCAATCCTCGGAACGTTCGGAGGCTCACTCTTTGCACTCATAGTTGCTATATCATGTTTTGGCGCTCTACACGGTAAACAAGTTTCAACTTTACTGGCATAGCACCCCTAATGGATTACGCACAGGCTCTTTCTTCACTTCTGCCCGGCTCATCTACGTTGCTGGTAACGAAGGTTACCTCCCTCGTGCCTTTGGACGTCTACACAGCACTCGCGGAACTCCGCTTAACGCAATGCTCCTCCAGGCCGTCGCGACGATGGCATTTATTATTTTAGGTGGTGGTTTCCGTCGACTTGTGTACTTCGCAGTCGTCGCTGTCTGGTTGTAAGTGTAAATGAATACTAACTGTTTACTGAGAGGCTAACGCATGATTCGTCTAGTTTTTATTTCCTGACAGTACTTGGTCTCATAATATTACGAATTAAGGAACCAGAGTTACCGAGGCCTTATAAGACGTGGATCACTACTCCGTTAATATTTTGCGCAGTGCGTGGTTTATTTTACCTCTCACCATTTCTTACCGATTTCTTATTGGTTCAAAACACATATTTTGTAGGTTGCTCTATTTCTACTCCTAATGCCTATCATTGCTGCACCCCTCGAAACGCTTACAGTCGTCGGTACGTATTATTCGCAACGTCTGTCCGACGTGAACGATATTCACATATTACGTTTGATCAGGTTTCATCCTCGCAGGTATACCAGTATACTACCTAACTCGACGACCGGACTCAGAGGGTGCCTCTCGCATACAAAGTGTTCTGTGTACGTGCAATCACTTTCTTAGAATTATGTACACACTTAAGTTAATTTCGATTTCTGCACTACCGTAGCTCCATTCAGTGCCATCATAGCCCGCCTCCGAGGTGCTGGCCCCTCACGCGCAGGGTTTGAACGCGTCGCAACCGCTCCGGAGGGAGAGACCGTTGAGTTATTTAATGCTGCTGGTGCTTCGAGACGATAGAGACCATCTCTTCGACACTTTTTTCATATCTTGTCTGTAATTTAAGGCTTTTTTTTTCTTGTTGCATAGATCCAGAGATTGCAGGATATTACAAACATCATATAATTCTCTTCTCTCGAGAACAGACGTAGTTGTTGCTGCAGAGATGCCCTTGCATCATTTTATTTTATTTTTTGTTAGTTTAGATGGGGACGTAGTGCAGATGCAATGATCAGCTTTACTCTGGTTGGAGAGCAGCAGGAGCGTGTAAGCTGATGCACATATGCTTTCCGCACACGGACTCGTGAGATGCCCGTTTACGAAGTAAGCTACTGTAAAATCATCACACGACACATCCAAGATAGCTTGGTAACTCAACGAAACAATCTTAATCATACAATTCCAGCTTTCAAAGCAACTACAGTATCCTGCGCACAGAGTTAAAATTCGACACACGACAAACGATCCCACAGACATCGAAGAACCAGGATCATGCAACAGCGACGGGTTGCGCGGGTGCTTCGACCTCTGGAGCAGCAGGAGTCTCGGTCTCGATCACTTCCTCCTTCTCAAGGATCTAAATAGCGGTTCAAATGAGCTCGAATAAACAAAAGGATAAAGGAACTGAAGACGAAACGTACCTTCTTTCCTGTCTTCTCAATCTTCTCCGTGAGCAAAGCGAAGTCGATGGGTCCGCGTACCTCGACGGACTGGTTCTCGAGCGAGACATCGAAAGAGGTGACGCCTGCGCCGGTCTCTTGTGCTCTTGTAAGGACGCGAGTGATAGCGCCTGAGCAGCCTCCGCAGTTCATCTGATGAACTCACCTATCAGCAACCTAGTTCTGGGCTAACGAGTTGAGATTATGCACACCTGGACTTTGTATCTATAGAAATGCTCAGCCTGTGTGGCACGTTAAATCAGCTCCACGGTCCTTGACAAATAATACATGACGTTCTCGCACCATTGTTATCTCGCTTGATTCGTCGGTAGTAGAAACGTTATCAGTGGAAGCGGTGGCGTCCGTGGAGACATCAGCAACGGGTTTAGTTATATCGGTTTCGATGGTGGTTGCGTCCGCATCAGAAAGGATGCCATGAGGGACGGAAGTAATTGTGGACATGGTGTCGAATCGGGGACGTTACGACGTCGACGCAGGTGAGAAACGAGACAAAGATGCAAAGAAAGACAAATGAGTCAGCTAGGGTCCCATAAATGATTTGATGAGATAGTTGAAAGGGCTGCTGTGCGGATTGTCTGTCGGGGATGAGACAGAACGGATATAGGTGGACCGTTACCCCGCACAGTTTAGTCGGAGGCTGGCGGTGCACTTGGCATGATAGCCCGAACCACACCGACAAACACTCAAGAAAAGGAGGGACAACTCACAGGATGCTCGTGGACTGAACGGAGGGAGGGGTGATTGAAGTCGGGGATGCGGTTAGCGGTGGTGGACAAAGCGAGACGCGTTCTTTATAAAGCACCGGAAGCAACTGGAAACGCTGACTGTTCTAACTGTTCCATCCATCACTGTTGTCTACTAATCCTGTGCCGCGACGACGGTTGCGCAATCGATGGCCAATAGTCGCAAGTTTCACATCCAGTATTAGCTGCGGTGAGCTGGCAGGCACACAGGTGCTATTCATACTCAGTTCTCCCGTGTCTCGTCTATATCTCGGCCAGCATGTACTCTGCTTTTGCGGAAATCACGAAAATTGGATGAATTCCGCTTTCCTTTAACTTTCAATTCGTCTTGCATTTCAATAATTGTGCGTTGATTTGGGAGAAGCTTCGAGCAACTTGTTCTCCCGAGATCTCAGCCAAAACCACCGTAGTTTCGGCCATATCAAATGAGCCAAATTAGCGACCGTCCCCGTGGAAGGTTCGCTTGTTGCCTGCGCCCTGCGGTACAGTTGTGCAGAAAATTGATCTGATAGATATACTGGACTACTATTCCAAATCCTATATCATTCAAGGTGTCTTCTCGTGTGTCCACAGCCTGCCCATGAGCCTTTATTTATCTGTTTCACATTTCCTTAATACTAGCTCTATTTTGTCATTTCATTGATCTCTGAGTAAATCTGGCTTTCAATGTGCTGCTCAACTTATGTAAGATGCGTTCTTTCCTTTTAGTTGTCGATGCTTGAAACGTCCCCGGCGTCAAACTATCATCAAATCTGCATGGTTCCAGCATGTCCAATAGAGTACATAAGGACCTGCCCTCTGCCCTTAACCACAACATCGACGACATCGTACCCAGGGTTTGAGTGAGGTTGCTGGCTTCGACCACCAAAACTTTCACCTGTCTCGCCTAGTAGAGCACTAGCCATTTCTTGTGGGTTAGTTTCCTAATCGCTTACAATTCGGCACGAATGAAATAACGCCTTTCTGCCTCTCAAGTAGTCTTTTGTGAGGAAGAGCATACTCTACTCGAGCAGCTTTCGGGGACAGAGTCGGGTAATACAATTCTTGTGGCTTGCTTTTGTCCTTTCTAGCTGAACTTACTAGTCAATCAAGGGAAACAATAATCACCAGCAAGCTTTACTGTGGCTCTAATCTGACATGGAAAGCTCAGCAGATCCCGAATTAAATCTTCAACTACACCGCGAGTTGGCACGTAAACACTGGCAACACTTTGGGCAATCGGGTGAACTGGAAGAACTTGACAAGGCTATTCTTCATAGTCGCATTGCACTTAGACTCTGTCCTGAAGAACATCCAGACTGCAGCAAGATATTAAGCAATTTAGGAAGTTTTCTTCTCATGCAATTTGAGCGATCTGGGAGAATAGAAGATTTGGAGGAGGCTATTGCACATCATCGCGCTGCGCTGAAATTTTGTCCCGACAGCCATTCTGACCGTTGCTCGTTTCTGGCTAACCTTGCGGTTTCCTTGGCAACTCGGTTTGAACAACATGGACGATCCGCAGACCTTGACGAGGCTATCGAACATCATCGAGCTGCCTTGGAACGTTTCCCAGCCGCTCATCTCAATCGTCCCTTGTCTCTGAGTAAACTTGCACGTTCCCTTCAAGCCCGATTCGAGCGGCTTGGAAATACTGCAGACCTCGATGAAGCTATCGAGTGTCATAGTACCACCCTGAAACTCTGCCCCAATGGCTACCCCAATCGTTCTTCTATCCTGAACGACCTTGCTCGGTCTCTTCAGACTCGATACGATGAACATGGACGGGCTGCAGATCTCGATGAGGCTGCCAAGCATTATCGCACCTCCCTGGAACTCTGCCAGGATAACCATCGCGATCTTCCCATGACTCTGAATAACCTCGCAACCTCCCTGTCGAGTCAATTTGAACAACATCGAGAGATTGCAAACCTCAATGAGGCCATTAAGCATCATCGTACTGCCTTGGAGCTTTGTCCCGTTAACAACTCCAATCGTCCCATGTTTCTGAGTAACCTCGCAAATTCCCTTCGAATTCGATTCGAACGGCATGGACAGACTGCGGACATAGAGGAGGCCATCGAAATGCATCGTGCTGCCCTGGACCTTCGACCCGAAGGTCATCCCAATCGATTTTCATCTCTGAATAACCTCGCGATTTCCATGGCGACTCGATTTGAACAGCATGGTCGGACTGCAGACCTCGATAAGGCTATCGAGCACCATCGTGCTGCCCTGGAACTTTGCCAGGATAACAACCCTGATCGTTGCATGACTCTGAATAATCTTGCAAATTCCCTGGAAAATCGTTTTGAACAGCATGGACAGATTTCAGACCTCGATGAAGCCATTGAGTATCATCGGGCAGCCATAGAACTCTGTCCCGACAAGCACTCCAACCGTCCCATGCTTCTAAGTATCCTTGCAAATTCCCTACGAACTCGATTTGTACGACATGGACAGACTGCGGACCTTAATGAAGCCATTGAGCACCACCGCGCTGCCCTGCAACTTCGCCCCGAAGGCCATCCCAATCGTTTTACATCCCTGAATAACCTTGCGAGTTCCCTTCGACTTGGATTTGCACACCGTGGACAGATAGCAGACCTCGACGAGGCCATTGAGTATCATCGCGCTGCGCTGGAGCTGTGCTCCAACGGCCACTCGAATCGCGCCATTTCTCTGAATAACCTTGCTGGCTCCCTTCAAACTCGATTCGATTATCACGGACATACTGCAGATCTTAATGAGGCCATCGAGTATCATCGGGCAGCAGTGGAACTTTGTCCCGACAACCACGCCGATCGTCCCATGCTTCTAAACAACCTTGCCCTTTCCCTTCGAGCTCGATTTGGACAGCATGGACGGACCGTGGATCTCGATGAAGCCATTGATCTTCATCATGCTGCGCTGGGCCTTTGCCTTGATGGCCATCACAACCGTTCCACGTTTCTGAATAACCTTGGAATTTCCCTTCTAGATCGATTCAGTCAGCATGGTCGACCCATTGACCTCGATGAAGCCATCAAACATCAACGCGCTGCCCTAGAACTTCGCCCTCGCCCCCACTACAACTGTTCTACAACTCTAAATAACCTCGCGATTTCCCTGGCAATTCGTTTTCGTCATCGCGGATGTTCTGCAGACCTTGATGAATCCATCGAGCTTAAGAACGCTGCACTACAACTTTCCTCCGACAGCCATCCTAATCGCTACGTATCCCTGGATACCCTTGCAGCTTCCCTTCGAAGACGGTTTGAACAGTATGGACAGACCAAGGACCTTGATATGGCTATCGAACATCATCGTACTGCCCTGGAACTCTGCTCTGCCGGCCGTCCTGACCATTCTGCGTCTCTGAGGAACTTCGCATTTTCATTACTGTGTAGATTCGAGAAATTTGGGTCCATCGATGATTTTCAAGAGTGTATAAAGTCGCTTGAACGTGCTGCAGAGCATAAGTTTTCTAGCTATGTGATGCGTCTCAATATTGCTGGTATATGGGCTGCCCTTGCTCGAAGTCATGCTCACCCCACTGCTTCCAGAGCTTACAATGTGGCAATGCTGCTCCTACAACGTGCCCTCGTTGTTGATCCTACTCTTCATACACAGTACGACTTCCTCGAAGGAAAAGATACCTACAAAACGCTTACATTCGACGCAGCCTCCCATGCTATCGAGGGAGATAGGCTCGAACAAGCTGTAGAGATACTTGAGCAAGGAAGGGGTTTATTGTGGTCGCAGATGCGCAGCTTTAGGACACCTCTCGATCAACTTGCAGAAATAAACAGAGAGCTCGCTGACAGGTTTAGGAACGTTAGTCGCCAGCTGGAGAATCTTGCGACATCTTCTACTGTGTTGCACTCTAATTCAATTGCGACTGAAAGCGGGCCCAGTGCATTAGACATAGACGGGGAACGGAGATTGTTCGAGGAGAAGCTGAAGTCGAAGAGACAACTCTCTAGCGAGCAGGAAGGGATTATTAACGAGATACGTCAAATTCCTGGGTTTGAGAACTTTCTTACGGCTACGCCGTTTAAAGTGCTCCAGCAGGCAGCGTCAGAGGGTCCGGTGGTTGTAGTCAACCATTGTAAATATCGATCCGATGCGCTTATTATGCTCTCCCGCGAAGAACGACCAGTCGTCTGCGTTCCATTAGATGGAGAGTTTTACCAGGATAGTATTCATCTGTGCCGGGAGCTCATAGAAACGCGCACAGGTCACGGAGCTAACTCTCCGAGATATGATGAGATACTTCGCCGAGCAATGAAGACTTTATGGGATAGGGTCGTCTCCAAAGTCGTCGAGAAACTAAGAGAGCTCGGTATTGCCGAAGGATCACGCATCTGGTGGTGCCCTACGTCTGTTCTATCTGCGCTTCCCTTCCACGCTGCAGGTCCATTCGAGGACGTAGACGGTACTTCCGTGTATCTATTGGACAAGTACATCTCATCGTATACTCCGACGCTTGGGGCGCTCATTAACGCCCAGACGTGTGGAAATGGGGACGAACCAGCTGCTCTTGTTATCGGGGATACTTCACTTCCATCGGCTCGGGAAGAAATTCGCAAAATCAAGAATAGTGGCATACAGCCTAAATTACTAAGTAGCACAGCATCTCACAATGCAGTTATCAAAGCGCTTCAGAAATCGACATGGGTCCACTTTGTTTGCCATGGAAACTTGAATCCAAAGCCTTTCAAATCGTCATTCAAGTTGTCCGATCGTGGGCTAACTCTACTCGATATCGTCCAAGCGAATCTTCCAAACGCGCAGTTCGCATTCCTTTCTGCTTGCCACACTGCCGAACAGCCTCACAATATTGCACACGATGAGGTGCTTCATCTGGCTGCCGCGATGCAGTTTTCTGGGTTTCGAAGCGTAATTGGATCAATGTGGGAGCTACTTGATGAAGACGGTCCCTTTCTTGCGAGGACTGTCTATGAATACATGTGTAACTGTGATGAGGGTGAGACGAAATATAAGCGTGCGGCTGCAGGCCTTCGTGAAGCGGCTGTCGCTTTGAAGGCACGAGATGATATCGGGACAGAGAGATGGGTCAACCTAATTCACATAGGTGCTTGATTGGCTCTTGAAATTCCTTTTGATGCATAATACTCATTGTATTGTACGTGTATGATGCTGCCCGTGCCTAAGAAGATCTCTCTCTCTCCCGTGGTATGAATACTTGTCTTTAATCCATTGTAATCTGTCCAAAGCAGCTGCCTAACATGTTTATAAAGGGGCATTTATTCTGCTTATTTATCAACAACATTTAGCATTCTATCTAGCAATACTAGTTATTAGTGCCATAGTATTGTCCCTTCAACTACTTCAAAGGAAGGGCTGGTGCATGCCTATGTGCACCTTTCGCATATACCCGGTAATATTCATCTTCATATCCCTTCATTTTCTTAATTACTTTCTGGAGTGCCCCTTTATCTTTGGCCCTTTTAGCATCTGTAGCATCCCTTTTAAGTTTAGCTAGTTCTTGTAGTGTCTCAGCAAATTCATCACAGATCTTCTTAACTTGTCCACTTATCTCCTGGGAGTCCTCCCGTTTGTTGACCTCCTCAATCCAGCCAGTTATTTTATTGTGAAGTTCTTTACTAAAGAGCGGCTCGCAATGAGACGTGTCTAGCCTTATTCTAATTGTGTCCTGGACTTTCTTTAACGCTTTACCCACTTCTTCGTATTTGGATTGGATGGAGTCATATGTAGGCAGGTATTTACTATAGTCTGCTTCTACGTCTTCGTAAGTCTTGTTCACGTCTTCAGATCCGTGCCGAGATGCTGTCGAGCTGTTTCTATGAGTAGCAGACATCTTTATGTTCCTGGGTCAAACGTAGTACTAAAAGTAATGCAGTTGCAGCTATTCCTGGATCAAAGTACGTTGAGGTAAAAGGGTTCAGTGGTAAAGGGCAAAATCAGCGTATTAATATATTTCCCCTTTGCATGGAATACTAGCTGCAATACAGGATAGTAGCCAAGACACATACCTGGACCAACTCAGCAATGTAATTAACTATAACTTAATAAGTCACTCATCTGGCGCAACATGATTTATATTCACTGCACGTCATACCTAGAAGCATGTTTAATAACCATAATTATAGTATGCCTGAGCTGGAGAACACACTTGTATATAATATTTATTGTAGCTAGATAGCTGGGGCACAGAGGCGAGGTTATTCGAAGAGAACTTGTGGCGAAGATAAGCAATATTGCTGATTTACGTTAGCTCAGACATCATTTCCTGACCCTAATGGGCCTTAAGCTCTGCCAAGTGGAAAAATACATGCAAAATGATTACAAATTTACAAGTGTGCAATTGCCAAGCCAGTACTCTCGAACCAAGCAACAACAAACATTGCATCTATGCGAGGGAGGGGGTAAAGTGATTGCCAATAGAGCATCAAACGTTACCGAGTGACACCTTTTAAGGGTTATGAAACGAATTGACCTAGATGTTCAGATGAAACTTGGATGACAGAGCGGCATTACGCCAATTGTATAGAAGTGATTGCACTGGTCGGCGAGTTTATGCCCTCTTGATCACACCTGAACGTGTACGTAGCTATTTCCATAGATACAGATTGACGCAGGCACAACTTGACGCACGGTATACAGTAGTTCAGCCACCATTTGCTTGAAGATGGGGTAGAATCTCAGGATACGTCTCCGTTGTACAAACGGCGCGTCTGTTGATATTGATACTGCTGTAGATTTGCGCGCGGTACAGGAGTTCAGCCTCTGTGATTGGTCGTTTGAAGGATTCATAGGAGTCCAGAACGTCTACGTTGAGTGCACGGCATGTCCATTGGCGTTGATATTGATACCGGAACAGTATGAGATGCGGTGCGGCGATTCAGTCTGAATAATTGTTTGAACTTCGTGTAGGAATCCAGGATCTTCTCCGTTGTGTGCGGTAAGTCGATGTTGATAATGATGCTGGTATAGCTTGACACGCAGTACGGCGGCTCAGTGTTTTTGGCTGTTTGAATGTTGGGTAGAAATCGAGGAATCGTCCATATTGTTTGTACGGCATTTCTGTTGATGCTGATATTGATCCTGCTACTGACGCGCGCTACAGCAGTTAAGCCTCTGATTCTTTGTGCATTGAATGAATAGAAACCCAGGATACGTCCACGTTGCGCGTACGGCATGACAGTCAATGTTGATGCCCGCAGCGGCGCCGCGCAAGTCGGAAACGGGGGATCCTGCAAAAAGGAATCAAGACGGGCAAAGATTACCGCTGACACACACGGAGCGCGGAAGATTTTACGAGGAGATTGGGAGTGCGTAGTTAGGACGGTCTAGGATAGGGTGGCGAAGAGATAAGAAACGTGCAGAAGATTCGAAGGTGTTCCTAATGGCCGGTGGGGCCGCAACACAGGAATAATATCCGTTTGAATTGAAAGGTTCGCTAAGTCCGCTTGAATTTGGGACCAAAGTCTGGATGAAAGAAAAACCAATGGTTTGGTGGTGGATTGACGAGTTGGTAGCCACACAGGAGATGTGGACAATGATTGATCCGGAAGATGGTGCCGTCATGGGAGCAAACCGCTTTTCGTGGTAGCATTGAGCCTCGTTGGGAGGGATGCATGTGTTCGGCACCATTTTTGCGGTCTGGAAGGTTCATGACTACGTGGGCCGGAGGGACGCTGACACCGTCTCTCGGTCGCGGTCGCGGGAACACAGGAAGTTTCTGATCACGGCTTGAAAAGACCGTTTTGGGTCTTCTGTCGTTACCTGACCAAGACAAGTGGAGGAAGTCAAAGTCAGGTTTGTTGTGATCTTTTTATGCTGATAGGTGAATGAATGTTGTGGAGTATTTTTTTGCTTTGCATCTTGACTTGATTACTCCATGAGCCCGATCGACCGTAGTGCGGAAGCACCGAAGGTACCGGGAACGGAAGCGGCGTCGCGTCGGTGATGGAAGAGCGCGTGGGAGATGATGGCAACGGCAATTTGCGTAAGTATGGGACCTCCGATAGCACTAGGGTCAGTCGAGACGTGAGCGCGCGAGACTCAGCAACGAAACTTCTACACGGCTAGAAGGACAGCATGCCGACGGGCGGCGCACTATGCATGATAGATCGTCGCCCAAGTCAACGCTCAGCGTTTTCCTTGCGTTGATTGTTCTATTTATCATGATTGAGGAAAAAGATAGACAAATACACATAAATAAAAGACTGAGCAGTGATCTCCTCCTGCAAACTCGGGCGTTTGGCCCGTGTCTGCGATTGTTTCCAGGCACAGCTTTGGCAGTTCCGGGATTTGCAGCAACAGGAGTTCCAAACGGAGGACTGAGGGGCGGGCGGCTGTGCTCGTCAATCAGGGTAGCTTGCGCATTGGGGTCCCACCATTTTCTTGTCACAGTCCTACCCTGCTTGACGTTTACAAAGTCACGACGAAACCCTAAAACCATCGTCAAGTTGCAGAAAGAAACGAGGAGACGGAGTGCCTTTGGATGACGCGCCGCACCTGTGCAGTGCTTGTGTTGCTGGCATGGGAGAGTTGAAGAGTGTCAGCGAAGTCCTGCCGATTAGCGTGTTCACCTGATCTGCGCATTGCCGCATTTTCAAAGGCTTTCAGTAAATTATTTGCCACCGATGGACAAAAGAATCATTGGTCGAGAGCTTTCTAGCTTCAAGATTTGAAAACGCGGGGCGTCAGGAAGGCATATGTACACATGGATGAATAAGAAAATACCATGTCGAGACCCCAAACTGGGCAACAAGGAAAAATAAGCGAGATGAGACGGGATGGCGCACCCTGCGATAAGTAAACAATTTAATTTGCCGACAATCCAGGCTGCTTATTATTATTTCACGTTCACCTACCGCTTTCTTCCTATCCGTCACCTTCTCTCTCTTTCCCGTCCGTTCCTTCCTTACCCTCCCTCAGCCGTCCCATCGCCCACTGTCCACGCCCACTGTCCTCGTCGCAAGCCGTGCCGACGACATAGACAAGGTCGACAGAGGATCAAGCACCTCCCGACGACGCCCGACCCACACATTTGGCCAAGGAGTGCGAGAGATTATTTCCAGCTCACAGCTGCCAGGCACATTTACACCTCGTTGCGCAAAACCTCCTCGCGCATTCGACTTTCCTCCCCTCCTTCCACTCCCCCTATTCTTTTTCCCATTCCGTACGTGCCAGTTTGTTTCCTCGCTCTCTTCTCTCCGATAGCCACCTTTGGCATCTCCCTCCGCAGCTATGACCTGCTTCTCTAGAGGCAGGCGCCTCTTTACTGCCGCAGCTGCCGCTTTGTCGGCGTTAGCACTCGTCGCTGCTGCGCCGTACAACGCAACATATGATGCGTGGAATCTCAACAAGAATCAAGCCGCGACCGACCCGACGCAATACACAACCACGCGAGCAAACACGACCTACACCCCCTCACCGTCAAACTGGCGTTCTCTACCGTTTTACACAATCCTGCTTGACAAATTCGCAGATGGTGACCCGACAAACAATAACTTCTTTGGGCTCAAGTATGAGCATGACTGGCACGAGACGCAGATGCGGTTTGGCGGGGACATAAAAGGGTTAAAGAACAAGCTTGACTACCTCCAGGGCATGAATATTCGAGGCGTCTACATAGCCGGTACAATATTTTTGAACATGCCGTGGCAAGCTGACTCCTATTCGCCTCTTGACTTTACCACGCTCGATCCTCACTGGGGTACTATTGACGACTGGGTCGAATTTATTGACGAGATTCATGCACGGAACATGTATATTATGATGGACTTCACCGTCGGTACGATGGGTGATATGATTGGTTTTCAAGGGTATGTCAATTATACTTGAGTCCTGCAGTAACGTTAAAATTTGTCATTGGTTTTTTATAGGCATCTAAATGAGTCTACTCCTTTTTCGCTGGACGAGTATGACGCGGTCTGGAAGAAGCCTTCTTACACACCATGGGATTTTGAGACCTATAAGGACTTCTCTTTTGGCAATGGACACAATAGCTCTTGCGTCATGCCTCAGTTCTGGTGGGAAAATGGAACCCAGCTGACAATTACGACGAACGGGTGCAAAGCAAGTGACTTTGACCAGTATGGTGACCTGGAAGCTTTCGGTGTCCATCCAGATTGGCAGCGTCAGCTGACTAAGTTCGCGAGTGTGCAAGATCGTCTGCGTGAATGGCAGCCGGCTGTCATGGCCCGGTTGCAGAATTTCGTTTGCATGGTTATTACTGCACTCGACATCGATGCGATCCGTATCGACAAGTCAACGCAGGTGACTCTTGATGCACTTGCGAGCTGGACGACTGCGGCTCGCAAATGTGCTGCTAGTCATGGGAAGAACGATTTCCTTATTGTCGGTGAAGTCACTGGTGGTAACACATTCGGTGCCCTCTACTACGGACGTGGTCGCACTCCTAATAATTTGCCGAACCCGGATCTGCCGACGATTTACAACATCTCTGCAACAGATGATCAATTTTTCCTGCGCGACTATGGCCATAACGGACTCGACGGTGCTTGTTTCCACTATTCCATCTATCGTGGACTTGAACGTTTCCTTGGGATGGATGGAAACCTTCAAGTTGCTGACGACGTTCAAGTCAACTTCGTTGATGCTTGGAACCAGATCTTCGTTACCAACGACTTCTTGAATCCATCTACAAACGTCACTGATCCGCGACACATGTTCGGAACAAGCAACTTTGATATCTTCCGTTGGCCGAGTTTGGTGAATGGTACCCAGAAGAGTGCACTTGCGACGTTCATCACATCGCTTCTTATGCCTGGTATTCCCTTATTGTACTATGGCGAGGAGCAGGCGTTCGCAATCTATGACAACGGTGCGAGCAATTATCTTTATGGGTAAGTGGTTCGCTTTGTATTACTTCACACCCTTTCTTACGAAGCATTAGCCGTCAAGCTATGCCAGGTAACAAGGCATGGCAACGTCATGGCTGTTACAAGCTCGGTTCCGACCAGTTCTATGGTTTCCCGCTTCAAAAAGCAATTACCGCGTGCATGGACGATACAGAAGCGCTTGATCATTTTGATCCAACGGCGGAGTCTCGCAGGCTTTTCAAGCAATTCTACTATCTGCGCGAGCAATATGCAGCACTCACAGATGGGCTGGCTCTCGTCCAGCGTGGTAACTGGACTCATTTGGAGACCATGCCGGGCTCGAACCAGACAGCGACTGAGCTCGGTTTATGGACCGCATCGCGCGCTGGTATTCCGAATGCACAGACACTCACTGGATCCAATTACACAGCAGACGTCTGGATGCTTTACACGAACGAAAATATGACGCAGACGTATACGTTTGACTGCAAAGGCAGCTCTTGGATAAGCACTCCTTACGAGTCCGGCACGACTATCAAGAACTTGGTTTATCCATTTGAGACGTACCAGCTTGTTGAGAGTCAGTCACCGTTCTTCAACGATGGAAAGGCGCCTTTCGTGGGTTGCTTGCAATCTATCTCGATGGATCCATTCTCTTTCAAAATCTTCGTGCCGGAGGCGAACTGGGTTTCCGTGCCACCCATGCTTACGAAGTTCTCACCGGGACATGATGCTCGTCTCTTAACAGTTGACGGTGATAATAACTCGACAAACATCGATATCCGTCTTGAGTTCAATGTCGCGATGGCCTCCTGTGATGCTGTGACAAACGCGTTATCTTTCAACGTGTCGAGTTCTGGAACAGGTTCGACTCCATCGGTGACGAACGTCCAGTGCGGGAATTTACCAAACCCAGATCCACCAACCATCATCGGATCAGGCACAAGTTCTTGGTCGTGGAATGCAACGCTTACGAACGTTCCAGACGGAATTATTATGCTTACACTTGACAACCCAGCGTCAAGCAGTGGAATTACGACGGGTGCAAAGGATCATTTACTGTTGCGCAAAGGC
Source organism: Fomitiporia mediterranea MF3/22 (assembly GCF_000271605.1). Taxonomy (NCBI): domain Eukaryota; kingdom Fungi; phylum Basidiomycota; class Agaricomycetes; order Hymenochaetales; family Hymenochaetaceae; genus Fomitiporia; species Fomitiporia mediterranea. The sequence goes on along the minus strand of NW_006760392.1, from coordinate 2,502,326 downwards.
AAAGCAGACAATGTCATGGTGTTCCCGGACAGCGACTACGATAATAGTGCATTTACATTTGATAGCAGCAGCAAGACGTATACTTTCACGCATAAGGCAATTGGCGCAGATAAGTTCAGGTATTCGGTGGACTTTGCACAAACCTGGTCCCAGTGGATGGACTGGGAAGCTACAACGACAATTGACAACGGTACCTTCTTTGGGGACAAAAACAGGAATTGGTGGGAGGGCCAGCACGTCATTGTGCAGTGTACGCGCTTCATTTTTTCTTTCTAACTGTCTCAACTGATTACGATGAACGAATATTTAGACTGGTCAGAAACTGCCGCGAGTGCTTATCATGCGGTGCATGCAGACCATGATTACGGCTTCAAGCGTCGTGTTCCTCAATTCCTCGCTCGTGGTCCATTCAACACGTGGGGTTTCGACTCCGGTGTTAGATCACAGATGGAGCAGACAGGCGACAATACTTGGGAGCTTGAGATCATGACGAGCTGGCCTGCATTTGTCCAGCTGAACGTGTATGGCTTTGATGACTACTTCTACGGAGACACGGACGGCGATGGGATCTTAGACCGCCTCCCGCCGAATTCCGTTGCCGCGAACTACGTGAACATGAGTGCGCCCCCCAAGCCACATCTTGCATGGAAACTGGTCGTAGATGACCACTTAATGTCATGGACGCTTGAACCAAAGGGCGAGAGCTCCGTTGCGGCGATTTTGTATGCGCTTTTGCTGTCGATTCCAGTCATTACTGGTACACTCGCAGTTCTCATCTTCATGTGGAGCTTCTACGGGATCAAGTACAATAAGTGGGGTCTCAAGGAGAACAAGCCATCGCACTCGAACTACTTTCCTATCCTTGGTTCACTTGGCAACAAATCGACGCATGACCTCAAGGATGGCGCAAATGAGAAGCATGGACACACAGGTCTTGCTTACACTGGTGAAATGATCGGCTGGCCTGAGGATAAGAATAAACGGCGTTGCGTCCTCATTGCTACACTAGAGTACGAAATAATCGACTGGAAACTTAAGGTCAAAATCGGTGGTCTCGGTGTCATGTCCAGTCTTATGGGCAAAGCTATGACAGATGTTGATCTTATTTGGGTCATCCCTAAGGTGAAGGACCTCGAGTACCCTCCTGGAGAACCCGCAGAGCCAATCGAGGTTATCATCTTCGGCGAACCGTACCTTATCGAAGTCGAGACTCACGTTCTGGACAACATCACATACGTTATTCTCGATAGTCCGGTCTTCCGCGCACAGACAAAGGCCGACCCGTACCCGGCACGTATGGACGACTTGAGCTCTGCGATTTTCTATTCGACATGGAATCAGGCGATAGCTGCGACTGTGCGTCGCTTCCCACAGATTGACATCTATCACATCAACGACTACCATGGTGCACTTGTTCCGATCTATTTACTGCCGAAGGTTCTCCCTGTGTGTTTGTCGCTTCACAATGCCGAGTTCCAGGGTTTGTGGCCACTCCGGACTAAAGAGGAAATGAAGGAAGTCTGCTCAGCGTTTAACATAAGCAAGGAGCATTGCACCAAATATGTGCAATTCGGAAACACGTTCAACTTGTTGCACGCTGCGGCCTCATTCATCAGCGTGCACCAGAAGTCCATCGGTGTCGCCGGTGTATCGGACAAATATGGTAAACGTAGTTGGGCACGGTATCCTGCTCTGTGGACGCTGAAGCATGTTGACTCGCTTCCTAACCCGGATCCGACGGACATTGCGGCTCTCGATGAGAATCCGGTTGCATTGAAGGAGATTCGCATTGATGACGAGGCGGAAGCGAAGCGACCCGAATATAAGCGACAAGCGCAAGAATGGGCTGGCATTAAGCAGGATCCCAAGGCTGATCTCTTCGTATTCGTCGGTCGGTGGTCAAAGCAGAAAGGTGTGGACCTTATTGCAGATGTCATGCCATCTCTGTGAGTATTTGTCTATTCGGGTTTTGTGCGGTACAAAATATTAACTTATATATTTAAGCTTGGAGAAGCGTTCTTCCATCCAGCTTATCTGTGTCGGTCCTGTTATTGATCTTTACGGTCGGTTCGCCGCCGAGAAATTGGCTCGTCTAATGGAGATATATCCGGATCGCGTCTACTCGAAACCAGAGTTTACTGCCCTTCCTCCATACCTGTTCAGCGGTGCAGATTTCGCGCTTATCCCGTCTCGTGATGAGCCGTTTGGTCTCGTTGCTGTCGAGTTTGGTCGTAAGGGTGCTCTCGGTGTGGGTTCGCGTCTTGGTGGTCTTGGTCTTATGCCGGGATGGGTGCGTAAACTCTTCTTTTTCATTGAGCTTGAATTTTCTGATGAGTATTGTACAGTGGTTCCCTGTCGAGTCGACGTCAACAGCACACATGCTTTCGCAGTTGTCAAAGACAATCAAAATGGCGCTCAAATCCACGGAGGAAGAGCGTGCGCTTCTACGTGCTCGCTCTGCTGTCCAGCGGTTCCCTGTTGTCGAATGGCGACAGCGTATGGAAGACTTCCATAAGCGCAGCATTGGCACAAGCCGGCAAGTAGCTGGCCACAATGCTTGGAGGCAATCGGATGGCGAGCTAGTACACGCCCCTCAGGTTGCTCACTTGGACCACGATGATTGGGATCCTGTCTATCAAGCCGAGCCAACTCAGCCGCAATGGGACACACGAAGCATGATGGAGAACTCCAGGATGTCGAATGTGCCACCGTCACCTGGAATACCGAATTCACCTGGTCAATGGAGTCAGTCAACGCTTGCCCCACCGCGCATCGATGAGCATGGGCGACGACCTTCGACGGGTTCTGACGATGGTGAGGATTACTTCTCGACAGCTCGATCGCGCGCTCCTAGCACTATTGGCACACCTTCAGAAGGCGGCGGCTTTGATAGCTTCTTGGCAAAGGCAAACAAGACAATTGCGAAGGAACAGAAGCATGCACCAGATCCTTTCTTGGATGATGCGGCACCAAAGAAGCCGTTTGGCCCACATTCTCGAAACTCATCACGGGACTCGATCGCATCTATAGTGGACGAGAAAGCGAACTCTCCGTTGAACAAGGCTATTGCTTCGGTAAATTACTCTTATATTTATCATGATCATTTTGGTATACTGATAACTTGCTTTTGCAGTTTACTGATGCGGATGGCGAGGTTGCTCAGGAGTTCATCCAGAAGCTTCAGAACCTGTCCTCGGAAAACTCGAAGAGTGAACTGTCAATCGAACGCTACCTGCAGAAGAGCGAGGAGGCTTTCTTCGATAAAGTGCGGAAGGAGAAGCTGTCGACGGCAGCGAGTATCCGGTCGTCGACGCGCGATTCTGTTTGGGGAACGCCTTCAGAGTACGAGCCGTCGCGCCCTCACTCTCCGAGCACGTATTCTTTTGCACCGAGCTCCCACTACAACGGAGGATTCAACACGGAAGAATACAGTGGTCCTTTACCGAATGAGAAGGGCGAGGTTGTCATGACTCGGCTACAGATTGCTTTGTCGCACACTATTGGAGGCTGGCCGCTCTACACTATCATTATCGCAGCGGGCCAGATGTTAGGAGCGACGAGTTTCCAGATCACTCTTTTGTCTGGTCAGAACTTCCAAACAGATCTGCAACTGTACGTCCTCGGTGGAATCTTTCTGGCCTCTTCAGCTGTGTGGTATACGGCTTTCCGGCTCAAGCCATCTGTGTATGTGCTATCGGCACCGTGGATCTTCTTCGGCATTGCCTTCTTCATCATCGCGTTACCTGCTGTGTCTTCGGTATTTGACAAGGTGCATTACGCGTTACAAAGTGCTGCGACATGGTCATATGCAGTCGCTTCATCCGCAGCGTTCTTGTTCTTTGGTCTGAATTTCGGTGAGGAGGCTGGTGCAGCGACGGAAGTCTGGACATTGCGTGCGTGCGTCGTACAAGGTTCACAGCAGATTTGGGTTGCAGCGCTCTGGTACTGGGGACATCAGCTCAATGGTTCAACGGCTACCGCACCACCGTGGTGGATCGTTCTCGTTCTTTGGCCATTGGCCATCATGAGCTTCGTCTTTGCATATCTCTTGTTGTACGGTCTTCCGGACTACTACCGCCAGGTCCCGCCAAAGGTGCCGAACTTCTTGAAGACCCTCTTCCGTCGTAAGCTTGTGTTATGGTTCCTTGCATCCGAGATTCTGCGTGACTACTGGTTGAGCGGTCCTTACGGCCGTAACTGGTCGTTCCTTTGGTCTGTGCCGATCCCGAAGTGGGCAACGCTCCTGCTTATCATTACCTTCTTCGTCGTTGTGTGGGGCATCCTTATGGTGATCCTCACATACTTCAGTAAGACACATACATGGTTGTTGCCTGTGTTTGCTGTCGGTTTGGGTGCACCGCGTTGGGCGCAGATGTTATGGGGTACTTCGTCGATTGCATACTACTTGCCCTGGGCGGGTAAATCGGGACCGTACCTTGGTGTATCGCTCTGGCTCTGGCTAGGTGTACTAGATGCAGTCCAAGGTGTTGGTCTGGGTATGATCCTCCTTCAGACTCTCTCTCGGTTACATGTTTGCGCAACGCTGGCATTTGCCCAGATCATCGGATCTATTTGTGTGATGGTCGCGCGGGCCTCGGCTCCCAACAGGATTGGTCCTGGTAATGTCTTCCCCGATGTTGGTACATGGGATATGGACGATGGAGTTAGAGATAGTCCAATTGGCAAGCCAGCGTTCTGGATCGCGCTCATCTGCCAGCTTGTCATCGTAATCGGCTACTTCTGGTTCTACCGCAAGGAGCAACTTTCACGACCGTAATGTCTTCTGCTTCACCAACAATGGACTCCTATTGGATACATATGCTTTCGTTGTTCCTTCGGTTCCCGTATTCTCTGGGCTAAATTTTCACTTTCTTTATACGTATGTGGGCATATTGTGGCCTGTTAAGTTCTCCCTTACAGGACCTTACCAATGGACATTCGTTGCGCGGGACTCAACAGCCAACTCATACACATTAGTAGACTATCCATATATCTACACTCGCACACTACTACTATTACTACTATTACTACAACACTAACTAGCATTCTACATATAGTCCAACTCACTTTTTTTTTCTCGTTTCTGTAATCATCGAACTGTAGACACGGCACTCTCTTTCCTTTTTTTTCGTTTGGTTTTCACTTTGTCTGTCGCTTTGTGATTGGTATCAACGGACGCTCCTTTCTCACTCCTTCAGACCATACTCGATATATAAAACGGCTTCCGTGGACAAGATGAAGTAGGATTACAAAAAAAAATCTGATAATGATACACAATTTTGTTTACATTGGCAGAAGTAATATTAGGACCTAGACGGCATACCGATGCTCTATAGTTGGGGCTAAGAGGCAGCTGGCAGTGTGTGGGGACCATAAATTCTGAGTAGACTCCATTGTTGCGTCTAACTCACATTCAATAAAAGCTCACGTGTTGGAGTAACGCACTGGATTTAATTAGTAGTAATAGTCGTAGAATACAGTACACTTCTCAGGTTGATTGATTGATTCCTTGAATCCGTTCTTTTCCCGCTTCTCTTTCATTCAAAAGACCGGAATGCGGATCAATCCGATTGACATGCCCCTAACGCGATGGAAAGGGACACTCGTATCTCCTTCATCTCCCTCTATCACTTAGCATCACTATCATGACCTCGAAACAAGCTGGTTCGAGTCCTGCACTGCACAGCAGGGATCGGTGAGTAAACAGACTGTCTTGAACGAAGGAAAGACTCTGAAGTTACTTCACAATGCAGGTTTCTCTACCTGAAAGGTACCCACAAATCATTGTTGCTGTCAGGCGCCCGTTCTGACTGTCTCTGCAGAAATTACAGTCGACTTTACTCGTTCACGCCCAGACTGCAAGCTTCATCTCAAGCTGAAAGATGAAATGAAGACCCCATACGAATCGAAGGAATTCGGAAAGACAGAACGACTGCAGTGGAACTGCGAACTGTATTTGATCTCGGCTTATTCATCAATGACGAAACTAATCCATTTATCATTAAGATACGTGAAATCTCCGAGCAAGGCTATGCTGACTATAAAAGACGCTGGTAATGGCTTGAAAAAGAAGTGGAATGTCGAACTGCAATTAGATTTCGGCTCGACGGATTTCCGTGAGAATGATACCGCCGAACGAATTGGTACTTAGTTAATCGGAAACGAATTACATGGATCACTGACAGCATATGCAGATGTAAATTATGGCCTTATCGTCAAACTAACATTCGGAGCCCCGGGGAAGGTATGGAATCAAAAATTACACGGTTGGAGAGATGTTATACAACTGTGCCTGCAGAAGTTCGTTTTTGCTCGATTGCTTGCCAACAAGGCCGTCTCTGCTCTTGCAACGAAATTGCCTATGCTGGAAAAGGTGGACAGGGTCCTCAGCTATTTCGAACTTATCGTAAAATTTGGTCTGGCCGCCTCCGAAGTAAGTACAGAATTGATATAATAATTCTTCGCATTTGCTGATCATAACCTTCAAATAGGTTAACCCTTGTGCAAAGGCTGCTGTTGCTGGCCTCGACGCGGCCTTCCAGGTTTGTGATATCTGCGTGCATTTGCTCTGACTAATCTTTTCCTAGAAATTCCAAGAGATTCCGACAAATCATCGCGAGTTCGTGAGCATCATGGGCGATATCGTTCTGACAACAACTCTGCTTGAGTCGTTACACGAACGTATTAAGGATGAGGTGGTACAAGAAATCCTGAGGAGCTTCAGTGACTTCGTTGACGGTATATCTCGAGATCTGATCAGATATTCTTCCGAATCGAAACGCAGTAAGTAGATCAAGCCTCAGATAGAATGTGGTTAACTACTTTTCAATTAGCGTTCCTACTGCGAAACTGGTACAAGTCCAAACAGATTGAGGCAAAGGAGCTTCATTCCCGGCTGATGCGGCTCTGTGAAATTCTGAACCTTGGACTTACTTGTGAGTCGAAGCTCTAGAATAGCTGCCCCTTGCTTATATACCACAGGTCATCAACTGTCAGAAGCGGATGAGAACTCCCTTAGACAATTAAGACCACCGAGGAATAGTTCTTTTGATCCGGATCGCTGCTGCCTGGAAGATACCAGGACAGAGCAATTGCTCATCATCGACGAGTGGATTCGTTCAGAAGATCCAAACGACCAACTCTATTGGATTTATGGTGTTGCCGGCTGTGGGAAGACCTCAGTCGCAGCATCAGTCGCATCGACACTAGATTCATGGAGGTTTCTGTCTTGCTCCTTCTTCTGTAGCAGGGACGTTCCTGAGCGTAGGGATCCGGCCCGAGTTGTCCATGCTCTGGTTTATTTCCTGGCAAGGGTCAGTTCGCCTTTCAAGACCTCCCTACTTCGGCTGCTCAATGATGATTCCGACTTTCTCGAGAAACCGTTGCAGGCACAAATCAATGCGTTGCTCTCTCATTCTTTTGCAGAGCCTTCTCATTGGGCAAACTGTCGGTCGGTCGTCATTGTCTTCGACGCCCTGGATGAATGCGAGGACAGCGGAAGGGCGGCTTTGTTTCTCGCCAGAGTAATTGAGCGGGTACCTCCTCTCAAAGTCATAGTAACCAGCAGGCCTCTTCCTGAGATCCAAGAACGATGGGACATATTGGAGCAAACCGGGAAATTGACGTCCTGCGACTTATTCGAAGTGAACGCTCACAATGACATCGTGCTCTTTACACGCGAGGAATTCAGAACCAATTCGAAGTTACCGCGTGATTTCACTGAGGATCAGATGGAGGCACTTGCGCGAAAAGCTTCAGGGCATTTCATATGGATCACGACCGTCCTGAAGCACGTTAGCAATCAACTCCGGAAGAAACGCGAGGTGTTGGACCGGATACTTGTTTCCACATCGGACAAGAAGTTTGAAGGGAAACTCGACGCTCTGTATCGGCAAGTGCTTGATGATGCCTCTGAGAAGTCCGACGACCGCGTGGAGACAATACGACTACTCATTGGCCTTGTTTTTGTGACGTCAAGGAACAGACCGCTTCCGGCAGAGGCGTTACATACATTTGTTTATTCCGAGTTCGAGCTAGATGAGCTAACGGAAACATTGCAAGAGTTAGGCTCGGTAGTTACTGTGGAACCTCAGACAGGTGCTATCCGGGTCTGCCATCCATCGTTCTTGGACTTTGTTGGTAGCCGTGAACGGGCTGGATGTTATTGGATGGAGAGTTCAGTGTTGGACATGACGATGGCAGAGGGTTGTCTTAATATCATGGCATCGGGACTCAAATTCGACATCTGCAAACTGGAATCTTCGCACGTTCCAAACTGTGAAGTCCACGATCTTGCGGAACGAATATACAAGACTATCCCCTGTGAGCTGCAATACAGCTGCCTGTATTGGCTGAACCACCTATCGAGGTGTCGAGCCGATGAAAAAGATGAAATATCGATCAAGCAGAAGTTTCGCGACGTGTTTTGCCAGGCGAAAGCACTGTATTGGCTGGAGGCGTTGAGCCTCATGTCTGGATTGAAGGCGGCGGCATCAAGTCTTCGAGATCTTCCTCGTTTAGTTAAGGTCCGTATCGCATGACGTGTTTATAACTTGTGTCTAACAAATCTATAAAGCTCATAGATGCAGACGAGGAACTACGCAATTTTATGACCGATTTATACCGTTTTGTGATGGCGTTTCATGAACCGATGGCAATCAGTGCACCACATGTCTATATTTCAGCCTTGCTCTGGACACCTTCCAAGTCTATAATTGCGGAATCGCAGTACCAGATATTCACGAGCGGTCGATTGGTTCTGGAGGGGCTCGAACACTATTGGCCCATCGCTTTGCAAACATTATTAGTAGGCTCTCAGGTGTGCTCAGTTGCATATTCCCCAAGCGGGCGTTGGATTGTATCTGGGTCCGATGATAAAACCATCCGCATCTGGGATGCGGAGACCGGCGCTCCCATTCGTGAACCGCTTCGAGGTCATGATGACTGGGTCCGTTCCGTTGGATTCTCCCCAGACGGACGCCACATCGTCTCTGGTTCTGATGACAAGACTATCCGCATCTGGGATGCTGAGACGGGAGTTCCCATTTGTGAACCGCTTCGGGAGCATGAAGATTCGGTCGTGACTGTTGAATATTCCCCAGACGGACGTCGCATTGTCTCTGGGTCTCGTGACAACACTATCCGCATCTGGAATGCTGAGACGTGTGTTCCCATTTGCGAACCACTTCGAGGGCACGAAGATTCGGTTGTTTCTGTCAGATACTCTCCGGACGGACGCCGCATTGTCTCTGGGTCTCGTGATAACACCATCTGCATATGGAATGCTGAAACACGTACACCCGTTTGTGCATCGCTTCGAGGTCATGAAAATTGGGTCGTTTCTGTTGGATATTCCCCAGACGGAAGACATATTGTCTCTGGGTCTTATGACAAGACCATACGCATCTGGGATGCTGAGACAGGTGCTTCTATTTGTAAACCACTTCGAGGACATGAAGAGTGGGTCGTTTCCGTTGAATATTCCCCAGACGGACGTTGCATTGTCTCTGGATCTCGAGACAACACCATCCATATCTGGAACACTAAGACTGGTATTCCCATTTGTGAACCGCTTCGAGGGTACAATGGTCTGGTCTACTCGGTTGGTTATTCTTCAGACGGACGTCGCATTATTTCTGGATCCAGTGACAACACCATCCGCATCTGGAATGCTAAGACAGATGCTCTCATTCGCGAGCCACTTCGAGAGCATAATGGTTCGGTCTACTCGGTCGGATGTTCCCCAGACGGACGTTGCATTGTCTCTGGGTCTGGTGATAAGACTATTCGCATCTGGGATGCTAAGACGGGTGCTCCCATTTGTGAGCCGCTTCGAGGGCATAATGGTTTGGTATATTCGGTTGGATATTCACCAGACGGTTGTTGCATTGTCTCTGGGTCTTCTGACAAGACCATTCGCGTCTGGGATGCTCGGACGGGTGTTCCCATTCTGGAACCGCTTCGAGGGCATGGAAACTCGGTCATCTTCGTTGGATATTCCCTTGATGGACGTTGCATCATTTCTTTGTTCGATGATAAGACCATCTGCATCTGGAATGCTAAGACGGGTGCCCCTATTGACAGGCTGCTCGGAAAGGGTAAACGTGGTTTGGTTCGCCGCGCTAGATATTCCCCATCCTTCTCTACCATCTGCATGTGGGATACTGAGACGGGTGTTCGCATTCGTGACGTGCCTGGAAAGTATGAAGTTGGTACTGAGCATATTAAGCATCTCTCAGACGGACGTTGCATTGTCTCTGGATCTGATGAGACGGCTATCTGCATATTCAACAGTCACGACCGAATCTTCATGCTCTTGAAGTGGTTCACAGACGGGAACACCAGTATCAGCACTCCATATTCCCCAGACGGACGTCACATTGTCTCTGGATCTCGTGACAAGACCATCCGCATCTGGGATGCTGAGATAGGTGCTCCCATTTGTGGACCGCTTCGAGGACATGAAGATTCGGTTGTTTTTGTTGGATATTCGCCAGACGGACGTCGCATTGTCTCTGCGTCTCGCGACAAGACCATCCGCATCTGGGATGTTGAGACGGGAGCTTTGACTTGTGAACCGCTCCAAGGCCATGAAGATTCAGTTGTTTCTGTTAGACATTCTCCGGACGGACGCTATATTGTCTCGGGGTCTCATGACAAAACCATCCGTATCTGGGACGTGCAGACGGGTGTTCCTGTTCCTATTGGTGAGGCTCTCCAAGGGCATGAAAGTTCAATCAACTCCGTTGGATATTCTCCCGACGGTTGCTGCATTGTATCCGGATCTTCTGACAATACCATCCGAATCTGGGATGCTAATTGTCATATTCTTGCGAGAGAGCTACACGAATGTCAAGGCAGTTGGTTTGGCTTCTCACAAGAAGGAATGTACATTCTGTCAAGTTCTGACAGAGACGATACACTGTGGAGAATTCCTCCACATATTTCAAATGACGGGTGGATTCGAACATCAGATGGTGGTCTCGTACTATGGGTTCCTCACGAATATCGGAACGGAGTTTGTGATATGAGTCTTTATACCCTTCCACATAATGCAACTGGGCACCCTGTCAGGATTGATTGGCCAAGACTACTGCATGGTACTACATGGACTTCTGTGAAGATAGAAGATTAGACTAAAATTGGACTATCAGTCTCTTCATTTTAAATATCAATGTATCTTTGTTTTAGGAACAGTCTACTGTACTAGTAGTGTATACTCTATTTACTATACAATATCAGACTCTTACTATTGATCACCTGTATCTCTTGTGATTAACAATTCTTGTTGACTTACTATTTTGTCCAAAGAAAGAGGTGGGTTGATTGCTTCAAAAAAGCTGGAATACATACTGTTGAGAGCTAGTCTTATTCAATCCCCAATCACTCATGTCCATCATCTTGAACATATCTGCCATGTTCAGTGTACCTCCTGCACCTCTTGCCCACCCCCACCTCTGACTCTGCCCAACACACCAAAGCCCTCCAAGGCTGCCTATTCTGTTTCACATTTGCAATGCTATGTGTTAGCTTAACTATTAGTGAAACCCTACAAGGAAGAAGAGAAGAGGACAGTAACTTGCATTGGATCTCCTCTCTGTCCTGCTACTATCTGCCCAGTTCCATTTCTTGTCCAAACACTGCCTAGTGAACAGATTATGATCTAATCCTTGTTCTTCACAGAAGTCCAAGCAGTTCCGTGCGACAACCGTGACCAGTCAATCCTAACAGGATGTCCTCTCGCGTTGCGCGGAATAGTGAAAAGGCTCATATCACAAATGCCATTCTGGTATTCAAAAGGAACCCACAGAACGAGACCACCGTCCGAGTCTCGAATCCATCCGTCAGTCGGAATACAGGGAGGTAATCTCTGCAGCGTGTCATTGGTATCAGAGCTTGACAGAGTAAATGTTCCATCCTGCCGAAAGCCAATCCAACGTCTTCGACTTTCATGCATCTTGCCTAGAAGAATGTGACAATTGGCATCCCAGACGCGGATTGTCCTGTCGGCGGACCCAGAGATTATGCGACTTCCGTCTGGGGAATATGCAACAGAAAGAACGGTCCATTCATGCCCTCGAAGCGGTTCACCAATGGGATCGCCTGTCTCAGCATCCCAGATGCGGATGATCTTGAAAAACCCGGAGACAATGCAATGTCCGTCTGGAGAATATCCTACAGAATAGACCTGATCTTTCTGTCCTCGAAAGAGCTCACCAATAGGAGCACCTATCTTAGCATCCCATATGCGTATTGTGCTATCGTAAGACCCAGAAACGATGTGAAAGCCATCTGGTGCGTATGCAACACACTGGATACCTCCTTCATGCCCTCGAAGCGGCTCACCGACTGAAATACCCGTCTCAGCATCCCAGAGGCGGATCGTCTTGTCATCGGACCCAGATACAATGCGACATCCGTCTGGGGAATATGCAACAGACCAAACGTTGCTTGTATGTCCTCGAGCCGGTTCGCAAATAGGAGCACCTGTCTCGGCGTCCCAGATACGGATGGTGCGGTCATGAGACGAAGAAACAATGCGACGGCCGTCCGGCGAATATGCAACAGCATAAACGAAATGCTCGTGCCCTCGAAGTGGCTCACCGACTGCAATACCCATCTCGGCATCCCAGATGCGTAGAGTGTTGTCATAAGACCCAGATACAATGTGACGACCGTCCGGGGAATATCCAACAGAAGTAATTGGAGCTTCATGCCCGTGAAGCGGCTCGCCGACAGGAGCACCTGTCGCCACGTCCCAGATGCAGACAGTCTTATCAAAAGTCCCAAAGGCAATATGACGCCCGTCCGGAGAATATGCACCACAATAGACCTTTTGTATCTGCCCTCTAGTTGGTTCACCGGCACGAACACCAGTTTGAGCATCCCATACACAGATCGTCTGGTCCTTAGATGCAGATATAAAGCGACGTCCATCCGGAGAATATACTAGACACCAGGTCCCTTTCTCATGGGCTGGAAGTTGTTCACTGACAGGAGCGCCTGTCTTGGTATCCCAGATGCAAATGGTTGAGTCAGACCCAGAGATTATACGACATCCGTCTGGTGAGTATGCAAGAGACCTATTGTGCCAATCATTCCCTTGCAGTAGTTCGCCAACAGGAGCACCTGTCTCAGTGTCCCGGATGCAGATTGTCCCATTAGACATCCCAAAGGCCATGCGGCGTCCGTCTGGGGAACATGCAATAGAACAGACACGATCTTCACTCTCTTGAAGGAATTCACTGATACGGACACCCGTTTGAGCATCCCAGACGGAGATGCTCATGTCATGAGCTCCATAGATAATGCGACGTCCGTCTAGGGAATAAGTTAGACACTGGTCATAACTCTCATGCCCTCGAAGCGGTTCACCGATGGGAACACCGGTCTCAACATCCCAGATGCGGATGGTTTTATCAGTAGAACCAGAGACTATGTATCGTCCATCTGGGGAATAGGCAACAGAAACAACGTAATCTTCATGCCCTCGAAGCGGCCTTCCGACACGAACACCTGTCCGAGCATCCCAGATGCAGATTGTTCCGTTACCAGATCCAGACATAATACACCGTCCGTCGGGGGAATATGCAATACACTGAATCCAACCCTCATGCCCTCGGAGTGGTTCACTGACAGAAGTACCTGTCTCAGCATCCCAGATGCGTATGGTCCTGTCAGCACATCCAGAGACGATATGCCGTCCATCTGGAGAATATGCAATTGAAGTCACGTCGGAGCCCACCGGTATCGTTCGCAGTGTGATAGGCCAATACCTTTCGAGCCCTTCATCCACTAGCTGAGCGCTGGCGAAGTCCTCGCAATGCAATTTTGCAGTAACCGACTCGGCTGGTGCCCAGAGTAAGGCTGAAATATAAATATGTGGTGCACTGACTGCCATTGGCTCGTAATACGTCATCACGAATCGGAACAAGTCTTCTGTGGATTTCCGAAGTCCTTGGTCCATATTAGAGTACTTTGTGCTTCATTAGATACAGGAACTGGACACTTCGGGATGCAAGAGCTAAACACGAACCTCTGGCAAATACGGAAGATCCCGAAGAATAGATACAGCTGCATTCAACTTCGACAAGAGGCTCAGCGCTTCCAGCCAGTACAGCGATGTCGCCTGACAAAACACGCGAAGCAATTTCTGCTCTATTGAGCTATCATAAACAGCCTCAGCAGGAGACCTCGACATATGCTCCAACCAGTACAGGCAGCTGTACTGTAACTCTTGGGGAATATAATTCTGAATTCGTCCCGCAAGGTCACGGACGTCGCTATTCGGGAGATGCGAAGTTTCCAGATTACATATGTTAAACTTGAGTTCCGATACCATGATATCCAGGCATTTCTTCGCCATATCCTTATCCAATATTGCCATTTCGATCCCATAATGCCTCGCTCTTCTGGGACTTTCAACGAAATCAAGAAATGAAGGATGACACGCTCGGATAGCACCTGTCTCGGACTCCTCGGTCAGAACCGAACCTAACTCCTGCAATAGTCTCTGGAACTCGTCAAACCTGATATCGATAGTGACGAAAGTATGCAGCGCTTTCGCGGGTAGTGGTCTATTTCTTGAGGTCGCGAAGATGAGTCCAATGAGCAGTCTGATTGCATCCATTCGCTCCTGAGAATCCTCACAGGCGTCATCGAGCACGCGCTGGTATATAGCATCGAGTTTTTCCTCTCCTGGGGAATTTGAACGGGTCGAACAAATAATTTGCGTCAATGTATCCTCCTTTCTCCAAGGCAGAATGCTGATATGCTTCAGGACTGTGGCAATCCATATAAAATGTCCAGATGCCTTCTGTGCAAGGGCAACAATCTGATCATCGGGGAATTTCCTCGGCAGACGTGTGTTGGACTTGGAGAACTCTTCACGAGCATAGTGGAGAATATCGGCATAACTGTCCACCTTGAACAAATCGCAAGATCTTAGTGTCTCGAACGCTGTCAACGCTTCCTGTATACGTGGAAGGGGTCTGCTTGTCAAGATGATCTTGAGATGAGGCACCAATTGTAAAATTTTCACAATGAACGAAGATGCATCCTCGTTGTCCTCGCACTCGTCCAAGGCATCGATAACAAGGATGATTGGCCTGGATTGCGTGGAATCTGACATCGTCAGGCGGAAACATGACAGCAACGCTTTGAATTGGGTCAGCAATGGCCTATCCACAAGTTCAGGGTCTTCCTTAAGCAGTCGTAGGAGGGCATCCTTAGAAGGAGGGCTAGCCCTTGCTAAGAAATACACAAGAGAATGAACGAGTCGGGTTGAACTCCTCCGCTCCGGGATGTCCCTGCTGCAGAAAAATGAACCAGATAGAGTCTTGCGCGAATCCAATACGGCTGAAATTGACGCTGCAACTGAACTCTTTCCACACCCCGCAACACCATGAATCCAGTAAAGCTGTTCACATCGATCTGTCAAACGTATCCAATCATCAATCGTTCGTAACACAGCTTTTCTTGTGCCCTGGAGGCAGCAGCGTTTCAAGTCGAAGGAGCTTTTCTCTGGCGGTTTTAGTTGTCGGAGTACCTTTTCGTCTTCCTCTGAAAGTTGATACTGATCTATGTCACAAAGTCAATGAAAGTTGTCCATAGGAAGTTTCGCGACTCACGAATTTCATTGGAGATAGCAATATTCAGGGTTGAACACAACCGATTTAACCGGTCGTTGAATGCTTTGACCTCATTCAATTTCGATTTGTACCAATTGTGCAGCAGAAACCCTGTTCAAGGGTAATTAGCGATATATAGCTCAGAGATTTTCGTACTTACCGAACAGCGGCTTAGAGGAATAACGATATAGATCTCTAGACAACCGTTTGATGATGTCAATGAAATTACTCAAGATGTTCTTTACTGCCTCATTCTCAATGCGTCTTTGCAATAGCTCAAGAAGGGGTAATAACAAAACGACGTCGTCCATGATGTTCACAAACTCGCGATGACAAGTCGGAATCTCTTGGAATCTCTACAAGTATGTTAGTTATAAGAAATCCCAACTCATTGACTCCTACCTTAAAAGCTGCGTTAAGACCAACACTAGCGGCCTTGGCGTAAGGGTGGGCCTATGAGATTGTGCGATTGGTTAGCCACAGAAGTCGCAACACAACTTATATGCTTACTTCGGAGACAGCCGATCCAAAACTCAGGAAAACATCAAGATATCCGAGGACCTTGTCCATCTTCTCCAGCATAGATATCTTTATTGCGAGAGCAGAGACGGCCTTATTGGCAAGCAACCGAGCAACGTCGATGTTCTGTAGACACTATCATAAGCATGTACCTGTAACAGATGACTTTTCGTACATTTCCCGAGACTCCAACTGTTAGCCTGACGGTGAACCCGTGACTCAGATCTAAAAGTATTGTCAGCCATGTTTGCACTACATTACTATTGAACAATTACTGGTTCGTTCGACTGTGTTGTTGTCACAGAAATCGGCCGAGCCAAAGTCAAGTTGCACTTTGGCAATGCAATCCCTTCTCAGAGCATTTACAGAACTCTGTATCGTCATTATAGCTATGCTTGGGGATTTCACGTATCTAAATAATATAATTAATTAATGACCCCAATCGATAAAAATTAGCCGAGTAAGACCTCATACACGTCGCAATTCCATTGTAGAGCTTCCAGCTCTCTGAACACCTTCGATTCGTACCGTGTTTTCATTTCATCTTTGAGCTTGATCTGAAGCCTGCACTTCGGACGTGAACGAGAAAAATTAACAGCGATTTCTGTAAGGGCAGTCAGAACGGTGCCAAATTAAACGATGACTTCTCATGCCTTTTAGGTAAAGAAACCTGTATCGACGGACGATCTCAGCGATTGTTCTTTCCCCAAGGCAGTCAACATTCTGAACACACTTACCGATGCGTAACGTCGTCCACGGAACTTGAGATTGCCTGGGTAAAGGACATGATAGATCACGATGGGAGTTGTGTGGAAGAAACGATCATCTTATTATGTCGTGTTTGAACGAGGCATTCATATGTCACTCGGATTGATCCGCTTCTTACTAGCGGCAGAAGCAGAGGTTGAGACTCATTTGAGAAAGAATTTAAATATGCTGTCCATTATTTGAAATTCACCTGATTTTCCGAGTCGAGTAACTGTGATGATCGCATTTAAGATCAGCAAATTAATTGGACTTATGACATTATCCAGTTACCAGATACAGTAGAATCTATCCTGATGCATAACGTTGTGTAAGTACCTCATTGATGTATTATAACCCTATGTACTGGCAGAGGATTTCAGATTGCACACGAGGGAAAAATCATGGATTATCAGATTTGTGCATCTTGCTATGCATAGCTAATCATACATACAATCCTTTGTACACATCTTACCTATCTACATTTCTCTATTGTTACTGTAGTACAAGTTTTCTTACTTCCTGCGCAACACGACAACAGCCGTTTTATACGGGTACTCAAACACTCCCTTCTCCTTATCAATCCACACCTTCTCTTCACCTTTCTCAACAATCTCGCGTATTCTCTCTCTCACTTGCTTCTGAACATCTGGTGGCTGGATAGCAATGTAGCTCTTGCTGCATACGCGGTCTTGCACACTTTGCTCCGTGGCGGGAATAGAGTGAGAGACAATGGTCTCTTCGTGTGGATTGAAGTTTGCGGCGTAGGAGGGGACGGAGAAGACGGCGCGCCAGAGACCGAGGCGGTACTGTGGAGAGTTTTGTTCATAGGTTTCGTATGAGTCGCGGAGGGTGGCTACCCAGCGGGCGCGTTCCCTAAATTTGTCAAATTATTAAACGATCAGAGTAAAGCGGTGGTGTAATGCTGACCTGTCTTCGAGGTTCCAGATGAAGACAACTATCCCGTCAGGTTTGAGGACTCGCGCGAATTCCTTGATGGCGGCCTCGTGGTCGGGGCACCAATGGAACGCCTTCAAGTCACAAACATAAATACACACACTTATCAAAGTAACGTGTATGCATATATGCGCACCTGAGCAATAACAATCAAATCTGCCCACCCATCTTCCACACCTGTTGCGTTGTCGAACGTACCCTCCGCCACGCTTGCTCGGGGATCTGTAACGGTTTTAGAGAAGACGCTTCGCATGCCTTCACTTGGCTCAATAGCTTTGATTGCAGAGACGCTGGATTGGAAGGAAGGGTGCGAGAGAAAGCAGCGCGTGAATATGCCTGTTCCAGCACCGATTCTGCAAAGAAATTAGTATATGTAGATAAATTGGATGGAAGAATGGGAACGTACTCGACGACGTTAATGGATTCTTTCGACCCAAGTGCTTTATGGATGACTTCGAGTGCTTCAGGTGGGTACGAGGGGCGTGCTCTGCAGTGAAGTGACGCATATAAGCAACATAATAACCTGCTAACAGCATGCAACGAGACGAATTGGAACTAATCTCACTTATCGTAAAGCTCATTCGTCCCCTTCCCAAACCCGGCCTTTGCAAGGTCGTGGACTTTGTGTGTAGGTATAGCGGTCATGATACTAGTAATATGACAGTCTTAACACTCGTAAAGGTGTGTTTTGCCCAGCCTGCAACACTCGATAGACAAGAGTGAAGATAGGGTCTGATAAGCAAGAGTAAGACTTAAAGATGTGTTCGGCCGAGTCAGAACAAGTAGTCCTCGGTATATATAGTATGCATGAGGTCGTGTGAGTCGTTTTTTAGGCAGCCGACGGAATGAAGTATGACTCCGTTCCCGTCATTTCGGCAGGTGATGGTCTAATATTAGCCCGCTATTTTGGCATTATTTGTTATTCGGTAATGATTGGCACTGAGGAACAAGCTTAATGGATGACTTCCCGTAAGAATTCTGCTAGAAAAAAGGCATCCTATTTTCATTCTCTCTGTATATAAGTGAGATAGGATAGATTTAGACAAAATTTGCTTCCTGTAACACCAAGATTCATAGATGCTATAGCTAAGGACAAATGTTCTGAGAGAACATGTTGATCATCAACTATACTAAATACAGATGTAACTCCGATGACAAAGTGACAGGCAATCAGGGATACTGTCATAAGTGTTGGCTATATTACCATATTTATTATTATGAACATATTTCTCAAGTTTAGAGGTTTGTACAGGGGGGGGGGTACCCCCCTGTACAGATTTTAAGTTTATTCATGGGGTGTTGTTGACTGAAACTATGGTACACTAGTTGGTTCCCTTTGGACTGATGATTTAGACATGGTTTTTAGTATTTTTCTTGTCAGAAAGCCTTACAGGAAGTCATCCAATAATAATATTTCACAACAATATTGAGCCTAACACTATTAAGCAATGATTAATGGAATACTTTCATTATACCTTATCCTTTCTGCCGGATATGTGAAGAAATTCCATTCAACTTTTGTCATAATAATAGAGAGTTTGTGCCTTCAAACTAGATAAGAGGCCTTGTGTTGCTCACTGCTCAGTTCTGGCAAGCTTTGTACTACAAGGATTCCTGTAGGCTAAACCCACTGAAGGTTCGCACTTGTACAGGGCAAAGATACGTCTCTTCCCCGAAGGCATTACGTTGCTTTTACTAACAGGAATGTAGGAAGACTATTCAGCCGGGCAAACGTTAACTATACAAAACAGGGCCCACAAGAGATGGCTACATCAGTTGCGTCTGCTGACATCTTCGGCCTGAGATCTTCTCATACTCTGAGAATTACCATTAGGAGATCTGGGGCATTCTTTGACCACTGATGTCCTACAGTCTAGATCTCCGAATTATAAGTCAAATAACTTCTAGTGCTGTGTATGATACCATCTATCACCAACAATGTAGCGGCCATCATATTCCGATTCTCCATATAGAGACAATTGGAGAGGAGTTCGAGGTGCTTGCTCTGAGCACTAGTAAAGCGTTAGTGCAAGCCATGAAGCCCGAGATAACTTGAGTTTGGTCGAAGGCACGTTCCCAGCGACTTTGCGTCACTGTACGAACGTTCGAGGGGCTCGGATAAGAAGCCTTTTTCGAGGAAAGAGACTAGAATTGTAGGCTTCGCGAAGCTAGGTCATTGACTTGAGATCCAGCCGGGATTGTCAATGTAGTACCGAAAGCATTCATCTTGCATTCTTGACGAACGGAAGCAATTTCAGACCAGAGATGCTTGTCGTAGAACGTAAATATTGAGCATGGCCTCGAAGTGGCGGCACTCTGCGAGACGACCCCCAGGCTGACAAGGTCAAGTATAAAGCGTAAAGACTTCCCGCGAATAGACCGGGCCAGTGCACCGAGGACAAAGAAAACAGAAGCACATCGGACGCAATGTAATCCTTGTATGGAACAATTAACATCGGCTAGCTTTTGTTAGCAGGTCAATTGAATTTGAAAAGTTCTACCCATGGCCATGATAGTCGCATGGCAACCCGATGAAACAACGTGTTGAATATGGCCGACTTGAGAGGGCTCGAGGCAGACAGCTGATGCTGAGATGTTGATGCTGATGATATACTAGAAAGTACTGTGTACAAAAACGAGAGTATCAATTGACTGTCTAAATAAATCATTACGTTTACACCGCTCTAAGGCACGTACTTGCTTTCCTTCCTCACTCTCCATACCATATCGTGCTCGTCATTGCGTACGACGCCGACGAGGCATCTTCGAGCCGTGCTCGAGGTAGTCGTCGTTGAGTAAGAAATCGAGAGTAAGGGACCGGGCGCTAGAAAACCGGGTTGTAGACATCGCGCGTCGCCAACGTTACAGCCTGTACTTTGCCGCTCAGCTATTCAATTCGCGGTCCTGACTCCCTCATCACCGCCGCTTTTCTCCCGCGACTAACGGCTCGAGTCCTCGAGATCCACTACTCTTACTCTACCTCCTTAATCTCTCTTTAGTCTACTACTCGCCTCTCTGGGCCTTTCCTAGTCGCACGCAATGACTGCTTTGGCCCCTTCTGCGCTGTCGACGTCTCTCGCAGGGCCGTCCCAAGCAGGCCCAAGTCCTCAATCACAATCATCCTCTCCCGCAAGCCCAACAGCAAACTTCAGCAGCGCGCAGCAGGCTGGTCTCGGTGCTGTCGCGGCAAAGACTAGCCACTCGCATCTTCGTAGTACGTCGCGTCCAGGCACACCTACAGCGATCAATGGCAATGGCAGCAACTCCATCAATGGCAACTCAAGTGGTCCGTCGCTCGAGCCGCCGCCTGGTGTCTCGTATGCTGAGTTTCTCGCATCATGGGGCGATGCGCACGTTGCACGATGGCTGAGCGCGCTCGATCCGCATGGAAAGTGTGCGGCACACGCGTCAGCATTTCGTACAGCAGATGTGCGCGGCAGCGTCCTCCTTGAGCTCGACCAATCCTCGCTCAAGGAAATCGGCGTAACCAGCATCGGTGATCGCATACGCATCTTAAACGCCGTCAAGGCGCTCAGGTTGCGCTGTAGTACACGGCATACACACGCACAACACGTCGCTGGAGTGGCATTGGGACATGGACAGGGTTCATCGAGTGTGAGCAGCGTCGCGAGCAGTAGCGGCGGGAGCTCTGGTACGACTACGAATACTATAACGCACTTGAGCCCCAAGCTCACTGTTACCAACACTGACCCAGCCGACGCCTTCCCACGTCAGCATCAGCGTAACCGCTCGCGTCCTGCACCTCTGCAGTTGACCAGGTCATCGCAAACGCAAAATGACCTCCCGCGACTTATTCGTGATGCCGGACCTGTACCCGACAGCGCGCGCTCTGCTACTTCCATGCGCCCTCTACCCCAACCAAGTAACCAGACGCAGAGCCAGGTGAACACGCCACAGGGATTCTCATCGCATTCACATTCTTCGTCGGGTTCTGGTTCTGGCGGTAATTTGGGAGCGAGTGGCAGACAACATTTGCCTCCGTTGCCTCCACCGCCTCTGACGAAGCCGCCGCTCCCACCATCCTCAAGTGCTCGCGGACAGCCACCTCGCTTACAAGCTCTCCAGCAAAGTAGCGGGCGTCGTACTCCGACCCAAGCCGAAGCGCCACCACCGCCTCATTATGCACCCCCTCCAGTCCCAGGTCAATCCTCTCAAGGACAAACACAAAACCAAAATCAAAATCCTCCAACTGTCCAGACACCAACTCAATCTCAGAATCCTGCACTTCTTACGCCGTCGTCTTCCACTTCTGGTGGTGGTTGGAAGGGTGAGTATGGTTTGCCTGCTGGTCCTCGTTCTGGCCAAGGTGTCAATTCTCGTGCGACATCACCGCTTCCTGGGTTTGGACGGCGCTCACCAGGAGGCGTGAATACACATACGAAAGCACCGAGCTACAGCGCAACTACAGCTTCCTCTAATATGAGCGCCGGAGTCAAGACAGCTCCGCGCCCGAATACAAGCGGCGGACACCCTTATGCAACTGCAAGTTCGGGTACAACAACCTTACAACCCCCACCTCAGAGTGGCGGCAACGCAGCCTTGTCTGCTGCGCTTTCACCTATTGCGGAGTCTTTTATGGGACAAGGTGGTTTACCGACACCGGTTCCGCCTACCGCAGGTTCTTCCGCTTCATCTTCTTCCATGACACTTTCCACAAACCCTAATGCTTCGGCATACCATGGGCGGGGACCATTCCGCCCTTCAACGCCCTCTTCGCATACTGCTCAAGGCTCGGGAACAGGTGCACCATCTTTGGACGATCTGCGTCGCCGACTCGTGCGCTTTCGTCTTGCAGGAGATGGACATAGTGCTATGGTCAATGTTGCAGACTGCACAGACGGTGTCGAGATGCTTGAGCGTGTATTGCGCAAATTTGGAAAGCTTTCTGGATCAGGTCATGTGGATGTCACTACTGAGGCCGATTCTGATGAAGGCGGTTTGTGCATCGATGGCTGGTCTGTGTATCTTGATTGGGTAGAGGGAGAAGGACCAGGTATGTTCCGTTTATTAGACCACAACATGGACAAGGCAAAAAGTTTTCTAATTATATTTGTATATGCTACAGCGAAACCACTCCGCGAATCCGAGCTTCTTTCTCTATGCAACGCGGGTCCTGATCACCCTGTGCGCGAGCGCGGACTAACCTTACGACGCAGGAAACGCTCGAAAACACTACAACAAATATTCGGTGATGTTCCTTCAACGGGTACCTCGGGTTCAGGCTCAGGGTCGCTCTCGCCACGCTCACCCGTTCCAGCAATTGCAGCCCCGCAAGATGATGACCAGTACCTTGGGAACTCGAGCGTTGCATTCCCGCGCACGTTGACACCAAGCCAAGAACGTGAGCGAGAAAGAGAAATACGCAACATGAAACGCGCAAGTTCGATTAGTGTACTTAGTGGATTGGGCGTACGCGATCCGGAACGTATCCTTGATACGTCTGATACGTCTGCGCCGTCTGTGCCTATAGAGAACAAGTCTGGTGGGAAGAGTCCTAGTGCGTCGAGCTTTGCTGGCAAGATCCGGACGTTCTTGGGTGCTCGTCCACCGAGCGAGTTGATTGCGACGCATTTGCCTGCTTATTTCCCCAGTACGCAGCCGAAGATTTTACGTCGTGCTGTACGTCAGTCTATGCGGTTCAGCTCTGGCGCGGGTATTGGTGGACGACCTGAAAGTGGGATCTCTGCGAGTGGTGTGCTTGGCCAGGCCGGGAATCGTAGAGCGAGCAGGATGAGTACTTCTACTGCGGGAAGGTCGAGTTTGACGCTGGAGAATCGGCGTTCGAGCATGGCGAGTCTTCCACCACCTCCAGTACCAGATAAGAATAGGATGTCGCAAGACGAGGTACCGCGTATGAGTATCTCAGCTGAGGACGGTCATTCCACCGATCTTCATGAGAGTGAAGGTGAGAAAGGAAAGGAAGATGAAAGTGGAAGGCCTACGACTCCGCACCTCCTCCCGCCTGTTGACTTCCCGAGCGAGTCGTTCGCGGATTCGTTCCACGATGTTACCGTTGGTGCTTCGACACCTGGTAATGGCATGGGTTCGGGTGCACGGTCAGGACCGACACCGATGATCTCGCGTACACCTTCGACGGCCTCCCGCGTGTCGCATCGGTTTAGCTACATGTCGGAGCTGCGTGCACGACGTGACCTCTCGGATACTGCAAGTATGCTCACCGTTGACGAGATCACTGCGGAGGTTGAGTTGAACCGCCGAAAGAGTTTAGCTGCGAGCATTCGATCTGGAGAGAGTCGCTCTGCTGAGACAGGATCCATAGCCGGTAGTAATACTGCTGTAGGCCACAGCGAAGAAATGGGCGAAGGTGGTAAACAATCTCCCGCAACAGAGGAAGAGAGCTATGATATGGTCGGAGAGGACGAAGGTGAAGAGGAGAGTGACATTGATGATGAAGACACGCTTGAAGAAGAGTTGGAAGAGGATGAGGAAGAGACGCTTAATGTGGAAGATGATCAAGATGCTCCTGTCAAGTCTACTCGAGGTAAATATCCTCCTTTGCTTTCTATCTGATTTCTGATTTCTAATCTACTGCATAGGAAAACGCGGTGCGAAGTGGATCCGCGGCGCTTTGATCGGTGCCGGTTCTTTCGGGAGCGTGTACCTTGGTATGGACGCAATGAACGGACTTCTTATGGCCGTTAAGCAAGTCGATCTCCCAACCGGCTCAGGTCCGAACGAACAGCGCAAGAAATCCATGCTCGATGCACTCGAGCGCGAGATTGACCTCCTTCGGGAGCTTCAACACGAGAACATCGTACAATATCTTGACTCCTCGTCAGACGAGAAACATCTGTACATTTTCCTCGAATACGTTCCTGGTGGAAGTGTCACTGCCCTCCTGAGGAACTATGGAGCATTTGAAGAGACGCTGTGTAGGCACTTCGTGAAGCAGATCTTGCAGGGCTTGAGTTATCTGCATAGTCGGGATATTATTCATAGGGACATTAAGGGTGCAAATATTCTTGTGGATAATAAGGGTGGGATTAAGATTTCGGACTTTGGGATTTCGAAGAAGGTTGAAGAGAGTGAGTCTTTCTCCTTTTTTCCCGTTTGATATGAATCTGATGGGATGTGCTTTTTTAGCGTTCTTGAGCGGAGGTGTACGTGCACATCGGCCTTCGTTGCAGGGATCCGTGTATTGGATGGCTCCAGAGGTGGTTAAGCAAGTTGCGCATACACGCAAGGCCGATATTTGGAGTGTGGGCTGTCTGGTCGTTGAGATGCTGACGGGTAACCATCCGTACCCAACGCTCAACCAGATGCAAGCTATCTTCAAGGTCAGTCCCTCTCTTTCAATCCATCACAATTCAAAATATATGCGCAATAAATTCGTATTATTCCTGTGACTAACTTTTCGTTTTTTTCCCTGCTAGATCGGCTCCTCAGCCAAGCCAACAATCCCATCAGATATCTCACCCGAAGCAGAGGACTTTTTGCAAAAGACGTTCGAGACGAAGTATGAAGCAAGGCCGGATGCGGATGAGTTGTTGCAGCATCCGTGGATCGTTCATGGGCCTTCGTCTTCGTCTTCGTCGGGTTCGGTTGGGTCGAATGCTAAGCAGGGTTCGACGAAGAGTAAGGGTGCGAAGTCTGGTTGAGCTTGTGATCCCTTGGTTCGACTCTTGTATTGAATTGGTTCTTCGACATTGGTATTTGATTCTGACTGAGATCTGTTCTGTCTTGCCTGAGCTGAATGCTTGGTTGGATCTTGACCCTGCAACTCCTTGCCTTTCGAGTTTTTGATTCCTCTTCTTCCTTCTTTCTTGTTTCTGCTTGGGGAATTTTCTTTATTTTCGCTCTTCTCACTCTGTTATTCTGTTTCATTCTTCTTTCATATATTCTTCTTTCAAATTCGGATTGATGTTCGAATTAATTCGCAATTGCACGCCCCACGTTTACGTCCCCTCCTCGACTTTTTGCGCTATCAATCAGTATTGCATTCGCATATTTTAGACTTTGCCACCACGGTATGCCGGTTTCCCTCTGTATCCTTGTGTCCACGTTATATACACACAATATCGAACTTCATCCAATTCATCTATTCGTCAACTGTATACATACTTCTTCATTTAACATTCATTTTAACAGGAAAAAGTACTGGGGGTGCGCTTTTCGGTTGTAAGATGCGTCCGAGCGGAATTTGAAAAATTACCATTTTCAGTCAGAATGTGGCGGTCAAAGTGTCCGCCTACTTGTACCTAAATTATAAATTTAGTAATCAAATTTAGGTCAATATAAATGTATTATACTGAACGATATTGTGCTAATAAGTTGAATTCATCTACTATAGCCAAGGAAAACAATGAGTAAAAATTAATACAGTGTATGCAAAGTGTATCTTGCTAATGATCAGTAGCACTGAGTAAAAAGATGACGCGAGTGTGACAAAAAATCGAAAAATGAACAGCCAAATCTACTGTGATAGGGTGTGACTCATTACTTTCGAGCTTCATTCTTTATTTTACTTCTCATCAAGGGATGAGTGAACTCTTTCAAAACATTGATGAAAAACTATATAAACTCAATATGAAAAGATTTACAGAAGGAATTAGCTAGAAAAAAATTGCTTCTTAAGATACAGCTGATTTGGTGTGTAAAACAGTTGTATTTTGGCTTATTTCAAATTAAATGAGAATCCCTTCTGTAAAAAGTTTCATTTGCATCTCAGAAGCATGAAATTTATTTTTCTATTATTTTATCTTAGGTGTGGGGAACAGAAATGTTCCTGTACAATCACTACTTTTAACCGGACACAAAATTTGATCACATAAGCAATAAATTTCTTAATTGGAAGCCGTGGGAACGGACGCGCAACACAAGGGAAAAGCGCACCCCCAAAAGTACTGTACCAACCATTACAACATACATACAAAAACAAAGTAAAAACAGACTATCTCGAAGATTCATCGTGGCGTGATCGTTGAGAGAACCAAGTCGTATCTGTCTGACTATGATTGCGCTTAGACTTGTAATGTCTGATCAAGTACATGTTTGTCAACATTATGACTGCTGTCTGCAAGAGTGTCTTCAGCATACTGAGTAGCACATGCATAGGCTAATTTTTGATGCGACAGCTCATGGACGGAAGCCCAAGTAGAATACATATATTCCTTTGTAAACAAGGTCAATAGTACTAATGCACTATATTTTTTGGTAGGTCAAACACCAAAGCGAATTGTCTTCGCTCTCACATTCATCCACCTTCAAACTTCCTTCTGCCAAGTTTTCCTTCCTCGATGGGGACAATTAACTCTCTTCATCAACATCCTTTTCCTTATCTCTTTTCCTCTTCCCCGTCGCACGCGTCCCAGGCCCCCAGTTCGGCGTCGGGTTCTGCTGATAGCGTACTAGCTTTACTTTCGTTGAGAGTTGTGAGGTGGCCAGTGGGTGGTGTGAGAAGTTGGCTTCGAAGCTGTTTAATTGAAGGATATTAGTTTACGATGTTTTGATTGTAGAGTATGCAAAAGGAATAGGGAAAATA
Source organism: Fomitiporia mediterranea MF3/22 (assembly GCF_000271605.1). Taxonomy (NCBI): domain Eukaryota; kingdom Fungi; phylum Basidiomycota; class Agaricomycetes; order Hymenochaetales; family Hymenochaetaceae; genus Fomitiporia; species Fomitiporia mediterranea. The sequence goes on along the minus strand of NW_006760392.1, from coordinate 2,474,954 downwards.
TGACAGGGTTAGAGTTGAAGCCATAAAGCGGTTTAGTTGATTAGGTGGATTCGGGAGCTTTGGGAAGGGGAGATGGAGTTCGAAAGTTTAGGTTGTGCAATTTGAGTTTCGTGTAATCAAATCGAGACTCGTGTTGAAGTAAGGCACGATTCGTAGGCGGTAGGGAAGACGACAAGTGGGAGGGGACAATAACCACGAGGCTCGAACAAAAGGTCCGAGGTATACTCAAGGGGAAGGAATAGAAGACGCGAAGTCGAACGAGATGTCAACAAAGAATAGAACAGATGACATACCGCGGCGTCTTCCCATGCAAACAACTCGACGGCGAATTCGGTGGTATACTCTCCGGCTTAACCGGATGTTCCTTCACCCACCCTCTAAATACATCATGCACGTCTTGTCGTGTCGCGTTCGTTTTGAGTGAGCCTGCTAGAGCGTGGGAGCGAGAGACGGAGAAGCCTGCGTGGAGAAGTGCATTTCTTTATTGAAATTAGGAAATAGGATTCGTTAGTAAATTGAGTTCTTATAAGTAGGAGAGTAAGGGGAGGATGCCGGAGACAATAGCGTTCAAAGGGGAAAGCAAGGGGGGAGGGAAGACAGACGTACGACGTTTCTTCCAACGAAGGCGAGACGCAATGGAACGTCCCCGCCAGCCGACCAGGCGTGAAATAGAACGGTATGTGTAGTTCCTATTCATTCAAACAGTTCAGCAATCGAAGCAGGTTGATAAAAGCCAAAGTCGATTGAAGCCGGGGGGGGGGGAGGGGGGAAGACAATTAGCACAACCACTACAAATTTAGAGTAGACGCGAATAGATTGAACAGCACGAACCTCTTTTGTGACAGTAAGCATCCCCTTCATACGCGCCGCTGTACCATAATTCGTCAAGTTCGCTTCGACATGTTCGAGTGCCTTCGATACAAACTCCGTATCGTGTATCGGGCCAGCCCACATCGGACCAGCAACCTTCATACATCCGAAGACAAAGGACAATAAAGAGTTTCCCCTAGTCAGCAGACACGATACAATACTCAAACAGACGATCGTAGATAACGTATAACGTACGTGCAGAGTACTATCACACTCCGGACACTTATCACCCACCGGTGGACCTGCACGCGTTCGGAACAACACATTCGTCTGTCCAGTCTTGTCAGATACCTTCTCTACGATCTTCCCCAATGGTTGTTCGTAGAACGCTTGACAACCCGAACAGATGTAGAACGTCGATGTCTTGCTGAGGATAACGTATTATCAGTCACAGTGTTCTTCAGGTATGGATAAGGTTATAGAGAGAAGAGCGAACCTCGCTGCCTTTTTGACTTCAGCTGGTCCGGTTTGTATCCGGATGAAAAGTCGGATGTAGAAATCAATGGATAAGGAGAGGAGAGGGTGGATGAATCGGCCGTAGCGTGCTGCTGAGGTAGAGACGGCGTGGAGGACAAGTCGAAGTGCCTAGGGCATAATTGTCAGTTTTCGTTCCAGCAATAGACTCTTAACAAGCCAAACTCACAGCTTCATGACAGTATTCAGCCTTAACGGGTATACCACCATAATTCGAGAAGCTACGGACCAAAACAAACCTCAATCAACAAGCGAACAGTGTAGTGTACGAAAGAGCCATACCATTTTTCAGGATAGTTATTTGTAGCAAGGACACCCATATCCGTACACGTAATACAAAGCAGCCCACCATCGTTCACACATTGAACAGCAGCGTCAATGAACGGTGCTGCAGTCCCGTACGGGTCAAGGTCCACACAGTCGACGCGTAGACGGTCAGGGCGATGTGAGTACATCAGAGCACTTCTCACATCAAATCCCAATAAGACAAATATATAAAATTATGTTAATAACAACTTAACGAAAGGAAGGGGAGTGGAGGACTTACCACGCATCTCCCTCATTAATCCTCACTTTCGCAGGTCTATCTCTTCTCCTTGCCATTCGCTTTGTCATATCTTTCTCTTCACTCGCATGTCCGTTTTCCACAGTATTCTCTTCTTTCTCTTCTACGCCAGCATTTTCTGACCCAGATTTGTCGCCTAGGTCATTAAGCTCAACGTTCCGCTGAATAGCTTCAACAGCAGGCGGCGAAAGGTCATTCGCAATCACATATCTACGAAACAGAACAAGCACGAAAGCATAAGTACGGGGTGTTAGATTGTTTACAGTATACATATGAAGGGACGAACTTGACGAGTGGTATCTCCTTCGCATATCGGATCGCTCGTAGACCGGTCGCAGAGAGCGGTTCGAGGAGGGTGAAATGATACGGGACGTACTAGTAAAAACAAACAAATAGTAAGTCTTTCATTGTCGATATACGCACCAGTAACATAGCATATAAATGATAAAAGGCAATTTTATACGTACTGCTGATTGTTTCGTCATATCAGCCTTCGATTCCGTCTCAGTAGGAACAACGGCAGGAGCTTCAGTCGATACATCGGTCATAGGGATGTCTGTCGTCGTAGCAGCTCTAGCAGGAGCCTCTTTCACCTCCGAGTCTCCTTCACCTGTATCATCCATACACCCATTACCATCATCAATTCATTAAACAAGACTAATGCCAACCACTCACTCTTCGCCTTCTTCTTGCCCCTCTTCACCTTCCCCTGCTCCACCTTCCCCGCCCTTTCTTTCCACTTCCTCTCCTTCACCCTATCAAGCTCCTCACTCCATGTACGTATACAAGCCACACTCAAATCCCTATTAAATTCCTGTACGGGGTTGAGAAACGCCTCGTCCGTTGCAGGAAGCAGAATGCGCGCGCTGCCTTCTGTATGAAGCGTGAAGCCTTCTGGGATCTCAGGGAGTGTCTGTGAAGCCTTAGCCATGTTTGAGTTTCCACGACGTAGTCGATTTATGTACAAGGGCGTTGCCCTCAGGCTACGCAAATGATTAATGGCGAACGTTTTCGAGCGAGCACAAGTCAGAATGATTCAATGAAGTTGGAACCCAAAAAAAGAAATTTACGCGACGATCATTCAGAATGACACCAGTCCTCACGTGGTCGTCAATTATAATAAAAAGGGTGTAATGGCACATCAAATTTATCAAATAGCAAACAGTACATGGATATATCATTATCAATACATCGAAAGACAGACGGACAACCCAGAAGCCACAAAACAATGTCGCCACTTTACTTCGCACCAGCAGAGAACTCTGTAACGTCTATGAGTATCACGTTCCCACGATAGGGAAAGAGTATATACGTACTCGTAACAGACTTGGTACCCTCAGAGATAGCGTGCTTGGCAAGTTCTCCCGGTAGGATGAGCCTCACAGATGTCTGAATTTCTCGAGACGAGATGGTTGACTTCTTGGAGTATTGTGCCAGCTCTGCTTGCCGCATCAGCATCAGATTCATTAAAGGCACATCATATGCTACTTACTTGAAGCCTCAGTTGCAATACGCTCAAAGATATCGTTGACGAATGAGTTAAGGATAGCCATCGCCTTGTTCGAAATACCGGTATCAGGATGCACTTGCTTAAGCACTGTTCACACGACGTGCCATCAGTCGTGTGCACACCAAAGCCACGAGCTCAAGACACGTACCCTTGTAGATGTACGAGGCATACGTCTCCTTGCGAACCTTCTTGCGCTTCTTCTTGTCTCCCGACGCAGCCTTCTTTGCGGTCTTTGCAGACTTATCTGCAGTGGTCTTTGCGGGCGCCTTTGAGGCGGGCGGTGCTTTGGAGGCCGTGGAGGGAGGTGCCTTGCCACCAGTTGAAGCAGGCTAACGGAGTAAGTTTATGAGCATCCAACTAGCTTATCAAAAGCATTTACCAACCTTAGGGGCCATTGATATTATTTAAATATACGAGAATAGGACTCTGGTGTACTGTCAAAGCACAAGTCACAGTCAGAACGTGTTTCTCTCATTTGATTAGCATACGTGGGTGCAACATACTGTTTGAGATGCGATTTCAATGCGACTATGAATCACAAAACGAAGATGCAGCAAAGAAGATGGTGGTGGAAGGAAGAAAGGATGAGAGCTCGACGTCGCGGCTCTGGCCCTTATAAAGCTAACACAACAGACGGGCACGTGACTTACGGATTCCGCGTCGCGACGCGTGTCTGAGGCAACAACACTTCAACGTCTTAACGGAAGCGAAATCATGAGACAAGCAACGGTATATTCCGGCCTAATGGAATCACTTTACAAGTCAAGCAGTACAAGAATTTTTTTCTTCAGCAATCAAGTTTCCTTCCGCATTTCCTTTCTATACGTCTATCCAGTCTTCCTGACCTAACATTGTAACAAGAACCTGAGTCTTGTCATACACATCTACGTCTATGCACCGCCTGGTGACGCAGTTTGGTCCTTCTTCTTGATGGAGCGCTCACTAGCACGACGGATTGCCCACGTAAATTCGTACGTCTTACATGCGTCCTCGTAACTGCTCAGGATAAGGCCAGCCTCCTCATCGTTTTCCTCAATATCCTCAATCACGTCGATAAGATTGGAGACCTCCGAGAAAAACGGATCGTCATCTGGGAAACGATGTGTCTCCTCATAGTCATCTCCTGGGCGACGGATATACAGCGTCGGCTGGACATATGGGTTCACGAGTCTTGGTCGCCCATTAGTTCGCGTTCTCTATAGTACATGGTCAAGAACTCACTTGAGCGAGTATCCATCACAGAAGACTTCAAGCTCGCAGCTATAGTTCGTGCCCTGAAGGGAAACAGCATGAGTCAAGCTGCCGACAGCGCCGTTATCATATTTCCTGCATAACCGTAAGTATCCACAAATGGGAAAGTAAAGACCTTGATATACCAGGTGGCAGAGGTGACACGAGGAACTCTGTTTTCCGGTGCAATTTTTGACTCATCAATGGACATCTTCGACAGCTTTCCCGGCAATTCATCCCACTCGACTGAATGCGCCTGGACGGATTCGATATCAACATCACCTCCGAAGTAACGCGAGAGATCGCAGAAGTGAGTGCCCTGCTCGACAATGGGACCACAGCTAGCAACAGATCCTCAGTTCATGCAAGAGAGCGATTAATAAACCACGAAACGATACCTCTTCGATTTATCCCACCAGTCGGGCTTCGCAATGGCTTCATACGCACAAGCATAGCGAGCGACGGTGGCCATCACCGTCAAGTCATTGTCCAGGATAATCTGCTTCATCATCTGCACGGCTTTGAGATAACGAAGCATGTATCTGTCGGACTCATAAGTCCTACCATTACACTCATCGTAAATATTGCTTACCCAACGGAACAAATGCTTCCACTATCGTTAATCGCCTTCGCCACAGCAAAAGCCTCGTCAACCTCTGCATCAGGGTGCGTCGCGACAGGTTTCTCAATGAACATCGCAACGCCAGGGAAGTGCCTCAAGATCTGAAGTTCCACATCGCGTCCGGGTTTCGTGTTTCCACGGAACATCGGCGGGCTGCCAATGACGAACGCATGCGGGCGTTGCTTCTCCGGCATACTCTTGACGAACTCGTCAAAGTTCTTGTAGATACGCGTGTCCTTATATGCAGACACCACGAACGAGTCGCACTTCATCTTAAGCACGGCCTGGGCGCGCTCGACCGCCGGGTCGATCAAGGCGATGACCTTGAGACGCGGGCCAAGTTTGCTGGAGACATCGTATGTGTTAAGGGAGTAGAATATGGATCGGACGCGATCACGCACTGTTCGAAGCGGAACGAGTGGTTCCACGGTCCCTCGTCCGAACCTATTCATCATCCCAATTCAATTTTTTTTGTTTTGCAAATTGATGAAAGCGCATATGTACATACCAAACATGATATTCCCCGCTCCAATAAAGACGACATTAAAGTTCTCGGATCCACCGATATGCGTCATCCTGGAAAATCAGGGTGGCATCCATTTATTCCAGAACATATGACAGGAAAAAAATATCGGGTGGCATGGGCGCATATAGTGAGGTATAGTGAGCGAAGAGGGGGCGTTGGGAAGGTAGGACACTCAACTTGTCCATACGGACGAGCCTTGACGGATCGATGGACGACTTACGGGACTGCGCGCCCGACGGCCTGCGCTCCGAGAAACGACGCTCGGACGGGCGGCGCGAAGAAGACATTGGTGAATGCATGTTGTTGTTGTCGACGTCGTCAAGTGGAGGAGTAGCAAGCTAGCTAGATAAACACTCTATAAGCAGAGATCCGTCAGCAACGAGCGCGTCGGCGGTGGCGGGCAGCAGCAGGAAGGGCAGTGGCCAAGAAAGAAAGAGAGATCAGAGAAAGCGGAGTGGACAAGAGGGCAAAGAGCAAGTGGAGATCTATCAATTATCTCTAATACTGTGCTGAGTTCCGAGCCGGAGAGCCGACCCTAGCGCTTTTTAGCAGGTCTTCGTCTTCGTGTATGTACATCCAAATGTCTTATCCAGTAATTTCGTACTTCTCGATATCTCATCTCAGCTTTATAAGTGTATAAAAGTGTATGTGCGAAGTCCAGGGACCCCTGGGTATATTAACTGGTACAATGCATGCATGTGTCTTGTCGAGCAGAGCAACGATGAAGGGAACAAACAGAAGAAATTTGAAGGGAAAGAACGAGAAATCAAGTCGAAAATAAGAAGAAAGAGCACCACAACAGAACAACACCAAGAATATAAAATGAGTGTCATTATGCCGTGTTTTCGTCACCGTCAGAATGCGCCCGCAGACGTCCCCTGCTGATGCTGATGCTGCTGGTGTTGTTGTCCACCCTCCGAATTCTCCAACCCCTGCTTCGCCTTCCGTTCCCTAGCAGCAAGTATCGCCTGTGTCCGCCGCTCAGCAGCAGCCAGTCGTTCACTCATCGCCTTCAACTCTGCATTCAGCTTCTCGTTCTCTTCAGCGAGTTTCAGCACATTCGACTGTCGTTTCTCCATTAGCTCTTTCTTCCTATAAGTTCCATCCGTCCACAAGTCCAAGCAGCAGCAAAGTCGCCACGTGGCGATATATAGCATCACGTCCGTACCATCGAGATAACAACGTCAATGACAAGTGAGATGAGACGAGGATTCACATAGACACAATAAATAAGTAATTATTGGTAAAAGTAGATGAAGAAAGAAGAGAGAGGAAGACAGGACGTACTTTGGGTCAACATCCGCACCCTCAAAGTTGATATCCCCGATAATCGAATCGAAAGACAACGAAACGTCAAGCTTCGTCTCAGGCAGCAAGGGCGGCGCAGACGGTATAGGAGGCATCGGCTCTACGCTATTGCTCGTCATCTTCGACATCCTCGACCTCCTATCCACCGATCAGCTCTTGCCATTATACAGAATATTGCTAATGTTCATCCTGACCTGCTCTCAATTGACGAGCGCGGCTGAGGCTCTTCGTCCACCGGGTAAGTTTCATGTGCAGACATGACGTGTTCAAAGAGCAAAGGAGTCTAATAAAAAAGCTGAACGCGAGGAAGTGGAGTCGTACTGAGAGGATTGATCAAAATGACGAAGGCAGATGTCTTGTCTCGGTCGCAAGGCGGTTGGTCGCGCCACAGCCTCCCTAATTACAATACTTTCTTGTCTTTGTACGTACGCAATTGTAACAGCCTTGTCGCTTACAGTCCACACGTATTTACCCGAATTACACCTTTCCTTGTCTTCTAAGTTCCTAAATCCTATTCGTTCTTACAGTGCAGCCGAGCCGGCGCAATCGCTTTTCGCGTCTCTATATTCGTCGAATGTATGAATGAATTTGTAGACCGCATAGACGCGTTTATAGACGCGTGTGAGCTTCTAGCCCTCGTCACGTAAGGCCATACTCAAGGCAAGTAAACTTTATTCGTTTCATGAACATTCTTTATACAAAAACAGAAGCACAAGGAAAGGAAGGAGCCGAAGCAAAGCGTAGAACTTAAAGTGTGGAAAAGAGATAGAAAAGCCGAAATAGGAAGAGACCATTTTTGTCTCGTTCAAGAATGAACTTGGGTTACCTTCTTAAACCTTCACTTTGTCGGTCGATGACCTACGCCTCGTCTTCAGAAGTCGTATTCACAATCTTACCGAGAGGTGTCTTAGCCATGACACCCAAAACTTCAAACAGCACCTGAGTATCACATCGTCAATTTGTTCATATTGACTGAACTGCCTCTTGAAATCACTCACATCAGCGGCCGCCATAGTTGTCAACTCCGCATTTGTATCATACGCAGGAGCAACTTCCACAATATCAGCGGAGATGATGTGCAATCCGTCAAGTCCACGAAGGATTGTACGAAGCTCGCGAGTCGACCAGCCTCCAGTTTCTGGTGTGCCTGTCGCTGGTGCGAAGGCAGGGTCGATAGAGTCGATCTAAAATGTAAATGCGATTCAGTCACTTTGCCAATGAGATACGTGCATACATGCAGAAACCTACATCTATGGAAAGATATACAGGTTTATCACCAACGGTCTCGCGGATCTTCTTGATGATACCGTCGGTACCTGCAAATTCAAAATGAGTGGCAGCAAATATGCTATGAATCCTCGAGGTACCGACCGATAGTGTCAATCTCGCGCGCTTCAATGCGCTGGAATCCAGTCGCATCATCATTCTCATAGTCCGCAAGGCCAGAGAGGGTCGTTCGAATCGCACCGTGCTAGAACAAACAGACAAACTAGGATCATAGTGCACTCTCTTCGAACAAAGGAGGAAGAAAACCAAGGAACGAAGACACTTGCAATTGAGGATCCATTCTTGATTAGGCCTTCCTTGCTCGCCCAATAGAAGTATGTGCCGTGGTTAATCTCTGCTTGAGCACTTGGCGCGCCGCCAAAGACGCTTGGTTTCCAAGTGTCTAGATGCGAGTCGAAGTGGATGACAGAGACGGCACCGTAAGCGGAATGGATGGATCGTAGGAGAGGGAGTACTATCGTGTGGTCTCCGCCCAATGTGATAATCCGCGGGTGTTCCTTCCCATCTTGTGCAAGCGGGAAAAGTTGCTGGTTCGTAACCGTGTCCTTTCCGAGCTTAGTCGCAGGCTCGCGGTGGAGTAACGATTTATGTCCGTCCTCAATCTGCTTAATGGCATAAGCATTATCGTACGGAGTAACAGGGATGTCTCCACAATCGACGATAGTCAAGTTCGCGAACGGGTTGACAGCAAGCGGGACGTTATATCCTCCGTACAGTGTCAAACGACGTGAACCAGCACGGATGCCTGCTGGTCCAAACCGCGCACCTGGACGATAAGAGGTACCTGTGTCGAACGGAGCGCCAAGGAAAGCGATATCGAAAGGAACGTCCTTTCCGGACCCAAAGCATTGCACCCAAGGAAGCCGGGCAAACGTAGTAATCCCAGAAAAAATAGAGTCGGCAGTCACTAGCTCTCCAGTTAGGCTCAAAGTACTGAACAAGTGCTTGGAATAGAACGTTACCTGTATCTTTGGAGAAATACGAAGCCTGGTATGGATATTTGACATAGCTCATCGGCATCTGGTCATCATCATGACTTTCATGTGACTTCACGACTACAAGGAGCGCCGCTACAACGAGACTCTTGAATGAGTTGATCATCATGGTGTCTGGACTTAGAGGAACGAAACCTTGGAGCGACGCACTCCGAATGTCTGGGCATTTAACTGTCTGAGACAGGACACGTGCGGTGAATAATAACGTCAAAATCCAGCGGGGCACGGGAAAATATATTGAAATTTCCACCATAGACCGGCAATTCCATAGCGAAAACCTGCCTCGTTTTCGCATTCTTGTGATAAGTGCTACTTCGTCCGCATCCACGACAGTGCCTCCGCCAGTAATGAGGATCCCTTTAGGTTGCCAGGATGTTTTTGGGGGAATCAGAAGCGAAACTTACCATTGCTCCATGCTTGAGTGGGTTCTAGAGAGTCCATAAGTGGGCATAATGGCATGTCTTCACATCTGGAACCACAAGACCCAGAGCCCCATGATCGGGTTGACTGTGGACATGAGGAGGGGCCTTCATGCCATGAGGACGAAAGAATCATTCTCGGCCAAGGAAGACTCACTCCGTTAACAAGTACTGTCAAAATTTATGGTCAGTTATTGGACAAACAAGCATCCAACGTGAGAGAAGTGCATACCATGAGGCGATTTCAGTAAGTTTTCACGACTGAAACAAGTAGAGCGCCGGTGGAGAACCGGGCCTCGTTGTCGCTTGGAATGTATCAGTCGGACCGAATGATTTAAAACTCTGGAGTGTGTTGTCATAAATCCTCCTTCCTCGTCGGCAGAGCTATTTCGCTATCGTCGATAGGGTGATAAGCCGGAGGTGGGGGACCAGGAAAAGAAAACAGACGGACATACTCTGAAAGGTACTCCTCCCCAGCAAGTACCTAGTTTCCTGCATCCAACCAAGTTTCTTCGACACAGTTATGGAGACAGATCCACTGTTGTCGAGTCATTTGCGAGCCAGCGATGAAGGGGACTCTGTAGAAGATCGTATAGAATTAATGCGCGACTTCAACGCACGACTAGTAATCTCTCTCTTCATCGACTCTGTGCCAGGTAAGTTTACTTCTTCATGCTAGGCATACTCCGCAAGTTTGCTTAAGTCATCCAGTAATTCTGTCATATATCCTGCAGAATTCGATTCAGACAGTCGCTGTTCTCGTAGCCGGAAGACTAGGACCCAATGAATTATCCGCTGCAGCGTTTTCCTATATGCTCGCCTTTGTCACAGGCGAGTGCACCTTCTTTCCCGGTTCAATGGAGCCATTTGATCCCACAACGAAGATCTGATACCATAGGTTGGTGCATCGCCCTGGGCGGGACGACGGCACTGGACACTTTTGGATCGCAGGCATTTACTGGCGGGAAACGAGCTTCCGATGTCTCCATTCATTTCGAACGATGCCTGATTGTACTTTGGCTGCTTTTCATTCCCGTTGGCGTGCTGTGGATATTCGTTAAGCCTGCTCTTCTGGCTCTCGGGCAAGAGGAACGTCTGAGTAGCGACGTGCAAAGCGTGCTTCGGGTGTTAATCATCGGCGCGCCGGGATACATCGCATTCGAGAGTCTGAAGAAGTATCTTCAGTGCCAAGGTAGCCGCCATATTCGTATTAAAGCCGGCTCGCTCACCAAGTACACAGGAATTATGCGCTTGTCGACGTTTGCGTTGATCATTGTATCGCCGATAAATGTTGCACTCAATCTAGTTCTTGTTCATCATACGTCTTTTCGCCTGCTCGGGTCACCTCTCGCGCTCTCTTTAACTTACTGGCTTGCCTTCATCATCCTTATTGTCCTTACCGCCCTTTCGCCGCAACACAAGCGGAACAAGACATGGGGAGGCCTCCATCTGAGAGAAGCGCTTGATATCTCCGAAATCTGGAGGTTTCTGAAGCTCGCCCTTCCTGGAATTTTGATGGTTGGAACGGAATGGTACGCACGGAGTTGTCAGATACGTATATTTTCCAGCTGAAGTTATGTGTAGGGCTGCTTTTGAGATTGTTGCTCTTGCGGCGGGGAGACTTGGAGCCTTGTCACTTGCTGCACAATCAGTAATTATGACAACAGATCAAAGTCAGACCTCATCGGGTCATTTGTTTTATTGAATGCGTGCTTACCATCACAGCAGTTTTGAACACGCTGCCGTTTGGAATCGGTGTTGCCGCTTCAGCTCGTGTCGGTAACCTCATAGGCGCACGTTCAGCGTATGGCGCAAAGCATGCCGGGCATGCATCCGCACTGTTGAGCGCAATCGTTGGAGCAATCGTAATGGCCACAATGTTGGCTGCAAGAAACGTCTATGGGTATATTTTCAGCGATGACGAGGAAGTTGTACGGTTAGTAAGCAAGGTGATGCCGCTAGTCGCATCGTTCCAGGTAGGTCTTTAAATCATGGATAGTCCGCGTCCTAACGAGTTGATAGGTGGCAGACGGCTTGGCAGGATCATGTGGTGGTGTCTTACGAGGGCTTGGTACGTTTAAAACAATCCTGTATCGCGCATAGTGTAATGCTTACGCGTTTATAGGTCGACAGCACATTGGTGCACTATTCAACCTTGGAGCATACTATGTTCTCGCACTGCCCATGGGCATTGGACTTGCATTCAGTCCACGCACACACATGGGTTTGCAAGGACTTTGGGTCGGTGCGTATCATCCACGTCCCATATAATCTACGAACAAAGAAATTTAATCGCGGCAACCTTTCCGACAGGTCAAGTCGTTGCGCTCTTCATAGTCGGGATTGGATTGTACCTCGTTGTTTGGCGCGGGACAGACTGGGATGTAGAGGTCCAGAACGGAATAGAACGGAACCGCGCGGATGATGCCGCAAAAAGGAGATACGAGGCTCGAGTTTCAGCAGGGGAGAGCGAAGTCAATGCTGGAGAATGTTAGTTTCGAGGATCAAGCGGGCAGTCGGTATTTGTTACGCAATAACATTGAGAAACGAGCCAATAAGATAGAATGTGCTGCAAGTACAGAAGAACACTTGACGAGATCAGGGAGGAGGTCAGCGAATTCATGAATCTCAAAGAGTGCCGAACAGCAAGACCGTTGTAACGCAGCCTGATTCATGTGAACAGGACAGATACAAGCCACAAATATAACCCATCATGACAGTAGAAAAGCAGAAATTAACGTATGATGCTTGCAGTCGCCTGGAAATGTGTCAAGTTGGCTGATGTTCAAAGCATCCATGTTTTGAGACGCGACGCGCGTCGCGCTCCTCAAAATTTCGAACTCCGCTTCACTATTTCACAAACGCTGATTTTATTTTCGCGATATGGTAAGAACATGCCCGTTGATGAGCATAAAAAGTAAAAACAAATTTCTGCATGTTACTCCCGAGAGAATTGCAATATATTACCGAAACAACCTTTATGCTTCATATCGGGATTGTGTTAATACAACAGTACAAATGTATGCTTCATAGAATAGGAAATTATTTCTCATTTGATTTAAGGTGGTGGTTTCAATAGTATAATGCGTTAATTGAGAAAACTTCAAGATTCTTTAATAAGGATCAACATTTATTCTGTGCAATTTGGCACAACTTTATTATGCAATGAAGCCATTCGGGCACATAAATGAAGCTGGAGATAATTCCGGCCTTGCCGTTCAGTCTCTTGGTATAAACAGGTCCTGCGCGTCAACAAGCCATAATAACGCGAACACGTGAGTCTGTTCAAAGCTTCGTGAATGTATCATATGCAATTAGTAACGCAAAGAGGCTGATTCATTTTGAATATGCGGAACAATAAATACTTGAGCGCTGCACCGTTTCTCTATCTACATAGGCTATGTAGCCGTTCATGTGAGAGAGTGCACCCGAGCGCACATGTTCCGATTTCCAAGGGAAGAAAATGGAAGAATGCAGAAATGCGGGGGACCTGTAATATAATCGGGTGAGACACAGTCTGTCAGGCCGATAGCGTCAAATCATCAACAGGAACGCGGTAGATTGACATCGCATTGCACTTAGTACTGGAATATGCATGTCGAATTCGGAGTGTGTCGGAGCGGAAGAGCGGCGGAAGAGCCAGTGATAAAGCTCGAGGCAGCTCGACACGATACTGGGACGCCATTGAACTGAATTGAAATTTAGTTCCTGTATTATACAATGGTCAAGTACGAAGGAATAGAGCAGGTGACCTATGATATCGGAAGAAATCTTTAAAGCGGGGTTGCATGTCTCGCCGAATCGCGTTCCGAGAAAACGCGATGACGATCACGCGGGGATCGGGTAAACGAGACTGAGACCCCTAGGCTGATGGTCATCTCCCTTTCTGGGCTCAAACTACCTGAAATGACTGGATAGGGTCCAAGCAGAACGATGATAGAAAAAGAGAAGATTGATCGGATGTCTATATCGCGAGATTCCCATGAGTTCTGTTCCTGTTCGCGCCATTACCCGCATCAAGAACTCTATAAATACTGCATACACTCGTTCACCTCTTCCATCACCTATTCGCTCATATTCACCTTCCACTCGAACTTTTTTCAAAAAACTCCGTACCTTCTGCTCATCTCGTCCCATCATGTCCGTCCTCTCGGGATTTACTATTCCGACCACGCAGACCGCTGCTGTCGTGCCATCCATTGGTAAAGACATTGAGATCCAAACGCAGCACCCTGTTAAGTCTGCAAAGGATCTGAAGCCAGGCGAATGCCTCGTCAGGCTCTCACACACCGGCGTCTGCCACACAGATTTGCATGCGAAGCAGGGTGACTGGCCCGTCCCGCCCATTAACCCACTTATCGGTGGGCATGAGGGTGTCGGTGAAATCGTCGCTATTGGCGAGAACACATCTGGTTCACCTGTCAAACTCGGAGACCGTGTCGGCATTAAGTGGCTCGCAAACTCATGCCTGGACTGCGAGTTCTGCCGGAAAGGCGCGGAGATGAGTGCGTGCATATGCTTCAGAGCCATGACCATGTGAAAGATATTTCGGAACTGATTCTTTGCCATAGACTGTGTCAATGCACAGCTCAGTGGATACACCGTTGATGGCACGTTTTCGCAATATGTCGTATCGTTCGTACACCACGTTACTCCAATCCCCAAGAACCTTGACAGTGCTGGAGCCGCATCAATCCTGTGTGCTGTACGTACCTGAAATTTAGTAGATGCAGATAAGATAAGATTGGTCCTGATAATCTGTTAATTTATCTCAGGGTGTGACTGTCTACAAGGCTTTGAAAAACAGCAACACTAAAGTTGGCGATTATGTTGTCATTCCTGGTGCTGGCGGAGGACTTGGTCATTTAGGTAAGTCTTCATAATTTGCACATGTGCGTCCAATCTCACAGGCGTTATCAGCGGTCCAATATGCCCGTGCAATGGGTCTGCGTGTAATCGCGATCGATACTGGCGAGGATAAGGAGAAGCTTGTTAAGAAGCTTGGCGCAGAATCGTGGATCGATTTCAAGCAGTCTAAGGACCTCGTTGCCGATGTAAAGGCTGCATCAGGCGGACTCGGGCCCCATGCCTCGATCGTTGTCGCTTCGCATGTCAGTGCGTACACTCAGGCGGTCGACTACTTACGCCCAACGGGCACGCTTGTCGTCGTCGGCCTGCCGAATGCACCACTGGGTGCGAATGTGTTCTGGACGGTCTTCAAGTCCATCACCATTGTGGGCAGCTACGTCGGAAACCGCCAGGATGCAATTGAGTCGCTCGAGATTGCCGCAGCGGGTCACGTTAAGGTCTATTACGAGCTGAAGGACATTAAGGACCTCAAGGAGTGAGCTACTTTGCTGATTACCTCAATAACTTTAGAACTAACATAAAAACGCACCTTATCAGCGTTTACGAGAGTATGGAACAAGGCAAGGTTGCTGGTCGTGTGGTCCTCAAGGTCCACTAGATTTCCCTAAACATAGTTTGATGTGCTCCGAACGATCTAACGACGCAGGGAAGTTGCTTGTTCAAAAATCTGGTTGAAGTTGTAGCTGTAGACTTACATATGTAAAAAAAAAGTGACTGTGTAGTGGTACATTAGGAGCTGTGTAAAATAAGTCTGTTATATATATCTGCAGTTCCATGACTGTTGCGGTGTCCTCTATACCTGCCTTGAACGACAAAAGACTGTGCTGGTTCTCTCATTAGAGTACCTAAAATTAAATGAGTTTCACGAGGTCTAATAACATTCGCGGATACTCATGCTTGGGGCCACGTGTCGCTAAGTTATGATCAATGAACATGACAACGATGTACGGCCGCATAAGAAGCATACACAATATTTAAGCCGTCTTTTGCACCGCGTCAGAAGATGAATCGCGCGCGCAGCCTGGCCGGGCGCCGTTAGGAGAAATCAAGGAAAATTACATGCACAGCAATTGTATGCTTCCGGACTGTCCAAGACGATGCGATGTCCAATTTGGAGAAGGCACGTGTTTGCCTCTATTACATAAGCGCTAAAGTAACCATGAATGGGATCGTCGCCGGCTATGACCTCATCTCTTGGACACCTCATTTTAGGGACTGGCGCGGCATCCGTCACCGTTGACCGCAACAACAACCGCGGATAAGCTTATCCGTGGCTAAAATTCCCACGGCTACCACAGTAGCCGCGGTTAAGCAAACCTTCGCTCGATACCTGGTGTAAGTTTTGCTCTTTTAATTTTCTTATCACACTTTTTGTAGTTACATGTCAATCAATATGTACTATTAACTCCACTAATTAGTATGGGTATAACAACATTAAAATATACAAAGAAAAAATATAAATAATTGAAAAATTAATGTAAGTAATTGAAAATATACTTAAGAACCAGTAGTTTGAGATGTTTTAGCTTCAAGAATTGAAAAAGCATCATTAATATTAGAAAAAAGTGGGGTATCATTCCAAGATCCAACAGCCATTTGATGAAGGAGAGTTTCTTTAAGCCTGCCTGATTAAACTAGTGCACAGAGACATTGTAATGGTCATATGCTGGTGACTTCCATTTGTCTCTACTGGCAGCTTCAATACACAGTATAATTAGCAGTGATACTTGGGTAAATAAAGTATATAATGCACTAATAATCTCTTCATCACTTAAAACCCAAACTTGATCATCCGTCTGATCATATATAGAAGTCTTCACTCTTCTCCAGGTTTTTGGTGCGGAAAGCTGTACAGGCAGAGCTTCTCCTGTGATAGAAGCAGCTGCAGCATCTATGAATGATGCTGGTGTGGGTGATGAAATGATGCCAACTGGCACTCGAGACATATTGTAATTTTGAATGAAATGAGAGTGAGGAGATGTTGGTGAATTGATTTGAGACATTTTTTTTTGACTTTTTGTGTAGTTGAATTAACAGAATGAATGAAAGTAGTTGGTTTATTTTTTTTCTACCACAATAATGTGGCTACCGCGAAATCTGCAGTAGCTGTGGGAATCTTAACCGCGGTTAGCATATCCGCGAGAATCTTAACCGCGGTGCGGATCCGCGGTTAGAGCTATCCGCGCCAGTCCCTACCTCATTTTGTCCACATGAGTCGGTGCACTTCGCTAGGAGTCTCGTTGCTGCCGAGCTCGATGTTCATCTCTGGGGTGAGCAGACTTTGAAGGAATTAGCGCACCCCGAACGCGTCCGGTTCCGAAGAATCGCACGGCGTTGCAACTTGCTGGTGTGAAATTATATTTATCCTTGGACTGGCTTGGAAGCGCACCTTTAACTTGTCCCCGCGGGAACTCGTTCCCGCCGCTCATTTTGTCTCTCCTCTCATGTCGCACTCTTGACTTTTCCCACTTCGTTCTTTCACATATACGTCGGTAGGCAAAAGCAGCTCGCTGTCGACACTGTTTCTTAACGCTGAGGAGGCGTCGGCACGGTAACTGCGCGTCCGTCTTCCGAGCGATCCGCGCAATCTTGTGGAGTGAGTTAAACCGACGCTAACTTCAGCTCGCGTTGTTTTTCGCTCCCCAGATACCGACAAACAGAATTTGTGCCTTCTACATTTTCTCTTCTAACTCGAACGTCCTCGATTCCATTCGTTTGCAAAGTATATCGTGGTTGGCTTCTCCGTCCACTTCACTTTTGGAGGGAATATCCGGAACGCATTTCGCATTTATTCTAGCTGCTTGAAGGCCTTTCCCGGCAGGTACGAAAGAATATGGCGAAGTTGTTCACTGGAATGGGACGAGCCACAGGACTCCCTGCAGGTTTCCGCATTCACACCGGCTTCGTGCTCACGGTCCTTAATGTCTTCGTTGGTCGTGCTTCTGCTGCCTCTTCATCCAGCTCAGCAGAGCCTTCGAACCCTACCGCACCAAATTTTATGGATGACGTCACTTGGTTAACTGCTTACCTCTGGATTCACTCGCTTTCGAAGAACAGCTATGTGTACATGTACATCCTGTGGTTTACTGTTGGCGTTGTTTTCTTTCTGCTTTCCTGGGCGACATGGTCTGGGGTGCGCGTCACTGCAATCGGCGCGTGGTGGTCGAAATGGGCACTTCGACGGAGGACGTGGAGGAAGAAGCATACACTCCAGAAGATGGAAGCAGAGGCAAAGAGACTTGGTGTTCCGGTCTCAGCTCTGCATCGTCAACCTCGGTCGCTTCCAAGTAATGCACAGATACTTTCCGCTGTGGCATTAATTGTTCTTACTGTCGTTCTGTGCTTCGTTGGCCCCGATTATATCAATCCCGATCTCAATTTATTCCAATTCTCTTCTTCCTCCTCTATGAAGAAGCGAGCTCAACAACAAATTAACGACTCGACGTTATTTAACTTCATTGCACACTACGATATAGCCAAATCTTGGTGGACTATGGCGGCACGTTTCGGCGGGATGGCGTTTGCGCTCTACCCACTTGTGATCGTGCTGGCACTGAAGGCGCCACCCTTCGCACTCTTCGGGATCCCTGGTCTCGTGGCGTACGGGCATGACAAGATGATCCGCCTGCATCGTTATGTGGGTAGATTAGTGTGGTTTGTCACAATTCTGCATGTCATTTTCTGGGTTGTGCAGACGTTGAAGGATCGGAGAGTGATGACGGGGAAGTTGGTTATCGCATATGTCTGGCAGTACCAGAAGTTTCGCTTCGCTTGGGTGGTTAGTGTCCTTAGTCTAATTATCCTTTCTGAATTTCTGACAGGACTTCTGCGACCGATAGGCTTTCATCTCGATGACGATCCTAATGATCTTCTCCCTTGATTGCATCCGGAATCCGCACTACGAGCTTTTCTACTTCGTACACATCGTCTTCACACCTATGACTATCGTGTTTTCTGCTTTGCACCACCCTGCTCGTGGGGTATGGGGTTGGTGCGCTGCTGCTCTCGCTTTGTGGGTTGGCGAGCGTTTTTGGCGGCTGTGTTGGTGGGTGTATGTCAATGGTATATTCCAGGTCAGCAATGGATCGAACCAGAAGGGTGGAAGGTCGACAAGAAGGATGGGGAGCTTGAGGCCGTATACATATCAGTCTCCGTCGGAGAAGGAAGGTAACGTTGTACATCGGCCAGCACCCTCGCGAGGCAGTGCTGCAACACTCATAAATCCTTCAGGGCCTCTTGAGATGAGGAAAGAGCAGGATGAGGAACAATGGGAAATGAATGCATTACCACTTCGAGCACCTGCGCCTCGTCGGCCAACAAATGGAACTGAAATGGATCCCTATGAAGGATCGGATTCCTATAGTAGGCCTGCTTCAACTGCTTCGGCGTCGACTGCAAGCATATATACGGACACGCACGCTGACGACCCAACACCTACACCTGGAGAGTTGGTCGAACTTGCGCGAGTGCAGACAAACAGCTCATCAGGTGGAAACGCGCGGCGGATGCCTTTGCAGATTGAAACGGGCACCCCAGTACCAACACCGATATATCCTCCTGCAGCCCTTTCGAAACATGGCTCTGCTCAGTCACCCGGAGCAGGTCCAGGTCCAAAGACTAGCGCGCGTCACTTGGCCGCTTCTCATAACTCGGCTCTAAGTCATCGTTTTCATCCTCAACCACCCTCGAAGATATCTCACCAGAGCAGATATGCACCTCCTCCCGGATTTGCACTCGCGACACTCCTACCCGGTCGCACAATACGCTTGAGATTGGTAACACCTGGATACCAGACTTGGGCACCCGGCCAACATTTTCTGGTTGGCATTCCAGCCGTGTCACGGTTTACAACGCATCCATTCTCTGTTGCGAGTGTGTGTGACGAGCAGGCAGCTCTGCACGTAGGCCCTGATGCATTAGATGACGAAGCCGGAGACAAGGGAAAGCAACTTGTACAAACAGAATCGGGTCGCGAGCTCGTATTGATTGTGCGAGCTAAGAAGGGCTGGACAAAACGTCTCTGGGATCTTGTTTCCTCTCTACAATCCCAAGGTCTTGTTTCTCCACCCGGAGAATCTCTACCTCCAGATTCCCGGCCTCCACAGGACACAGGTGTTGTCCTTCGTGCGCTTGTCGACGGCCCATTTGGTTCTGCGGGACGAACACGCTGGGGTCGCTATGCGAGTGTTCTCATCGTCGCTGGTGGTTCGGGTGTGAGCTTTGGTTTGAGTATATTGGAATATATATGCTTGTGCATCGCAGGGCGCGATGGGAGGTTTCTGGGCGGTCATCCTGGTGGATGGGGTGTTGGGAAAACGGGCTCGTGGATCACGCAGCGTGTGAGGTTCGTTTGGCTCGTTAGAGAGTATGCTCACATACAGGTTTGTTCTTACCTATTTTTCTCTGTTGAGCTCTTATTCATGTTTTCGCCTTTGACTGCAGTGGGTAGTGGGCTCGCTCAGACGTTGCCTTACAACCATCCCAACGGACGCTCTTGAGCTTAATATTTTCGTGACTAACTTCCGACCGCCGCAAGGACTTCTTACTTCTCCAACAAGTCATTTTGGCGGAGGCAGCGTAGATGGACACGACGATGTTACAGATGATGGACTGCTTAAACCACCGGCACCACGCTTTCTTAGTGGCGGAGCGGGAGGAGGCAGGAACGTCAGCGATGGACAGCGTGCCTCAATATCTTCGGACGATTCGTATGCGTCAGATATCTCAGTCGATAGTATCGTTGACTCGTATTTCGATGCTGATACTGGAAACGGAAAGCATGACGGTGAAGCAGCGGATAGCGTTGGCGAACTGGGACACGAGACGCACATGTTAGACTACACGAATTTCGATGGCGATGACGACACACCGTTGCCAGGCGAAAATCGGCTTTCCAGACGAATCATTAAGGAAAGTAAGATGCGTCGTGCACGAACGCGAAAGGCTCAGAAGGCTGCAAAGGCGAAGCAGGAACTGAACGAACGTGTTGCGAACGCACAGGCAAGGGCTGAAGCGAGAGGCGAACCATATGCTTATGCGGGACATACGAAGTCTCCATCGGAGGAAACGTATGCATCGGGATCATCATCAAAGCGACTGTCGTCGCAATCTACTGCTCCACTCCTTCCTTACGCTTCTTCAAGTGCGTATCACGACACTCACGGACAGGATATTTCACCCGTCTCCCCCGCTACGTCGATGTATTCCGCATTCTCTGCGTTCTCTGCATTTGATCGGCACGCATATCCTCAGGCTCATCCTCGTCCACGCACTCCGCCATCCTCCTTTAGCGTGTTCGGTCTTCCTGGAGCCAGCTCAAACGAGGATTCTCCCAAATCAGCGCGTCGCATCTCTACCCAATCGACATCCACAATCAAATCAACAGTACAATCGTCGATGCCGTCGCTTACACCGACTGCTGCGACACCTGGTGGTGTGCGATGGCTGGATCCTTCGAGTCCTGGTGGGCTAGACTCGAAAGCGGGACTTGAATCAGGGTCTGGACTTGCACTCGATCCTCAAGAAGTGCGAGACTTGCAGGTCGTATCTGAGTGGGCACGTCCTGGTAAGCCTAAACTTGGTCGAATTCTTGCCGATGAAGTCGAAGCATCCAAGGGCCGAATTGCTGTTGCCTGTAAGCTCTTTGTTTCTTTCCGCTGTGGATGTACGGGCTTTTTTTGTATTAATTGACGTATAAATTACAGGCTGCGGACCTACTTCGCTCAATGCCCTCATGCGAAAGCTGGTCGCCGAGCAGATCAGCCCAGGTCGTGTTGCACGGGGCGATTTGCGCGGATCCATTGACTTCATCACAGAAGACTTCGAGTATTAAACCTTTTACACTGCTCCTTAGAACACACATATTTTCTTCTCATTGCAAGCTACGTACAGTAAATACAAACGGACTCCGGATTCTTTGTTCTAAATATACCCTACCCTACATGCGATCTTGATGGTACAATACAGTAGTGTTATGTACCAAGCTTCAGCTTTCCTTACAGTTATCTTGCGCATTTCGATTTTTCTTACAGCTTACTATCTCAATAGCTTCAAATCCGTTCACTTGAATGTAGCATATGCTCTACGCACACGGTACTCGTTCGTTCCGTTTTTGCTTTGTCTCTAGACATTCCTGTAAGCATTTGTGTCAGCAGCTTTTGAAGTTTTGTTACCTCAGACCCACATCTTGTATTACAATTTGCTATATTAGACCATTGACAGTTCCAAATGGCAGAATGGGGTTATCTAATATCCTCCATTACTGTCCGTCAGTGGTCTGTGATAGTCTCTGTCGTGTCTCAACAACCCGTACTCACGAAGCCTCTGGGTTTAGTTATGCGTTCTCAACTGAATGCATCTTATCCAAACGCCTTACACACTTATATGGTGACACGCTATCTTCAATCACACTTCTTTAACAAGACTAACCGTATACCCTGTGCTACACGGCTCATGTAGGTATTAGACTCGTTCTCAGAGCAAGCGACTCAGTCACTCAATTTCATTTGTTATCGTCTCTGTACAGAGGATTGGGCTATTAATGCACAGGTTTCAAGCAATCAGTTGTCAAGCAGTGAAGCTCGACTTCTCTTTGCATATTCTTATTGTAACAATGGTCAAGGTACATTTTGAGATGTTGTTCCCTTATAAAATTGGTAGTTCTCAGGGTATGCGTTCCTCTCTCTCACAAACGTACGCGGTCTTGAGGGCCGAAGCTCATGTTCTATTATAGACTCTCTTTATTTGTGCAATTCAGGTCTGCCGGTGACTGGCCAAAGGTTCTTGTGTCCGTGTTGGTGGATATGTACAAGGTAAAGAGTCAATATGGGAAGTCTTTCAGTTTTTCCATGCGATTATGCGCCTTCAGCAGGTTCAACGTGTAGGAATACCTGTACCAGGATTACCAGAGTGCAGTCCTGAACTATGTGAGTCGGGAGGTCTAGTTTGCCTATGGATCCAACTTCTCTTTATTCAACAAGACCAAAGAGCGCTTTACTAGTAGAAGGGTTGCAATTACATATTCACTATTGGCCAAGGGTATACAAACCTGATTAGAAACGTCAACCTCAATATTGGACCTTCTTGTTCGTTCCGATCAATATCACACGAATGTATAGCGAAGGCGCCCAGAAATAGTGGGCTAATATTAGACCCTCATATAGTACTCGGAATTGGCGGGACGGCTTTAACTTCATGCTGTTTGTGACTACAAGGATCATTATATATTCCGAGGTCTGCCTGCTCTCACTACGCTGACTGTACTGTATCCAACGCTTCCCTCTTCTTGAATCGGTATCGTTGAGCATACACACTGTTATTCGACCAGAGCTAAAACCGGCACCAGCATTATGACTGCTATACCTACACAGAAAGTCAACGACCTTGCTAGGGATGGGTATGGGAAAGGGAAGAGTGAATATTATGATAAGTGAGTAATCGCTCTTTGACCATCCTATTGGATATATTCTATTGTTTACCATTAAACGTGAACAACTGATGCACCTATGCATTCATGCAGATCACGTCCTTCGTACAAACCCGAAGCGCTAGAGATTGTCCATAAAGCTCTCGGACCCAGGGAATCCATAAACGTTGTCGAGTATGTCGCGGTGAATCCTATCTCTTCTTATCCCATCGTCCTTCCGTCAAGACCCAAAACACGCTCAAATCTTTTACATATAGATTCGGTGCTGGAACAGGCATATTCACGCGCGCCCTCCTCTCGCACCCTTCCTTCCAATCAACCATCTCCGCACTCAAAGCCATCGAGCCTAGTGAAGACATGCGCGGCTTCTTCTCTAAAGCCGTTACGGACTCTCGAGTGAATATCGCGGAGGGGACGTTCGATAGTGCAACGGGTGTGGAGGATGGATGGGCGGATTTGATTGTTACCGCTCAGGTGCGTATATATGCGTGTGATTAATCTGATAAGTAAGTGTGAGCATGTTCGTATCTTGAAGGCGTTACATTGGTGTCCCGACTACGAAGCTGCCGCCAGGGAATTCGCGCGAGTCCTCAAACCAAACGGGATAACAGCATGTATCTGGAACCTCGAAGACCGGTGAGTATTTTATCGTCTTTATCATCCCCTTGTTCTAAATTCCTGACTGCTGTCAAATCAGTGACCGCGCCCGCTGGGTTGCCAACCTCCGCGATTCATTCGAAGCCAACAAAAATCGGCCTTCATACTATTCCGGACTCTGGCGTACCATCTTCTCCACGCCATCCTACGACCTGGACTTCTATCCACACGAAGAAACCGTCTTTTCATACACAATTCCCGCCACCGAGCAGACTGTGCAAGGCCGCATATGTAGCATTAGCTACATGGCGATCGAGCCTCCAGACGTACAGAAGAAGGCACGCGAAACGATACATGAGATTGTTGAGAAGGATGAGGAGAAAGTATGGATTGACAAAGAAAACGGAGTATTTGAGTATCCGTATAAGACGTCCGTTGTTGTTTTTCGCAGGAAGTGAGGAAAATGATATATTACGGTGATAAACTAGATGGATAGCTGCATGTAAAGAATCTAAAAACGTGTGCATATGTAGATTATGAAAATTACGCGATCTTATTACACGTAAATCCGTTCTTCTCCGACAGCTATTTTCTCATGTGAGGGAACCATGATCTCTCTCACTGCAGTTTATAAGTAGATGCACAACATTGAGCTGCACACGCTGAAAATGTCCTGTACACGACTAAGGCCCACGTTATCGAGGCACCATTCTCGACTTCTCCCTTACGCGAACGTAGCGTGTCTGCAACATAAGTGCCGATATTCGTCAATTATCTCACCTGCCCAAGAATCCCCGCTCAACACATGGATAACCCAAACTCTCCCTGTTACAAAAGAACACAATGACTTCCTCTCCGCCTCTAAGCTTGCTGATCTCTTCTGCACATTGCCCACTCGATCTCACACCTCCCAGACGCGCGCCTTCGCACCTGGAGCTTCACTAAGCCCTTTACATACTCTGGTGTTTTTCTATCCACGTTCGACAGAAGATCAACTCGGCACGGACAAGACAGATCGTGAATTTTGTCCGCCTGAGCCGTTTACGAGACGCATGTGGGCTGGTGGGACGTTTCGTTTTACTCATAATCGAACGGATGGAAGCTCGAATGGTCTGCAAGTTGGCAGAGAGGCGACAGCACGCGTGAAAATACCTAAGGTTGAGAAGAAGGGCTTTGAAAAGGGTTCACCAATGGTGTTCGTTCACCAAAATATCGATTACGCGCACAAGGGCGAAGAGGAACCACTCGTTAGTGAGGAGAGGATTCATGTGTATTTGCCTCGTGAGATGCGTGCCAATTCGAGGGTGGCACGAGAAGGTCTGCTTCATACATTCCTCAGGTTCGATTAGATCTCAATTTAAAATGCAATTTTATTGGTAGTCACTGGTTTACCTAAACTACATTACACCTTCTCGTGGACGCCATCCCCGACCACGCTGTTCCGTTTCTCCGCTTTAACATGGAATGGGCACTTGATCCATCTTGACCCCGAATATGCGCAGAACGAGGAAGGTTATCCAGGTATTTCCTAATTTGCCGCCCCATTCTCCATTCTTCAACCTTTCACATGCGCGTTCCTTGTCAGAACGGCTCGTCCACGGACCTCTCACAGCGCTTATGCTCGTAGAAGCGCTGTATCATGAAGGTTACTCCGGACGTATCGATAACTTCGTTTATCGCGCACGAAATCCTACGCTTGTAAACCGACGGCAGCATCTTCGTGGTGCATTCAGCCTGAATGGCGACAGCGCGATACTATGGGCGGAAGATGACGATGGCGTCGTGGGCATGACAGGCACTGTCGACTTGCTTGATCCTGTTTCAAGCAAGTTCTCTTAGTTACTCTACGGGTTGTTATCGACGCAGCGCAATGGGACTTGTAGACCGCGTTGAGGAATTCCAGCAAGTGCAATTAGTCCGGATTCAATCGTTCGCAGTGCAGGATTCGTAGACAGTCCACAGGGAAGTGGCGAACCTTCGCAACTCATCCAACGAGCTGGCTCAAAGAATCAATCCGAACTCCGCTGCAACGCATACACCAACACCAAAAGTGATCCACAAAAGCACATCCACGCAAGCGCCTGAGAAGTCGAGCACAAGGCAGTCTCGCACTGACTATCTAAGCACAGAATGATAAACAAACCGGCACAAGCGCAGAACGCAGCTAGAGAGATTTGTGCTTCTTCGCAGCATGGTAGACAGCTTACTCCACCACCATTCACATTGGCACACGGATTCGCACTACGCTCGGCATCGTTGGCATTGATGATGTTGTTGAGGAGTGGTGAATGAGCTTGAGCTTCGGTGTCCAAGTCTACAGGCGTCGATACTGTGGAGAGGTCTTCGTCCGATTCGGAGACGAGTTCTCTTCGCCCTGGGAAGTGTGTTTGGCTGTTGAGATAGGTGTTCATAGCCGTTATCGTGCGCAAGTCATCTTCTGAGGTTTCAGACATGTTGACCGTTGAGATTGGTTAGCGCACTCAGGTGTGGCCAGTCGAGAAACCAAGAAAAGACGATGAGCGAAGCAGTGTGAGCTAGTAGGAGGAAGCACAAGTGGAGGTGGATGAACGAGTGCTTGCGCCTGCACGACGAGGTGTGGCAAGGTGGCATGCATAGTCCTAGAGAGAGGCTGTAACGCTTTGATCTTGTCGAGAAGGAGACAGCTAGATCTCGCCACAGATGCATAGTACTGGTGCCACACGAGCCACCCAATCCAAGTAAAGGAAATCCTGCGTTTTTGACTCCTCTTGGACCATCTTTGCGCTACCAATTCAAAATCTTAAGAAATATCCATATACCTTCTATATAAGATATAACTCGGACTTAGCGGTACACTGTACAGAAGCTTGAACGCTTCGAGACGTCTTGATGATGTCGATCCCATTTCGCTTATCGGAGTACGAAACTTGAGATTCAGCACGGCGCGTTAATCACGTGGTATAAATCCATCATCTCTTCCTTGATCGAGAATCTAGAATACGAACATACATGGATAAACAATATCATTAGAAGGTAATTCTATGTACTATGTATAGTAACACAGATGTAAACATTGGATACACGAATCCGAAAAGTTAGGAAATGAGAATACAACAAATAAAGCGCTCCTCCGAAGTGGACAGTTTGGAAACGGTCAGGAAATGGGGATACAATAACAGTGACGCTCTTCCGAGGTGTACAGCGGAAAGGGACAACCTCAGACGGGTTGCTTGGTGCTCGATTTTGATATTGTGGTTCTTGTCCTCGAACCACTTGAGCCTGCTGAGGAGTTAACCCTGTTAAGAATAATTGTGTTCATATTAACATCAGACAGTTTGTAATGATGAGCCAAACTTACGACTTAAACTCCATCTTCTTGAGGTTTCCAAGAACGATCCCTCCACCAGTACCAGAAGACGAAGGAATATCCGAGCTGAGAGTGACGCGAACGCTGACGTCTTCCGAGCTCGTTTGGCGATGTTTCCGGATATTTAGAAGAAGACGTTGACTCCAGATACTCGCAGAAGCAATCCCGATACCGAGAGTGACTTCAATGTAGTCGGCCTAATTGGGAGGAATGTCGTCACGAGAGTTTTAAAAACGGAGTATGACTGTCACTGTTAAAATAAGATACGCACTCCACCGAAAACCCATACTAATTGATTAGCTAAGAAAGGTATGAATACCCTATGAATATTCCCGCGAGTTAGTCCTTGTAAGTTACGAGCGCATACTAAAATATACGTACATCCAAAAGAATAGAATTGAGTCTCGGACAAGGAAACGCAAAAATCCATAATGGCCCTTCTCGGACCACCATCGATGCAGCATTATTCCATTCGTTTGCACAGCTTTGTACAATGCGAGGACGACCAGTATCAACTCCGCTATAAGGCATGGGATCCAGAAATACTTGAACAAAATCGGTACGTTCACGTGGAAACACATATTATGTTCGGATGCTTTTCCAAGGTTGACAAACACAGCTGGTATCAGACAGAAACAAAAATGAGATCAGCGGGTACAATTCATGTGGAATGATTTTGATCCGTCTTACCCTTCTCTACTACCATTATCTTAATATATATGCCGCACATTGATCCAGCTGTCGCCACTGTTGAGGCAACTAACGTGGTAACAACCGTTTTGCATTTACTGAACATCGCGAAGAGGCGCAGTTCTAATGTTACTAGAGCAGGCCGTCGATGATTAGAATGAAACGGAAATGCTTAAAAAATGAGGTCTCTTACAATGAGATAGAAATCCAATTATTGATCCCGCTGTCCATTGAAAGCGTGTCCATGCAAGACCTGCTTCCAAATTTCTCAGTAACTGAACTGAAATAAATAGCAGAGTTAGATATAACGAACATCTGTGCAGAAAATATAATGTCAGCTCCAAATGACAACATCAGTGGGCATAGTACAGTGCAACTAACAACTGGAACGGTGGATGTCAGCTGCTTACACATGCTTCAAAAGTATATTACGTACATTGGTTGGTACTTCTCGGAGGAAGAGAACTGTATCATAGTCAGTCACCTGAGACTTGAGCAAGGTAGCTTGATAACGCACCAATATTTATAAAGCTAATGCATATAGCAACGGGTTAGTGCGCCCCAATAACGAAGCCAGAGAGAATGCATACAGAAGCGTCATGAGTGTGAAATATCGAAGCTGTGAATTCCTATGAGCGCTGTCGTCTTCCCGAGATAGCCATCATAAAAAGCGTATACTGACGAAAAGAAATAGTATTTTGCCATAACTGAACGGGCTCAGCTGATAAGGAGAACTTCCTCAGTACACGTACAAAGAGCAAATGAAGTATGTGTACCCAAATCAACATCACTTCATCGTCGAAGGTGATTACTTGCAACACCACCATGCATTCAGCCAAAGTTGTAACTCGAAAGCAAACCAAGAAACCTGCTCACGCAGCTCGTAAAGGTACATGACCAATGACGATACTGACGTTAAGTTTCAGCACTCCCCACCGCAGCAGAAGAGACACGAGTATACGCGACTCACAGTGGCACCATTTTGTGATTTGGATAACCTGAATGGTGTGCTCGATACCGCTAAACGTATCAATGTTCACCATGTTCTATAGTGACGGCGGTAGGATAGATCGAGCTCGAGTAAAGGGAATCCACAAGTCAAAGTCGGGAATAGGTACTGCATCCAAGTAACGCTTTCTGAGCTGCGACAGGTGTGGAGAATCACTTTATGTCGCTGGAGGTCAGAAGGACTAGCTTCGGAAATATTTAAATACATCCTCAATCTAGAGATGGTCCGAAAGATTGAAGATGACTGTCGAAGTCTTCTGTGTCCAAGAGCACACCCCAGCGCGTGATGGACGAAAGGAGAAATCAAAGAAGTATTTACGTGGGATTCCGAAGATGCTTCAAGTAAAGTTGACAGTCCCTGGACCACAGGCTTCTAGAGAGAACGGCGGTATCAATGGGATGAGCCGTCACTGTCCGTACTAGACTAAGATAGTCCGCCGATGAAGGTTGATCACATGGCGATTGGTTTCCCAAGGCGTCGGGAACTGCCATGTGAATACATAGAAATAGAAAACGCGACAGTGAAGACGAATCTAACTAGCAATGGACAACGCTCCGAGCTGAATACATCTGAACGAACTGAACACAGAACAGGACCCGAGCTTGGTCTAGTCACCTGACTTCACTGCGATTCGGACGCGATCTAAATAAATAGATGCCTTTGCCCTCCGATCAAATCTAATAGTAATACCGCATCGCCAGCGCGCGAAGATCAGGGTGGGTTCGTGACGACAAAAAATACTTGCCGCGACCACCACCACCACCACCATCTCCTCACTTCACACAGCATGAAATTTTGCAGAAGCTGGTATTATTACACTAATCATAAACATGAGCACTTTAATTGGTCATTCTTGGATAAGCTCCGCTGAAGACAGTGGTCTCAACTTTGCTTGAGTGCTACCTTGGGCCCTTCGACCAGATATTCCGAGTTCAATCATTATTAGAAATCTTGGCCTGCCGAAGGTACGATTTGCTCTGTCGATTTACATACAATATGTTGGGTGGATCGACCGTATACCACCCCACAAGCATATCCAGAATGTCTATAATATTGTCGCTTTGCAAGACAACTCCCACCCTTATCTCTCTCGGGCAGTAGAAGTGGTATGGTCACATCTGTCGTTAGCTCGAATGCTTTCTCACCAAGTGTGAGAGTAAAGCCAAGTCCGAAAAGAATTCAAGGCACGTTTGTTGAGAAACGTTACTCAAAATGGGTCAACGTGGTATTCGCATCGATTGGAATACGAAGGCGACGAAGTCCGTGATCTTTGTAACTCCGAAGCCTCGGCGAAGTTAGTAACTTCTGCACCGCAGAAGACCAAAAACTGTTAGACTCTAAAGGAAGACGAAGAGGAATAAGAAGAACAGAATTGCAACGAGATATCAGCGCTGATGCTATTCTGGTGCTGCCTTGATCGGCATCTATCCGCCGTTCTCGATCCAAAAGACTTTGAAACTTTCAACCGGACAAATAAATTCTACTACTCCCCTTATTCATTTGGTTGCCTCGGCGTTTGATGTAACCAATGAAGGGAAACTATTGTGTTGTGGCTTGATACATACGAGGGCTCTATCCGACTCGGAAATGTGGGTCCTTCTTGGACGAGCGCATCTTGCTTCGCTGATACTGCTGACCTCTCGCAGATTGTCTTCTGATAAGTCGTGGCTGTAACGATTGAAACCTGTTGAAAACAAAACGGGTTGGTGTAACGAAAATGTGCAAGCCGAAAAGCTGGATTACTGGTAACCGGACCAACTCAGATTGATCACAAAATGCAAGACTAGAACAGAAGACACGGTAACTAAACCATTGTAGTTGTTCCAAGGCACACAACACATTACATTCCTTTCTTCTCCAGCATTGCATCCAATTGTTCAGTTGGTGCTGAGATGAGCAGTCGTTGGCATAGAATTAGCGCAAGGCCTATGCATGTATGCTTGCATGAGTGTTTAGACTCTACGTAGAGCCGACTTCAAAATCAGTAAAGATGCCAGATAAACAGTTAATAATACATTCCATAGAGTTTATTACGACAATAATCAAGCACCTATATGCACAAGATTGACCCATCGTTCAGTCTGAATCCCCTCCCTCGCTTTCAGCTCCAAAGCTGCTTTGCGAAGACCCCCAGCTGCCCTCTTATACTTCACCTCTTCCTCCTCACATACGTTTATGTACTCATAAACAGCCTTAGCAAACGTAGGACCATCCGTATCAAGTAGCTCCCACATCGAACCGATTACGCTTCGGAAACCTGAAAATTGCATGGCCGCTGCAAGGTGAAGAACCTCGTCATGAGCACCATTGTGAGACTGTTCCGCAGTATGACAGGCAGAAAGAAACGCAAACTCCGCATTTGGAAGACTGGTCTGGATGATATCGAGCATCGTTAGCCCACCACCCGATAAGTTGAATGAAGAGTTGAAAGGACTTGAACTCAAGAAGCCGTGACAAACAAAATGGACCCATGGCGCTTCCTGGACAGCTTTGATCGCTTCATCACGAGACGCTTTCTTTCCGACGAGTAATTTGGTACCCATTCTGCAATTCCGGATATTGGAAATTTCCTGCTTAGCCGACCAAAGTGAGGTATCTCCGATAACCAGCACCGTCGGATCGTCTTCGTGGCCTCCTGACCGTGCATTTATGAGGGCTCCGAGCGATGGCGTATATGACGAGATATAATCATCCAATAGGTATTTCCTGGTGCCGTCGGCATCCTCAAATGGCCCTGCTGCATGGAACGGAAGCGCGGACAACACGGATGTAGGACACCACCAGATGCGGGAGCCTTTGGTCACTCCAATTTTTTCAAGTTCAATGACGACCTTGGAAACAACTCTATCCCATATCATCTTCATCGCTTCACGAAGCTTTTTATCATAAGCACTCGAATCGGCGTTGAACCTTCGGCGCGTCCCCACAAGCTCTTGGCACAGACTGATACTATCCTCGTAAAACTCATTGTCTAACGGAACACAGGTCACCGACGGGTCATCGCGCGCGAGAATGATGAGACAATCGGAACGGTGTTTGCAGTGGTTAACCATGATAACGGGACCTTCCGAAGCTGCTTGCTGCAGTACCCTGAATGGTGTA
Source organism: Fomitiporia mediterranea MF3/22 (assembly GCF_000271605.1). Taxonomy (NCBI): domain Eukaryota; kingdom Fungi; phylum Basidiomycota; class Agaricomycetes; order Hymenochaetales; family Hymenochaetaceae; genus Fomitiporia; species Fomitiporia mediterranea. Next base: position 2,443,110 of record NW_006760392.1, on the reverse strand, counting down.
GCTTCAAGGAAGCTCTCGAAACCTGGAACGCTTCGAATCTTAGCAATGACTTCCTCTTGCTCACTAGAAAGTCGTTTCTTCAACTTTAGCAGGTCATCAAATGATATCCGGTCTGTTCTGACGCCCGGGCCGATTGATCCATTGTCGTTCATGATGGAACCGGGCATCAATGCAGCGTGAGTTGATCCAGAGGAGTCCTGAAACTGCGTAACTGTGACCAGAGAAAGCCCCTCCCCAGCTCAAGTATCTCAATGGCTTGTTCCAATTCATTTTTATGTATTGCATAGGAAGCGGCCTCCAAAGCGAGCAAGCTGTGCTTATTGTTTTCGATGAGGAAATCATGTTGTTCATGGAGGGTTGGACTTATAGTGAGAGCGTGTTGTAGTATCGATATTGCTATCCTGTAAGCTGTAAAAGCTGTGCTGTGATCGCGCAGTCGTGCAAGTGACTCCCATGTACGTGCTGCAGCAAGGCGATCTGATACTCCTGAAAATGCATGGACGGTACCGAGCTCCAGTAGTTGCATGCATTCTTCATACTCCTCCACACACCACCGTTGCTTGATTCGCATATTCAAGAAACCTGCCAGATCAATTAGAGAGGCAGAACGCTGAGGATGGCCTTCGGAGAGAAATTCCAGAGCGGCTCGGCTCAACTCGATGGTTTTTTCTAGGACTTCCATCCTCTCATATAGCAAATATCGACTGGACAAGGCAGTTGCAAGGTTGAAAAGGGACATATAACGATGAGGATGGCCTTCGGGGCGAAGCTCCAGAGCAGCTCGATGCAACTCGATTGTTTCCTCGAGGTCCTCTGTCTTTCTGTGTCGTTCATACCGAATATTCAGGGAAGTCGCTAGGTTGTTGAGACACATCGAACAATCATGATGGCCTTCGGAAAGCTCTACGGCAGCTCGGTTCAATTCAATGGCTTCCTCAAGGTCTTCAGTCCTTCCATACCGTGCATATCGGACAGATAGGGAAACTGCAAGGCTGCAGAGATACGTTGGACGGTCAGGGTCATTCACAGGGTAAAGCTCAAGGGCGGCTCGTTGTAACTCGATAGCTTCCCCGAGGTCCCCAATCCTTCCATGCTGCTCATATCGCATGCGCAGCGAAGCTGCGAGGACCTGGAGAGACACAAACTGACGAGGATAGCCTTCAGACCGTAGCTCGAGGGCGGCTCGTTCCAATTCAATGGCGTCCTCAAGGTCCTTAGGATTCCCGAGCTGCTCGAATCGAATGGACAGTGAAATCGCAACTTCGATGAGAGATATAGAACGGCCAGGATGGCCTTCACGGCAAACGTCAAGGCAGGCTTGGTGTAGCTCGATGGCCTCGTTTAGGTCTTCAATCCGTCCATGGCGCTCAAATCGGTTGCGTAAAGAGAGTGCAAGACTGCTGAGAGACGTGGAACGATCAGGATGGCCTTCGGGACGAAGGTCGAGGGCGGCTCTGTTCAGTTTGATGGCCTCATTAAGGTCCTCAATCCTTCCATGCTGCTGATATCGGGTGTGCAAGGAATTTGCAGGGCTGTCGAAAAATGTAGAACGTTCAGGGTGGATTTCGGAGCGAAGCTCGAGGGCGGCCCGGTGTAGCTCGATGTCCTTGTTCAGATCCTCAGTCCTGCTGCGCCATGGATGTCGGGAGCACAGGGAAGCTACAAGGCTGCCGAAACACTCAAAATAATCAGGGTCGTCTACAGGATGTAACTTGAGGGCGGATCGGTATAACTCTTTAGCCTCCTCAGCGTCCTCAGTCCTTCCATGCCACTCATTTCTGGTGGTAAGGGAAAGCGCAAGGATGCTGAGCGTCCAGAAGCGAAGGGAATGACCTTCGGAGCAAAGATTGAGAGCAGCTCGAAGCAGCTCGATGGCCTCCTCAAAATCCTCAGTCCTTCCATGCCGTTCGTATTGGCCGTGCAAGGAAATTGCAAGGAGGTTGAGAGACATAAAACGATCAGGATTACCCACAGGACAGAGCTCAAGGGCGGCTCGGAGCAGCTCAATGGCCTCGCCAACATCCTCAGCCCTTCCATACCGTTTGTAGCGGGTGTGCAGGGATCTCGCGAGGTTGTTGAGTGACATAGAGCGAAAAGGATGGCCTTCGGGGCGAAGCTCGAGGGCGGCACGATGTAATTCGATAGCCTCCTCAATGTCTTTAATTCTGTTCTGTTCTTCGTATCGTCTGTGTAGATAAGCTCCAAGGTTATTGAGATGAAAAAAAAAGGAACGATTAGGGAGGCCTCTGGGGCAACGGTCCAGAGCGGTTCGTTCGAGCACAATAGCTTCTTCTACATTGTCCACTTGTCTCCATGTCTTGAATTGTCTTGAAATGAAAAGGAGCACAACTATACAGCAAACCAGAGCTATTAGGATGCCCCGGCACAAGTTCCAGAGCAGTAGAAATGTAATCAATATCACCCTTGATCTCCGCCTGTTCCTCCGGTTGCGCAAAGCACTTGCAGTGTTCAAGAGCCGGATCTTCATGTGTTTTGGGATCATGTTAATGATCCTGCATAGCAGCAGCTGTCCCCGATTTGCTTCCATCATCAGTGTGCCCTGTTCTAGCAACAAAATATCAAAATACAATCCTTACAGCAAAAAGAAGTTAGTATACTGATCAAAGATGCTTTACCTAGGTAATATTAGTAATGGCCTGATACTGGTGAGCGAAGCGCATATAGTCACTCTCCCACCATCCATCCCTACATTTTCGTAGAATAGCGAGCAGTAGCGTTTAAGCACAGTCCAGTCTACGAGCTCCAGTTCTCCTATTCATCCACGAAGGACAGAGAGAAAAAATTATTAATCAGTGATAGTACAGCATTTTGTACACACCTGTGAAAGTAAAGAGTTTAGGAGGGGCCTGGCAACAAACTATATCAATAAGCCTTTCGCTGGTTTGACATTCGCACAAAACCGGACAGAATAGAATAGACCTCATCCGGAAAGTAAGAAATCTCGTCTGATACCACCCACGCCCAAGCCTTCGCTCTATCTTTCAAGAAAATGTTAAGTTCGATAGTCCATCCATCTATGCAAAGTTGTCCTTTAACGAGAAGAGGCAAGTCACTCTCCGGGTTTCGTAGTTCTATTATTCCTTGCTTGATATCACGGAAGAAAGTTTCTAGTTTCAGAGATATGTCCTTCCTTTTTCGATTCTGTCGTTGGTCCGTCGAGCGAGTAATGTGAAGGTAGCGTTCTGGTCAGATGGATGATGTTGGAATGAGGAGCTTGGTCAAAAGCACGACGCGCACGACCTCCCACTTCAGTATTATCGGTAGTTGCGACAGTAGCAGAGTTGGAATCAGAGTAGTTATAGCTCAGAGCAATAGCTGAAATCAGAACAAGAAACAACGTGAAGGTAGCGAAGCGGACCAAGGGATGGCCAGAGGAAAGAAACGGTAGAGCGAGAACTGTCGAGACAAAGAAACGAGAAAGGTCTGACTATATGCGAAGCCGATGCATGATGTAGCCTTCACGAGCACTTTGTACTGCAAGGACAACATTCGAGAGTACCTGCGCGCTTTGGGATCATCGAGTAAGAAGTTTCTAAAGCGTTTATATATCGCGTGATCCCGAAAATGTTCTCACGGTTACCAGCTGCCAGCAGCGCATTAACGTAGTCCGTCGTCAGTTCCAGTTATCCTCAATCAGGATGACTGTTGAGGTGACGCTTTAGAGCAGCCCTTTCTGACTCGATGGCCTCCTCAAGCCCCTTGGTGCTTCTATACTGCTCGAATCGAGTGAGCAGGGGAACTGTGAGGCTGCTGAGAAAGAAATGCCAATCAGGATGAGTGCAAGGAGTTTGCAAGGTTACCAAGAGACATATGACGATCGGGTGTTCTTCGGGTCGAAGCTCTAGAGCAGCCGTGTCTAGCTCGATGGCCTCCTCCAAGATCCTTACTCATCTCATACTGCTTGTATCTGGTACACAGGTAAGTTGCTAGGTTTCTGAGAGAAATAGATTGATTAGGGTGGTCTTTAGTGTGAAGCACCAGAGCAACTTGTTCCAACTCGATGGCCTCCTCAAGGTCTTTGCTCCTTCCATGCTGTTCGTATCGAGTGCACAGAGAAGTTGCAAGGCTACTGAGAGAGGCATAACGATCAGGATGGTCTTCGAGGCGGAGTTCCAGAGCAGCTCGTTCCAACCCGATGGCCTCCTCAAGGTCTTCGCTCCTTCCATGATGCTCTTATCGGTCGTATAGAGAAGCCGCAACGTTGTTTAGACAGGTAGAATGATCTGGATGACCCATCAGGGCAAAGCTTGAGAGCAACCTGGAGCAACTTGATGGCCTCCTGAAGGTACTCGGTCCTTCCAAACTCTCCAAATCGAGTGAACTCGGAAATTGCAAGATTGGTGAGAGCGATGGAACTATCAGGATGGCCTTCAGGTAAAAAGCTCCACATAAGCTCGTTCCGACCCAATGGCTTCTTCCATATATTCTATTCATCCCCATCTCTTGTATTGTTTTTACAAAGAAGTGTTGCAAGGTTATACAATAAAGTTGGATCAATTAGGATACCCTGCAGATTGACGATTGAGAGTAATTCGACTGTAATCAATCGGACTTTTCAAGTTCTTCCCGATCCCCGGATTGTTTGAAGTGCTTCTAGTGTACAGATGGAGGTAGGTACTAAGTAAGTCACGTGTAGTATTATGTAAAGATTGTTCCAACCTTTATCAGTGCACTTTATAGCCAACAACACATCGTGCCAATGTAATTTATCTATTATATGCTATAGATTTCATTGTAAAAATTTTATGGAAAAAACTACAAGTGTTCAGTAGTATTTGTTGCATGAAAGAGTGGTAGTGCTGATCCTTCCCACGCACGTGACTTACTTAGCACCTACCTCCATCTGTAGAATGGCTAGGTTGTAATATTTTCAAGATCTGTCATAGTGGATAAAGATTTTCAAGTGCATTTTCAACTGCAGCACGACTTGTTTCCAGGTCTTGTAAGCTTCAGCTACTGACTTTGTCAAAATGGTAGATGCTGTTCAGCAAATCCTGAATTCATGCTCAAGATTTCATTCCAAGACAGATGTATGATCGACTGAACCCCAGATTGAGACACGCTACATTAGTACATAAACCTTGACTAGACTGGAATGTTCGGAATCTCATTGAAACGGGACAAGAACTTGAAGAAGGGTCCAAGCCAAGCCAAGCAGAGTCTAACTTGACAGCCAATCAAAGAACGTATGTATGTATTTAATAATATATATTACCCGACCAATGAACAGAAAGTGGATGAGAAAAATCCCGAAAAAAAAGCGAACGAAAGAGTTTAACATTGTCGTGAGTGAAAAAAAGACACAGGACAGATAAATATTAATTTCGTATTTATGTATTTAATTTAAAGTCGCTGTGGTGTCCAATTCGGTACGATACGAGCCACGAGACGGTCAAATGCTAGTAATACTTCGCGTGCTGAGGGACGAGCAGAGTAGGAGGCGTTGAGCATGGGTTGAGCTAGTTGGACGAGACAGGGGAGGTCATGGCCGGATAACTGGAAAACGATAAATAGAGCATAGACAAAAATTGTCATAAGTAAGGGTTAAGTAACGCATTTGAACGTTGGTTCGAACACTTACTTTACAAGCTCGGAGGATAACGACAGCCAACGCCCACACGTCTACCTTAAAGGGGTCTGACTCTTCACCACGTTCAAGCTCTGGAGGGACTTCTGTTCCTTTACACCCGGATATTCGAGGCGGTGTCGACTTGTCAGTATATCTCCGACTCAGCTCAAAGTCAATGTAACTGTAACGCCCGTGGAAGTCCGTGAGAATGTTACGGAGCGAAACATCGAGATGTACAATTCCATGCGCGTGCATGAATGCTAGGCCCTGCAATAGCTATTAGAATGGAAGAAGGTTCATAGAACAGAAGTGTATATGCCTCAATGCATTGTCGGACGGCTCGTAAAAAGTCAATGGGAGGACACGGCCTACACGGGTCAATAATCTCGGAAGACCACTCTTCCTGGACAATAAACGCCACGTCTGACTCGGGCACTTCAATAAGGTCAAGAACGGCTACATGGGACACATAGAGATACACATCAGGTAAGCAAAGGAGCTACGCAATAAAGTATGCCTCCTGTAAGCGGCAAGGATCACTCACGGATCGTATGGTTCATCGGATCATCACGAAGCGGAGGAGCCGATAGCATACGAATGACCTCATACTGTCGGCTCCGAAGACATACAGCCTTGACCACGAAACGCTTCCCATCGAATATACGCGTCCCACGAAAAAGGTTGTCAGGCTAAAAATAAGAAGAGAGAGACCCAGAAAGTTAGACTGGCTTTGTCGTGGGGTGTTGTGAAGCGGGTTAGAATAGCGTTTGATTCACCAGCCCGGCATCTTTGCATAGTGCATCTGGATTCGCTCGACAAGCCCGAGCATAGCCTTGCCTGTGACAGACGTTTGTAGGTATTGAACCTTGAAAGACACGTTCATAGTACTGTCTTGCGTCTCGTGCCGTGTCCAAACGATAACCACGCTGCTCGAAGAGCTTTCTATAGCATTCCCAATTGGGTGTGATCCGACCATTTAGCTCGTCTTCGTCGAGAGAAGAGACGGACGAAGATGAGAGATAAGAGTCTCTACTTGACGAGGACGAGGCAGAGTGGTTACGGGGACGCATGACGAGCACCGAGTCTAATAATCTCTAGATTATACAGAGGGAAACAGTTGTACTGAGCGGATTAACAACATGGGAAGATGGACAAGGTAGGTGGCTTATATCCTTATAGACACCCGAGTCGGGGGAGAGGCCTGAACGAAAGCACAGATTAGGAGGCATTCGGCAAGTGATAGAGCAACAGGTGAAGATTGGGAGGACTTTTTTGAGTGTATAGCCGTTGAGGAGCGTAGGATCGGTACCGAATGCGGTAGAAAGTCAAACACGCCTTCTGACATTTCGTCAGGGCTAGGCAGAAAGAGGGAAAGGTATTCGCTGATGTCTGGGCAGTATTGAGTAACCGCCGACGACGACCCGGAGAGAAGGCCATGATTGAACGGTGGCAAAATACGATTGAGGAGTTGGATTCCCAGCGAGAAGGAGCGCCTGTGCTGGCCCCCGTGAAACCACCGAACGCTCTACCCAGTAAGGATATTCGGTGTGGGAGAATGAGAGCAGAAAGCGGTAGACCGTGCCTCAACGTGGCGACGAGCAGAGATTCTGCAGACGGCTGTACTTTACGGCGCCCTCGGACATGAAATACCGGAGCCGCATTTGGATATCGATACCCACGCACTTGGCGGAACACGTGCCTCGTGTCACGCTTCAATTCTTACTGCAGTAGGTTTACCTTACTCCAAACCACAATGGCCTGGCAGCAGTACTCGCATTACCACCCTCACCCTCAAACGTATCCACAGCTCTACCCGCAACATGAACAATACGCTCACAACTACCATCAGTGGTATGGCTACTATCAGCAGCAGGCACAGCAACAGCGCCAGGTTGCCCCAATTCCGCACGCTCCGCCAGCAGCAACAGCATCAACAACAGTAACTGCACCCATTCCAACCGCTACACAAACCCCAGCCACGAGTACTACCTCATTCTCTCAATTCGATCCGACCAAGCCAAATCCGGCATTCAACACGACGTTTGTCCAGCAATCGGTCGGCGGTGTCGGTTCTAGTTCGGGCAGCGCACGAGGTCCACGGAGGCAGTCCCAGCTCAAGGGACTTTTCTCAAAAGAATGTGAGCAGATCTTAAAGTTATAGCTGTACCTTCCTTCTTTCATTATGCAGAAGTGGAGTCGTGTGCTCTGTCTATTCTCATACTCATACCGATAGTACGAGTGTGAGTATCTGTCGGTGTTGTGTTACTGTACCGCTGATCTGGCACACCGAGCGTCTGGGTGCTATGTATCGTCCGAGGACTATCCGGTCATTGTCGGTCATATAGCTATTCATAGTTTCCTCGGAGGCAATGCTGTTAAAAGCTTTCTGGTCGAATTTGATATTTTGCTTGCTTCATGACGTGGTTTGGGACGTATACTCACACATTTGACAGTACCAAAGCTCATGTACGGGTTCGGCGATGACAAGCAGGTCGCAAATGACTCCGTGGCCGTCATGGAAGAAATCCTTATTGAATACATCGTTGACGTGGTGCGTCATGCTCTCCCTTTCCTTTGTTGATTGCAACACCCTGACCTTCTTTCTACACATCTTTAGTGTCAGACTGCGCTCGCACCTACACGAAGAAGCCGTCTACACATAGAGGATTTACGACGTGCGCTGTCACGATCTGGTGACGCGAAGAAGCTTGCCCGTATGGAAGAACTTCTCTTCATGCAAGAAGACATCAAGCGAGCGAGAAAACAGTTTGAAGAGAATGAAATGGGTGGAGGTAGTGATTACTAGACCTTCTTTGTCGTTATTATGACTCCTGCATGCAATATCTGTATGACAATACACTGAATCCTGTACAATACGTCGCAATAAAATTAAATGTCGTCCAAGCCACTCTATCTAAGTATTCTCATTTTGCTGTCCTTCAACTCCCTGAGCGGTCTCAGCTTCCTCCAACTTCCGCCTCTTTCGCTCCAAGTATCGCTGTCGTGCACCTTGCACGTCTTCTTCCGTATTCCGCTTCGCAACCATCCTCGCAGCAGTTTCCCGTTCCTTCTGTTCCTTCTCCTGAGCTGTCCGTTCCGTCTCCTTCGCAAGCTGCTGCTCAATCTCTCGTCTTCTCCGCTCATTAATTTCTCGTCGGCTCGCAGCGGTACCTACAGCTCGATGAGTCTCAACTTCACCTTCCCCTCCTCCATCCTCTCCTCCATTCTGGTTCTTTGGTTTTCCTTTGGTGTATAATCCCAGATGTCGAGTGTTGGGAGCAGAGAGGTTTAGTCCGGCGGATAAGAGATCGCGTTTGTCGACAATTTGGTTATCGTCATTTAGCTCGACGGATTTACCTTCTTCGCGTGCGCGTTGGGCGAGTTGGAGGTCTGAGATTGGAGTGTAATCTGTTGGTTTGGTGATGGTGAGGTTTTGGGTTTCGGGGCCGGAAGGTCCTTTGATCTTCTTGGATTGATTACCTTGATGATTTTGTGAGACGGAGACGGCGGAGAGCGTGGCGCTGTGTTCTTGGTCGTTTTGTTCGAGGAGTTGACGGTAGAAGTGGGACATCCCTGTTGTTGATTTTCGTTTTGACTTTTCTGCTTCTATCAAGTCCCAAAACGAAAACAAAAAAAGTCAAAATCAGCATTCATCAAGAACCTCGAACCTCGAACCCGAATGAACTGAACACAGGGAGGAGATAGAGAAGGCAACTAAATAACTTAAATAACCTACCTTCGCGTTTCTTCTCCTCTTCCTCAGCTCTTCGTACTTCAGCCATTTGATCTTTATAAGCTTGCGTAACGAATTGTTCCTTGTCGGCGAACTCGTCGCCTTCGGCTTCTCGTTCACGTTGGATCATCTTTTCTTCTGCGCGTAAGCGGTCGAGTTTACGGATTCGAGCGGATTGGAGGAGGGCGTTTATGTGTTGTGGCTAACGTGAACCAGTTAATGTCAAATGATATATATTAGCGAATCTGTAGCTGTAAGTATGAGAAAGGTGTGATACCTTCCGCTCTGTCGCCTCCTTACTCTTCATCTCCTTCTGCCTCTCCTTCGCAGCCTGCATCTTATCCCATACTTCATCGTATTCGAATACGGTCTCGTCGACTTTCTTGGCTTCTTCTGCGCGTCTCAGTTGGGCTTTAGATAGTTTGGGTGCGGATGGTGGGGCTTGAGAGGCGAGTGTGCGGTTTGTTAGGAGGGATGATTTGTTGGAGGAGGAGGAAGCTGTAGGAGCTGCGTCTACTTCTCCTTCGTTATCATCGTCGATTGAGCCGAACGCTGGGGTTGGCTTTTTGAGTTGGGGAGTTGTGTTTTGGGTGGTGGGTGTAGCCTTGGGTTTGGAGAGAGAGAAGGAGACTTTCATGGTGGGCAGTGTCAAGCGAGTAAGTCAGTGACGGTTTGAGTTGACGCAGGGATCGTCAGAGGTTGCACTTCTTTCCTTTTCGAGAAACGACTCAAAAGTTAGACGCGTCTCCATCTAGCGCGTTTTTTGACTTTACATTGACTTTACAGTGGTATCGTAACTTCACAAGATGGCATCCAGTGCATTTGACCGAAGACGAATAAATGGGCCTGAGGAGAGCTTCACTCCTATTTATGCGTCTGATGAAGAGGAAGGAGAGCAGCTTGGAGTAGGTCCTTCGAAAGGGCGACGAGGACGATCGGCTTCGGATATTCGCCCAATTTGTGCGTTGTATTGCATTGCATTAAATTCATGCTCATTCATCTAAATTTTTAATATGATATACGTTTCATTTAGTCCTTAAGACGGGGTTGATAAGCCAAGCAAATGGATCTGCATATATTGAGACTGAGAAGACGAAGATTGCATGTGCAGTGTACGTCCTTCTTGTTTTCCATGTTCAATCTACCAAATCTGTTTGTGTTAATGCTTGATGCTTGGTGTTTCAGGTATGGCCCTCGACAGTCTAAGACCTCGACTTATCATGAAAAAGGAAAACTACACGTCGAAGTCAAGTTCGCTCCTTTCTCATGTGCGAAGCGTCGAGCTCCAATGCGGGTAAGCCAAACACAACTCAGCCTATCACCTTCACCACTCACCACTCCTCACCTCAAAACTTCACAATTATAAAAACCTGTAGGACGCAGAAGACCGCTCCGTCTCAATCCTAATCCAACAATCACTCACCCCAGCCATTCGCTTAGAACTCATTCCCAAATCCAGTATCGATATATTCCTATTCGTCATTGAGAATGATGGAATTGAAGGGTGTGTTTCGGCGGGAGCTATTGCAGCGAGTACGGCTCTTGCGCATGCGAGGATTGATATGCTTGGATTGGTTGTTTCGTGTGCTGCTGTGCGTTCTTAATTTTTCTTTTTCACTTAGCTTTTTCGTGATAATGTTCATATTTGCTCATAATTTTTTTAAATAGGCGACGATGCCAAAAGAGATATGGCTCGACCCAACTACAGAAGAAGCGCGCGCTGCACGAGGTCGGCTTACACTAGCTTGTGTTCCTGCGTTGGGACTTGTAACGAACGTGTGGCAGACGGGACAGATGAGTATTGATGAAGTGGAGAAGGTACGTCCGTATTGTGATTTTATTGATATTCGAGGGATATGCACGTGTGGATGAAAACTGATGTTTGTTTTTCGTTGGTGGTGTAGTGCATTGATGCTTGTCAGGAAAAATGTCGAGATATTCATGCTGTTGTAGCTCAGGCTCTTTTGGAATCCCAGACTGGTTGAAATATATATGACTTCAAGTCTGATGGTGGGACCGACTCGTGTGACTGTCAACTTCGTGCTTCTAATCACAAATGATTGATCAAGTCAATAGTCTCAAATTGTACAGATGCTTTGACCTGCTGTTTTGCTATCCATTCATTGTAAAAGCCGTGTTTCATGTTCCCAAACATGGTTGCAGGACGTAATTGAGCTATGCAATCACCTTCAATAATGTTGTTCGGGTTCCACTTATGAAAGGTTTGACCCTTACAGTATGCGTTTTCATTCCAATGGAATAGTATATAAGTTGCAATATCATGAATATATATACTTTTCGTCTAGTGCAATACAGTGTTCAAACAAACATGATGGCGTTACAGTGGTCATGCAAGGCGCCTGTGAGAAGGTATCTAAAAAAATGGAACAAGGGACACTCAGAAACCTGCAAAGCGTCAGTTAAGTGTGACTTGAAAGATTTCCTCTTGCTTGATCACATACCGTACTTGTTCCCGGCCTCTTTCCGATTTCTTTTCCCCTGCGCAATCTTCTCCTCCAAAGCCTCGCGGTTCATAAACGCATCCGCCAACAAAGAATGTAACTGATGTCTAGACCTAGCCACACCAGACATCTTCGTAGGGTTCATCGCAGCCTTCGGTACAGGTCTATCCGTCTCACTTCCCGCTTTCTCAGTAATCGCCTTTTTCTCCTCTCGTGCCGCACGTGCAGCATCAGCCAATTGCTCCGCGTTCACCTCAGTAGCGTCTTCGCCATTCGCACCTGCACCTTCGAAGCCCTTTTCGCCGCGCTCGTATGCTCGGATTTGCGCTTCGTAGTCTTTTTGCCAGCGGTTGGAGTAGGTTTTGTAGTATGTTGGGTCGTGCATTGCCCAGCTGCCTGAGGGGAGTTGGTAGTACCCTGGATATGGGTCGTTGATCTTTGGAGATGGAGGGCGGAATTCTTCGATCTTTGGGGCTGAGGAGATTATTGATGGGATTAAAGGAGTCGATGTGGAAGTGTCTGGAAGGGGAGGTGCGGATGATGGTCGGCTGTTGGGAGCTGAACCTATGAAAGCAATTTAATCAGTGTACCGGGTATAGTTGGACTTTGAGTACCAACCCAATGAGAATATATCTATTGCAGGCGCAGTCGAAGGCCCAGAAGAGCTTATGGATGCTTTTAATGCTTCGGATGTCTGTATCTTTGATTTCCCCTTCAGGAGCATTGACGGAGGGATCATAGACGTAGTCGTATCATCATATTTAGTCACAGCTTCCTGCACAGCATCATCTCCGTCCACAGGTCCTTCTGATACAGGAGGACGCTCTTCCGGAGCTTTGGCTTTCTGAGAAGCAGCTGAATACACAACACCAGGCTTCCCACCGCCAAGCACACGCTGCGGAGCTGCAGGCTCCGGCACAGTCTTCTTCGGTGCAGGAAGCATTGAGAGTAATGCAGATGCACCTTTGGCACCTCCGCCTAGCTTGGGTTTCTTCGCTGCGGGTTGCTCGTCGGACGAGTCGTCATCGCTGGCGTGCTTTTCGAGCTTTGGAAGCTCGACGACTATCTTCTTTGGACCTGTTGATTTCTTTTGTTTCGTCTTTGGAGGTGGAAGAGATAGGCCTTTTGGTTGAGAGGAGGTAGAAGCGCCGGGAGGAGGAAGTTGGAGCTTGCTTGATGATCCTGGTATGGCACCGTTGGTCGTGGCTGATTTCGATGTTGATGTAGCTGTGCCCGGAGAGTTCGGTGCCTCATCTTCACTGTCACTCCTATAGTCGAGACCTAACATGCCGAAACGTCGTGAGTGAAGAGACGATACAGGAGTAACAGGACGCCAGAAATTCAGCCGAGGTCAGTCACATGACCCAGCAGAGGCTTATTGAGTCACGTGCGATTCGATCATTGTTTGTTTATGTTAGAATTGAAGGGCGATGTCTTGTACGAAACGTAGTACAGTTGAAAATGTCTTATTGCAAAACGTCGGGAGAGGGCTAAACCCAATGCATTATACAATTTATGCATTATGACAATACATTTTGGCTGAGGACCTGAGTTTTGGTCTGGCCAAAAGTCTATGCATTATGCCATTTATGCATTACAATGTGATGCAATAAGACATTTTCAACTGTAAGTCCCATGGGCATCTGTTCTCATCTGCACATACGGCGTTAATGCAATTATAGGCATTGACTCCTTGTGAGTAGCTCCGAATACGTGTATATACTCATCTCCAAGGAACGTGATTAGTAATTCAGCATGCCGCAACAAGTATAATAAGATTCATTTCTTACTACACAACCGGGTATCCTATGCTATAAATGGTTCTAGGTAACTGATTAAGCGCCAAACGCTCCTTTAAAGGGAACAGGGGACAAGGTATCTCCGTTTCGTGCGTCTATACATATTAAATTATTATATACTTGTATGTATGTATATCAACACGTTGCTGTCTAGTGGGAATGAGAATATGTATGCCGTGAATGGTCCTTCACAATAGGAGTCACCTGGCCAGAAACGTATTGAGTATTTCCTTGCACGCAGCGCTAATTCTGGCCGTCTCGCCTGAGATAGTGGAAGGACGAAATTGGAGTGATTGTTGCAAGCATCATGGGAAGAATGTGATTAGAAGCTATCGGCTCCGTAACTACTCAGCACGCATTAGAATATGACTTCCGTTATAGCCAATTGAATGCCTGAAAGCTGCTAATAATTACTATACCTCATATGAATGAATTGATGCGGTGAATGAAATGGGTGTTGAAGCACGATGAACACTGCATTCTGCTGGGGGCGGTAACAATCTTAGAAAATCCCGTCTCTACCATCAAACAGTTGAGAAAGAAAGTCGAGTGCCGACGTGTTTTATGATTTCACTGCTCTTGGCAAACGCACTAATAAGACTCGGAGAAGATTTGGGTCCGCGGCAGCTCCATCGTTGAAGCAGAGGTGATAACGTAATTGATCGTCCCTAGGAACCAGATTCGAACAGTAGTGACCGCGTAGCTCCTTGTTGTCGCTGTCTTGTACTTTCCCCTCCATCACCTCTGCTCATCGTACCCTCTCTGTCAAATAGCCTCGAAGAGCGAAATATCATTCTTGTATAATAGTATTTTTTTCAGGACACTCAACAACATCCAGATCAACATAGACCACCAGTGCGGAGTGGCTTAAACACGAGTGGCAACACGCGCCTCATGCACCAAAGCGCTTCGTCAAGAAATCGTGCACAGCGTCATTCTCTTCACTTATAGAGCACTTTCCGGCGGCTTCCTCTTCTTTATATCTATCGTTTCATTCTCTACATATTGGCTTCCGCCGTAGATTCTGCAGTCTATGGCCAGTCGCCACCACTATTCTCTTCCAGGCGCGTCTCTCCTCAGATCCAGGAGCTCATCAAAAGTACGTGTATTTATTTGTAAATAAACTTCGCGTCTTGCAATTAACACTTAATTTTTTACTTTCTGCCCGGATATTTTGAGTAGAAGGCGGCCACTGGTACTGCCAACATACCGAGCTCTAGTCAGGACACGAGGCAGTCTAGTTCTTCACGCGCTTATTATTCTGACGCTGGCCCAAGGAATGCTCCGCAATCCCGACCACCTTCTGCGACCGGATACAAGACAAGCCATCCAAATGCAAGCGTTACTGGGTTTCAGGCTCCGAGTAGCACGCGGCCGTCACCTGCTCAGCGTCCTGCCACGACGCCACAGCCCTCCTCTTCACGCACTCGCATCGAGGTGCCAGACACCCGGGGTTATTTCTCCAAGATGTTCAGCAGAAAGCATACCTCGGCGGCCACACACGGAGATGAGAAGCATAAGAGCTCAAGCAAGCGCACTTCCCAAGCGTACGCGGGAGTTTATGTACCTCTGACTACACCGCAAGCACCGACTGCGGGACCGTCTACGAGTTGGCAGGCTCAAGATACATCGCTTCGCACGCGTGAATCAGACCGAGAAGAGCGGTCTCGGCAAAAGTTGAAGGACGAGCGGACGCGCACGGAGAAGACAAAGGAGGAAAGAGAGAGGTTGCGAGCGGAGTATGCAGCGAACAAGGCAAGGGAGGAAGCAGAACGGACACAAGCCGCTGCGGCGAGGGTAGCTCGTGTTGATCGTAACGCCCCGCGGCCCTCTCGAGAGGAGAGCAGACAGCAAGACTATGAGTCAGACAATACACGACGGCGCATGCAAGCCCAGCAAGGCATATCATCTTCTGTTCAGAAACAAGAGGTACATCAATGAAATTCCAATCATCAGCGTCTGTTTATTTCTGACTTGTTTATTCAATCAGGCGCGCCAATCTCGTTACCTGCATCCTGCACAATTTCCTCCTGCAATGTCATCACGGCCCACTACGTCTGCGCGGGATACCCAGCAAACCCTGGGGCCACAAGCCGCAGCTCGTCCACCTGGGGTACCTGTTCAGCCCTCTTCCTCCAGCCAGTCTACTTCTGCCTCTCACCAGCCTCAAGCATTACAATCTACTCCTCCAATTCGTACAGAACCCTCCGTTGCTCCAACTCCTTCTCTTAGGCCACCACTTAATTTAGGTACCGCTCCGGCTCCTCCTCCAAAAGTAAACTCCATCCAGTACCAGACGTCAGAATATTCCCCCAACCGTAACCCGGTCCAGCCTGAAGTTGTACCGACTGCGTCCAATATGCTTCCTCCGTACCAGGCCCCTAATGTAGACAAGAATAGGCTTGAACGGGAAGCTGCGGAGCGAGAGGCCCTGCTTTCTCGTGAGAAGGAACGGGAAACGGAGAAGCGTCGCGAAGCCGAGAGAGAGGCCGCCGAGCGAAATGCAGTAGCTACTCAGGAACGCGAGCAGGAGAGACGTAGAGAAGCCGACAAATTGAATGCTGAGCGGGAGCTCATGCAGCATCGTGAACGAGAGCGGGAACGGGAACAAGAGCGAGAAAGAAGAAGAGCGCGGAGAGCTGAGCGTGAGCGGCGAAAGGAGCTCGAAAATGCGGAACGTGAGCGTCAGAAAGAAGCCGAGCGCACAGAACGCGAGCGGCTCAGGGCGATTGAACAAGCAGAACTGGAGAAGCAGAGAGAAGTGGAACGTCTCCAGCGGGAGAGGAAGGAATACGAACGTGCCGAGAAAGAACGAGCAAGGGCTGAGCGAGAACGACGGGAAGCAGAGCAATCAGAGCGCGAACGTTTGCGGGAGAAGGCAGAAAGGGATCGAGAACGTGCTCATCGGTCGGTGGCAAAACATCGTACACATCGTGATAAGAGCCAATCGCTACCCAGTAATCCACCCCCTGGAGTAACCTCTGGAAGTGACACTGAAAGGATTACCAGGACTGATGCTGTGAGCATATTCAGACCATGATAGCACATGCCGTTTATGCTGATCGATCCTGCTAATAACCCCAGAGACTTCGACCTCAGAGTCAACCACCCGTTGCAGCATCTGAAGCTCGGCCGACTGTCGGGCCAGCTACGCAACGATCTGAGTATAGAAAACAGGCTATTCCCACACCAATCCCTGTTTCTGCTCAGGACTCCATGCCTAAGCAAGATGTATGCTTATGTTTTCCTTTTTTTCTTTTCTTGTCGCTGCATGTATTGATTGCCATTCTGCAACTAAATTAGAGTACTTACTATGGTAACACTCAACGTGCTCCCAGGTCTCCGATGGAACTACCCATAGCTCCGCCGCACGCTGAGAAGTTTAATGTGAGCTTCCATCTCAACAGTGCGTTTTGCATTTTAACGCATATTCCGCAGGATATCGCGAACCCGCGAAGTTCATCTGCAGTTCCGTTAGGGATGCAAGCTCAAGGGCTCACACCTCCGAAAATGCCCGAAAGGTCCCATACCGATCCTTTGTTGTCGAATGACCAGCGTATCGGAAGTATGGAAGTACCAGGTAATCCGACACGATGGCCGCATCTACTTTCAGAAGGGTCTCAAGCAAAGCTCGTAAGCATTTACGCTTCTCAGGGACCTCCAGATCGCATTCCATATCGTGCTACCCAGAAGACAGCTCCCGTCGTGCCTGTAACGGAACACGCGCCCGCTCCCTCGCTAGCATTGCCAATTACGCTAGATACACTTGACGGGCGCCCTCGCTCATCACTTGACCACTCAACTCATCGAGCTCCTACTGTTCCAGCAAATGTCGCAACGGCCCCGACCGTACCACCCAAAGTTTCCCAACCGGCTCCAAGTCTTGTACCTCCTCTCGAGCAATCGACAGCTGCACAGTCTATTATGAACACTGTCAGCTCTTCTTCTGCCACATACAAGGTCCCCCCGCGTGCCGACGCAACTATGGTATCATTACACGGAAAACCGCTTCCGTCCCCGGATGCTCGTTTATCATCAATTACGACGGAGCTCGGGCAGCAGGCGACTTTCGTCACTCAGCAACCTCCCGAAGCACCACCTGTATCCGCTAAACTCTCAGCTGGTTTTAGTAGCTATTCGCAGACTGTTCTGGGTTTAAACAAGCAAATGTCGCGGACTACCGCTCAGGACCAGCTGACTGGGCAAATGTCTCGAGTACCTTCGAACAATTCAACGCGAAGTCCGCCACGCAAAGCTGCCCAACTCCCTATTGAAACGCCGACCGGCGGCGCTTCATCTACATTGCCAATCTCACATACACCTTCCGATTCATCTCAGTCAACGGAGAAAGGAGGTCGTCAACAGTTCTCCGTCCCTCAGCTCGCGCAACAGCCAGTGGCAATTCCCTCTCAGTCTCCGCATCACTTCGTTCCATCTGCGTCGGCTACTCCTATTCCTGCTTCAGTTCAAAACGTCGCTTCAACCGCTAGAGTCCCTCATGAATCAGTCACGACATTACATCATCAAGCTATATCCTCCGCACATTTTCAGCCTGAGTCTCATCCACATCAGCCGCCGTATCCTTATGTTTCAAACAAAGCTGAAAACCGTACATCTCGTTATGATTTGCCATCAAATAACCGTGCAGCTGCACCTTTATCTGCTACTATTCCCGATGTCTCTAATCATCGATACCCGTCAAACCAGAAGTCGTCTCCACAGAGCAAAGCAAATTATAATCCACCGACTAATGCACCTTATTCGACGCAATCGTACCAGCAATCACATGCGATGTTGCCTTCGTCTTCCCAAGATAATTATTTGCCTTCCCGGACGTCAACGCACGCAAATAATATTTCATCTTATTCCGCCGCTATTGCCAGTTCAAACCCGTTATCACAAATGTCGTCTACAGTGGTTTCGCAACAAACTCTACATGCACCACAAACTTCAATGTACCATAATTCTTCTATTTCGCATAACGATGTACCGACACGTCACACGCAGCACGCACAGAATCAGCCAGTTAGCTCGGATGGGCCAATTGCGTTGTCCCACAGCAGTAATGCAATTTATAATACTGCTTCAAAGCCTTCGACACCATCTGCCTATGTCACTTCGACTCGCCCATCCGGTCCTTTCATTAATGACACACCCTCATCCCTCGGCGCTGGCTTGTCCCTGGATTCACCTCCGCCGACTTCCAAGCCTCAGATCCAGAACATGCCTCACTCGACGGAACAAGCTACAGTGCAATCAGCGTCTGGGCCTCCAACTACCTCCACCCAGGGCGCAAAGCAGGTACGACCTGCTGCACGGTTGCAGAAGCCGGAGTCTCCGCAGGACATGGACAGTCCACCCCCGCTTACGCCGTCCTCATCTTCACGTGATTCCCATGAGGAAATCTTGATGACACCCGCTTCCCTGGACATCTCCCGTGCTCAAGTGAATGTAAGGCAAGCTCCGGACAGCTCCCAGAGATCGGAGAAGAGAAAGGGTGGTATATTTGGGCTCTTCCGATCAAGTTCTGCCAAATCCACCAAGGGAAGAGATACCAGAGACAGATTGGAAACGAGGGAACAAGAGTCGAGGGCACAGGTACAAGGGTTGTCTTCGCATGATCAGCGGTCCGAGAGTATAACTCGGACGCGATCGGCGAGACCTCCTTCGATGGCGATAACGGCGGAGCCAGATCCTAATCCAACAAATGCAGGACCTTCCAGCCTCCATCAACGAACCAGACAATCACGGGCCTCGAGGCATGTTCCGCCGCCAATTAACATTCCCATCCAGTCAATTCCCTATCGCCTTTTCACTTCCAAGTCAAAGCGGTATCGTTCGATGTCTTCCGCGTCACTGGAGGCGCTCGATGGGACTGCAGTAAGTACCTCATGTTCCCAAACTTTAGATATTTGTATTAAGCTGTCTGCTGTGCAGAATAACACTGTCGTTGGATCGCCGACTTCCTCCAGGATAAGTGCGACGTCGACTGGACCACTTACGCCACCCATTCGAGACCCCATTGAAGCGGCAATGGCGTGGAGGAATAACGAGGATGTATTCCTGGACCCAGGGAGCAGTCGGCGGCGGCGACCGGGGGTGACATTCGACGTAACGAGCGATGAGGGCCAGAAAGATGGTGCACAGTACCGGCGTTCTTCGCGCTTGCAGAGGCAGCGAAGGGAGCCATTTGCTTGATACAACTGGCTTCGCGGGTGTTTTGTCGTCCATTTTGTAAATGGTGATGATCATTTTCAGTTTCGGGCTTTCGGGTGTATCCTAGAGCATGGTGTACAGATAATTACTCGCGAAACTTTCGGAACAGTCGCTCAGCAAGAAGCGCATAGGCAAAATGTAATATGTTGAACACAATATCAATTAGGTTCGCCGTCGAAGACGATCGTGGTGTGTGAGTTTGCACTATGCGATTACAGTGTGCTCGTCAAGTAAGCGAGACTGCCATAGAAAGACACGTGTTGTCAGCGCCAGTCACAGGATGCCTACGGGACTGAGATATCGCTATCACCGCCGTGGACAGGCCGTAAGAGCTCATGGCGAGGGCAGGTCGATCATCCGACGGGTAATTCAGCCTCGACGGTCGGAGGTCCCAGCCACTCTCCGCCGTTTGCCTTAAACGCTCCTCAGTGCTATATATACCGCATCCGAAAAATGTAGTCTACTCAGAGCCTCCTCTCCCACAACTTTCTCATATAACACCCACTCCAACTAGCTCAACCGCATATAAGCAATTATATTTGCTGGAGTAGTCTGGGGCACGGTTAAAGGCACCCGTCAATCGTCGATCAACCCAACTGTCATTATTTAAACATCCTTACTAACTATATTTTAACCTTTATGCAAAGCAGCTGAATTTCTATTTCTGTTGCTTTTTCCGTGTTCCTTCGACTTTGAGCCTTGCTTTGTTCTACTACTACTTTCCCATTTTCCGACTGGTTTTGTATTCATATTGATCAGCTGGTCTGTGCATTCCTTGGCGTAATGGATATTGACGATACGGAGAGCGTGACCAGCGCGCATACGGCTACTGGCACGATTAGCAGCCGTTCGACACGGTCCATGCTCACTGGCACTTCCATGGACGGTACTCCTGCTCCATCGGTGTACTCCTACCGTTCGGACCGCGATAGTCGAGCTATGCTACGCGAAATTGCTGGAAGAACATTAAATTCAACAAATGACCTTTATCTGCTACCCGCAGGTTCGTTAGTTAATCAATATGCTCTTTGGATTTGTCAGCTTAACTGCGACTTGATCGTATCCCTATCCCCTCTTAGATGAAGGCGAACATGGCCGACTGTAAGCCAGGACTTTTATTTTTTAACTTTAAAATTTTAATGTATTGCTGGTTTGTACTGAAGGCTAAATTTCGTTTACTTTTAGGGATAAGCAGCATCTAGTCAATCTTCTTGCGATCGGAGGGCTCTATATCGCAGTAAAAGAAGTTCGCGAGGCCTTAGTTCCGATCCCCGACCGCCAAAGAGCTATCCTTGATCTCGGTATGTGTTGTTTTTTTTCAAATCCGACCCACCCATCCATCCGTACTTCTCTCTTCCTTTCTTCCTTTTAACCAGCTGGCCACTAAATTGAATGACTTAGGCTGCGGCGGAGGAAATTGGTAAAGAAGTCTCTTCAGTTTTTATGTATCCGAAAGCAAGAACGTTGTTAAAGTATAGCCCCGGAATGATTATAGGTGTATGGGAATGGCTCAAGAGTTCCCCCATGCTCAGGTAAGAAAAAGTACTCCGCCGATGTATTTAGCGCTTGCCTCATTTCAGACGTGCTCCCGTACTCCCGTGTCTTAGGTAATCGGAGTTGATTTGGCACCGAGCACGACCAGGTAAGGTCGATAACTTCTGCCATGACAAATTCCTGGCGTTATTGAAATTCACAAGGCCACCTCCCTTCAATTGTCGGTGAGCATACATTCCCTACTGCCATTTGTAGTCAGCTAATAACTTTAACGTGACGCAAAGATTTGAATTTGACGACGTCCGTTTGTTCCTTATTCCGGATAAATCCCTATACTCACCGAATACTTCTCCCCCGGCTCACACACAGTTCACTCTTGGACTCGAACATTACTACAATTCATTCGATGTCGTACACTCTCGTTGTACAGCGAACGGGGTTAGTATACTTCTCCTTACGGCGAGGACAAAAAGAGCCTGATTAAGCTTCAGGTCGTAGATTACGAAGGCTTCATTCACGAAGCTGCGAAATGCGTCCGACCAGGTAAATCCGTCAGCCTAAACTACAATTAGGCATACTTCTAACGGCTGGTGAATCACATAGGCGGTGTTCTGCTGTACACAGAAGGAAATTTAGAGATGCAAAGCGAACAGAAGATTGGGCAAGAGCCTGCTTTTGGTGAAGGTGGTCCCAATCAATCGTGGCTTGCTCGGGCTACGTTCGGTGGGTCTTTCGCATGTCTTCTTCCCATCTAGCATTCAGGTTTATTGACCCTACCTGAAGAGGCGTATAACCTCATGAAAAAGAGGGGAAGCTATGTGGACGCTGGCATTATGCTTGGTCGATGGATGGAGAGCTGTCCTGATCTCACCGACGTTCAATATCGAGAACTATGGACTCCGATCGGCCCATGGAAGAAAGGTGAGAGAGCTTCGCCGTAGTCATGATCGTCTTATCACGACTTCTGAACATCCTCCCTCCCGGACTTTCTTGCGACATGCTTTATCGGGCGTCGGACATGGTTCGTTTGTTCGTTTGTTCATTCGTCCTTCTATCACTCGGATCGTCGTTCCACATGGGTGTATAATTTACACTAAGGTTCGACGATAGAAGAGACGCAACGCCTCGAGATGGTAGGGACATTGATGCGACAGAACATGAAGGTACGCACGCCGATTCCTTCTTTCGCTTATGTGCATCAGCCACTCAGGGCTTTGGCGTTATTAATATTTTATTTTATTTACTAATTGAAACACATCTATATTTATATCTATCCGCCTACGCGCTCGATGACGACTTCTTTTTTCTGGTTTCGCGCGGACATAGGAGTACGTGAGGTCGTGTAAGCCGATGTTTGTCGCCACGGGGTACCCGCCCGCGCTTATAGAACGGTTCGTGGAGGGGACTGACAGAGGTTAGTTAACGATTTCCCTCTTCGAGTCTTGATTCTTTCCCCGGTCCTCCTGCCCCTTTATCGTCCGACATCTATTGAAGTCTGGCTTCCCGTCGGCATTACGTTCCCCTCATTTCCCCCTCCTATCCAATCCTATCTTCACAAAGGAACAGCCAGCCAACATTTCGCACTCTTTACCATCGACGAGACCACCCCCTAAGTGCTACGAGCGCCTCTCCTCTCCTCGTGCATCAATGTAAACAACCACACTAACGCCTATTACTTTCTTCCCTCTCCGATTACACTAGAACTTGACGAGCTGAAGATACACATGTACGTCAAGTGGCACCACGCGTGGGGGAGGCGTAGAGAGAAATCGAACCGTCCTCTGGGACCTGCGACTCAGTTGAGTGGGACTGGGGGTGCGATAACTGTTGATGAGTATGAGACACAGATGATGGTTGGGTAGCAGTAGCTTTTTCTGTTTCTGTTTTTCCTTTCGTTTTTGTCTTCGTATGAGAGATATCGTTATGACCTCTCTTCTTTTACTTTCTTTTCTTCGTTGCGTCCGTGTTTAATCTCTAATCCTGTCGCTGTTCGGTTGTAAAACTTCATGTCTTTGTCGTTTTCTTTCACTGAATCATACTTCTGGGTGACTTCTTGTATGGTGTGTTATATCCTGACGTCCCGTTCAAAATGTACAATACAATACAATACAACACCAACCACATGCTGGTCCTGCACGATCAAATAGAACCCTAACCCCTCGATATCTTCGATGATTGTACCGCATGTGCATAATGTAGAGATTGACACAATATCGGGGTCATTGAGCACATCCTGTAATTTAATAGTAGCACTTAAGATTCTCACTTGAGAACTAAGGACCTATGTGTATCCATGGCCTTCTTGCAGAGCCCTGATAGCGATAGCATTTAACGCTTACTCCGAACTTAATGGCATCAAACAGCAGCGTGTAGAGAAGCAATAGTAAAGAAAACTAAGGACCGACACACGACGGGATAACAAGCTTAAGACACCAAAAAACAGGCTAACGGAAAGAGGAAACGTGGAGAATAGGAACAACGCAACGAACGGGATGAAATTAAACATCAGATCATTGCGTTTAAAGGAGTGGAAGGTTTCGGCACGCTGCACACTTCTGCATCGAGTCACGAAGTAGCGGTTGTATAAGGGTATAAAAAATATCAATAACAAGCTCCTCGTATACGAGAAAAGTCCAGAACATAAGGAATCGAGACAGCAACCAATAAGAACGTGGGAAGGGCTAATCCGGGTACTTTTTGGCTAGGATTTTAAGCGGCAGGTGCAGGGCGCGGTTGCTCCTTCGCATTCTCCTTCAGTGCCAACAGTTGCTTCGAACGGAAGGCCTCGTAATGAATCTGCGCAGTTGTCTCAATCAAATCTTGGAGGTGCGTGCTGGTTGATTTCGATTATGATCAGACAAATTGATACCACGAGGACAAATGTAAACCGAATAAACATACCGCGTGAGGAAGTTCCTGAGGTAGACGAACTCGCAGTGGTTCTCATCCTCGATGTTGATGACACCCCACCTGTTCTTGCGGCCGCGTACTTGCATGCCGTCGATGAGAACATTTCGCTCTGAACCGACAACAGCGAAAGGAATCATGTTCTAAAAATAAAACAAGTACGGATTAATTTAATGTGATTATTGTAACCATCAGGAAGGAGAAATACCCGGATTCTCTCGTTAAGGCGGAGCTCCTCATCATCATTCTCGTCCGTGTCGAAAGGATATAGAACGATATTGTGATATACCAGCTCAGCACGAATCTAGAAACGTTTTTCAAATTATTAAAAGGTCCGCAACACAGAAAAAAAAGGAATATATACGGACCCTCTGCTTGAAAAGGTCGCGTTCCTCCATTGTCAAGCTGTCCGCCTTCGCAATGACTGGGACAACGTTGACGACTTCGCTCAACTTCTTCATGACAATGATGTCAATGGGACGAAGCGAGTGGCCAGTCGGGTTGATGAAGTACAGGCAGCAGTGGATACGCGTATCCTGGATGTAGCGGTCGCGAACAGCAGTGAGCTCCTTGCGAAGGTACGCGCTGTGTTGGTCCTTAATGTATTTTACAATTGGATCCCAGCTACAGAACGCGTCATTACTCCATCACGCCGTCGATAAAGCAGTCAACTTACCAGTTCTCGTTGTTGACCATGTCTCCGTATCCAGGCGTGTCAACGATATTCAACCGCAGCCTTACACCATTCTCAGTAATAACTGTTTAGATGCATTTAGTTCTTACGACACGAAGTGATATCGTGCTTGCTGGACGCACCATGAGAGGCTGCCTGAATCTCGGTCGTCTGCCGAATAGGCTCGTCATTCTCAAACCGACCTTTCGAGTCAATCAAATGCGACGCAAAAATCGAGTTAATCATCGTAGATTTTCCGAGACCAGTCTGACCTGCAAGTGATGTTCAATTAAGCAATCATATTCCATTTTCGTCTCGTAAAAACTAGGGAAAAGAGGATGATACGCACCAACGACAATGACATTAAATTGGAAACCACGCTTCAAGAGCTTGTGCTCGATCTGCTGCGTGATAGTATCGAAACCAACATACGAAGTCGCGCGGACTTCTTCAACATCGACGGCGGCCATTGCAACGAGTGTTTTGAGGAGGAGCGGAGGTGGACGTGGACAGACGAGAAAGACTGCTAACGGACGCGACGACGGGAAACGAAACTCAAAACGAGCGTACGTAAGCAGCACTTCTTCCATTTGGAAACCCGGAATCAGTAGAGCTTCTTTCAGTCCTTACTCTCTCTTTGCAAGTCAGTTGAGTGGGGATTCCGGCCCTCAAACCATTAAAGTAAACAAGGAGAAAATCTAACAGAATGTATCTATGTATTACGATCTATCTATATCTGCACCTTCACGTATCTTTATTATATCTTGTCTAGTCAAACCCGCTTCATCACAGAGTGACCGGAATATCGAGTTTTCCCTGTCGAAAAGAGCAAGCGGTGTATCAAACTCAGCAACCATTCCTCCTTCCATCACAAGTACACGGTCATAGTACACTGCAAGAGTGCATCAATATAGTTTTTGGTTAATGACGGGTGCTAAGTACTTACCAATTGTCTTGAGACGATGCGCGATACAGAGCAACGTGCAAGTGGAAAACTCCGTCTGAATCGTCCTTTGTAGCTTCGCATCTGTTTCGACATCAACGCTGCTTGTAGCTTCATCAAGGACAATGATACGGCTGTTCTTCAGAAGTGCCCGGCTGAGTGCAAGTAGCTGCTTCTCTCCAGCACTGTAATTTGAACCTAAACAGGACAGTCAGGTACTGAGGGCGTAACTTGTCGTTTCTCCGCACCTTCATCGCTCACCGCTGCGTCCAAGCTGAACTTTCTTTCAGCGGCTGCGTCCATCGGGGTTCCTTCAGGCGGTATCAACCAAGCTCGTCTCAGCGCTGAAATGATTTCTGCATCGGTACGAGTATTCTGAGGATCACTGCAGAATTCCAATGCCGTTCATACGGGTGAAGTGGTGGCCTGGAATACGAAGTCACTCACAGGTTATCCCTTAACGTTCCTAGGAAGAGTGTACTATCCTGCGGGACTAGTGCAAGGCTCTGGCGCAAAGTATCCAGGTCGACGGATTGAATGATTACATTGTCGATTTCGATGGCTCCATCGCTAAGCTCGACCATCCTGGGGGGACATCAATAGTTGTTTCTAGGTTTGAACGTTAGACCATTATTTACCTGAAGAGCGCCTGCAGTAACGAGGATTTGCCTAATCAAAATTTAGCATAGATTTGAATAACATCGTGGAGCATCCCACCTGCGCCAGTTCTTCCGACTATACCAACCTGTGCAGTTTCATGTCAGTGTTGGAAAGCACGCAAACAATTTATTATTATTACAGACCTTTTCTCCAGGCTTCACTTCAAAGCTAACATCTTTCAAGACCAGAGGCAGGCCCTCACGATATGCAAGGCCCACGTTCTTGAACTTCACCTCACCTTTCTCTGGCCAGGAAGGGGCAACATGGCCAGGCTTCGTCGCAGTACCTTCGCGCGGGAGATCAGTATATACGAGCACGCGTTCAACGGCGTTCATGTTTTGTTCATTTTGTGCGAACTGAGAAACCCCATCCGCTATTAACAAATAGATGATGAGTTGAAAACGGAGTAAGATCACATAGACAAGGCGCACAGAAGACCTGGGTAACTGCAGTGCATAAGTCTCAGCAAACTTCTAGGATGCATTTATAGGCCATACGTACTGCTAAGGGAGTAAGAAAGAACGACCCCGATTTTCGATGGATTGACAGTATTCCTGAAGCCCGCTGCGAACAGTGCTATTCCGAGAATAAGGATGTTCCCGAATAAATCCAACCGGACGGACAGCCAACGTTGAATGGAGACAGTCATATAATACGCCCGGTTCTCAAGATCAAGACCGTGCTCCGCTGACTCGACAAATCTTTCCTACATAGGAGTTGGGATTTTAGATGCATAAGGTTTGTCTCGGGATATCCTACCTGTTCACGGTACGCCCTTACGGTAGACAGTCCAGTTAGCGTCTCAGAGTATGATGCATACAGAGCAGAACGCATCAGTGAATCGAGGCGCTTTGTCTCTACGCTGCTCTTCCTGTAAAAGCTCGAAACCAAGTAGTATAGTACGCTCAACGGGGCAAATATAATTCCGAGATAAGGGAAAGTATAGAAGACCAATGCCACTGGATGATAGTCAGTTGTGGCCATGGTATCAAGGCAAATTAACCACGACACTGACCCGTTCCAAAGACGTTGCTGAATGTCAACATTAACTTGAGAGACAAATAAGTACGCATAACGAAAAGACATAAAACAAAAATTACCATGAATAAAGTCATAGATAACTGGGTATCAAGAGTATCTTGGTCCTTGGACAGACGGGATATTATACGACCTGCAAATAGTCAGGATGAATGTCGAAAAAAAAATGAAGTAACGCGGCATACCCATTGGGGTGGTATCAAAGAATGAAACCGGGGATCGCAGTACACCCATCAAAGCAGCCTTGAACAAGCGAAGACTCGCATATAAGCCGACCAAACTTCATCACGCTGTATCAGTCATCTATCTAATAATTGTAAGCACCTTTTGCGTACCTGAACGTGAAGCTTGTGATAAACGAAAAGATCGCTTGGGCTATACCCAATGCTGCGTAAACACCCATATAATCTCCCTCCGAGAAGTTAGGGATACTACTGGCAGTCCAGAATCCGAGGAACAGATTGTTTCCCACTGTTATAACGAACGTTAGAAGTCGAGAAGACACATGACAACTTCTCCAGGCGTACCTGAGGCTCCTTGCGTGAGCGCTAACAGCAAAATAATGGTCGGTGCCCAAATTATTCCGCCTGCATACTTCAGATATTTCTTGTACACGGTCAATGGGACAGCTCCGATATTACGTTCTTCCTCTGTCATGAGCTGCTGTTGCGGCTTCTTTTCATCAGGACTTTGGATAGGCTTGATGGAAGAATCGCCTTTGACGTCCACGTCCTCGTCTGTATCGACCAACTCCGTCTCTTCATTAGCACCGAATTCCTCAAGAAGTCTTGCAAATTCCTTGCCATCTTTCATGAGGCTCTATTTAATCAGTTAACATTCAATTTCAAGAAGACGGTCGGTGTGAATGAATATTGACCTGGTAAGTGCCCTCTTCTGTGATTTTACCTCCCTCCATCGTATATATGTAGTCAGTCTTAGCTAGAACATGCAAAGCATGCGTCACAAGAACGCGCGTCTTATTCGCGAGTGGGCCGTTGAGAAGACAGTCATCTAAGATCGCCTTTCCGACGTGAGCATCGACTGCACTCAGGGGATCGTCAAGCAGTATAATATCGGAGTCGGAGTATGCTGCTCGAGCGAGGGATACTCTCGCCTGAAGTCGGTTTAGAATTAGTGTTGTGAAAAACTATCAAAATAGTTGTTTCACCTTCTGTCCACCGCTAAGATTAATCCCTTTCTCCCCGATTTCCGTGTCAACACCGTTTGGTAGCATGTCGATATCGTGCTGCAAGGAACATGCCTGGATGATCTTTTGGAATCTGGAAAACAAGTTCAGAAGTTTACGAGGAGGCAATGAACATGATCGCTTAACTCACTTAATCTCATCTTCTTCCCTACCAAAAAGAACATTTTCGCGCAACGTTGCATTCATAATCCACGCCGTCTGAGGAACGTATGCTACACTTCCTCCAAAGACGACCTAATTGGAATATTCATCATGAAAACGGAGACAATGGATCGTGAGGCAAAGATACTTACCTCTCCATTTACTTTTCTCATTTCTCCTATGAGACTTTGCAAGAGAGAACTCTTCCCACTCCCGACACGTCCTACAATGGCAACGAACTGGCCCTTTGGAATATGCAGCTTAAGATCCGTCAGCTCGAACGGCTTCTCTTTCTCTTTCTCTTGCGTAACGACATTATTGTTTGCACCTGCATTTTCCTCATCGAATTGGGCTCGAGTATCGGATGTCCCAGCCGTTGCTGGTGCAGGTAGAACTTGCGGTGTATTCTCTAATTTACCTCTCGACCACCAACGTCTCCCATTAGTCGTCGAATTCGAATTCTTCCCTTGTCCAGAATCACTTGACTTCTTCGGTTTGTCTTTCCCACCACCTCTAGCACCCGTTCCTTTCCTACCAAACTTATCTGCATCGACCTTACCAGCAGTCTCCCAAGCGAAAGAACCATCGGCTCGAATTGCGCATTTATTAGAAGGGGCGTCATTAATAGTGTATGGTTCTTCGAGCTCTTCTGCGAGTAAGAACGTGCCGATACGACCGAGCGCGACAAGGGCATCTGATACATTGCCGAGGACCATAGGGAAGAAGAACATTGGTGCCCGAATAATCTATCAGGACTATTAGTGCTGGCAATAAGTTGACACATAAGATTTCTCACGTTGAAGAACTGCAAAGAACTAAAGATGATCGCAGGATTAAGGTCATGTCCGCTAAGTGCATAAGTGATCTAAAAATATGGCTCGATCAGATAAACTCGTCCTGTTCGCATTAGTGGACCCACGCACGAAAGAGAGGACTGCAGCTAATATTGGAATAGCGGTAACGACAGAAATCAGAGCCGCCCGTGCGATTCTAGAAGGAAATGTTTCTGTATTGTACAAAGAGCGAGTTATTTCGGATACATACGCAATGCGTCTGATCTTAACGATTTCCTTCTCTCTCAGTCCGCCAATTTGGTGTGCGTAGAATGCCTCCCAGGCATAGAGCTTAATTAAACGTATCCCTTGTAATACCTAACACCGGTAAGCCTTGTGTTGTATAAACAAGAATGGAAAGACTTGCCTCTGACGTCAACCTCACTCGACGATCAGTAATCTGCACGCCAGAACGACGAGACCTGAACATGACCCGCACGAGAGCAAATTGAATGGGGAATCCGATGATCAGAACCTGTGAGGGATTCGGAGTCGGTCAGCATCATCCTCATCTGAATGGGACGTCATCTTCTTACGCCAAGCCCAACAAGTGCAGAATATCCAAGCTACTTTGAAGTGAGTTGCAAGTCGCACTGGTTCGGGAATCGATACATACGTTGTTTATCAAGAGTGCGACACCAATAATGATCTACAGAATCATTCAGTATTTGAGGCCAATCAACGGATAACAATCGCGCACCTGAATTGGACTGGTCCACAAACTATTTAAAAAAGCGAGCATTAGAACCTGACTATATGCGGAATATCGAGTTAAAAGCTGTTACTAACTTATGAAAAGTCGCAGCAGAAAGATCAAGGCGCGTTGCATCTACGCGACTTCAATAAGTTGTACAATATACGAAGGTGCAATGCCTACCAGTGGATATCATCGTCGTTATCTGGCCAACACTGTGCTTTGCTCGAGCGCGTCCGGACAGACGTAGGGATTTGCGAAAGATTGCACCAATGAGCTGCTCAAATGTTGAGCACCAGAAATAGTCAGAATAGAAAGCACGGACCGCAGATCGGATGAGTAGTCCATTCGTCATGGTCGCTAAGAAGCAAGGCAAAAACCCTCAGCGTATTTCAATTGTGCAATATAACCTGTACATACTCATTGTATAGTGGTTATTCATCTGCAGACGTGATTAAGTAAATGGGTATAACATGAACTCAATGCAACTTTACTGACAAGCGATGCAGACTCTGTTAAACAAATGTTAACCTGTTAATGACAAGGCGCGGTAAATGCCAGCGTACCTTGCATAACAAAAATAGCTATTCCTAGGCCGATGCCATATCCAACATTTCGAGGTCGTTGCGTTAGGCCTGGAATAAATAGCAAACATCAGAGGTTAAGAAGTGTCCGACATGGAAATTATAAAGACAGTTAACGTACCTCCGGACTTCGCGAAGATGAAGGCTTCCGTAAGCCAAGCAAGAAGGAGCTTCGTGACGAGTGGGGTCGTGGTCTTCAGAGTATCTGCAAGAGTGATTAATTACTTGAACAGGGATCGTTGATATTATTCCATCGAACAGGGAAACACACCAGAGAAGAGCTTCAACAATCCAGCAGTCCACCAGCGCCAGAAGAACGCAGCATGGATCGCAGAAAGGAGAGGATGTTTGGGATACTTTGTTGGACCTTCTGCGCTGGTATTCTTCGTTTGCTCTTGCGCGGGCTTATGCCTAAAGAAAGACAGCTTGGGTTTCGCTTGCTTCTTCACCTTGGCCTCAGACAGCGAGTCGGACGGTGTTATTCCACCGTCATTCGCCGCTTTCTCAATGTCCCTTTCCCCCGTGCTTGCGTAGTCGCCGACGTTCTTCTCCTTCGCACTTGGTCCTGCTATATCCTGGAAATGTGCTGGCTGCTTGTCAGGCGGAACGCGGACATAAAAATGGCTCTCGACTAAATTCGTAAGGGCATCGGTGCGGCGGTTTGGTGGAAGACTCCATAAATCTAATCATTATTAAGTATTGATTTAGCATTGATAGGGAATTTAATATTACTACTCACCATCCTTTTCAAGTGGTCTACTTGCGCCTACATAGAGGAACGGAGCAAGCCATTCGAAAGTTAATCGAGACAGAAATCTTGGAGGTGATAAGAATGTTGATCAGCATAAACAAGGCCGAGATGGCGAATAAACTTCAACGAACGATGCTTCGCTCTGTGGAACTATTTTGTCCTTTCCAAAAGCTGGTGACGCAGGTTCGCGCTTGAACCAATTGCGCGGATTGGAAATAAGCATTTAAGCTGTCTAGCTTTAGAGCAAAGCACGTTATAGCATAGGAGCAATGCCCGAGGAGCACCACAGGAAGCAAGACAGTATGTTTAGACCAAGGGGGTATGTAAGAGGACGAGGGCTGCCAATGAACACTTAACAGTTATTAATGCGCTTAGTCTGGAGATGTACGTGTTGAACCGGCATAACTGGCCGAGTCATAATTCGTCAGACTCAGAGGCCGGATATTTCCACGACGTTATTTGCGCACGATCCCCTTCTGTCGCCAGCGTCACGAGAAGCCGTAGCGTAGAAATTAGAATTGAAGTGTCCTGAGTTAGCTGCCCGACGCGTCCGGTCTCCGGAGCGCTCCATGCGTCGGTCCAATACCGACTTGTTGATTTGCATCCGTTGGCCTGCTTGACATATTCAAAACATAAGTATTCTCGGCCTGACATTAGATGACTGGGCAAATTCCCAAGTTGAAATTGAATCAATAAATGTGCGGGATTGACTCTATGTTGTGTTGCCCGGATTGCCAGATTGAGCGAGAAGTGTAGAATCTTCTAGATTGAGCCGCCAACCACGAAGCGCGTATTTCACCTCTCCTTCGAATTTCTTGCTGGCTCCTACTTTGCTTTCCTTTGACCTCGGTTTTCTCCTTGCTGCTACTTTCATATAATTCTCAGTTTCCTGCAACATGTCATCGACGACGGTAACGCCTATGCCTCTGAGTACTGCCAACTGGCACTGGAAGAACAAGAACGTGACATCTTGGGGAAAGAGCTGGTTTGAGCGCGAGCTGACCACAATCGAGATCAAGGAGGGTGATGAGGTGGTCTCAATCTCAGAGATGACGGACATGGATGGTGATGTTGAGCTGGGACAGCGGAAGTCGAAGTGAGTAGCATTACGCGTCAAGTCGCGTAAACATGACAGGAACTATGTTGACCAGACCATGCGCGTCTTGGCAGGCTGATCACGATCTATGACTGCTCTGTCGACTTGAAGTGGAAGGGGACCGCATCTGATGGAACGGAGGTGACTGGAAGGCTCAAGATTCCTGAAGTATCGCACGAAATCACTCTCGATGGCTTGTCGGACTATGTGGTACGTTAATCCGTCCACGTAATTTATGCGATATAATATTCATCATGCAAATAATTAGTACAACTGGTCTTTGTCGACTGATTCCACTCCGGCTGTAGACAAATTATTTGCATTTGCTAAGGCGCGTCTTCCAGCAGCTCTTGAGACGAAGTTCGCCGAGTTCCCTACTGCTCTTATCCAAACGCACGGAAAGGACCTGCAGATTGGATCGCAGGAACCTTCGCGCACGAGCACACCTGCACCTACTCCCGCTCCAGGGGCTGCCTCGTCGTCTTCCAGCGGCGCATCTGCGCCAAAGGTAGTCAAACAGGAAAAGAAGCCAGTGAACACGTCCAAGGTTGAGGTGGAGGGTTCTTTCATGGCATCTGCAGATGATCTCTTCCAGATGCTAACAGACGAGAGTAAAATTCCTTTTTGGACGCGCGCCCCAGCTCAGGTTCGTAAGCACTATCAGGGAACTTTCATGAGGTTCACCATTTCTTGGATATATGCTGCAGTCAAAGCCCGAGCCTGGACAAGCATTTTCTCTTTTCAATGGTGGTGTAAAGGGCGAGTTCGTTTCTGTCGACCCTCCAAAGCAATTCGTTCAAAAATGGGCGTTATCAAGCCCGACGTGGCCTTCTGGTAAGACGTGCAATTGCACACATATTGTCCCATATTCCATTGATATTCGATTTGCTTCTAGAACATTTCGCCACTCTGGCCGCCACGTTCGATCAGTCCGGAGATTCTACAAAATTAATCCTATCCTTAGACGGTGTCCCAACCGGGACGGAAGACGACATCAGACGGAATCTTGAGGGATACTAGTATGTATCATTTTTACCTCTCGCTTTATGTTTGTCCCTTTACTTATTCTTCGCTTAGTATTCACGGTTTAAAGTCGATTGGGTACGTGCAATTGGTCTTTTCTGAACCACCTTCGCCGTCCCGCTCGACTTCACGGTATCGGCAGCCGTCCAAAAGGACTGAGGAGGTGAAATCCGCAAATGATTCTTCTCGTCCTCTTGCTATTCTCCTCGCGGTCATTGTTTTGGCTGGAGCATTTGCTATTCCGTATTTACGACAGTAATCTCGCCTCTTGGTCGAGCGGGACGGTATTAATATAGGCAACCTATTTCTTTAATGTTTCCTTGAATATCTTGGGTCTTTGCAGAAGACTAATCAAATTTATTGGACCTTCTTTGCGATTACACAGGTTGGGCTCTGTTCTTTAGACGACATCATTCGCACGGCCTCGTACAGTGACTCAGTTATTGGGTAGCTAAAGAGCGCGTGGTACTGGGCCTTAGCATAGTATAATAGAATTGCAACTGTGGATTGTGTATGAAAATGCAAGTAGTAGACGAGTTTATCTGTGTTGTTGTGTTTATCTTTCAAAACAAAATAAAGTTTGTTTCTAACTTTGATGTGAACGCAAGTCTATTTGCTGACTAATCCAATCCCATTCGTCACGCGTTCAGAATCAGGGATGGGTTTCAACATCTTTTGCTCTTCCCCACTCACATCGTTCGAAATTCACCTGTTTTTGCTTGCTCTCTTTCTTCTTCCTCTATACCTTAACCATTAAACGCGTGCAATAATGGCTACAAGCTTCATTGGGTGAGTATTGTTAGCATTGGTCGTCATGGAGTTCTCCACCTCATGTCACTTTTTCTGTGTGCAGCAAGGCCATCTCTCTCCTGTCCCATTCCGATGTCCGTTATCGAGGTATTCTTGCTGGGCTTGATCCGTCTAACTCGACTATTCAACTGCGAAATGGTGAGTGTATTCATCGTGTAGTTGTGTGTGAGATGGTGTTTGCTGATGGTTGCGACGACTTCGCTTGGCATGGACATGTGCAGTGTATTCCATGGGCACGGAAAATCGACGGTAAGTATCTTATTCGAACAATGCTGCCTTACTATATGCATCTATTTGCACCGTGGATGTGAACGGGTTGAGGAGGTTGAAGTCTGGTTGTTGCATACTAGTCGCGAGGATGCTTCTATTACCTTCTTTCCTGTCCCCTCCTGAGCAGTGCAATACGTGTCGTGCATGTCATTTCGAGTCATACTGACTCGATTCTATTTTGCGATTTCTAGGTCGCCCGAAGAGTTCATACCACCAGCAGAATTACCATACCAGTTCATTATTTTCCGTGCTTCCGAGGTGAAGGATATCGCTCTTGATAACGATCAACTTCCTGTACGTACGAGGAGCGTCCACGATGATCCAGCTGTCATTGGGGTGAGTAGCGTTTTTTAATGTGTCTTCACTTCTGTTGTGATGCAACCACTACGGATGTAACGGGTATTACCCGAGTGTCCGAGAGCGCAAACAAACCGTGTGGATACTTCCGTTGCCTTCCTTCTGATCTTTGCCATTTACATTCTTACCCCCATAACTTTGTAACAATGATGCTAATATAAATTACAGGCCTCAGGTCCTCCGATGGCAAATGGAGCTTATGGTCAATTCCAACCCGGCCCTGGTCAAAACGGCATGGTGCCTCCACCGCAACAAGTGCCAGCAACACTGGGTCAACGTCCTCCTGTGAGCTCTGTACCTCCACCAAGTGCAAGTCCTGCAGCACAACCACCCTCGGCCACAAATGGTACTCCTGCTCCACAGCCGCAGGTCAGTGCTGGGAGTGGTCGTACCAGCAGCAATAGCAGGCGGGGAAATAGCAACTCTGTAGCGAATGCTGCTGCATCGATGGAAAAGGTTGAGCGCGCTATGAGCGAGGTCCGCCTATCTGCTACCAATAATCGTCCACGGAGAGGTGGAGGTGCAAACCAGCATGTTGAAATTACTGTTCCGAAGACGGACTTTGATTTCGAGAGCTCGAATGCACGGTTTGACAAGTCTGCAGTCGCTAGCCAGGCTGGTGGTGATGATAGCGACACGAACACGAACCCGTCTGAAGAGGGTGAGATACCGTCGAAGGCTTCAAGCAAGTCTCCGAAAGATAAAGAGAATTCGTATAATCCGAAGAAATCGTTCTTTGATACTTTGTCATCGTCTGCGAGCAGTGCTCCTCAGCATGTCGCTGGCGGTCGTGGAGGCGGAAGAGGGAGGGGAACGGGTAAGAGTCGTCGGGAAGAAGAAAGGGAGAAGAATGTTGCTACTTTTGGTGAACCGGGTGGTGTAGGACTCATGGGTCCAGGTGCTTACGTGGGTGGATATGGTCACGGACGTCGTGGTGGTGGGCGTGGAGGGAGACGCGGAGGAGGTCGTCGCCCACCAGCTGCAGCTGGGTCTGGGGCAGGTCAAGGAGTAGTTTCTACGTAATATAACCCCACTCTCTCTGATGCCTTTTTTTATTTTTTGTACGGTAGTAAGCTCGTAACATGTTGATCCATGAAATAGTGATATAATGAATCTCAGCGTCTGAATGGGCAACGAATAGCCTCCACCACAAGTATGGCACAAGGATAGTTCACAGAGCTAACATTGTTACATGTTCATACCTGATGGAAGTAGCCGATCATTCTTCTCGTTGCGTTGTGAAAGTAATTACAATATTGGTATTAGTTTTATCTCTATTATTAGCCATGCGACTCTGCACAATTACCAAACACTTCAAAAGATAAGGATTATAAATATGACATACGCTATGCGGGAAGAGTGATGCAGTTCTCGTCAATAGCACGTGAAGTTTGAATGCGACCTAAAGCCTATATTGTATAGCTCCCGAATGGGAGACGGAAGACGAGACAAGACGAGACGAGAGAAATTCGGTAATGATTCGCTCCTCCGTCATAGATAAGTTAATAACCATTGAAGTTCCTCTGCGATGTGCTTCGCTTCTGTCTCTCGCTTTCCTTTTTAGGCAAAAGACTCATGCAAAGTAAAGGTGTGCACGTGCACACCATCTAAAGCGTCATCGCCTTGTTTCTATCGAGCATGTACATATGCACTTCTGCAAAACATATTCTCAACTTCTTCTAACCCTCCCCCAAGAACTCCAAGAGAATGCTATCGAATATAGACAGGTAAGCGATT
This sequence comes from Fomitiporia mediterranea MF3/22, assembly GCF_000271605.1. Lineage (NCBI taxonomy): Eukaryota > Fungi > Basidiomycota > Agaricomycetes > Hymenochaetales > Hymenochaetaceae > Fomitiporia > Fomitiporia mediterranea. The sequence continues at coordinate 2,406,092 of NW_006760392.1, read as the reverse complement.
CTCTTGTCCTTGCAAATATTGGAGTTAGACTAAACCTGTTTCGGCGGAATTAGCTCAAGAAGCTCATAAACAAGGTGGTCAACGAGCTCACGTCGCTTGGCCTCAGCCCGGCTGTCTTGCAGAATATATTACAGAAGAATGATACTGCTTCTGGGAGTGCCAAAGGAAAGCAGCGTGCATTTGGAGAAAGGCCTGAAGAGATCGTAAACGTTGGGGATCAGGATGATGGTGTAGCCGATTTGTCTAGACCACAGACGACGAAGGCGATATACGAAGTGATTCACGACGGAGAACACCTTCAGCCTCGATTACGCGTATGGGTTGGAAGACAGAAGGATACGGACAGTGGAAATCGTGCTGGGGATAACGTTGATGACAGTCCTCGAAGTCCGGCATCGGCAGCTCGTGTGACCATCTTGCTTGACGCCCCCGAATCCCTTTCGTCATCTCCAGTGGATGCGGTAGCTTCGAGTCAGGAAATTAACTCAGATTACGTCGGAAACAGGGAGCTGCTTCTTGTTGCGAAGCCTATAGTCGCTCGACCTAGGCAAAGCTTGATATGGACGTTACAGAAGCAAGCAGAAATCGAGGAAACTGAAGAGGCAGCAACGCCCGAGCTTCCTTCTACCGAAGGACAAGAAAGTAATGTCCCAATACCTGTTGTCCATCCTGTCGAGCTTGTGCGCAGACAGTAAGTTCATACGCGTTAATCTCTCTATGAAAATTATCTCAACGAATACAGGGTACTCGTAACTGCTGATGGAACACGCGAACTTATTATACCACTGGAATCCGACATGGCTTTCTTTGAACTCTTATACACGGCACTTCAGTCCCTTTCTTCTCGTCTCCTGGTCGTTCGTTCTGATTTCATCGGCAAGCTCGACGCTCTTGCTCGTACAATTTCTCGGACAGCACGTCCGCAATCTGCTTCTTCGCGAGGGTTCCATCCATCATCATCGCTCGGCGATGCGGAGGCCATAAGCGCACCGCTGATATCTCCGTTCTCTAGTTCTTTCGTCCCTGGGGGAAAGGTAAAGAGCGACCTATACACATGGAGGGAGATATTCCAACTTTACGTAGAAGCGGAAATTTTCGAGAGCGTACATGAACAAGATAGGGGCGAACGAAGTATTGCGGAAACGGAGAGACGGCTGGCTTTCTTTGCGGAACAAGTCACAACGCGAGGCTTGAGTGACAGGAGGAAACTCAAATATAAGGAGAGTAGAGATGCCTTAGAGAGCTTCTTGCAACTCAATGTCTTTCTTGTTAACCTGAAGAAGGTATGTTTTCTGCTTCTTCGACCCCTAAAGTCGAGTAGCTTAAGGTTACGCAAGTTCCAATTTGCTACTGCAGAGGCTGCACGAAAGATTCTCAAGAAACACGCAAAGAGGACTGCTCTTCCGTTTCCCATTCCCAGTCTGGACGGCTCGTCTGCGTCTCTACAAGGCGATAAGCAGGTGTCTTCTCTTCTTCGAAGAGATGGGCCAGGAGTTTTATATGCTGATATTCTTACTCTCATTCCGACGTCCACGTTATCCCTTCCTCATATCCTCGTACAAGCAATAGGAGAGACTCTGCTTCCTATCATCCCTCACTTGGATGATTACTCTTGTTTGATATGTGTGAACATTGCGTTCAAGCCCATCCGCCTCAGCTGTGGCCATCTGTTCTGCGTTCGGTACGGCTCATAATATCAAAGCAAGTAGCATAGAATTCACCGAAGATTTTTTTAGATGTTTGGTCAAGATGCAAAAGCGAGGTCAGGATCATTGCCCGTGCTGTCGCGCACCGACTGTTCTCAAGGCCAACCGTAGTAAGTCTAATTTCGCAGGTAATTCCTTCTAGGCGTCGATATTGATTTTTTACTTTTCCAAATAGCAAACGTCGACTGGGCGATGCTCAACTTCATGCAAGATTGGTTCCCGCGAGAAACTGCGAAGAAGTTGAAGCAGAATGAGAAAGAGGCTGCTCAGGAGCAGCTTGAGGAACTTGGGATTCCGGACCAGAGCTGCGTGGTAATGTAAAGTTATTATATATGTTGTTATGTCTGGTATTTGTGGATACTTTCTGTTGCTGTATTTTTTGTGTATTGGGTCATGTATACCTCATCAATTGTGTGATATCGATCTTTCGGTATCAATACCAAGTCCTTATTATGTTGTGTTGTTGGTCAGTTATTCATAGGTGCACTTTGTTGCTATTTCTTTTCGTACCCGGTCATGTATACTTCATCACTGTATGATATCGATCCTTTCTGGTTAACAATGCCAAGTTCTGCTGATGGCTGAGATAAAGATAAAATTGGTTTGTCAGCTGCCACATCCGACGTAAGCAAACGTCTGTCATGACAAAGTTTGAAGATTTTTTCAATGTTGAGTAAAGACATAAAAGTAGTTCAAACAGAATAGATACTGTAACATATGTAGCACAAGACCATTTATAACAAGACCCACAAATAGTTCAGACAAGAACTGCGGTCTTGTTTGGAAGGCCAAGAGCTTGATCGTACAGAACGGGGATTTTCATCCTGGTAGTATGAGAACCCAAGACGGGCTCATTCCACGCAGCGAACTTGGTACGATTTTTGCTCTTACACGACTTTGACTCATTCAACGACAGTAGGACAGCTTCAAGGCTGTTGAAGGGAATTTAAGCCCTTCCTGTCGAGAGATCTAAGGATCGTGTACCAGAAGTTACGAAAAAATAGTGAAACGTAGAGAAGCAAGCATGCGCAGCAATTGAACACAAAGAATCAACAGTCAAAATGGACACGAGAAACCCGATCAACTGAGGGATTGACTATGCAACGTTGAGCAATGATTAGAAGATGCCCAAGGAGTTGAGATGGAGAAGGTGACGATTTTTTGATGGTGACTGTACTTTCCCACGACTGGCCTGCTCTGTCACGGCTTTACTTACCGTTCCGTCCACGACCCAATTGACTGCACGTTCCACACCCCACTGACTCTCCCGCCCTCCCGCCTGCCCACAAGGCGCACATCTGCGCTTGCTTACTCTACATAGACTTACCTGCCTGGTTATTTTGGCGGTCGGTGACACAACATGGTGAGTGTCTTTCCGCTGCGTCATCTTTGAGACGCGTATGGCTCCATGCTTGGCTCTGGGTTGGGCAAGACCACGTACTAAATACCCTTTTTCCCTTTTCTGCCTCCTTTGTATGGCTATACATTCTTCAAGTCCGACCCAATGGATGCTCTGGACGAGAAGCTGAATGGGACGCCAGTAATGGAGATTGATGAAGCTGTGTCTGTTCGAGATCGTAAGTCTTTCCTGGTACTTAGTCGTGCCGGGCAGGGCCTGTATGCGCCAGATAAACTAAGCGAATTCCTCTGATGCACAGGAGATGCGTTTGCGGCGAAGAACATGCCCGATCTTGGGCATGAAGTAAAGGATTTTGCCGTTTACACATGGCGATTGACCAATTGGCGGAAATTGGAGAAGAAACTGACAAGTCCAGAGTTTGAATGTGGAGGGCATCGCTGGTACGCTGCAATTTCCTTGTTAGATTCACTTCCCACTTGTTTACAAGCATTGGTATAGGCGAATATTGTTGTTTCCCTTTGGAAACTCAAACGCGCCACCGAACGACACCGTATCGGTATACCTTGATTATGCGGACCCGAAGAGGGCACCAGAAGGCTGGCACGCCTGCGCACAATTCGCACTTGTCATCTCAAACCCCAACGATCCTACCATCTACACTGTTTCTCGTGAGTCTCGTCTTGACGGAGCGATTATCGCGTCTCACTTTAACGCTCAACTCGTATCAAATGGATGACTAATGCACAGCCTAGATGCCCACCATCGCTTCATCGCCGAGGAGTGTGACTGGGGCTTTACACGTTTCAGTGAGCTAAGGAAGTTGTTCACGGTACAGGAAGGCCACAACCGTCCAACGATTGAAGACGAGTCAGCGGACGTCAGCGTATTTGTGCGTGTTTTGGAGGACCCAACCGGCGTTTTATGGCACAATTTTGTGAAGTCCGGCAGCTTCGTTTGGTAGTCTGTTGATCAAGGCACTCATTTTTGCATATAGCTATGACTCAAAGAAGGAGACCGGTTATGTTGGCCTAAAAAATCAGGGTGCAACATGTTACATGAACTCCTTACTACAATCACTTTACTGCACACGATACTTCCGACGGGTGAGATACTTACATCGGATTTCGGGCTAATATCACTTATACTGATGCGTATTGATTATTTCCCGTAGGCTGTGTACCAAATACCGACAGAAGATGATCATCCGACTGAGAGCGTTGCCTTAGCTCTGCAACGCGTGTTCTACCATCTACAAACTTCTGATCAGCCAGTTGGTAAGTATTGACGCATGGTTTGCAGTTGAACTTCTATTGACTATATTCAATGATTAGGCACAACTGAGTTGACGAAATCGTTCGGCTGGAAATCCCTTGACTCGTTCTTACAACATGACGTCCAGGAGTTCAACCGCGTGTTACAGGACAAGCTCGAAAGTAAAATGAAGGTTCGTATCCGCTTCATTGCTGGCGTCGCAATTGCAAATTTTGATTTTTAAACAAAGGGTACGAAAGCCGATGGTGCTATCAGTAGGCTCTTTGTAGGCAAAATGAAGAGCTACGTACGTTGTGTAAACGTCGACTACGAGTCATCGCGCACGGAAGATTTTAATGGTAAGCCCATTTTCCCGTACATGTACTGTTCTTGAACTTACGAGTCCTTTCAGATATTTCTCTTAATGTAAAAGGGATGAAAAATCTACACGAGTCCTTCCGGGACTATGTCGCTGTAGAGACACTGGACGGGGACAACAAGTACCAGGCAGAGGGATACGGACTGCAGGACGCGAAGAAAGGAATCATCTTCCAATCTTTCCCTCCGGTTCTACACATTCAGCTCAAGCGATTCGAATATGATATTCAGAGGGATGCCATGGTGAAGGTAAGAAGGACCGCTTAATATGCAAAGCTTTTCGGACCCTAATTGTTGTTATGTAGATTAATGATCGCCACGAATTCCCCTTTGAGATAGACCTTGCCGAGTTCCTTGACGAAAACGCTGATCGGAGTCAGTCATGGGTGTACAAGCTACATGGTGTGCTCGTACATTCGGGTGATCTGCACGGCGGACATTATTTTGCTCTCATCAAGCCTGACCGCGAGACACGCTGGTTGAAATTCGACGATGATCGTGTAACACCAGTGACAGATCGTGAAGTGCTCGAAGAGAACTATGGTGGTGAACCATTGAATGGTCTTACGTCCCCGGCTCAGCGCCAACAAGTGCGAGCGATGAAGCGTTTCACGAATGCGTACATGTTGGTGTACATCCGAGATGTTGCGATTGATGAGATCCTAGCACCCTTCACAGATGCCGATACTCCTGCTCATCTCAGTACGTGATTCTTTGTCCTGCATTTCAAACCTTAATTCTCATGTTGTCTCGTAGAAAAGCGGCTTGATGAGGAGAGGCTGCAGATAGAGGCCAAACGCCGAGAAAGGGAAGAGCAGCATCTCTTCTTAACCGCAAAGGTACTTTGCATTTGCATTACTTTGTTGATAGAACATATGCTCATATATGATGGTTTTCGAAAGATCATCACGGATGAAACATTCCAACAACACGAAGGCTTCGACTTGGCGTCGTTTGACGACAAGAACTGGCCTCCTTCAGATCTTCCCGCCTTCCGTATCCTGAAACAGGAGACATATCACACCTTCAAGGGTCGTGTGGCGCAGCACTTTAATTACCCGGAATCAGCATTCAGGTTGTGGGTTTTGGTGAATCGACAAAATAAGACCGTACGACCTGACACGCATATTCCGGAGAACGAGCAATCATTGAGTGAGTCCCCTTCCATTGGATCGGTTTTCAGTCATACTCATTAGTCTCAGCCATGGAGGTTATCCGTAATAACATGGCTGCTCGGCAAACTGATCTTCGACTCTATCTCGATGTGGTCACAGAGGTAGGTTTATGCGTAATCCTTAAAGTAGTATTACTCATGCAAATTCCTTCCTGTAGCCCGAAGTCGCTCCTGGATCAATCATGATTTTCCTCAAGCACTTTGACACCTCAAGGCAAACCCTTTACGGCGTTGGCAAGTGCTACGTGCAACGAAACGCAAAGGTTAGCGATCTTCATGGTGTCATCAATGAGAAGATGAGGTGGCCTGCGGGTACGCCACTCAAGCTCTATGAGGTCAGTCATTTTTGCAAATCCGGAGACCTTTCCACTAATGTCTATTTAGGAAATCAAACCGGGCATGATCGAGCTCATGAAGGCGAAGATGACGTTCGCACAAAGTGAGATCCAGGATGGCGACGTTATCTGCTTCCAAGTCGATATCAGCGAGAAAGAGACGCATGATCTTGAGAGCCAGGGGCTCTACGCAAATCCTTTGCACTTTTACGACTTCTTACAGAATCGAGTTATGATTGTGTTCCGACCCAAGTTTGAGGAACCGGATGATATAAACCCAGAGTTCGATCTCGTGCTAAGCAAGAAGATGAACTACGACCACGTCAGTATTTCTTTCCTCTCGTTGTACATTTTATGCCTAATCAAGGGTATACTTTTCAGATGGCTGCAAAGGTGGCTGAACGCCTGAACCAAGACCCTATAAAATTGCGATTCACGACAACTATGCCTTCAACTAATCAGCCAAAATCCATCATCAAGCGTTCCCTTAACCAGTGTATTTCCGACATTATGTCGCCGAATAATTACTCCCACCCATCCTCAACACTCATACTCTACGAACGACTCGAAGTGAGCATTATCGAACTAGAGACCAAACGTAGTTTGAAGATCGTATGGACTGGTATTCACAATAAGGAAGAGGCGGCGTACCCCTTCCTTCTGCCGAAGACGTCCAACATTCACGATTTATCCGAACAACTCGCCAAGAAGGTAACTTTAGCACCAGGAGGGACTGGCAAGATTCGGGTTTTCGAGATGACGAGGGACGGAAAGGCACAAAAGGAGTTCACTGGAGCGGAGATGATTGGAAATATACCTGAACAGGTTGAACTATTTGCGGAAGAGATACCACGCGAGGAGCTCGAGGCGGATGAGGCAGACAAGATCATCAATGTCTTCCACTTCTCGAAGGAGGTATCTCGAACGCATGGTGTACCGTTCAAGTTCGTTGTCAAGCAGGTGAGTTTTGCTGACTTATTTGGTCGGAGGGTGCAATGTCTAATTTAATAAAAAGGGCGAGAAGTTCTCAGAGACGAAGAAACGCTTGCAAGCACGCATCAACGTGTCAGACAAGGAAGTATCGAAGTATCGATTTGCTCTGGTACAGGCAGCCACGTTCAAGCAACCATCATACATCGAAGATGGTAAGAAGAAATTCCTCGTATCTGTCGCAATGAATGATTCTAACAGGTGTTCCTGCAGAGGACATGATCTACGACCACAAATTTGCACCCGACGATTGCCTCGGTCTCGACCATCTAGACAAGTCAGGGCGGACACGTCAAGGCGCAGGCGAGAAAGCGATCGTCATCAAAGGGTAAATTGTGGTTGTAGAATATTCGGTCTCCTGTTTTCGGAATTCCTGCCTAGTGTGCCAACACATGAAATCATAACAGACTCACTCTTCGTAATTGTATGCTCACGAGGGATCAATCCATCATACATTTGTCCTTGTTCCGTTGCGTTTATTATTGTCCTGTACTTTTGCTATTACCCCACCAATTTACAGTTTCTGTTCCTTTCTCGTTACTTGCGTACTGTCTGCACTCCTTTTCCAGGACAAAACCAAACTCGAAAGGGTGCGGAGATGTCGAATTACTACCCGACAGATGAATATTTTGAGTACCTAAGGTGAGTCAACGTACATGATGCTAGGGTAAACGGGATATGTAAAGGAGACAGTAGAAAGGTGGAAAGAAGGATAGCATGTGCACGGAGTTTTTACTTTCGCTTCTTGCCCTTCTTGCCCTATTTCGTTTCTTATTTTCAGTTTCATTGTTCAACAGTAAAACATTCAGAAGACACGTACAGATTTCCTTGAAGGCTTTCCAGGACTAGAAGGTACCGAAATGATTTCACCGTCGCTCATTGAAGCTGCGCTGTCTCCATCCGCCCCGACAGTCGGAGGTGCTAAGCTACCATTCGACGTTGAGGTCGCTGGTTGTGGAGCGTTAGCGGGAGGTTGAGGTTGTGAAGGTTGTGGTGTAGGAGATCGTTGTTCGGTCTTTGGAGCTACGGTCTCGACTTTGACGGTTAGTGGAGTTTCGGTGCTTGTTGACTTGTTTACTGGTACTTTCTTTGAACCGTATTTGCTTTCTATCGGTTCAAGCAGTCCAGGTTAACTGTTATTAATTCGTGTCGTTGTCAATTAAAAGGCTTTCGGACTTACCAGCTTCCGCACGCATCTTGGGGTATTCCTCCAACATCTTGCGTACTTTCTCATTCTGAACCATCTCGCCCGCGCTATTGAAGATAAACTGTCCCCAACCATTCATGAAACTATTCGCCTCATGCATAACTTCCAAAATCTCCGCCTCGGTTTCTTTCTCTGCAGCGAGTATGGCATTCCAGAGGTCGTCACCGATCGAACCCTTTTGGAGAAGAGCTTGTGCGGCCGGTTTGTCATCGCGAAGACGGATAACGCGTCGGACGTCTGCGCATGCGCGTTGGATGAGGGCGGCTTTGAGGAGTGAGTCGGGTGCTGGGGGGTTGGTTAGTCCGAGGAGGGTAACGTAGGCGTCGCGTTCTGGATGTGAGGGAAAGTATGGTTCGAGTTTCCTGTCTGGTTGACCAATACCGGGATAAATCAGTCAGTTATGTTATTGTGGTATGATTGTGCACGCCAAGCTGGAGAATGAGGAATGAGTCTTGACACGATACCACGTACTTGCGGAACGTTTCCGGTATAGGGAGCTGAATATGCCAAGTCCGCCGACGACAATTATTAAATAGAGAACTGGGGCTAGGATGGACGCCATGGTGAAGAAGAGCTATTTTTTGGCAGTGATGAGCTTCACCACCGCCGAATGGTGGCGACGGACAGGTGCAAGGTTATAGCAGGAATTGAAGGACTTGCCTTTGGACACGTTGTGCAACTCAAATGCTCCGCTGGCACCTAGTAACCGTGAGAACATTTTCAAGGTCACGCGCTCAATAAGACGCGTCTCGACGCGACGCGACATCTTGACTTCCTACCCGATGGATCCAAGGGTGCAAGTGCTGTCGAATGTCGTCCTTGCAGTGCGAGATGCTCGTGAAGTGATACACCATGCATCGGCTTCGCATATAGTCAGATACTCTCGTCTCTTTGTCTCGACAATTCTCGCTCTACCGTCTCTTTCCTCTGGCCATCCCTTGGTCCGCTTCGCTGCCTTCTCGTTGCTTCTTGTTCTGACTTCAGCTATCGCTCTGAGCTATAACTACTCTGATTCCAACTCTGCTACTGCTGCAACTACCGATAACACTGAAGTGGAAGGTCCTGCGCGTCGTGCTTTGTCCAAGTTCCTCATGCCAACGTCATCCATTTGGCCAGAACGCTATCTTTACATTATTCGTTCGGCGGACCAACAACAACAAAGTCGAAATGGAAAACGTATTTCTCTCCAACTAGGAACCTTTCTTCGTGATATCAAACAAGGAATAATAGAACTACGGAACCCGGAGATTGACTTGCCTCTTCTCCTTAAAGGACAACTTTGCACAGACGGATGGAACATCGAGCTTAACATGTCCTTCAAGGACAGGTCAATGGCTTGGGCCTGGGTTATATCAGACGAAATTTCTTGTTTTCCTGATGAGGTCTATTCTATCCGGTCCAATGTAGGTGTTCATCTGTCAAAAAGCTGATTGTTGTTGTATCGTCAGGCCCAACCAAGGCCCTTTACCTTCGCAGAAGGTATGTGTAATGGCTTGTATCATTACTGATTGCCAATAATTTCTCCCCCCTACTTGGTGTGAACAGGCGGGATGGCGCCTGTAGACTGGACCGTACTGAAACGCTACTGCACATTATTCTACGAAAATGTATGGATGGATGGTGTGAGACTGACTATATGCGCTTCGCTCACTAGTATCTTATCAATAGCTCGACGATATAATTGTCTGGCCTTCCCTAGACTGCGTCCCACACGCATTTATCCAGAGATGTATCCGGTCGATACAACACGACCTTCGCATGGCTTTTGGCGCACAAAGGACCTCCGTGTTCTCATTTGCCACGGCAGAAATAGGGCTTTCAGTATTCGACGATGCGTTCGTCTTTGCCTCCCTCCCATTCTCGCGTATTCCCTCGAGGGTGTCCAACAGAAAGGGAACTCAACATGCTCCACGTTCTTGCGCACCCTTATTCAACCGCCTCTCCGAAGTCCTAAGTCTCCTCACTTCAGGCCCTCACCCACTGCGCGTTCTTTCCTTATCAAACGCTTCAGCCTCATACACAACTGCTCTGGAGACACATGCGTCGTCTTTGGAGTACGACGCTGTGACGCGACGAGAGTGTATAAAGAGTCTGGGTGTACAAGGGTGGCGCGAGGAGAGATTGTATACGCGCTTGGAAGCTGCTGGCCTTCGGGCGGGCGTGGTGATGAAATGGGTCGTTTTATTGGAGGTCGAGGACTAGATTGGGCTGTAGATGCCATGAAGACTAAAGAGCTTGGACTGGTATTCCTTATCTTTATCGACAAACTACAAAGACCACTGTAATGCACTCAGCGATTGGACACAGGGACATTATTAATGTATGCATGCTATACTGATACTGTATCCTATTCTATATGCATATTTGACGATTTATTTTAGTCGCTAGTACCATCACAATGTTACCAAATACTTAATTACAACAAAAGCGGGTTTGAAGCAGGGTTCAAGGAAATTATATCAGGAACAGTATAGTTGCTGCTTTCTAGCAGTCCGTGTCCAGTATATTGCCGAATCTTGATAGCATCTGGGATGAAGAACATTTCATACTGCAATGCAGTGGCAGGATCAAACACCAACAGAATATTGTCTGCGCTGATGCCAAGGATTCAGAAAAATACAATCTTGCACTACTCATCACACTCGCCTCATTCACAATGATCATGAAAACGCCTTGTCCATGACAACTATTCGTGTCGTTTGTCACATCTGTCATATTTATGATTATGTATATTTTTAACTTACCATATTTGTAGATAGCAACCGAATCTATTGTACCTCATCGCACTGCCATCCTATTTCTGGCATGGCCAGTACAATGAACAAGCTGTTGCCTCGTCCTTTGAGCCACGACGTTTTGCCTCTGCATACTGTCTCACACCCCAGACACAGTTCTATCCAATTGACGAAAGAAACAGCTAACCGTCTCCTGACATTCTTCAAACGTGAACTTCTTCGTAGTACTTATTCAATTGCCCAATAATTCACTGTCTGTGGGACGGAAGTGCAAAAGCAGGCCATCACTCTTACTACCCAGGTAGATCATCTCTGCCTCCTTTTGCTGCAAGACTTGCATTTTGATTCCCTTGTTACTGAAACAGACACACTGAAAGATGGAAATAAGTTGGAAACAATTTCTGCTACGCATGATCGTCAAAATGGTTCTGAACCACATGAATATCCGGCTCTTGAAAAGTGTGGGTATTTCAAGCAACCAGAAGACATTAATGGCTATACTGTATACAGTTCTACTACTCTCCAATGTTCGATTGGACATCCCAATCATTCTGATTTGCTGTTTGGCTATGTTCCTTGTCATTTCGAGACAATTCAAGCAACGGAGACAAGTGGACAATGTAGAAGAATCTATTGTACTAGAACGAGCTGCCCTGGAGCGTTGCCCCAGAGACCATCCTAATCGTCCTATGCATCTCAACAACCTTGCGGCTTTTCTGCACAGACGTTACAAAGAGTGCAAAAGGAGTGAAGACATCGAGGAAGCTATCAAGTTACATCGAGCGGCTCTCGAGCTTCGCCCTGAGAGCCATCCTCATCGCTCAGTGTCTCTCAACAACCTTGCAAGGTCCCTGCACAGCTGCTACGAACAGCAAGGAAAGATCGAGGACCTTGAGGAGGCCATTGAGCTACACCGAGCGGCACTTGAGCTTTGTCCCGTGGGTGACCCCAATCGTTTTACGTCTCTCAGCCTCCTTGCAATTTCCCTGCGCAGCCGATATGAACGGCGTGGAAGGACTGAGGACTTTGAGGAAGTCATCAAGTTGCTCCGAGCTGCTCTCGTTCTGTGCCCCGAAGGCCACCCTACTCATTTCTGGACTCTGAACCTCCTTGCAATTTCCCTTACCTACCGAAATGAACAGCATGGAAGGACTGAAGACCTTGAGGAGGCTATCGGGTTATACCGAGCCGCCCTCGAGTCACGTTCTGTGAGCGATCCTGATCGCCTTACCTGTCTCAGCAGCCTTGCAACTTCCCTGTCCTCCCGATATGCATGGAATGGAAGGACTGAGGATCTTAACGAGACCATCGAGCTTCGCCGAGCCGACCTCAAGCGTCACCCCGAAGGCCATGCTCGTCGCTCTGCATCTCTCAGTAGGCTTGCGCTTTCTTTGCGCACCAGATATCAGCAGCAGCATGGAAGTATTGAAGACCTTAACGAGGCCATCGAGATACACCGAGCAGACTTAGAGCTTCGCCATGAAGGTCATCCTGGTCGTTCTATATCTCTCATCAATCTTGCAATTTCGCTGTCCATCCGATTCGAACAACTTGGGGACCCTAGTGACCTTGAGGAGGCCATTGAGTTGGGACGAGCTGCCCTCGAGCTTCGCCCTGAAGGCCATCCTCGTCGTTTTAGGTGTCTCCACGTCCTCGCAAGTTCACTACGCCTTCGATACGAGCAGCACGGAAGGATTGAAGACCTTGAGGAGGCTATTGCACTGCAACGAGCCGCCCTTGAGCTTTATCCTCTGGACGACCCTGATCGTTCTACGTGTCTCTGCAGCCTTGCAGCTTCCCTGTCTACCCGATACGCGCAGCACGAAAGGACTGAAGACCTCGAGGAGGCCATTGAATTGAACCGCGCTACCGTGGAGCTTTCCAAAGACCATCATGATCGTTCTATGTATCTTAACAACCTTGCAATTTCCCTGAATACTCGATACAATCAGCATAGAAGGGAAGAGGACCTTGAAGAAACAATCAAATTGCACCGCGCGGCTCTGGAACTGCGCCCAGAAGGCCACCCTCATCATTATATGTCTCTTATCAACCTTGCGTCTGCCTTGTTTGCTCAGTACCAACAACATGGGAGGATGGAGGACCTTGATAAGGTCATTGAGTTGAGCCGCACTGCTCTGGAATTTCTCCCCGAAGGTCATCCTCATCGTTCTTCCTCTCTTGCCAGTCTCGCGGGTTTCTTATATATTCTAGTCAAGCAACGATGGTGTACGGAAGAGTTTGAAGAATGCATCCGATTACTGGAGCTCGCTGCCACCCATAGATTCTCGGGATCATTCATGCGCCTACGGGCAGCGCGTCAATGGGCAGAAATTGCGCGATCGCGCAAGCACGACACCACCTTTGCAGCTTATAAAGCGACAGTATCGATACTTCAACATGCTCTCACCGTGAATCCAACTCTTCACTCACAACATAACTTCCTCCTCAGGAGTAATGAATACAGAGCACTCACCTTGGACGCTGCTTCTTATGCAGTAGAGGAAAATCAATTGGAGCAAGCCATAGTGATACTTGAGCAAGGAAGAGGCTTGCTCTGGTCGCAGCTTCGCGGTTTCAGGACTCCCCTAGACCAACTAGCAGAAACGAGCAAAGAGCTCGTCGATAGATTCAGGGATGTTAGCGGTCGGCTGGAGAACCTTGCAACATCGGACGACGCACTAATACCTGGTTCCACCACGAACGGAAACGGATCACTTAGGCCAGGCGTCAAAACGGATCGAACACGATTTGATGAGCTGCTGAAGTTGAAGAAACGGCTTTCCAATGAGCAAGAGCAGGTCATTGATGAGATTCGACGAGTTCCGGGGTTCGAGAGTTTCCTTAAAGGCAGTCCGTTTAAGGAACTGCAGCAGGTGGCTTCCGAGGGACCAGTCATCGTGGTCAATCACTGCAAATACCGTTCCAATGCCCTCATCATTCTCTGTCGTGACGACCCGTCGGTCATCTGTGTCCCGTTGGATGATGATTTTTATGAAGATAGCATCAGGCTGTGCCAAGAACTTGTGGAGACGCGCCAACGATTCAACGCTGATTCGTGTGATTATGATGAAAAGCTTCGTGAAGCAATGAAGATGATATGGGACAGAGTTGTCTCCAAGGTTATAGTTGAACTTAACAGAGTTGGGGTCGCTAAAGGTTCTCGCATCTGGTGGTGTCCTACATCCGTGTTGTCAGCGCTTCCGTTCCATGCAGCAGGACCGTTTGAGGCTGATGGTGTCACGAAATACTTATTGGATGATTATACCTCGTCATATACGCCGACACTCGGAGCCCTGATAAATGCACGGTCAGGCGGCGATGAAGACGATCCGACAGTGCTGGTTATCGGAGATACCTCACTTCGGTCAGCTAAGCAGGAGATTTCCAACATCCGAAATTGTGGTATGACCACCAAACTGCTCGTCGGCAAGAAAGCGTCTCGTGATGGAGCGATTAAAGCTGTCCAGGAAGCGACATGGGTCCATTTTGTTTGTCACGGGTCCTTGGATTCAAGCCCTTTCAACTCTTCATTCAATCTGTCCGGTCGTGGGCTAACGATGCTCGACATCATCCAAACGAGTCTTCCAAATGCGGAGTTTGCGTTTCTTTCTGCCTGCCATACGGCGGAACAGCCTCACAACGGTGCCTACGACGAAGTCCTTCACCTCGCAGCGGCCATGCAATTTTCTGGTTTTCGAAGTGTGATTGGTTCGATGTGGGAGCTTCTTGATAAGGATGGCCCCATATTTGCTAAGACCGTTTACGAGTACATAAACGAATGCGAGGAGGGAGGGGTGAAGTATAAGAGGGCGGCTGAAGGTCTTCGCAAAGCAGCTTTGGAGTTGAAAGCGCGGGAGGGGATCCAGACTGAACGATGGGTCAACCTTGTGCATATAGGTGCTTGAGTGATGTTGTCTTAAAATTTAAGCTCTATTAGATAGCAGTTCTATTTTGCTTATCTAATCTTGATTATTCATCATGATGTGACTTTGGAACGCTGAGTGCTCACGTGACACAACTACACACAAATCCTCTATCAACCCGGTTTGCCAAGTCTAAGGCAGCACATTCTCGTCTCGGAATCAAAAGGAGTGAGAGGAGAATATGATGTACTGTGCGTGTTGGAACGATCGCAATATGCCAAGAATGCCCAGGGCCAGGGCTGCTTTCATCAGTCCTCACTGTGTCCACCGTCGACAGAAGACGAAGCCAAATCACAAGGCATACTCCAGTCCTGAAAGAAGTATGTGTACATCCCGGTCAGAATTCTCTAGAAACAGAAAGATAAACGACAAGTTTAATCCTTCCGTAGTCCGCTTTACTACCTTCTCGCTGCTCTTTTCTCTAGCCTCATCCATCATTTTGGGTTGCAACTACGATAACTCAAACTCTACTGGTCATTCTACCAATGTTCCCAAAATTGAAGTTCCTGTACGTCGTACTTTGACCAAGTTCCTCATCCCGATATCCTCCATCCACCGTCCACTACTCGTTCGGCGGACCAACATCGTCAACACAGAAAGTGTATCTCCGTGAAACTAGGAACTGTCCTTCGTGACACCAAACAAGGAATAATAGAGCTACGGAACTCAGAAAGCGACTCGCCTCTTCTCGCGTGAAAGACAAATTGCACAGGTGGATGAAAGATCGAGCTCAACCTTTCCTTGAAGGATACAGTAAAGGCTTAAACACGTAATAAGCCAAACAAGATTTCTTGTTTCCCAAATAAACTCAAGTTATCCGAGTATAAGTAAGTGAGTACAATGTGTATTGTGCTATCACTGATAACGCAGGGAAATCTTTACTGTGGATAACTAGTAGAAACAGCTCCCGTGGACTGGACAATACTTAAATGTTACTAATTACTATGTACAGATTTGGGGAACTGGCTATATGCGCTTCGCTCCGGTACTTTGCCCATCCCATAGCTTGAGGACATAGCAATCTGGCCTTCCATAGACCACGTTCCACACGCGTTTGTCCGGCAGTGTATTCTGTCAATATAATATGAGCTTTACACAAAACTTCGGGACACAGCAGACTCGGAAAAGCAGACCTATGTTCTCGTACTACGGCAAAAACAGGGCCTTTAGGTTTCGACGATACGTTCGTCTACACCTCCTTCCCTTTCCACGTTTCTCTCCTCATCAAACGCTCTAGCCTTGTACGTAACCATTCCGTACGGGCGTGCATCTGCTCCAGTGTATGATGCTGTGGTGCATATAGAGTGCACTAAGAGGATGGGAGTACAAGGGAGGCGAGAAGAAGTTGTTGACATGCTTGAAGGCAGCAGGCTGTATGCATGGTTGGCGGTGAGATGAGTTATTCGCTAGGGGTGGAGGAATAAACAGACGTGCTAGAAGTTATTAAAATCAGAACATTGTTTCTGGATGGGACGGAGCTGACTGTAGATAACGCTGGTATTCTTCGTGTTTATTGATGAGAGAATTACTACATGCAAAGTGCCAAACAATGTTACTACTAACATCGTACTCTACAAGGTTTAAAAATATAACGATACTGAACAAGATTTATTTCATTGCAAACGAAAGCAACTTGAAGCACCATTGGACGGACGTGCATATGATTAGGTCAAGAAAGACAGAACAAAAAAGCAAGTTGTACAAGACAAGCAAGATCCGGATGTGGTTTCTAGTAAGTCAAAGTCTCCAGAATACCGTCTAAAACCCTGATAGCGTCCGGGATGAGGAACTTCTCGTACTGCAGTGCAGCCGGGAGACTGTAGCATAAAGAATATCAGCATCGTTAGCTCATGGAAGATAACAGAAATTCAGTAGAATGCATTAGTAATGAAAGATACTCACTCCCAAGCAGCAACTCTCTTCACAGGCGCCTTCAACCTCAAAAAACACCTCTTCTGTATCTCAGCAGCAATTTCCGCACCAACCCCACCCGTCACACTTGCCTCATGCACAATAACCAACCTCCCAGTTCTCTTCACGCTCTCCTCAATCGTCTCCACGTCCCACGGTAAGATCGTCCGAAGATCAATCAATTCTATATTTGCAGAGCGCAGGGAGTTAGGTATATAGGGGAAGAGCGTAGGAGGAGGGGAAGTGAGCAGGTGCATGGCTGTTTCGCAGTGGTAGAGAGGTGTGCCCCAGGAGAGGAGTGTGAGGTCTGACCCCCTTGTCAGGACTTCGGCGGAGGAGAGGGGGAGTTGGAAGTCGTCTATTGGGACTTGTTCGACTATATGCGAACCATGTTGATTAGGCTCTTCACGAATATACGGAAAATAGGAACGTTTGCTTACCTGCGGAACGGTAGAGAACTTTAGGTTCCATGAATATTACCGGGTTGGGATCTCGAATTGAGCTGAGAAGGAGACCCTTTGCTTGGATTGGTGAACGAGGGATGACAATCTATCAAGCGGCACGGAGATTAACATTGCTATGTGTTATGACGATATCCAAATTAAACTTGATATACCTTTATCCCTGAGGCTCCAAGAAAGAATCCCTCAGGACTCTGAGAGTGATAAAGACCACCATGACCGACAGACATGGTCGGTGTGCGAATAGTAAGACCGCCTGCGTTAAATTGACCTCCGGAGCGGTATCGGTATTTCGCGGCTTCGTTTACGATCTACGCATATAGTGGTTGGCACTGGTTTAGATACGTCCTCATGCTATGTGGAGATACATGGGTAAATGGGCAAAGATGAAACGTACTTGGTCGAATGCAGGGTATATGTAATCCGAGAACTAAGGGAATGGATTTTGTTTGTTTTAATGAAAGTGCATTGGACCAGAATGTAAGGTTACGGACCTGGATTTCTGCTATTGCGGTATGGCCCATTGCTGCAAGTCCGATACCGAAGCCTACGATGCCTTGCTCTGTGAGTGGAGTGTTGAATACGCGTTCTTGACCTGAAGCATGCGCTGTGAGTAAATGCATCCGTTACCTGCAAGGTTCAACGTACCAAACTCCTCCGCAAGTCCCTTTGATAGGAACATCAGATACTCTCTACCGTGCTACATTAGTTATTGGACGTACCATGGAACATCTGAATACCCCACCAAATGCAACGTCCTCTCCGAATAATATTGCCGTGTCATCCTTCATCATCGCATGACTAGTAGCATGTTAGCTCAACGCAAGCGCGCTATCCATGACGATACGGTACCTCATAGCATCCCGAACTGCCTGGTATACGTTCATTTTGCGCGCATCGCGTCCGCCGATGATTTCGCGCGTTGGAGTGGTGTCATCCTCGTCGGTCCATTTGATTCCGGGAGTGCGTAACGCGCCGTCGCGTGTCGACTTCAATAATCGCGAAGTTGCGATGGACGGGAGGTGTCCGCCTGCTGGGGGAGGCTCGAGCGACGCGCCCTCGGAGGCAACGCCAGTGGAGCCCGTTCCGTTTGACTGGTGCCGAAGCTGTTGTTGGAGTTGGTGTTGGCGTGCCTGGAGAAGGTGAGGTGCAGGCGTCGATCAGAAGTGCGTGGAGGGGAAATTGAATTGAAAGTCACCAACTCGTATCAGTGTTGTTGCCCTGGGCGCACGCAGCCGATAAAACTTGTGCATCGTCTGCATCGTCGTCGACGACGTGGACAGCATCGACGTTCACGTCAGAGTGTGAGTGTGCCACGGAAGTCCCGACGAAGCCGCAGGCTCAGCAATTGTTGGGTGCAGATCCGACGCGGTGCACACGGAGAATCGACACCAGCTGACTGAACTGCCAGCCCGGATCTTCTTAGCACCTCCAGAGACCGCTTCCTCATCGCGCGATCAATGGAGAACGACTTGACCTTCGTCGCTCCAGAAGGCGTATACTCTAACGTTGAGGACCATAAGCCGACGCCCTACAACGCTCACATCGTCTATCCGACTACCTATCCCACAAAGCTATCCACAATCGTACTTCATTATCCGATTACTAAACCCGGAGTCACCCCCGGCCTTCCTCACTGGCAACTTCTCGGCGGTGGGAAGGACAAGGAAGCAAAGCACAAAGAAAAGGAAAGGGATAGAGAGAAGGAACGGGAGGATGGGCAGAGTCTGTCAAGCAGCGACCGTCCCGGTACCGACGAGGAAGGCAATAATAATAACAATTCAAACAACGAACTGCTGCATTCGCCGACATTGCAGCCGCAGCCACTATCACCTTCGCATGAGTCTCCGAAGCTCTTCTCGTCGCCGTCAATCAGCATGGCGAGAAAGAAGCCCGCATCCAGGCCGAAGCACAACATCCGGACGACAACATCGACGTTCGTGACGCGGATACAGAGCGTCGAGAACCTCAACAAGATCGTACAGAACAAACAGGGCACAGTGACCTATCTCTTCTACAATTCTGCAAAGAACTTCTTTTGGACGGAGCTCGGCGTTAAGGCAAAGGTATGTATGCAGTTGCAACGCTATCACTATTAAGCTTCCGACGACATGTGCTACTATGCTTCCGTTTTGACAAATAATAACACAACCACAGGAACCGCTTTCGCGAATAACCTTCTCCGCCTTCCCGACATGCCACGATGTTAACAGAACGACAGCAAAAATGACAAGCCTTGACATCGTCATCGGCTTCAACACCGGAGACCTCATCTGGTTCGGTACGAGCCACTTTCCTTCCGCATAAATTTCATTGATTGATGTGCATACACAGACCCAATCACGGGAAGATATATGCGGCTAAACAAGCAGGTCGGTGTGGGCGCCTAAAGCTTCCGTCTGTCTATTTACAATTACTGAAAAGAAGGAATTGTTCTGTTCTATGTTCGTAGGGATGCATCAATAACTCTCCGTGCACAGCAGTCCGGTGGGTACCTGGCTCCCCATCCGTCTTCGTCGCCTCCCACGCAGACGGCACAATCATCGTATACGATAAAGAGCGTGAGGACGGTACGTTCACTCCGCAGCAGCCATTTAAACGCCATACGGCGCCGCCCGTAAGCCAATCGGGAAGTAGCAGCTCGTCCATCCCCTCTGATGATGCAAGTTCTCGGGAAGAATGGGATCCCTTAGAGAGTATTTTTGTTACCACGCCGAAATGGCTTCCTGTCACTTCGCATACTGGGTTGAACCGCGGGAGATCGGAGAAGGAGCGGACTGCGAAGAACCCAGTGAGCCATTGGAGAGTATCTAAACGAGCTGTCGTGGGTAAGTTAAGTTACTTCAGTATCAGGGTATTATGGATTAAGTACTTAAAACTGGGATATCCCATTCCAGACTTTGCATATTCAAGCGATGCGCGGCTGGTGGCAGCGATCTCAGACGATGGATGTCTAAGGATCATAGACGCTTTGCAAGAGTCGTAAGTACACGTATGTATCTCTACTTTTGAGCATTTATTCACAATAGATGACAACAGGCTGGTCGACTGCTTTGCGTCTTACTTCGGTTCATTCACATGCGTCGCGTTCTCTGACGATTCGAGATTTGTTCTCGTATGTCTGATCTCCCTGATCACTCAAATGTCATTTTCTGTATCTCGTCCTCTAACTTTAATCGTAACAGACGGGAGGACAAGACGACCTCGTCACGATTTTCTCGATGACTGAAGGACGGGTGATTGCTCGATGTCAAGGACATTCGTCGTTCATCTCCTCTGTTGCGTTCGACTCTGTGCGAACAGACAAGCGGTCGTATCGGTTTGGTAGTGTAGGGGAAGACAATAAGCTCATTCTCGTGCGTTTAGCTTCTTTCTATACCAGTATTGTTTGGTTCTCACCCGTGCAACTTTTGGGTACCAGTGGGACTTCTCCGCAGGCGTGCTTCATCGTCCCAAATTACAGGTGCGTAGAAAAAAAAATAAAGCATCAACTAGGCGCAGCAAATTAAACATACTAACTCTATTCAATCTTACGTATTATGTAGGCAGCACAACAGCAACGAATGTCCATGTCCTCAACACTTTCCTTAGCACTTCGACGACGGGGCGACGCCGCAGAGGGTTCGACTCTACATCTCCCTCCACCGGCTATGAACGGCGAAGAAACCTCTAAGTATCACCCTGCTCCATCGCGTAATGAAGTTGCGGTGGTTCAACCCGTTCTTGTGAGTCTTCTCTACTGACTCTTACCTCGCTTTCTATTCCTTTCTTGTATTCTTCGTCACTGACGAACTTGTATTTGCTCTCAAACGCTAAACGCCTGAACACCTCGACAATTGACAATTGGAAAACAGACAAAACACATCGAATGCGACCTCCTAACCGGACTCGCCTTTACACAGTCCTCCGTGTTGACAGCTTCAAAGAACGGGGCGGTGAAGATGTGGGTTCGACCCTTGGCATTGCGCCCGAGGCCGACGAAACCTAGGATATTGCATTCGCATATTAATCCTTCGGATATTCTTTAACTTAATTTTGGTTTTTTTAAGTTGTTTCAAATGGAATTGGAAGACGCACCCATATCACCTTTTTATGCTATGTCTATCTGTGTATTTTATTATTTTGCTAAGTCAATGTGACACTTTTCCCCTCCCCTCACTTTCTTGATTATTGTCTATCCGGAAAATAATTTCTAGCCTTTTTCTTTTCACTTTTTTCTATTTCCATAACATTATATATTTTCCTGCAAGTTTTAGGTAGCAGAATGGACTATCTACACAGTAATATTTGACTATCTTATTATCCTGAGATCGACTTGGAGTGCATCTAGTTCCTTCTAGTTTCGAGAGTGCTTATGGTAAACAAATCCCGAGTCAGTATTGCAGGATCTGATTGCATAGCCTTTTTGTTTAGCCCAAGCACAGATTATCATAAATACTGGGTAGATTTTGCTGTAGCACGACCAAAAATAAAAAGTATGGACCCACAACGATCACGTGGGTCATTTTTGTAAACTTTGGTGGACAAGGGTCGAAGTCTCCGTCTTCATTCACCGATGAGCTTATTTACGTCTCGACAACTTCTTCGGCAGAGAGCACTGAGATGGCATCATCAAAGGGAACCTCTGATTGTGGAGCTGAGGAGATGGTATTCTTGTTCTGGCAGGGAAGGACTTGACACTGTTCACGGACACGAGCATGGACCAGGTCCGAAGAAGGGTGATCGTGGTATGTCATTATTTACTGGTTTTATTTGAGGGACAACCGAACTGATGAGTTGTTATTCGCCCGTTTCTTCATTCTTTCATTAATACATAGTCGTTGTCGCTATGTCCGGCGGAGTAGACTCTTCTGTCACTGCACGACTTCTTGCGGACAAGGTACATAGTCATCTCACCTCCGTAGCACGCATGGGCTGACTTCGCTCCGTCTGGCCCCTTTTCTTACCTTTCTTTGATACGCTTTCGTTTGGTGTTTGGTAGGACTACGATCTATCGGCGGTGTACATGCGAAACTGGGATACGCGGGATGAATCCGGGTCGGATAGAGGGTGCGAGTGGGAAAAGGATTGGGAAGATGTTCAGCTTGTGTGTCGGCAGGTCGGTCTACCATGTGAATTGGTGCGTCCATCCAACATTACGCTTTTCCATATTTCTTAAGGATTTTTCTGAAATCAATTAGATTGACCTGTCGAAAGAATACTGGACGTCCGTATTCGAGCCGTCGCTGGAAGCTTGGCAGGCAGGATTAACGCCGAATCCGGATATTTGGTGTAATCGGTAATTAATGCAACCCTTCCATGCTGTATCATTTGTACGTGTTATTAATGTGTCTAGAGAAGTGAAGTTCGGTGCACTCATGGATCATGTGGTTAAGAAGAACGGGGCTCAGTGGTTGGCAACCGGTCAGTCGCTAATAATCATAATAGGAACGGTAAACTGGAACAACGGCTTATAGTCTCTTTTAGGTCACTATGCAGGCGTTGGGTGGATACAATCCGGTCCTTTAAGGCCTCGACCAAGACTGGTCCGAGCAGTTGATAGAGACAAAGACCAAACATATTTCCTTTCGAGTATAACGGAATCAAGCTTAGAGAAGGTAATGTCCACCACTCATACATTACTCATTGAGTCTAACCAAATAAATTCTAACTCATGTCGTGCACAGGCTATCTTCCCATTACATCGTCTCCGAAAAACCGAAGTCCGCGAACTTGCTGCGCAATATAAGCTTCCTACAGCGGAAAGGTGCGAAAGTATGGGCATCTGCTTTGTCGGTGAGAAGAGACGGTTTGAAGATTTCTTGGGTACGTTCTCAGATTCAAGTTGCTTCTGACTTTCTTTCGTTAACTGAGTCCGATATAATCGATTAGCTGATTATATACTACCGAATCCTGGCCCTATCATAGACTTAATGACCGGGAAGGAGCTGGGAACGCATCAAGGCCTCTGGAGATATACGATTGGGCAAAATGCGAAGATTCCAGGATTACCGGTGAAGATGTTCGTTGCACGGAAAGATTCGAAGGAGAATCGCGTTTACGTTGTACCTGGCTCGTAAATATTTTTCGTCTTTACATTTTGAAGGTCGATTTTGGGCGGCTAAATTGTGTTATTGGGATGTTCAGGTCTCATCCGGCATTGTACAGCTCAGGTGTCCTCGTCCGGGACTTCCATTGGATTTGGGAAGATGAAATTCCACGGGACGTCGACTGTCAACAACCCGGTCTCAGAGGGAGAGTCAAAATCCGACATCGTATGACAGACGTGCCGTGTACAGTCAGAAGGTATGAAAGCTTTCTCGCATACGTTGTCTCATGATAATCTTATTCATTCTATGCCAGACAATCATCCAGAGAGCTTTTTATTTTGTTTGCAGAACCGCTGTTAGCTGTCACTCCTGGACAGGTAGCTGCGTTATACGATGTGGACAGAGAATGGTGTCTTGGGAGTGGTGAGATCGTACAGAGCATTCCCGTGAATCCCGTTAATGATACTGGAAACTGGCTTAATAAACTACTATAAGGACACTACTTGTTCTATACAACTACAAAAACTGCATCTCCCGTTCTCTTTCTGACGAATAGTCAAGATAATGTAACTATTAATGACAAAATACAGTAACTTTTTTTAACGGTTGGCATTATTATTGACTTCGGGGATAAACAAGGCATGCACCTAAGACCTCCCACAGCATCTAGTGATTATCAATCTTTGTTAAATAAGAGTTTAGCACAACATTAAGGGTATATTACTGCAGAACTCTCACAGCATCCTAGAAGAAATTAAGCACTAGAGACAAGTAGAATTTAAGAAAATCTTAATAGCAAGCTGTAAAAATTAAACTACTTGTTGTAAAATGTCAAAATCATAGTGGCGCATGTATTAAGGGGGAATCAAACCCCCGGCGGGTCGATGGCAACGACCCAGGTTACCACTACCCCATCAATGCATAATGCATAGAGTAGACGGAATTTATAATAATATATGTTTAATTCCTTTATGACAAAGGGATGTATTAATGTTAAGTTAAGGAGGCTTATTGTGACTAAGCTACTCCAGTACACTGTATGTTGATTAGAATTTATGCAAGATGAATTCCACAGTGTGTAAAGATAATTCAACTGTTTATTTTATATTTTTAATATTATTATACATAATAACAGATTTACTATATTCATAATAATAACCTTGTACACACAACATATAGAATCAAAGAATCCTTCCATATCCTACCCATTTAATACACTACTGTTTGGTTGTATATGTACTCAGTCATTCTTGTAGAAATACAACATGAATATGAAAACAGAAGAGAAAGTAGACAACTAGTAGGCAAACTCAAGGTAGTGCATGCACCAAGCAATGCTGAGCCTTGACTTTCTGCCAAAAACTCACCTGTTTCGGCAGAAAGTACACAACTAGCAATGCTCCAAGTAGTGACACCAAAAAAACAATATGGTACTTTGTTAGATTGTAGAGTAGAACATTTTGTTCTGAAAGGTTTGAAATGTCATAAAACTTGATAACAACATCATTATGCATATTGAAATCAAAAGTATAGATAGCTTACATTGTGAAAATTCGAAAATACTGCCAGAACCATCAAAAACTTCGACCCAATAACTGGTTCCATCACAAAGGAATGCTTCTTTCAAGTTTATGAGGAGGTGATCTCTAATAATGTACAGAAGCACAGGGCTCAAGGCAGAGACCAGGTAAACAGCTTTGTTAGCACTGTCGACAAAGAAGGTGGCTATTCTGAGTACAGCTATCGCTGTCAGACCAAGGGATAGTTAGACAAGTAAGAGATATAGTATTGGTGAGTTAATTTCACTGACAAGCAGTAGTACATGATTTGGTCTTTGACGATGATTTTGACAAGTTGGTGTCCTTTGAAGCTGCCCGATTCTTATCAGAGCCCATACACTTTATAGAGCGTCAAACACAGCAGAAGGAATCCGTTCACAGTGGGTAACGCCCTGCAAGCCGCCAAAGAGACTCAAGATACAGGGACAAACAGTCTACCAAGCGATTGCTAATTCCTTCTGATCGATAGCAGCCAGGGAAGGTGGTGTGAAGTAGCGAACATTCGTATCGGGGGAGCGACCGACGACAGATGGTGGCGTATCTGGGAGATCCTTGGAAAGAGCTGGAAGCAACCTCCAACTCGAAGCGGCTCCAATGCCTTATCCCCCAATCCTCTTGCCGCCGACATAGCAATGAACTCAGAGTAATCTAGCTAACACCTGGGGTCCAAAATGAAATGTATCCAGAATGAATCGAAACACGAGGATCAATTTATTCAGTTATATCTGAGCATGGGTGTTTGTGGGTGCAGATACTTTTATAACAGGACATTACGTACATGCTCCTTGCATCATCCATCATATCATAACTCTACTGCAGGAATATTATAGTGATATTTAATTGATATTTGTGTCACATGCTGAAAGTAATTCTGTACTGTCTGATAGACAGTAATATTATGTTCTACAATATGCTTGTTATACATGTGATGATTGTCTAGGCGTTAACTGATGTTCTATGCTGTGCTGCATGTCGAAGCAACTGCACTGAATCCGAGGGGCATAAGACAGTCATGAGGCAGTAGCTGCAGCAGCAGAAAAGCCTTGGATCAAAGTCGGCTCCCTCCATACAAGCCAAAACAAGTCTATAGAATTTCATGGCAACCATCCGTCCCGCTGGCACCAACGCTCTCAAAGTCCCTCATATAATGTGTATTTCACCCGAGCAGAGGAAGAATGGGAAGGTTGTCCAATATGCACTAGTTGAGAAGCTGGATGAGAAGAATCCGGGCGGGACTAGAATCAGGATCGAGACAGTCAAACTGCAGGTGGGAAGTGAGGTTGCGAGGAAACCAATCGACATGACACACCACCGCCAAAGCAAAAGATGCCGGAGCGATGAGGTCAACTCAAAGGTCAAGGAGAGCCCTACGGTTAGAATTCTTGACTGTGACGACTGTCGAAACGTGGATGACCTGCGCGTATCTTCTTGATGCTTCAAGGGGCTTCGTCGAAGAGGACTACTGATTCTCCGCCGGTTCGTAAAATAGGATGAGCATTCTAGAAAAGCCTTGGCCGTCATGAAACTCGATTTACGAGCATGAGCACGAGGACTGAAAAGGAAAGTCGAGCACAAAGGCGACTTACATCGTGAAAATTCAATAAGATTGCTGGATCCGTCAAGATTATCGACCCAGTAACTCGCTTCATCGTCTAAACACCGAGCGCCAGCTTCTTTCAAATTGATGAGGAGCTGATCTCCTAGAATGCTCAGAAGTACAGGACTTGCAGCTGCGATCAGAACGAGTGCTATGCCAATGTCGCGGACGAAAACGGTGGCTATTCTCAGAGCGGCAATCGCGATCAGACTAGGGGGAATGTTAGGTGTGCAAGAGTTCGGTGGACAGTAAGTGGATTCTACGCACAAGCAATAGTAAGTTGTTTGATCCTGGACGATGATCCTGACTAGTTGGAATCCCTTGAAGCCCGCTGATCGTCTAGAGAACTCAGCGGCCTTATAAAGCGTCAAACAGAGTAGAAGGAATCCGTAGGCCGTCGGTAATGCCCTGTAAGCTGTCAAGCCAACGTATATGGATATATAGAGTCACAAGAGCGGCATACCATGCAATTGCCAGTTCTCGCGGGGGCTCCACAGTCAATGTACAGACTGTGATACCTGTCGTAAGGTTCAGTGCGTATGCTGGTTCGTAATGATTAACAACAATAGGCGAGGGCACGAAAAAGAGGATGTACGATTTTCCACAAAGGTAAAGTAAATGAGGACTCCGAGAGAACCAGCGGACTGAGCGACCAGGAGAAGCTTCAGACACACATCCAGGATCTTGTCTTCTACGAGTCAATCCGTGTGAAGCGTGGAGTGATAGTGAACGTACTTTGACCATATAAAGCCGCAACCCGCAAGATGAGGATGTCTGTCAGCGCATTATTATTGTTTTAGCTTAGTGTCAACCTTGCTACTTACAGTCGAGCAGTGTGATTATGGACCAGTCTGGATGATCGCTGAGAGTGAATTGCAATTGAATCAAGTCGGAGCTCTTACTGGATATGGTTCCGGTCCAGAATGTGACGCGACCTGTTGCAGCTCAGCACATTTTGGGTATAACGACAACCTGCGACGTACATCTAAAAGAATACAGTGTTTATAGAAATTGGAATCCGCGATACGTTCTCGCAAGTTACACTACTCACAGTGAAGTGGTTTGTGTTCGAAAGCCATTGTCTGTCATACGAAAGCTTTCAATTCGTACTGCACAGAGGTGGGAATGGTTATACCGGATCCACTTACAGACTACTCGTGAAATACCACCTAATAGCCCGAAGCATCGATTCTACTCGGGGGTCAGAAGTCTCGAAAGACATGGACGGAGACATACATACTGCATAGAAGATACAAGTAACAGTAGTTATTGGACCAGGCTTAAGAAAGAAATTCAGAAATCAGCCCACGTCGTAGGAGACGACCAAGGTACTGACCCAGAAATATTTCGCCTACACGAGCACTCAGAATCTGATAACGTCAACAACGGAAAAGTCCATACCTCCCTGTCCATTCGGAGCGCTGAGAATGAAGTGAAGGCTAGCAGCACGAGAAAGGAATAGTCAACATACTCCAGTAATACATTAGAAGACTGCAGAACGCTATGGCGAAACACGCTTCAATTCTGATTTGGTAGACAGTCGTCGACGGAACAAGCATGGGCAGAGGTGGCGGGGTCGAACTAGATGAAAGTAAAAGGGGTGACGACATGACGGAAAGGTTCAGAGAGGGTTCGGGAGGACGGTATGGTACACATGTGCAGAACGGTATATAAAAAGGCAGGCTTAGGAACCGGGTAATTTCTGATCGCTTACAGCCAGGGAGGGCGGCGGAGCGTAGCGAACAATCACTACAGACGAGCACAACCGACGACAGATGGCGACGGAACCGGAAGACCCTCTGTCTCTGGAAACAACTGAAAGCGACCTCGGTCTCGAAGCGGCTGCAATTCGTGATCTCGCATCCCTTTTATCAGCATAGCAATGAACTGAGAGAAATCAGACTTATGCCTGGGGGTCCAAGATGATATATACAGTATCTAGATGGAATGAATCGAATGGAAGGGACCAATTAACAATTTAATTTATTTCGGTCGTTACCGAATATGGGTGTATGTGGGCGCAGAAGCTATTACGTACTAAATATATCGATAATTTCACATGCATATATTGCACCAATTTAATTTACACTTTGCTACAATAGGTTCTCCTGATCCCATACAAGGAGAAACAAGAAGTCAGACAAACGGACGTCACCAGAGCAGCTGATTCAGATTCAAGCTAGCTCGTCCTGTGTAATCTGAAACAGGCCCCTCAAAGGTTCTTTTTCGTTCCATATTCCATCGGTATCGTCACGATCAGCGAAGCTCTCAACTAAAGCGGACTTCATCGCAGTAGAAAATGAGAAGAAAATCGTCCAAGACGAACCAAACGCGATTAGCCCAAGCAGGACTAGGATTCGGATCGGAATAGGCAAGGAGGGAAGTTGCGAGGTAAGCAAACGACACTTTACAATCGCCATCGAAGGATACCGAAACGAAGAGGCCAGAAGTGTTCCGTGGTTAGAACGTGATGACTGATTACCTGCAGAAATGTGGCTGAATTGTGTACCACTGAAGGATGCCTGAAACGACCAATGCCAGTACTCCATCGGTCCGTGGCATAAAACGAGGATGCCAGAGAAGTCGTAACATCATGAAACTCGAGACGCGAGAATAAGCCCAAGCGCTGAGAACCGAGACAAATGTTGAAGTAACTCACATCGTGAAAATTCAAAAACATTGGTAGATTCCTCAACATCATCATTCCAGTAACTTATGCTGCCGCCTAGAATTCGGGAACCTGCTTCTTTCAAGTTGATGAGGAGCTGATCTCCAAGTATACACAGGGACGCGGGATTCGAAGCAGAGACCAGGACGATTGCGACGAGATGGCTCTTGACAGTAAAGGACGCTATTCTCAGAACAGAAATTACAATAAGGCTTGCGAAATGTCAGATGATGCGTAAGAAATTGGTAAAATACGAATGAGTTTGCTCACCAGCAAAAGTATATCGTTTGATCCTGGGCAATGATTCTGACGATGTCAAACCCTCTAAAGCCCGCTGAGCGTCTAGAGTACTCAGCTGCCTTGTAGAGCGTTAAACAGAGTAGAAGGAACCCGTTCAGAGTTGGTAATGCCCTGCAAGCCGTCACATAGAAGTCTGAACCGAGTGACATGAGCGACATACCAAGCGATCGCCAACTCTCGAGGAGGGAAAATGCGCAAGACACAAATTGTCATGCCTTCTGCGATCTTAGCTGAATGGACTATTTTGTAATAGTTAATGGCAAACATAGTCATGAAAGAGGAAAATGCATACCATCTTCCATATGAGTGAAGTAAACGAGAACACCGAGAGCGGCAGATGACTCGACAAAAAGGAGTGCTTTCAGACACACGTCCAGGACCTTGCCTTCTAGGAGTCAGTTCGTGTCCGATCAATGCGAATAGTGGGCATACTTTGTCCGTACAATGCTGTGATACGCATGATGAGGATGTCTGTAAACATGATATATATTACTACTATTGCATGAACTCAGTATCAGGGCCATTTCTTACAGTCAAGTAGAACGATTGTGAGCCAATCTATTAGTCGTGAATGAGCAAATAACAACGTAGACAAAGCAGGGCTCTTACTGGTTAGTATCAAAATCCAGAATGTGACATGACCTGGATTCGACTCAGCGACAATATGAGTAGCGCTGACAAATTGCAACGTACACCTGAAAAAAAAGGAAGGTAATTAGCACGATCTGACTACTCGATTAGCATTCACTATTCACATCACAGCGGTTTGTCTTCGGAACCCGTTGACTATCATGTAATGGTTTCAAATTAGGTCTTTGCAAAAAGGTTTTGCTTTTCAACCTACAGACGACATGTGAAACAGCTCCTATTACTCCGATACATCGGTTCTACTTGAACGTGAGAAGTATCCAACTCTAAGACACATACACGTACCGCATAGAAGATAACGCTAACGGTAGATAATTGCCCAGACTTTGAAGAAGCCAGTCAGACAAGTTCGCTCGATAGTAGTAAATGATCCGAGCACCAACCCAGAAATATTTCACCTGCACACACATCCAGATCGTTAACTTGACGATATTAATGACAGAAACTACATACCTCCTTGTCCAGTCGGAGCACTGCAGGAGTAGCGTGAGGACTGGCAGTACAAGACAGAATAATCAACATACTCCAATAGTATAATAAGAGACTACAGTATGCAATTGCGAAGTATGCTTCAATCCTAATATGGTTGAGAGACGTTGGAGCGGCGAAAGAAGGAGCAGGCTGTGGCGTCGAGTTAGTGGGGAGGGCGTCGCGGAGCGACATGGCGCTGAAAACGTTTAATGGAGGATTGGACGGTGTGCTATATAAAAAAGGACGGAGCTAAGGAACTGGGTGCTTTCTGATCGCTTGTAGTCAGGGATGCGTCGGGGAGTAGCGAACGGGCGGGGACCCGATGACAGATAGCGACAGATCCAGAAGGTCCTCTGATCTTCCGTTCCTCTTGAACGTAGCATGTTTTGAGGTCCAGAATGATCCAAATATCTAGATGGTAAGACAGCGTAGGGCCAATTTATTAATTTATTCGGTCGGTACCGAACGTTGATCACATAATAAAATATTACGTACATGTGCTCTTGAGCTATCGGATGCATACATGGTGCTACAATTATACTAGCGGTACTATAACCGCGACTGAACGTTGTACCAGTCTTTGCTACGATGGACCCTCCAATACAAAAGAAACGATAAGGTACCGAAAGGACATCCAGACACCCGTCACCACAGCGACTAAGAATTGATTCCAATCCAGCTTCCTCCGTGCAATTTAAAACGGGTCCCACGACTGTCTATTCCACCAGCACTGACGCAGTCGGCGAACTTCTCATCTGATGTGATATTCGTTGCAATTAAGGAGGAGATTGATTGTTAGAGCGCTCCGCCCACCAGTAACACGAACAGGACTGACGTCGGGATCGGGATGGTCAAACGAAGGGTGGGAAGAGACGTTGCGATGAGAGCAACCAAGCTCTTGAGTCGCCGTCGAAGGATGCCGAAGCGAAGAGGCCAGCTCGCGAGTTAGAAGTGTTCCATAGCTAGAATGTGCTGACGGATAAACTGCCGAGTGTGGCTGAATTGTGTACCACTTAAAGATAACTAGAACGACCAAGGCTGGTACTCTATCGGTGTACGAAATAAATGGAAAAAGCCAGGGACAACGCGAACGTCATGAAACTCGAAACGTGTATAAGTAAGTACGAGCACTGAAATCGGAGGACCAATGCGAAAGTAGCTTACGTCGTGAAATTTCAATTTCCTCGATCAAGTAACTCGTTCCATAATTTGTTCTGTCGCACAGAAGTCGCGATCCCGCTTCTTTCAAGTTGATGAGGAGCAAATCTCCAAGAATACATAGGGACGCGGGATTCGAGGTTGACAGAAGGAAGACTGCGGCGGTACGATTTTTGATAGTTAAGGACACTATTCTCAGAACAGCCAGTAACATAAACCTGGGAGAGTCAGACGCATAAGAACTGGACAAATGCGAATGAGCTTGCTCACCAGCAAAAGTATATCATTTGATCCTGGGCAATGATTCTGACAAGTTCAAACCCCTTGAAGCCCTCTGATCGTCTAGGGAATTCAGCTGCTTTGTAGAGCGTCAAACAGAGTAGGAGAAACCCGTTCGCCGTTGGCAATGCCCTGCAAGCCGTCATGGAGAAGTCCAATAGAAGGCACATGGATGACATACCAAGCGATTGTTAATTGTCGTGGAGGGTAAACGCCCAACGCACAAATTGTAATATCTTCTGAGACTTTAGCTGCGTGCACTGATTCGTAATGATCAGCAACAAACATCGGCATAGAGGAGGGGATGAAATACCATCTTCCATATTTGTGTAGTAAACGAGAATACCGAGAGCGGTGGCTGACACGGCAAAAAGGAGAACCTTCAGAAACACGTCCAGAACCTTGCCTTCTCAGAGTTAAGTTGTATCCGGCGTGGATGAATAGTGAACGTACTTCGATCGTATAAAGCCGTGATTCGTATGATGAGGATATCTGTAAGTGCGTTATGAATTGTCGGCATTGCGTGAACTCCGTGTCAAACACATTCTTACAGTCAAGAAGAACGATTATGAGCCAATCTATTTGTCATGGATGAGCATACAACAGACCGGATAAAGAAGAGTTCTTACTAGATATGACTATCATCCAGAACGAAACGTAACCTGGACTCGACTCAGCGACGAATTCTGTAAAGCGTTGAAAAGCTACAACGTACACCTAGAAGAACGATGGTCAGTGCAAATTAACTACTTGATGAGTATTCATTATTCACAACGCAGCGAATCGTATCTGGAAACCATCATCTATCACGTCATGGTTTCAATGTAGTCGTTTCAAGAAAGATCCTTTTTCTTGACGTACAGACCACATATGCAATAACGCCTACTACCCCGACAAACCGGTTCTACTCGGAGGTGAGAGGTATGCAGATTTCTGACACCAACACACGTACCGCATAGAAGATAACGTTTGTGGCAGTTAATTGCCCCGTCTTTGAAAATGCAAGTCAAACGAGATTCGGTTTGTAGACATCCAGCTTAGCACTAACCCGGAAGTATTTCGCCTACACGTACGTTTAGACAGTTAGCTCGACAATATCAATAACAGAAAACCCATACCTCGTTGTCCATTTGGAGGACTGTGAGTGCAGAGTAAGGACTGGCGCGACACAAGAAAAAATTGTCAACATACACTTGTAGTATAATAAGAGACTGCAGAATGCGATGGCGAAATATGCTTGGATCTGCACATGGTAGAGGGACGATGGTACAACGAAGGAGGGGTGAGCCTGTGGCGTCGAGTTAGCGAGGAGGGACATGGCGTTGAAAAGGTTGATGACAGATTGATTGGTGGGCTTTATAAACAGACAGACCTAGGGACCTGGTGCCACTGGTTAGCGTGTTGTGTAGCACTAAACATCTTCTGATCGCTCCCCGCCCAGAATGGCCGATGGCGGCGGGGAGGCGCTGACAGCGGGGACCCTATGACGCATAGCGACAGATCTACATAGCAGGTCCTCTGACCTCCCCTTCGACTGGAACTTAACTCATGTCTTGATGGTCGTGATTATCCATAATGATACGCTGCTACATATCTAGATGATAAGATAGTCTAGGGTCAATTTATTGATTTATTCGGTAGATACCGAAGTTGAGGAACGATCACGTAAGACAGGTATTACGTACACACCCTTGAGATTTTGAATCCATGCACGCTGTGGTGGTGTTGTAACTTTCCACTGTGCGCTGTGCCACTCTTTGTTGCGATGGATTCTCCTAGGCAAAGGACACGAAGGAGCACTAAAAGGACATCCAGGCAACCATCACCAGAGCGAATAAGAGTTAGATCCAAGCCAGCTTCTTCCGCACAACCTGAAGCAGGTCCTTCAAGGAAACAACCAAGGCTGTCTAATCCACTGGCACAAACACAGTTAGCGAACTTCTCATCTGGCGCAGACTTCATCGCATTTGAGGGGGAAGATGATGATCGTCCGAGGCGTTCCACCCGCGAGTGGGACAAAGGCAAAACCGAGCGGAATTGGGATCGAGATGGTCATGCTGCTGGCAGGAAGAGAAGATGGGAGGAAAGTGACCGAGACGACGCCTCGTCATTGAGACATGCTGGAAGCAAGAGGTCAACCCATAGATTGAGGAGAACTCCATGGACAGACTATGTTGATTGGGATAGCTGTCGAAATGTGGCTGAATTGTACGTAACTCATAAATGACGTCGCTCATAATTTATTAATTATTTAAATAAGGATGCATAAAGAAGTAGAAGCATACTTGAAATACGTCTCACCTACTCCAGTCGAACATGAAGTGCGATGGATGGTCGTCCAGCTCATCTCCAGTAGCATAAAGAGAGTCTATTCAGACTCGGAGGTCTTGCCATTCGGCAGTTTCGGCACGAAGCTATATTTACCACAGGGGTGCGTATATTTATCTATGCTGTTAAATGTGCTGCTCTTGTATACTCATTGAGACATAGAGACATTGATCTCGTGGTGCAGTCAAGAACTCTGGCATCCTTTGAGAAAGTCACTGCATTGAAGTCACTTGCGAACATAGTCAAGAGGACTGGACTTGCAGATAAAGTTACCATCATCTCGCAAGCTAGAGTACCCATCATCAAATTCACTACATTATATGGTTGGTGTTCTTGAAATTTTTGCCCTTAACCTTGCTCACTGTCTTTTCGCTAGGTCGTTTTGCTGTCGACATTAGTATGAACCAATCGAACGGCGTGAAGACGGGAGACATGATCAACCGATTCCTTAACGAATTTCCCGCACTTCGCGCAATAGTCTTAATCGTCAAGTCTTTCCTTAAGCAACGTAATCTGAACGAAGTCTATTCAGGAGGGTTGGGAAGTTACGCAATAGTCTGCCTCGCTGTAAGCCATTTGCAGGTAGGCCAACCAATCTTCCCTCCTTTCGTCACCACAAAGGATTTGAATGGAAGTGATAGTTGCTTACACTAGCTTGAAGATGCATCCGAAGGTTCGACGTGCAGAGATCAATTCTGCGAAGAATCTCGGCGTTTTGACGCTTGAGTTCTTTGAACTTTACGGGAAATATTTCAACTATAACAACACTGGCATTTCGCTACGTCATGGTGGTTCGTACTTCGGCAAGCAAGAGAGAGGGTGGAGGGATTATAACAAGCCTTACTTGCTGTGCATTGAAGATCCTGGTGACATTAGTCAGTCGTATTCTTTCTTCAAGACAATTTCTGTATTGACGAATCACGCTTTGTTTACCATAGGTAACGATATCTCTAGGGGATCTTATGGAATAAAGAGAGTGAAGCAGACGTTCGCCGGCGCGTACGATATGATGCTCTCGTCTATCTATCTCGTTGCACAGATCCTGAGCGCTCGACAAGACTCTCGAGATGTAGATTTAAGGAAAGGCAGTATGCTGGAACGCGGTGGGGATGAGCTGAGTGTACTGTCAGCTATACTTGGTATCAATCAAGAAACGATTAACCATCGTCGACTTGTGCGAGAAGTGCACGAGGAGGGGGAGCTTGCACGTATGCTGGGCGTTGAACCGCGGGTGGGACTTCCTGGTGGGAAGACGCGGGGTAGGGAGAAGGAGGCGGAGAGCGTCGTTGAGGCTTGGGAAGAGGCGGAAAGTATGAGTGAATCTGACGAGGACGGAGTGGATCACCAGATGGACGTGAATGCACTAAATGGACGTCTTCAGGATGACCGAGAGAGCGAAAACGAGAGTCGGTACCGCATCAAGGCCAAGCAGAACGGGAAACATAGGAGCTCACGAAGTGCAAGTGCGAGTGATGGACCGAGTAGCCGGAGACAAGCTGGACCTTCTCGGGTGGCAAAACGATCTCGAATAGACACGGCGTACTTCGTTGCAGACGAGGACTCCGAGAGCCATGCCACGACCGAGCAATTTGATCGTGATGAACCGATTCGATCTTACGTCGACCCGAACGTCGACTCCACTGCTGCTGGGTCTGGCGACGATGACGATGATGACGGGCTTGACGAGATTGAACGTGCGTACATCGCTGCTGCAGATGCTTTCGCCGACGACGCTCATCAATTAGATGACGAGTATGACTCAGGTCCGGCGTTTACGGAAGAGGCTACAGGTAGTAAAGGGAAGGGAAAGGAGAAAAGCATAAATGGACGGATGAATCTGAAGAGATCGTTGAGTGGAGATGAACGACGTGCGTTCTGGGCTTCGAAGTCAGTACTTGGTGGAGATCTTTCAGAATTTGAAGAGGACCTTGAGTGGGGGTGAACGGCATGCGCTCTGGGCTTTAAGGTCGTTACTTGCAGAAGATTTTTCAGACCGTTCGTAACTGTTCCGCCACTAGCTTATGGGGGTGTTTTGTTTGTTTGTTCGTTCTTAGAGACTTGTTTGCTGTGCTGTGCTATTTGCTATCTGATACTTCACACACATACCTTCTTGGATTCCAGTCCGGACCGAATCACAAGAACACAGACTTTAAGCATACACATAAACGCCAGATATGCAAATGCCAGATGCAATAATCTCATAATATACAAGACACTTGGATTACTATCGGATTCAGAGCAAAAAAAATAAACAAGAGGAAGAAAAAAAGGGACAGATTGAAGATTATGCGAGGTGTGTAAATGAGTAAATGAGAATGAAAAGAGTGAATAAAATATTCAGCCTGTCTAAATCCAGAGAAAGGCGAATGCGAATGCGAATGGATGCATGATATGACCGTTCGTTAAGTAAGTTAAGTAAGTAAAGAGAGGAAGGGTGTGGTAGGTGATAGGTGATTGGTGTTGTTCAAGTTTGTTGAGTATGCTTATATATCCAAAATGTATGACAGTGACGAATGAATGCAGGAAAGTAAGGCAGGGAAAGCGGAAGAATGAAATGGTGGGAACGACAACGACGACAACGATGACTAGGATGGGAGAGAGGAAAGAAGAATTGAAAGAATATATACATGCAAATCTAAGCAAGAAACCAACGGACGGACGGACCGACTGGCTACGTGAAACCAAAAACCAGAGCAGCTAAACTCGAATCAACGAAATAGAGGGAGAGAAAAAAAGGGAGAGAAAAGAATGGTAAAAGATAAAAGGTAAAAGGTAAAGGATAACAACTGACAAAATCTGAGCAACTCAACCCGTCTGACAATCCAGTAAACCCAACAACTTGATGAACCTCAACGTTCTAGTTTAGCTAACTAGCTAACTTCCTCCCCCGCTCACATCTGCACTCCCACTCCCACTCCCACCACCAAATCCTAACCCTAAAGTAACGCTCATCCGACTCGCTGTACTACTCACCCTAGCACGAGAGTAGGTGGACGTCGTCCTCGTCCTTGAGGAAGAAAGTGAGCGGGTGAAGGAGCTGAAGATGGATTTGCCAGACGAAGATGAGGTTGGGTGAGAGTGGGGGAAGCTCGATGGAGGTGGTTGTGGGTCTAAGTTGGAGTTCATAGAGGCGTTCGACGACGATTCGTCCCGCTGGTGGTGTGAACGGACCGAGAACGAAGGGAGTCGGAGGGATGATTTGGATTTGGCCTTGCGTGCTGCTGAGTAGGGATGGGAGTTTGTTGTTGAGAGGGAGAGTGTAGATGCTGAGGCAGATAGTGATGGGGATGGTGGAGCAGGAGAGTAGGAGTTCGACGCCGAGAGGATGTAAGAATGCGAATTGTGATGAGCGTTATTTAGAGAATAATGGAGGTCTTTACTCGGTGGAGTTGGCGGAGGGGGAGATTGTGGCTGCGAATGAGGGAACGGCACAGATTGTCGTTGTGCGTTCGCGTTGGGATTGTGCTGGAAATGGGTAGGAGGCGAAGGCGCTCGCGATATACGCAGAACAGGCGACTTCGAAGGCGGCGTAGGTGGTAAAGGATTCCTCTCCTTTCTCTCTCGCTCCACCTGGTCATTGCACAAATCCTCACTCCTCTCAGCCTGCCTGATGCTTTCCCTCTCCCGACTCTCCCTCGCAATCTGATCCCTCACCTCCTCACTCCGATCCGACTCAAAACTACTCGGCACATTCCTGGGTACATTCCTAGGAACATCCTTCGGCACATCAGGAAACGAATCAAACAGCTCCGGATCAAGCGGGCTCGGACTAGCAGTCGACGACCATGCAGAAGTTGAAGATAGAACTGAGACTGCTGAGACGACCGAAACGGGGCGCGGCACGTCCGGCGTGTCGTGCTTCTCGTACTTGGCTAATCTCGGAAGTTGTTGCTGTTGTTGCGACGTTATTATCGTGCTGCTCTTACTCTTCGCTGAAGATTGAGAAGAATAAGACGTATAAGAATACGCTGATGGGGATGGAGATGGGTAGGGGGACGAAAATGTAGATGAAGAAGGGAGGACAGTGGAGGAAGGGTAGGCGGAAAGCGTCACAGAAGTAGGGGTAGAATCACACGTGTATGTTGTTAAATCGGAAGTCGGTGTGGTAGTCGTCGTCGTTGGTGCAGTCGTTATCGTCTCGTTGGTGTACGCAAATTGCTCGAGATCGTGATGATCGAGACCTACACCTACAAACAGGATCGGGGAACACAGTCAGCCTCGTGCCCGCCGTCACCTGCCACCACTGCGAGCCGTGGCGGTCACAAACGAACGAGCCATGCTCAGCAGGGGAAATGATAAATAAAAACATTTATTTAAACTTACCTCCTGCCAATGCGAGAGTTGAATTCGATGAATTTGACTTCCCACCGTTCCCGGTGGAACGAGACAACATCCTCCCAAGCATCGTGTTCGTCCTTAACCTATCAAGCGATTTCTTCCGAATAGACGTAGAGGACGACTGGCCCGGCGACGAGGGACCTGAACCTGAGCCTATCGAATGTTTGTCGGAATGTTGTTCTATTGACGAGCCGACGTCCAAATCCAAGCTGTGTCCATTACCGATACCCATGCCGATGTCGAATAGTGGTGGGTTACTACTCAGGTTATTTAGATTACTTAGGTCGAAGGTTGGTGATGGAGGTGTAAGCACTGGTACGGAGTCTTCGGAAGAGGCGTTCCCTGATGACCGACTCCAGCTTTTTCGGTTACCTGCGCTTGTATTCGTCGTGCTCGTTTGAGAGATCGTTAGAGGACTTGGATCTTTGGGAGGTGGAGCAGGTCCTATATCCATCACCTCTTCCAAAGGCCATTGTACACCTACTCTACTCGGGAACTTGACGTGTGACGTTTGGGGCTTGGTACCATTCATTGCATTCGCATTCCCCAACTGCTGTACAGATCGAAATCCCTCCGCATCAGGACGCGGTGTCCTCACCTCGCCATCACCCCCAGTGAGTCTCTGCTCGAGATACATAGCCTGTGCAACGAGTGCCGAAAGGTCTGGAGAACCAGGTGTACCAGGATCACCCGTCTTCGGGTGTATCACCACTACTTGCGTTCTTGGGACTGTTGATCGAGGGAGCGTTGTAGGAGGTGCTGGAGCAGAAGTGTGCGTCTTCTTGCCATGCACGACAGCATGGAATGACTTTGGTGCGGACTTTGGTTCTAGGGAAGGTTCTACGTAGTGCTTCTCGTCCTTCTGGAGATTTAAGGGCGCGGGAGGACTACGTCGACGCGAAGAACCTGAACCGGTAGATTGAGGTGTGAGAGGGCTTTTCTGTGAAGCCGAAGTTGGTGATGGGACACTACTCGGAATGCTGACGGTTTGCGTAGAGTCCCGCCTCTCGGAGGTCCCTGAGATGTCACGGACTGATACTGAATCACTCGGAGAAATAAAGCTCTCCCGCACGTTCTCAGAATCCTTCGCACTCTCAGCAGACTGCATACCATCCTGCTCGAGCGTGTCTACCTTCGTCTCGTCTTTGGAACAAGGCGGTAGCACAACGTATTTATGCGGCTCGCAATACGCACGCTCACCAACCTCAAGTGACGCAGAAAGTGGAGAAGTCGAGACCGTAAGGGAAGTCGACACACTCGATATATCCGAATAGAACGAATCGACTTGACGTCGCGGATCAAGTGTGATCTCCTGAGCTTCCGAATAAAGTGATGACGCGTCTTCCGACGTCGCGGGAGGAGGCGACCCAGCAGCAGTTAAATTAGGTGAGAAAGTCGCAACGACGGGAGTCTTGACTGAACTCTCGTCCTCCTGTTCCGCTGGTGCTGATTCTCCTTCGGTTGTCTCCGGCCGCGGCGACGCGTCTGGCCCAGGTTCTGGTTCTGCTGACTGAACGTTGTTAATGTCCGATGGAGGCACGCTATCCGCACGTTGTTGCTCGGCGACGGACTGATGGTGTTGATCTTCCGGGGTAACGTGATCGTGATCATCAATGCTCGTTGATGCCATCGAGTCCTTCTCTCCAACTGTGCGAGACATGCGGCTGTCCTCTGCATTCGCCAGAGGTTGCCGAGCATTATTATCACTATCCGTATCCGAGACCGAAGAATCAGAGACAGAAACAACTGAGCGCATTGCGTCTGCACCTGAGATAGAGCTGCGACGCGCTTGAGTTTTCGCCTCGTCGTCGTCGGAAATAGATAGCTGCATAGTATTGGTAGACATCTGCACATCAAGCACGGCGCTGCTCCCGTCATCGTCGAATGTGCCTGTGTCGCCTGAGATGCTCGAAGAGAAGGCACCAGAACTGGAAGAAGATACGATGCCCGCCAAGCCCGACGTGGAAACGCATCGTTTGCGTACGGGCGACCCGTCCCCAAGCTCAACAGACAAATTCGAACCAGCACTCATACTAGGTACAAGAGACTTTGCAGCTGCAGAAATTACAGCCGCGTTTCCTGTAAGCTGATGCCGTATCGCAGAAGGCGGGGAGCCGAGGCCAACTGCGGGAGTTGCGCGGCTGACACTCGCAATACGGTTTCCATACAATTCTCCCCGTTTGCGTGCTGCAGAGCCCTCGTGTGTTTGTTCTAACTGTAGTGGAGGAGCACCGATGCCAAATGACCCGCGGGGGACGGGTACACCACCCTTCTGCTCGAACTTCGCGATGCGTTCCCGTAGCGCTGAGCCAGAGCCAGCTGGGCTGTTTGCAGCTGAGGAAGACGCGGACCCATTGGGTGATCCTAACGCTGAAGCCCCCGCCCCAGCCGCTGCTGCCGACCCCGACGTCGCGCTACCAGAGGCATGCGGTGAACTCGAATTGGCTTTTTGCTGTAGGAGAGCTATACGCTCCTTGAGGTTGACCGGCGTTACGACACGGTGCGCCCTTTGGGATAAGAAGTAGAGTTTTGTTGTTGTCAACGTACGGCTCTTGGCATGAAAAAAAATGAAAATGTAGTGAAATGAACGAACATTATTGGCGCCTTTAACTACAGCAAGCGTCGTCAACGTGAACGACGACGAATGTGAATGCGAGGGAATCGGGAGAACGAGTGAGAAAGGGAAAGAGGGAGAGATGGAGACTGAGACTAACAGAGCCCGTTCTCGTCTAATGTAAAAGATCGGGCGGTCCTATATTTGGGCATGGCTCGCTTCTACTTCCGGTCGCTTAGCCCGCGACACTACAAACAAAACGCGCAAAATTACGCAAAAAATAATATTGGGTCATCATGCACACGACACTACACTACAGCATTGTAAAAGAAATTATAGAAGTAAAACAATATCCAGTGTATTTATTTCTACTCTCGCTCCGATGCCCGTTCGAGCTGCTGCCGTTTGCGAGCTCCACCACTGTTGTTGAGCGTGTCAGAAAACGTCACAAGGCAAAATGCAAAACGAGAAAAATATGAAACTCACGCTGAAGTGTCAAGTCCCCGCTTCTTGCCGGCTTTCGCTTCATCCAAAAACTCGTCCACGCCAAATACGTCGGCAGTCGTGTCCTTCTCGAATTGCACAGGACCCTCTCGGACCTCCTGATCCTCTGCACCCTCGAATCCGACACGCGCCTTCCCAAGTCCGAACCGATCATTATCAAGCGCTTTCCCGATACCCTCTTCCGTGCCGCCCCCAAATGAGTCTTCGTTCCCCTCCGCCATATTCCCGTGCGCTTTGTAAATCGCCGCTGCTGCCGTCGAACCGTGGAAAAGCGGCCTGTCATACAAGTTGTACGCATCGTCATCCGCAAAACCGGACGCTAGACTCTCTTGGTTGAACAATCGCGAGTCAAGCATCGACTCCTTCGACATTGTCGGCTTCGCAAGTCCAAGTGCAACTTTTTCAGAAATGTCGCGATTCTGCTGACGCGCAAGCATCTTCGCACGTTGTTCTGTACCCATATTACTCATACGCATCTCACGTTCACGTTCGCGCCGCTTCGCTGAGCGCATCTCGTCACGAACTTGACGTGCTTCCTCGTCTTCTGCGCTGTCTTCGTCCTCCTCACTGCGTCTCCCTCCTCGGTCAGATTCCGCTTCGGATGCCGAACCTGATTCGTTGTCGCTGCCATATCCAGCCAAACCTGTTTTCATAGCAGTGGTAGACACTGCAGTTGGTCGGGCAGGGATTCCTGAGCGTTCTTCTCGGGCTCGTTGTGCCAAAGATCGCAAATGCTCCTCCTTTGCCTCCTTTTCTTTCTGCGCAAGCTTCTGTTGCATAAGAGCACGCTGTCTTACTTCTTCTCGCGCATGTCGGTCTGCGACGAAGAGCGCTTCAGAGAATTTAGCAAAGTTATCGTTAATATGGACCTAAATAAAAGGTCCTGTGTTAGTAAAGCACCCCAATAAAAATAAAGCGTAAACGGACATCTTGAAGACCACGGCCGTCTGCGGCAAGACGCTTGTCTAATGGAATAGTGAAACCCTTGTTATTCTTCCAATTTGAGATACACGGTGGGATCATCCATTCTTTTTGCTCCTGTGCTGTGGCTTTTCGCGGCGGGCTACGCAGAACAGGAGGTGGAGGACTCGGTGGACCTCGAGGAATCTTTTTGTGCTTGAAGCGAGGCGGTTCGAGAGGGTCCTCCGCAACCTCAGTCATTTTGATGATACGCTGCTTAAGTCCATTGGAGCCTCCTTGCTGGCCGGGAGTGTACCGAATGAACGACGATTTTCCCTGGCCATCGGGAACGTTCTTCACTTGTGCGGACTTGATCTTTCCGGTGACGAGCTTCTCTAGTGCTTGGCGGGTACGTTCTGCAGTTTCTGCCACCTCATCCTCTGAAGGGCGCTCCATAGCACGTCCGGCTTCATCGAGGTCTTTCCGGTGTGAAAGT
This sequence comes from Fomitiporia mediterranea MF3/22, assembly GCF_000271605.1. NCBI lineage: Eukaryota > Fungi > Basidiomycota > Agaricomycetes > Hymenochaetales > Hymenochaetaceae > Fomitiporia > Fomitiporia mediterranea. The sequence continues at coordinate 2,362,829 of NW_006760392.1, read as the reverse complement.
GGTACAAGATCCTTGAATTGTGATTGTACGTGCTTGCCCTCGCGTTGACCCTGCTGTGCAATAGCATCATAGCGTACGTTTCCTTCACCATCGACTTGTAATGCAAGTGTGTTCCCGGAGGAAGCCTTCTTTTTGCCCATTTCGAGAGGATACTGTGCGACATGGCATTCAGGATAGGCACCACCATCGCCTGCGAAATTTGTCAGCAGACACTCGATTGAGTATACATGGAGAATAGACGCACCGTAGTCTGACTGAGACGTTGGTTTCCAGCCTTTTCGTTTGCCGTACGGTGGGACTGCCTGTCTGGTCACAACAGTTGTTGAAGAAGCGACAAATTGTGGTTGCTCGTCCTCATCATCGGAGACAGTCGGAGCATATACTGGGTTAGGAAGGAATCTAAAGACAGCACATCAGTATCATAGCCAGGAGAGAGTGCAGATAACTCACGAAGCGAGAGCAGCCATGGCGGTCAGTGTCAACACAGTAGATTTGAGTGAGTGAAAGTGAAATGAGAGTGACGATCGCTGACACAGTACAGTCACGTTATCTAATTATGTAATTGACAAGAGTTTACCCGCTACGGACAAGGCGCGTGAAGGGAGTGACCAACCACCCGCGTCGACAATTGGCCGTGACAGACGCGTGCAGCAAGTCGGCGCACGTCCTCCTCAAGCCCGCCCTCAATGTCCAAGCCACGCAAGAGCAGCATAGACGGTGCCCGACGCACTACCAAAGCACACATCCCCTTCCGAGCAGACGACCTAACACATGGAAAGAAGACAGGCTTCAACGTCCGCGAAGTCGACCGTCGCTCAGATGGCTTTGAGAAATTCGACGATGTACTTAACCAAGCAGATGCTTTCACACCACCACATATGCGCGGACGTCGACGCAATTATAATCGAGAGTTGACCCCTCCGGACGAAGATGAGTTTGACGAAAACGGTGAGATGTCTATGGATATTGACGATAGTGCGTAATAATATGCTTCCGTTACACTGGGTATATTGACACGGAGCTAATGCCCGGGATGACTTTTGACTTTTGTTTCTCTAGCTATGACTACAGGTATTGGTGTAGACAGCCCGAATGTCTATTTCAATAATGCCCCTCGGCCGAGTGCACCGTCGAGCGCGAATCGCTCCGCTGCCACCGGTCTCAGCTCGAACCGCTCTTCCTACATTGACTTTGATAGCATCCCTTCACCTCGTCCTTCAACCTCCTCGCAACGTATGCGCTCACAAGCAAATGGTTCTGGTGGAGTCACGCCACTAGGCCGCAAGAAGTCAAACCTTTCTCACCAAACAGTCGTCCCCTCCAGCCCAGAGGACAGTGAGAGTGACAACGAACCTTTACCAGACCCTCCACCTGGAGATGACTTTGATATGGGATACGACTTCGGGGGTTATGGTAACGACCGGCCCGCCGTTGAGTCGTCATCACCTGTCGCAGCAAGGACAAGCTTCACAGAAATAGCTCAAGACGACACCGACCCACCTCCCATGGACGACATCCGAATATCGTCCCCACCCGTAAGGATCGAAAAGAAGAAGAAACCAACGAGACAAAAGGAAAGTGTAGCAGAGGAGGAAATGGCATTGGAGGAGGAAATCGAGCGAGGCTTAAGGGAACTTGACGACAACACCGACGCCGAAGGCGAGGAAGAGCAGGATAGCAAAGGGAACCAAAGTTCGAAATCTCAAAAACGGACGAGGAGCGAGGAGCAAGCGCTGAAGGAGAAGAAGAAGCCTGGTAGGCCGAAGAAAGCGCGGATGGAATTACAGCCTTTAGGTGAGTATTGTGCCTTACTCAATCTCTATTTTGGGAAGAATTTCTGAATATATGCTCTCATGAAGAAAACCAAGAAAACATCATGCCAAACGGTGTCCGTCGCGGCACTCGCGCACGTTACAAACCCCTAGATTGGTGGCGCTGCGAAAAAGTCGTATACGGGCGACGAGAGTCCGGTACGTCAATGGTGCCCGTCATCAAGGGTATCATTCGAATACCGAAGGAACCTACGGGTCCGCTTGGGAGTAAAGGCAAACGAACTAGACGTAGTCGGAGTAAAGCACCGCAAGGTGATGACGAGGAGGAAGAGGATGTGGTTGTGTTCAATCCTGAGGAAGGGTGGGATGATAAGACTGACCCGACGGGTGTTGTGTTGGATTATCATAGTGGGAAGGAGGTTCAACGAAGTATGTCTCTCTTTACCTTCCTTTTTGGCTTTGCTTGAACGGAGGTATTTATGGTGGTTGCGTGTATAGGACTGGTGTTCACGGCGAAGATGATTACACCCGAACCAGCGATGAATAACGAGTTCTTGTACCAGAAGATATTCGGAGATGGGGATTTCATCGCTGCTGGGGAGTTGATTGTACCTGTTAATGGGAGGAAACCTAGTAAAGCGAGTAGGGATAACACTTATGTGAGTGTCTCGTTCTCATCCTTCGCACTTATTAATCAACTAACCATTAAATGAATTTCATTCCGTTCTGATAAACAATGAATTAGATATTCTACCTCATCGAAGGAGCCATCAACCTCAAAGTCCACCGAACGAGTTTCGTAATAGCGTCAGGAGGAATGTTCCTCATTCCACGAGGGAACACGTATTATATCGAGAACATCTCTCAACGACCAGCGAAGTTGTTCTTTGCGCAGGCAAGGCAGGTGAACGTGGATGAGGAGATGCCTTTGCTGCCTGTTGTTCGTGCAGCACCTCATTCCGGAGGAGGGGGGGGGAGGACGAAGTCGGTGGGTCCGGGAACAGGCGGTCCTACGTCGGGAAAGTCGAGTAGCTTGGCTAGGAGTTCGAGTGTTGCTATTACTGGTGCTTCTTCTGGGGATAAGGAGAAGAAGTCGGCGAAGCGGGCTGTGTCATTGTCAAAATGAAATTTGGTACCTCCTCTCTCGCACTTTCTTTCTTGTGCCTGTTGTCGGTTGCTCTGAGTCTCGTCCCTCTTCTCTTCTCTCGTTTCTTGATCCCTGCACGTTTCTTTTCTTGTCCCGTCTCGTCTACTCGTTTGTTCTGCTGTGACCGTGCGTAAGGTATTAATTTTCTAGTCTCTAAGCTCTCGAACTGGACCGGTTCTTTTTTGTTCGAGTCGCTGTGTGAATATCGCTATGTACGATTATGATTGCTCTCTTTTCGTTCCCCATTTTTCTTCTCTCTTGAGGAAATCAAGCTTTGAAGCATACATGTATACTTGTACAGTTTTTTGTGGGTCGAATATTAAAAAAATTATGGAGGATATTCCTCGTGCGTGAATTGACTTCGAGGTTGGAAGGTATTCATAACACAAGAGACTCAAAGAGAAGTTTGTCTCGGAGATTGAATTTCACGCGTCACGGACGCGTTTCTCAAGTCGCGTCTCAAGGCATTTGAACTGTGGTCTTTCTCAATTTCCGCTCTCGCTCAGTAATCTTGACTTACACCTCAACAACTCCATACTGAAACTTATACTTATACTTATACTTATGCCTATGTTCATGCCACAATGGGAACAGTAACACCAACACTTATACCTCGACTCCCAGCTATACCGCTGTTCTTACCGAAAGTGCCAACTCCGCATCCGATGCCTTTGCCTCCGTACTCTAATTCATCATCGGGGATGGGAATGGGGATGGAAGGAAGGAGGAACTTGAGGATGGAGATGGAGGAGTTGAGTGAGGAGGAGGAAGAAGTTGAGATGCAGGTGCGTCCTTGTTTCGAACTGTAGTACTTGTTTGTATGGATATGAACGCCGGGTTGATGATGGATGGGTATTTAGTGGAAAGACGCAGTACAAACGCGAGGGTTCACGCATTTACGAGTTATTGGGAGGTTACTTACGAGGCAGGAGGAGAAGAATGATGTACGTCTCTCATTCATTCACATAACCCCCCTCTCTCCCTTCTCCCTCTATTATTAATTTAACTTCAACACTTATCCGTGTTATTATGTTATTGGTATTGACGTATGTTTTTCAGCAGGCGGAAACGGACACGGACGAGTCCGGTTCGGCACATTCTGGAGAAGGGGACCAGATGTCTGGTGTTAACGAGGGTGAGAACCCGTCTGAGCAGGAGCAGGAAGGTGAAGCCGACAATGACGGTGAAGCTGATGGTGACGTTGATGTAGAGGGTGAAGGAGAAGGAGAGGGGGAGGAGCAGGAAGAACACGATTTGGACGCGAGTATGGAGGATTTGGACGATGATGGGCGGAATGTGAATGGGACTTCTTTTGATGTTTCGGAGGGAGATGTGGATGCGGAGGAGGGGGACGAGGATGTTGAGCTATAACGCTGCTAGGTCCATTGTTTTCTTTGTTGTTATTGAGTTGTACTTGTAGGCGGTAAGGTTGTATTGCATTTCATATCTATCTTTTTATTGTCTATCAATTATACCTTCCCGTTATCTATACATAACACATCCTATCCAAATGAATGTACAATACTGATATACTGAGTCATTGCATTTCCCGCCCTGGCCTGCGTATCGTGCTATTCATCCAATATGAAGCTCCACAACTTGGAAGAATCTTTGAAGTCATGGTGTACGATGCTCACAAGCCACCTTTCACTACGAACTGACTCGAGGAACCTCCGTTCAGCTGAGTCTGGTGGGTACACGAGCGACCATTGTTCCCAGATTGAGAATGCTTCCTCCTAGATGACAAGTATTAAAAAAATTCAGTACATCATTACTATGTTGCCAGGAAGAAATAAGGAGGAGGATGCGTGACTGACTAACCTTCCAGGAGAGGAACGAAGTCCTGTCGATAATTGTTGACTGTGCGATTTCTTGTCCTGCGAAGACACCCCATGTAACAGCGTTCCTACCACTTTCTGGGACGTTTGTTCGCAGTTCTCCCTGCCAAATTGTCATTCGTTTTATACCGGTACGAGACCAGAACAATATGCGATAGAAACACACCTTCTCATTAGCAGCAAAGAAATCCACCCATCCATCACCTCTACATCTTATCTTCCTCTCCAATAACTCCACATCCTCCTTCACCGCAAAGAACTCGACGAATCCCTTTTGGAAAACATACCCACCCGCAGGTCCCCAGCCGAAAACCTCGTCTGAGGAACTCACGCCGTCTACTGCAGGTTGCGAGAACACGGTCCACCAGCCTCGACGTGTCAGATCTTCCAGGTGTTTGAGAATGAGTTGCGATTCATGTAAGAGTGGGTAGGGTGAGAACGGTGTGGAGGAGAGTTTAGAGTGTAAGTGTGCGAGGAAGAGGTTTGTGAGGTCTGTTGGAGACTTGGGGTTGCCCCATCGCGCTAGTGCTTCTGCTCTCTGTTTTGCGAAATCAAGATGAGATCGTTAGGCAGGTTTAACGGTGGATTTGGTATTGAGACTCACCGATACGCCAAGGCTATTCGGAACACCAGAGTTCCATGGATCCAATTGAAGGCCGAACGCAGGACTCTTAGAATCACCAAACCGTCCATTCGGGAACTCATCCCAAGTCGAAGCGTTGTTAACCTCTCCTTTACCCGGTTCAGGTATGTCAGGTAGAGGTTTCGTCGATAACTTGTCTGTAGCAGTTTGTGCTGCATCGTGAGGCTTTATAGTGAACTCGGGTGGTTCTTGTATCTCGTCTGCTGGGTCCTTTTCGTTTTGGTTATCAAAGGGTACTTTAGAACGGATAAAGAGGGAATACGGACGACGATGAGTCTATTTTCATGTTTCGGAGGGCCTCCGATCCATTGAAGTCCTTCAAGCACCTTTCGTACGCTCCGCTCGAGGTTTAACGTACAGAAGTGAACACCACTGACATCCCCGGAGTCGATTAGTCGCCTGATTATGTCCATTGCGAGTGTTACGCCATAGTCCTTCACTTTTTGGTCATCGTGCTAGAGAATTATGTGGATATATGCGTGCGAATAAATACGGGAATGTTCTTAGAAAAGCTTACCCGTAGAGGCTCAAGATCGAGCTTTAGTTTTGACGGAACCTTCGTCCCACAGAGTTTGGTTAATCGTAGAAAGGTTGCGTAATTTTGAAGCGGCATGATCCCTGGGATGACGGGAACATTGATCCCTTTACAGTAATATGAGCATTAATGAGCTAAAGAAATGAGATAATGGGATCCTCGGACCTTTCTCCCGTACTTTTCTTAACCATTTTAAGAAGCCACCGACGTCGTAGAATAGCTGAGTTATGATGAATTCAGCTCCAGCATCAACCTTAGCTTTGAGATACTCCAGTTCTGTATCTTCGTCCACATCGGACTCTACATATCCGTCAGGATAAGCTAATTGCATTCAGTCAGCATATAGATGCCGGTTTGATATTTGTTCGCCTGAGACTTACCTGCAACTCCTATGCAGAAACTGGAAGAAAATTCCGGAGAGGATTTGATGTACTTCACAAGATCAATAGCATGTGTGAAACGCGGGTCTATGGGTATCCAGTACTCTTCTCCTCGGGGTGGGTCTAAGGGAGTTATGATTTATCCGATGTCAGAGTGTGCGATAGGGATGGGCTGCATACCTCCTCGTAGAGCTAAGATGTTTTCGATTCCCCGTTCTTTAGCTTTCTGTAATGAGTCAGTATGGCATTGTACCTAGAGATACGCGAGAATATACCCTTAGAACGTCGTCAACTAGACCCTGCTCCATATTCGTGCATGTTAAATGCATGAGTGTGTCGATAGCATGTTCAGTTTGGATGATCTCGGCGAGCTCAAGGCTCCTATCCTTTGTTGTGCCTCCTGCACCCCAGGTTACGCTGACGGCGAGCGGATCGAGCTCGGACATGCGCGAAACACGCGTGAGGAGATTGGCGAAGCCCTGTGAAGTTTGACATGAATAAATTTTCCAAGAAAACATATACAAGACATCAGTGCGCACCTCATCTGTTCGCGGTGGAAAGAACTCAAAAGTGAAGAAAGGACGGGAAGAGGTATGTTGTGCGATTTTATCTGAGAGCTTCATGGTGGTTGAGGCAAGGAAATTACACGGCGCGTAATTCTGACGCGAAACTCAAACTGTATGCAGTCGCGTGGAATAAATAAATTGATCTGCCTCACTCAGTGACCACCATGTCTGACTCCGAATCCTCAATCCCTCTGCAGTCTCTCTATTCACGCGCACTCAAGGCAGCTTCAAAAGCCTCTTCTCTATCAACAATCGAGGATGATACTCAGGTCGGCTGTTCCGACTGAGCTCACTTCCGCGCGCGGTATTCATAACTTTGGCTTTTCGTACGCAGAAACTCGTAGAATCTGCACTTGCGGATCTCCACATACTCTCGTCTCGCATCGGCTCTTTGTCTCTATTCAGCACGAATGAGACCCTCGAGGAAGTCTCGACGAAAGATCTGGCTTATATGACTGTGCCGTTTGTCCTTGCGGAGTTAGAAGCAGGTGCAAGGTCCACGAACCCGGATGATAGGCGTGTTCGACTACGGAGGGCCCAAGTACGTCAACTATTTGGGTTTATTCATGTTTATGCTTATACACTGCGAAGGCACATCTCAGGTCATTCGTTTCGCTGCTCGACTCGTACAGTGTAATTCCAGAAGAGGAAAAGAAACTATATGGACGCAAGAGTTCGAACATTACGGATCCAGCGAAACGACGGGAGACCAAGATTGCCCAGTTTAAGAAAGAGAGGGACCTCAAGAACAAAATAGCTGTGAGTCAATCAATATTCAATATCTCTTGCCTTAAGTTAACGCAGAACGCTAGGCCTTGAGAGCCAGTCGAAGACTGCCAGAAGTTGACCCGTCCAACACATATGACCTCGTAGAGTCCGTTTTACCAACTACAAATAGCGAGGACGAAGATAATGAAGACGCAGTTCGAGAGGCGATCTTACTCCTTCTCCGACTTCAATGGGCCCAAGCTTCGGCACATTGGGAGAGTATCGACCAAGAGCTCGAACTACTTGCGAAAGCACCTCGAGAGGAACTTCGCCAACAACAATCAGAGCGACGTACCGAGGAAGATGATTGGAGACTTCATGCTCCGTCAGGGTCATTACTCAATAGACAAGGCCCTCTTTTGAATGTCAGCGGAAAAGTAAGGACACAAATGGTTTCTATTTTTATTCTGAGATTCTAATACTGTGCATGTTAGCCTCTTCGCCCCTTCACTATCCTCCCTACTGGTGCGAGCGAGCGAGCACGTCTCCAAAGCGAGGTATTCCGACCGGACCACCGTCTTCCAACAATGAGTATCGACGAATACCTCGAAGAAGAGCGTCGAAGAGGGAATATTATTACTGGTGGAGGGTGAGCAATTTTCTCATAAGTAAACTTGCTACTCATTCACTCGTTTTAATATTATCTTCCAGTCCGCAATCTGCCGCTGCTCCGACAACGAAAGAACAACTTGCTCTCGACGCCGAGATGGACGGCACACGTTCGGGCGAGGACAAGGCTGAAGAGAAGAGACGCGAAGACGAGAGATGGGCGCAGTTCACAGATGCGAACCCTCGTGGAGCAGGTAACACAATGAATCGTGGATAAGGGGAGGTATCGCAGCAGCGGAACGATGTGCAAATGCAAATATATATATCTTGTAAAACAGGTATCCGAAACATACAACAATAGGAAGGAAAGTGTATTATAAACAGGTAAAAGGTAAACAGGAAAGCAACAACTGGCATGTAATGAATACCAACCATATCATACCATATGGATATGGAAGCATGTCTTTTAGCATTGGCAATTCGACGCTTCTGGGATTTCGTTCTCGTTTGGCTTGGTTACGTCGACCTCTAAATAAAATAGCGCGTAAGAAGGAAGAATCGTAAGCCATTTTTATCGGGAGACGGCATATGCAGATGAGACTCACTGTTATTCTCTGCATCCGTAGCTGCAGATTCCTTCTCCATCCCCGGTAATGCCAAAGCGATCTTTCGGAATAGACTCTTTACGTTATGGCCTGCTTTTGCGGATGTTTCCATGAACATGATTTTTAACTCGTCTGCTAGTTCTTGTGCCTGCTCCAGGGTAACTTCTCTGTGTAAACAATAATAAGCGAGTTATTCCATGACGGAAAGGTTTGAGATATGTGAGACCCACCGTTTATCCGAGAGGTCAGCTTTGTTGCCTACTAAGACGATGATTACGTCGTTCCCTCGCTCTGAGCGGACTTCGTCTATCCATTTCCTTGTAGACAGGAACGATTGGCGGTCTAAAGCCGAGTAGCATAAATATGGTCAGCTCGGGACTCCGAACACATGTAGACTCGAGTAAATACGACTGAACTTGTGATGTCGAAAACTACGATAGCAACTGACGAATCCCGGATGTACGACGGTATGAGAGACCTAAATCGTTCCTACAAAGCGTAGCGGCCGTGTGTCACCATGCGCATTCTCTCTACGGAATTTGATAATTAGAATTAAACGTACCTGACCCGCTGTATCCCATAACTGCAACCTCACAGTCCTGTCCTCGAGGTACATCGTTTTGCTCAAGAAGTCAATCCCGATAGTCGCTTGGTACGTGTTGTCGAAGGTGTCGTACATGAATCTTCATTGTGTTCACGCACACACGCACGCGAGTACACGTTAAGCGAGTAAGTCATAGGTTAGTAAGTTCACCACGTTTTACCTCGACAAGATATGTGGAAACGTACCGAGTGATGAGAGAGGTCTTTCCTACTGACTGGTCGCCGAGAAGGACAATCTTGGTACGTTTTAGAGGGGAAGACGAGAAGTCCGCTGACGCGGGGGTCTGCGGGGTAGCCATCTTCTCCGACCTGACGTTTCTCCTGCGTTACTGCTTATTTATCTGCACGGTATAGTTAAGCAAGTAGAGGGTTCAGCAAGCTAAGCCACAACTAGAAGGAGACGGAGAAGTGTGCTGTAACTCGGAGGTATTGAGAAGGAGGAAAGTTGGTCGTGTGTCAGGCGGCGCGTTTTGCGAAAGTAAAGGTGAGGTGTGGCGGCACGGTTACCCGTTGCCGGAATAGGGAAATTTCGGTGCATTTGATTTCAAATCCTCCGTTTCTCTGCAACCACGATCAGGCAAACGTGCTAATTTTGTCACTACGAATGGAGGTACACGTTCACAGCGGTTAAATATATACATTTTTGTAAGTTGTAATGAGACAGGGAGGCTGTGTGCTACAGAGCAAGGAAGCAATATCGACGAAAGAAAGCACTACGAGTGGACTAAGCATCATCTCTATTCTACAAACGGAATTAATAAATCAGAAAGATCAATACAGCTTCTTGAATCACAATGAGACAGCACAGGGGACACGGGAGAGTAGCAAGCAAGCAAGCAGTGCGGAGAAAACTCAGAAGCAAAAAGTAAAAGCAGCACTGGCTTGGTACATATGTACAATAATAATAAACTTTAGATTCTGTGGTCGTCCATGAGAAGTCAATAATCAGATTCGTCAGAGTCGGAATCTGGCGGACGCAGTACACCCGCGATTCTTGCGGGAGGGGGTTGAGCAGAACGATTGACAACTATATCATTGGGGTCCATTTCTTCGTCGTCATTTGTTTCTGCGGATGCAACATTTTGAATAGTCCCAGGCCCCGCACAGTCTGGAGTCGGTTTGACTTTAGTCGCAGAAGCGGCGGATCCACCTGCGGGCCAGCGTTCGGAATATTGTTCATCAATTGCGTTGCCCGACGCCATGCGCCTCCACGCCTCAATCAGGAGCCTGCAATCACCTCAGTAAAATCCATCTTTTTCATGAACATAAACAGTACTCACAGACAGTCGTTCCCGTTCGGATCAACTGGAATATCCAAACGACTGGCTAGGTCATGTAATCCACCGAGACTACGCTTTTCTAGTCTCCTGAGTGTTAGGAAGAGTGCTTGAACGTCAATGACGTATATTTTTGCTGGTGCTGCAGTCTCCGCCTCTTCATCTTCATCTTCATCTTCATCTTCATCTTCATCTTCATCTTCATCTTCATCTTCATCTTCATCTTCATGTATTTCGCCATCTGAATCGATAGGGATTGCGTCGTTTCCACTTGATGAGTCCCGGAACTCGGTAGCAGGATTGTCACGGGCTAATGGAGAATAGGTACGCCGACAAGGAGTGTCTTGACGTCGTGGAGAGCGAGACCGCATGCGTGGATCGGACCGAGAACCGTTTGCGACGTTTTGATATTTATTCGAATATACACGGTGGTCATCTCGATGGTCCGTTTGTCCGTCAGCCCTGTAATTCAAAGAGTCCACTTGTTGCTGGCGTTGCCCATAGAGCAGTGTGGATATCCCGGTCTGCTCGTAGGAGCTGACATCGACTCCTAGCTTCTTTAGGGCATTTAGAGTCACCTCTGCGTCGTAGACAAGCAAAAAATCCTGCTTTGAATCGATAGATGCAAAGAACTCATTGAGTTGCTTGCTCAGGTCTGCCTTCTTTACTACCGTGTTAGACACTTCTCTAGAGGACTATTAGAATATTAGAACCATAGCTAGCGGCAAGAAGAAAATCAAATAAATACCGTTATCGGGCCAGTGCTAAGAGCAGCATGCTCTTGGACCTTGACCCGTTGGATTGGGTGTTCCAGTTTATCTGCGTAGTTATCTTGATCGAGTTCGCGGCATTTTACGCTTGCGAGCTCCAGAGCTAGCACAGTAGGTTCATTTTTCCGTTTCTCGAAGGTGTCGAATTGCCACGTTTGTAGCACAAGAGACACGAATGAAGTGGAGGCAATCCATACAGGGAGTTCACAGAGTCCAAACTTTTTGAGCTTTTCGTCGTTGTCGATAGGATTGCGTATTGCGTGCCACAAGAGCCTGAAAAAGCGAAGTTAATAAGTAGTCGCTGCGGAAGGAATATTCTGATACCGCTGATGTTCAAACTGCGCCCGAGCTAGATTTTCTTGCTCGTACATTTTGTTGGCCTGGGAAGAGTCCTTCCCGCGCGCCTTGCCTTTCTTTGGTACATAAGTCTTCAATTTTGCCTGAAGCTCTTCAGGAGAATGAAACGTAATTGGTGATAACGACGCATAGAGTGAGGCATGCCTTGGAGGAGGTGGACTCCGAGCATTGGGCGCGAAAAGTCGGATATAATTCATCTGTGCCTGGCAGACGAGCAAATAGGATGTTCCGTTACTCAATACGCCAAGGACAAGTTCAATCGACGCCTTTTTCTTCTCGTCCGGATCAGTGCTAGCTTGATTATAGGCTGAGAGTGCCTCAAATATGAAATTGGACTGCCCATTGGTATCATAAGGAGGATACCTATAGACGTCAATGAGTTATGAGAAAAGCGCGTCATATTAAGGACATATCAGACCATATGTTAGTATGTGCACCTAGACCTCCCACTTGATAATAGTACATGAAAGGAGTCAGAGAGAAAGAAGTTGTATACGCCGCGCAGCCGAGGCAGTGATATTTATGCCTAATTACTTTTCCAAATAAGGTAATATCATGCTGCGTTACAACACGCCCAGTCACACTTACTGTACCATGTACCGTGGTTAAGACTGCTCAACTGGCGCAGCTGGATACTCCCCACTCACGCACCATTGTACCTCGGACAGCGATGGGCATGGAGGATGAGAGACCAGCAAAGCGACTGAATACCTCTGAGAATGACTACTTTGAGGATGCATCGAAGGAAGTACTCTGGACGGATATCGAGCAGGTCCTTAAAACCACTGAGACAGATGACGCCGAACGCGGTTGGATAGCGGGACAAGCCTTCATGATTTTTGGCGGCAGACCCGAAAGCAAAATTCAACTCAGATCTCGCGGAGGAAGGCAACTGCAAATATCTATAACGTGCCCGGAACATGCTCTATTCACGTTTTCAATCCAACAAGCCGTTCGAATTTCACTGCGAGGCGCAAGTCTCTCCCGGCTGAAAGGTGGAACCTCTGCGCCAGGGCATTTGTCTTTCAACCTCGTTTTCAAAGATGGCGCTGCTGTTAAGTTTATGACTGGAGGGAAGGGGATACAAGCCGGCCAAATTATTGACTCGTGGCAAGGCGAGTACTCTTCATTTAATTAATTCGTCCGCAGCTAACAGAACAATTTTTTTATAAGTTCGATCAGAGAGGGTAATCGAGAATGAGCCACCTGTTGAGGATTGGTTCATGTCTTCTCCAATAAGGCCTGCCACAGCTGAAGCTCCAAGTCCCCTTGATATGCGAAAGGATAGTGACCTCGTTAGAGCTTCTTCGTCTTCTTCAACGCCTTTCCCAGAAACGCCCGGAAGAAATCTGCATGCTATTCACCCTGAGTCTTCCGTTGCGATTAGCAGTGGTGATGCCGATGCCGATGCCGATCTTGTAATGCGACAGGACGTCCGAGAACTTGCTCAGTCTAGTATCGTTCAGGGTAGCAAATCACTTCCCCACGACGTCGATTTGGATGTTTCAGATAGTAATACTGCACATGTAGTCGACCGCCGAACGAAGAAACCCAAAAAGCGAGATACCAGACACGAGCGAACTCGCAGCACGCCGCTTGAATCGAACGCAGAATCAGGAGATTCAGGGCTTGCAATAAGACCAAAAGCAACTCGAGCTGAGAGGAAGAAGCGTAAAAGAGAACGGGCTAGCAGTACTACCGAGAGGGAGCCCTCACCTCCTAAGCGTGACCCAGCTTTGGATCTAGTTGCTGGTCTTGTAACTGAGGTATGTCTGCCAATACCTTGAATTGTGGTTCTATGTTCTTACCAAGAAGTAGATGGGCGCTTATCCGCCTCTGGAAGCAATACAGGGAAACAATTCTTATAATGTCATTGGGATCGTGGTCTCTGTCGAGGAACCCGTCCGCACCCGAAGAGATGGTATGCTTTACAGCTTGTCTCCTAGTTTCAGTATTAATTAAGATTATTTTCAGATTTCAAGGTTACTCTGCAACTAGTTGATCCGTCAAAATTTCAGAACGGCTCGAACTTCAAAGTTACGTGCTTTATGAAACAGGGATTTGAACACCTTCTGCCTTCAGCAGACAAGGGTCACGCTCTCCTATTGCGTAGCGTGAGGGCAGCAGATTGGAAAGAATCGGTGAATGGAACAGTGTACGCTGAGCGACTGAAATGGGTTGCGTACAATCCTGACACTGGTAAACTGTACTATCCAAAGGACAGTGACGACGCACCACAGAGTCCCACATTTTCTGCGGCCAATGCTTCTTACAAACCTAATTCCGCTGAACTGCATTATATCGTACAACTCGGTGCGTGGTGGCGTGCAGTGAGGGAAGAAGAAATGCGTGGAGCAATCCAGATTGCTGATTATACGCCAATTCGTCTGGAACATCGCTTGATTGGGACGTGCGAAGTGGACAAATTCTTCAATGCCACTGTTGAGGTATATTGTCTTTCTACTTCTCTTCCACTCACCATGTCGCTAATGCATTAGTAACACACCACAGATTTTGAGGATTGAGGAAGCTGACTCGTTCCAGACGATGCTCGTATTCACAGACTACACGCCTCATCCACAGCGCAGTATTGAAGGATATTATGGGCAGTGGGGCATGCATGCGTCAACGGGCAGAATCGATCCTGCCATTCTCGATACAATGCAAGCCGGTACATACTGGTCCATTAACAACATGCGCCTCAAAGTTGGTAGCACTGGAAACCTCGAAGCAGAACTTTACGGTGCGACCTTTCGTGAAGTCCACGATGATGATAGCGATGCGCACTTGGAGGAGTTATTGAAGTACGTAGACTGTCACCACATTACTTTCTTTTATTAAGCCGATGGTTATAGGCGGAAAGAAGCCTATCTTAGGGAGCATGCGAATGAATTACAGGATGGCAGAAGGAGCGAACATGCTGAGTCATGTCTTTCAGACATTTCAGAGCCGGGTCACTATCACGTCATCGCAGAGGTAAGTATATAGTTTCTTACAATGAAATTCACAGTTAAGAAATCCCTTTTACAGCTTCTATACCGGGTAAACGTGCGAGATACGTTAATAGACTTGTATGTCACCGACTACACAGAGAATCCTTTGCTTGCTTCATTCAAACCTGAAGGATTGAAGCGGAAGCTCAACGGCTCACCAGTCACCGTGTTACAAATTGGTGCTTGGGATGGTGACGAATTCGTCCGGGACATGGAAATCGGCTGTGTTTATATGTTCTCGGATGTTCGCATTTCACGCCAGCATGACGGCGATTTGAAGGGTAACCTCAAATTTGCAAACAAGCGTATTACGAGGATGAGTGTGAAGAAGTCCGACAATCCTGCTGTTCTTGCACTTCTTGGGTAAGTAGTCTCAAGTTTCATGCAAACCTTGGCTGACTAGTCCCATCATTCAGACGAAAGAAAGAGACTTCGGAGGGCCGCCAAACCTCTCCTGCTATCCGAAGAAGCTCTCCTGCAGTGGAACACCCGATTGAGCTCAAGATTTCTGTCAGCACGTCAAAAGCAATCGTATCGCGGCACACAGATCAGCCACTATACAGGATCAAACAAGTGAAAGCCGCTTCAAAATGGAGATACCCGAACAAGTTTCGCCTGATTGCTCGTATTGTTGATTTCTATCCACTGGACATATGTGATTTCACCGTCCGTATGTGCAATAAATGTAAACAATAGTACGTATGATATGACATTTCGTAGAAATCATCATACTGACTGCTGTTTGATTTTACAGTATAAAGGATAACTATAATGCTTGCACCGTGTGCGAGGACATAATGGGCGAGCATGTTCAGTGGGAGTACAGGTTTTTCTTCCTTCTTGAGGATGAAGAGGGTGAAAGGCTTTTCGTTCACGGACACGACGAAGCTGTGAGGATTTCAATTTACTTTATTATCCCTCTTTATTTCTGATTATTTATGTCTGATCTGTAGAAATACTTCCTCCGAGGTCTCAAGCCCTGCGATCTGAAGGAAAACCACGATGCATTACGTGCATTACAGCGTCGATTACAAGGCTGTCTTGGGAACATTGAGGAAGTACATGAGGGGTGGAAGCGCAAAGAGGAGGTTGAGCCTGAATATGGCCCCTACTTTGATCTTGCTGTTAGGAGCTGGGAGATTTCGGATGGGGACGTCAAGAAGATCGGCTTTGCGCTAACTGGTTGTGAGGCAGTTGAGCCGACCTGAAAATGACCAGATTTTATGCATCTTCCCTTGGATTTTTTTCTCTTTTTCTTTTTTTGATTATAATCCATCCTATCTGCATTTTCGACATGTTCTGGTATCTTGCATTTACACGTTGTATTGTTATTGTTAGTTTGCATATGTCAAATGACTTGAGAAGAAGCGTCGTTTTTTAACAGCCGATGTGTGCTCCCACGATGATCCCTGCTAACAAGGCCCGCGCGTTCAGGCCGACGGCGACGAGGCCGCTCTGTTCCTCACGATGAGGATATACCTACCGCTGGCTCTGGTAGCTTTGCTTCACTCAATCATCGTGGATGTCGGGGCTTCTTCGTCGTCACATACTATTGCCAAACGCAATTACGATGCGTATGAATATTTCGTTCTTGAACACGATCCGTCTGTTCCGTTACGTGACGTTCTTGATGCTTTGAGGCTAGAGTTGGTAGAGCAGGCTGGGCAGCTACGAGATCATTGGCTTGTTCGTAGGCAACGGCAATCTGTAGAAGAAGATCAACGGAGGCAGAAACGGGACGTACTTGACGCGCTCGTTCGCAAACGATCTGTACATGACCTCGAGCCTGAAGTCGCACGAGCTTCAAAGGCTGTCAAACATCTTGCGCTGCAGACTCTCCGCAAACGCGTTAAACGAGATGACAGTAATTTCGTATCGCGTCAGACTGTCGACTGGCTCAATATGTCTTCAAGTGCTGTTGCTGAACGAGAAGGGATAGTAGATCCTATCTTCGGAGACCAGTGGCATTTGGTTAACGATGACAACCCCGTACATATGGTGAACGTCGCTCCAGTGTGGGATATGGGTATCACAGGTCATGGTGTTACTTCTGCTATGGTAGACGATGGGTTAGATTATGAGAGTGACGACTTGGCAGCTAATTTCGTGAGTTGTATTATAAGTCGCTATATTTGTGATTCCGCTTTTGACGACTATTTCCTATTCCTACATCCTTTTTCGTACAGGACCCGGTTAACTCTTATGACTTCAACTTGCACGTCCCTTTACCGAAACCTGTCTTATTTGATGATCATCATGGGACACGATGTGCAGGACAGATTGCTGCGGTGAAGAATGATGTGTGTGGCGTTGGAATCGCTTATTCTTCCAAAGTTGCAGGGGTCAGGATATTGTACGTCTTTGTGTGATGCTGCTCTTTGTGGAAGCTCGAAAATTGACGGAGATACAGGTCTGGACCGATCTCGGATGTCGACGAGGCTGCTGCGCTCAACTATGGATTCCAAAACACGTCTATATACAGTTGTAGCTGGGGACCATCAGACGACGGTCGATCAATGGAGGGTCCGAGTTTTCTTATACAGAAAGCTGTAGTTAATGGTATCGTTAATGGGCGTGGTGGCAAGGGCTCTGGTAAATCCCTTAATTCTTTCTCGGAAGTAAAGCTTAACCCGTGTAATTTTCAGTTTTTGTTTTCGCAAGTGGGAATGGCGGGGCGCAGGGTGACCAGTGTAACTTTGATGGATATACCAACTCGATATACTCTGTAACTGTCGCTGCTATTGACTATAAGGGTCTTCATCCATATTACTCAGAGGCTTGTGCAGCAGTGAGGACCAATCTGCTACTCCATTTATATTATTTACGCTGATGCCCTTCTGTAGAATATGGTTGTTACCTACAGCTCTGGTAGTGGGAAACATATTGTGCATTTTGCTTTTCTTTGAAGCCGTGCTTTTCATTGAATTAAACTTATAGGTAACAACAGACGTAGGGAAAGACAAGTGCTCGCATAGTCATGGCGGTACATCCGCTGCAGCGCCTAACGCCGTTGGAATATTTGCTCTGGCTCTGTCTGTGAGGTTTGTCTCTATTTTCAAACATAGGGAGAAATGCCTGTGTTAAAGTGCAGTTTCCAGGCCTGATCTCACCTGGAGAGACATTCAATACCTCTGTGTACACACCGCCAAGATGATCAATGAGGATGACCCTGATTGGGAAGACACATCAGCTGGGAGGCGCTTCAGCTACAAATACGGTTATGGAAGTCTAGACGCATACGCCTTCGTAACGGCAGCACGAAGTTGGAATCTCGTAAAGCCGCAGACATGGTTACATACGACACCAATACAACTAAATAACGGGACTATGACACTCGAAGGGAAGATGAGTGGCGGAGAACCGCTTGGTCCTGGCGGTGTCACGAGCAAGACTACGATCTCGGCGGATATGTTGCAAGAGACTAATTTTGAAATGTTGGAACATATCACGGTTAAGGTCTGGATTCAACACACGAGGAGAGGCGATGTTGAGGTTGAGGTTGTTAGTCCTAATGGGATAAAGAGTGTCCTCGCTGCGAGACGGAAATACGACGCGGATAAGGACGGTTACCCGGGTTGGACATTCATGACAGTCAAGCACTGGTAGGAATTCGGTATTTCACCAATGAAATATGTGTTCTGACGATTTTTGGTGGTACAGGGAGGAAAACCCAGTTGGTGATTGGACCATCCGGATTTCCGATCAAAATTCCGAAGACCAGAATGGAAGCTTCTTAGGATGGCAAATGACACTTTGGGGCTCAACAAAGGATGCTTCGAAAGCACGGACGTTCGTGCTCTCAGACCCTGAGACACCATTCCCACCTCCAGCGGATCCAAATGACATTCCCCCACCTTCACCAAGTGCGACAATCAGCAAGGTTCACCCGAAACCGACAGAGCATCTTCCGGGCGATCACGGCAGCGCAGAGGGCGAAGCTAGCAAACCGGCATTCTCAAGTGCGCAGAATGACGCTGCAGAGGCGACTACAACTGCAGCCGCGGGAAGTGAGTCAATGGCACCTACGGCGGACGAAGGTTGGTTCCCTGGCATGTACAACCTCGTCAAGAACTCCAAATGGGTGTTTGGCGCGGTTGGTGCGGTCATTATTTGTGGTGCTGCTGGCGGGGCTTTCTTCCTATGGCGTCGACGCGCTGCACGTCGAGCACAGTACAGGAGTGTCGCAGGCGATGAAGTGTCTATGCGCACAATTGACGGAAGAGGTAGGAGGCCTGCAGGCACGAAAGAGTTGTACGACGCTTTTGGAGAGGTTTCAGATGATGAATATGCGGATGAAGAGACTGGTTTGCGACAGCCTTTAGCTCAACATCAGGAGTTAGGGTTTCATTCGGGATTTTTGGATGATGAGGAGAGACCTCAACCACTTTATTCCGACGTACCTTCTGAATTAGAGAGGGAGGGCGAGGGCTCGGGAAGCGCTGAGCGCTCGAAAAGTCCTTCCAGTGCGGACGGAAGCTGGGAACACGCGGATCCATCATAATTAATCATTTCGGACATGGAGATAGATACAACTTGTATATTTTGCACTACAATCAAAAACAAGGAACAGCAAAGTCGACAGATGGTGCACGAGAGAGTGAAAAAGAAAAACTGATGCCTCCGTAAGCACTTGTTAAATATTGACGAGCCGCAATTTAGTATTGTTTGCGACTCTTGTCCAGACATTATAGCCTTCGTACTGTATAAGAAGATTTTGAGTATTAGAGTAAGAATAAGATCAAATGACTTCATACCTGCTCGACGCATTCCATTAATTGCGATTCAGTGTGGCCTGCAGCAAGAACCCTGCTACGTATATCCACCAAAGAGAGCTCACCCCTCTCTTCCTCCTCGTCATCAACATCCATATCTCTTTCACCTGAAGGACCCTTTCCGAGGCGCCCACGACCACGCCTGCTGCTGCGCCGAACACCTTCCTCTGCAGCCTTAGCCATTTCCCTGATAATTCTGAAGACCTTGCTCATTGCAGTTTGGTCTCCACGTTCACCATCTTCCTCATCCTCCTTCAGACTCTCGTTACTAGCTTCCATAAGACGTAAAGCCTCGTCTACGTCGGGAATATCTACGGAATCGGAGAAGCGCAAACGCGCGAGTGCTTGCGATAGACGAAGAACTCCCAAGAGTGTTCGCGCAGAGGTGTATGTATGTGCCTTGTTCTCCTTTTCCTTTTCTTTCGAGTGCTTGCGCAGGCGCACGTAGGCATCAACTACATAACTAGACACCTGCGGAGGGACGGTCGGACGCTTTTCACGGGCCTTGGCGATATAATGTCTAAGAATGGACAGTGAGAACGATACTTGCTGGACCAACGATGAAATTGTACCTCATCAATACAGGTTCAACTGGATCGTATTCCAAAGCTGGGTGTTCATTGTACATGTGAACGTGTGTGACATGGTGAGCAAGACGTTCATCATCTTCACGAGTGGGCTTATCGAGAATCAAGAACATAACGTCGAATCGGGACAAAAGAGCCGCAGGGAGATTGATGTTGTCAACGGGTGAGAGTTTGGTGTTGTATCGGCCGTAGAGAGGGTTTGCAGCTGCAAGGACAGATGTCCTGGCATTTAGCGTTGTTGTTATTCCCGCCTTCGAGATAGAGATAGTTTGTTGTTCCATGACTTCGTGAATTGCAGTTCGATCCGACTCATCCATCTTGTCGAACTCATCAATACAGCAGATCCCGTTGTCGGCGAGTACAAGTGCACCACCCTCTGAAAACTCTGTGAGTAATTTCGTCGAACATTTATAATATAGCCCTTACCCAGCACCATCTCGTCAGTAACAGGATCACGCATGACAGCTGCGGTGAGACCAACGCCAGAAGATCCTTTTCCAGTAGTGTACACGCCTCGTGGAGCGACTTTAGCAATATACTTGAGTAGCTGGGATTTAGCCACTCCTGGGTCACCCATAAGACACATATTAATATCTCCCCTAATCCTCAAACCATCCCCCATAGACTTCGTTACACCACCTACGAGTAACAGAAGCAATGCCTTCTTCACGTCATCGTGGCCATAGATTTCGGGTGCTATGCTCAGTGCCAGCTTATGATACAGATTAGGATCCTGCTTCAGTTCCTCGATGGCCCGTTCTATCTCTGGTGTCATTTGCATGTCGCTGTACTGCTTCTTTAACTGGTGTATGTGATGTACTTCAAGGTATGTATCAGTGAGTAATCCTGCGCGAATGGCCTGGTACCCAGTATAAGGAATAGGCAGAAATATGCCTCCAAGGTGAACAATGTCGCCTGGGTTCATCATGCGCGTCTGATTTCCGTAGACATGGATAGACATGGAACGAGGGATGTGCCCGACAGGAACTTGGTCCGCCTATTCATGATTTTGTCAGCATTGAAAATTGAAATACTCTGCAGCAAAAATTTACCATTTCTTGGATTTTTACTTCTTGGAAAGGACTAAACCGGCAAGCACGTGTCTGCATGTGCAATGACCCGCGAATGTTGTTCTTTTTGCACTCTTCACTTTGACAATCAACTATAGGGGCGAATTGCTTCTGCTTGATCTCCTGGAACGTCTCGGCGCCGCATACGTCGCAGGTATAGGCATTAATCTGAAGTAAGGGCTTTACTTCCGAAACACGAGTGACAATGCCTCGGACCGTAATAAGCTTGCCTAGGTGTACACCTCTGACATCGCGCACCGCCATGGACACGTCGGATTTCAGAGGTTGGAAATAAAGGTTGCTATTCATCATCTCGTAAGCGACGGAGACGTATGCTATCAGAGTTGCTGCTCACTATCTTCGCAACAAGTGCACAGGAAACTCCGGCTGCTGTGTATTTTCTAGTTGATCGTTCCTCTCTCTTCTCTGGTGCAAGATAACATCTATGACCTCGTCCTGATCGCTAATGTCCTTAGTAGGCCGTGGCATTAGCTCGTCTACAGCCTCGCAAAAGAGGTCAACATAACGCTTGGCGTTGTTGCAGATGCGAAACACCAGCTCGGCCACAGTTTTTTCATACTAAAGGGGTAGATCAAGCAAATGATTTTGAGAGTATAAAAACGAGCGTACAGTGAATATGTCTTCTAGTTCAATGACTAGCATCTGCTGCTCGCGATTTGCAATTTTTTGCTGAACGGCAGCTGAAAATCAGTCTGGTAGGAAGATATTTTCACAGACATACCAGTTGGCTTTTATACTTCAGCCTTCTCAAAGAGTCGCCATCCCGTCTGTCTCCAAGGTCCATCTCTGCAATTCCACGCGTCACATCTTTCTGTCCTTCAAACGTACTTACGAACGCCTTGATTTTCTCTATCAACGAGCATCAGCTGCGAAGTATTACATTTATAAGACAAATTATCACCTTTTTCATCGTCGTAGGATATATTCACGGAGTGGACGGGTAGAGACATGGTTAGCGCGTCGCAAGGAGCAAGCACGCGTGCAGCGAGACGCGTCGAGGTTGGTGGCAGTGTCGTCGGAGTTTAAAGCGTGTCGTTCACGCGTTGGATCCTTTGTTCAAAGTGAACAAGGTCAATGGTCTTGTCACTCTTGTGTTCCCTCTCTTCTGTCTCGATGCGTTTTCTATATAAGCTGTAGATAGGGACGCCTTATATTTTTCTCTTTTCCGCTTAACTTTTAACGACCCAGTAATGTCTCCGCGGAAACGAACCAGTAATGCAGGACCCTTCATTACTCTCCCCAAGAAACGCCGAATATCTGCGCCTTCATCTGACAATTTACTCTCGCCGCTGAAAGCTCTGACCTTTGACACTTTCAGTCACTCTGTATCATCTCCTGCCACCACGGACTCGGGCCAAGCCAGCTCGTCCTCAATCAACAGTGCGTTACTGGTACTAATTATTCTCTTGTGATTCTGAAATCCCTCACGATTTAGAGTACACTGTCCACGAAGATGAGATCAATGAATGCGACGATCTCTGTGAACTTTTAGCTGAGTCTGACCCAGCCCCCGGGAATCGAAAAACGCTTCCGGTGCGAATATTGACCTCATTTGATATTTACGACTACGAATCGGAGGACAGAAAAGTTCTTCCTATGGAAGTAGATCCGGACGAGGATTTAGTATGTTACGGAGCGTCTGGCTTCACAAGCGTGCAATTCCAATCGGACGACGAGGACGAGGACGCATTCTCTGATGCAGTAGATGCATGTATACCCGTGAAACTCACCGCGATACAGGAAGTCTGGACAGACAAAGAGTTAGCTGTTTATCTGCAACAGTAACATTCTTAGCTAAGACAATTAAATAGTGAAATCTGGATCCGAACACATTTTGCGTGGTACATTCTTGAGGACCCCTCAGAATCGTATCAAACGTATTATAACAAAATGAAGGCTCTTGCTCAAGCATATTCACGCCGACCAGCTCCTCGGCCCTCACGAATTAAGGAGCCCTCGACATCATTCCTGACACCAAGGGTTGGAAGCATTGCCCAAGGACTGTTTCTGAGATCCTTGCTGATGATCGGCGAACGCCCTTCTGTGGACCCCGATTTGCAGAATGTTTGTGTACAGGACATCCCTTTCGTCGTTCATGCTACCGACCCCGACGCAATAGCGTGGGGTGAAGAAATTCCCGCCTCACAAGGCCTTTATAAATCCGTTTTCATGGATGGAGTAGAGTATCACGTGTGTTTTCTCGTGGACCTGCTATTTATGTTTTCAGCAGACAAACTGACAAGCTTTTAGATGAACGACACAGTGGCAGTATCGACAGATGGAAACGGGGAAACTGCTGCCGGAAGCTCTACATGGTGAGTTCCAACAGATTTCTGCAATTTTCCCTAAATACTTACTGATAATGCAAAGGTTCGGCATTATAATGTATTTCTACGAAGTTGCAGAACGCAAACCTGGGAGGAGTCCCAGATCAGGGAAATATTTCCACATAAGGTGGTTCGAACATGGTTCTCGAACCATTCTGGGAGAAACAGCGAATCCACAAGCACTCTTCCTTCTTGATCAATGCGATGATAACCCTGTAGAGACGATCCTGCAGAAAATTTCAGTCCGCCATCTCAGTGTCAGCGATCTTGAGCCACTAGTTATTTCTGACAATGATGTTGGTTCGAGCTCGTTCCATCTTAGGTGAGCACGTCTTGCCAATGCTCTCCAGACCCACATTCAACAGAATGATGGATACTGACAATTACAATTAAAGCTATAAATGGGACCAGGACAAAATGAGCTTGTCAGCTGTGGACTTTGATGCTGAGAAATCTCCCAAGCCAAGCATTGCACGTGCCTATGCGGCTCAGCCAGAATACGAGAAATGTTATTCTTGTGCAGTCAAGGATAGTTCGGCATATCGGACAAATGAAGAGTCACTGCCAATGACGCTGGAAATCTATGACAAGCATTATCATGTTAATGACTTTGTATATGTAAAAATGCCCACAAGACAAATCGGGCTATTGGAAATCGCTCAGATCGCTAAAATCCTACCTTCTGACGGAAATCCCCAGCTGGAAGTGACACTCTTCGAACGGCCTAAGTATACTCCTAAAGAAGCCACTCCTTTGTTGCAAGTGAGTTTACTGCTTGTTTATCTGGCCTGCATGTTGAAGAATTTTCACAGCGATCTTTGCTGTCAACAGGAAAGGTCAAGAAGATGTCTGCTGATTGTCTGGATGGACACTGCTTTATTTTGAGAATATCAGACATTGATGACATAGACGCATGGCTGGAGGGCCCTGACAATTTCGTCATCGACCAGAAAAGGCCTCTAGAACAATGCCAGAAGTGTTTGATAGCCCGCGAATTGTTTTCTGAGAGTGAGGATTCGGTCAAGGAACTACCGCTACGTGCTATGGACTTGTTTTCCGGTACGAATAGTCGTCAACTAAATTATTCGTGAGGACTCATCAGTCATCCCAGGTGCTGGTGGATTAACGACGGGCATGGACCAATCAGGCTTCATCAAAACTTGTTGGGCTGTCGAACGTTGCCCTGCAGCAGCCCAGTCATTGAAGTATGCATCCTATATCCTGGGCCTCACATCAATTGACCTTTCGCGACGCACAGAGCCAACCACGCGGACACAGTTGTGTATAATCAAGATTGCAGTGAACTTCTCAAACATGTGGCAGAACTTCATGCCGGTAAAACGCCTCCTACTCTCCGGTCTTTGGGACCCGAAAACGAGGCTCTGCCACCGCTTCCATCGCCCGGTGAAGTTGATTTGATTATGGGCGGTCCTCCATGTCAGCCATTCTCCGGAATGAATTCGTGGAAGGTACGTTCTACAAAAGTTATTCAAAGGAAAGGGTCAAATACATCTGACCTAATAATTTCTGCATTCTCACTGGCATCATTTACTGCATTTACTGTTTTTGCGTGATGGTATAATGCATGTGCCTCTGGTTTAGCGAGTCGATGACATCAGGTACGATCTTCATAGTTCTTTCTACTAACATGCTGACACTTACATTTTAGGCAAACTTGCATTCCGACCGTATTGTCTTACGTGGAATTTTATTCGCCGAAATATGTTTGTATTGAAAACGTTACTGGCCTGTTGTATTATCGTCTGAAAGGACGACAAGAGGGCCGCAGGATTGTTGGTGGAATAGAGTCCGGTATGGTGAAGTTCGTTATGCGAGCGTTTACAAGTCTTGGGTAAACCTCTTCTATTTTCTCTTAAGGGACTTTTACTTACACAATGTGCAAGCTATCAGTGTCAGATGAAAGTCCTCAATGCTGCAGACTACGGCTCACCACAACAGCGGAACCGTGTCATCTTCTGGGCTGCACGCCTTGACTTAGCTTTGCCGAAATGGCCCACACAAACACACATACCACGGCAAGGCCACAAGGCCGTCCAGCGACGAATCACGAACGGTTTTCTAGCCCCGCTCGCGTCGCGTAATGAGTCAGGTGAAAAGCACGAGCAGGCACCTTTTTACGCTGTCACAATAAAGGAGGCGATCGACGACCTGGTAATGAAGTTTGCTGTTGATAAGTTGTTGAGAAGACTGATGTAAGAAACGAACATGTAATAGCCCGCATGGGACTGGTGGGTGCATTTTGATTCACTCATATTGCTCACAGGGTTTGATAATTATGCTATCCAAGGGAAAACCCAGGTATTGTTTACCCAGATGGTGCAAGAAAGCAGGATTCCAACAAGCCAACGTTTCCGGCCACCGTGGATCAGCGGAAATTGGACACGGAAGATGCTCAGGCAGTATCCGGGTACAACTATCCTGTTCGCTACGCGTCAGCGCCAAGGACGCTGTACCAAGCTTTCTGCCGAAAGGGACAAGGTCATTTGGCCAGGGTGGAGGCGCACTGCACGATTCTGTATCCCTCGCTGGTTGTGGAGAGGTCTGATGAGCCCCGAACTTATAATTAACGTACTAGATATAACTTTTTCAAACTTTTATTCAATACAGAACAGTGAACGTCCCTATCAAACCGCTGGCCAACTTTAACGGTATGTCTGAGCAGAGGTTTCTCGTTGCTCACGAAGACTAATTTATCCACATTCGCATAGACCTTCCAAAGTCATTAAAGGGAGAAAAAGCTAAAGGAGATGCAGAATCGAAGAAAGGTGCGTAATACACGAAAGTGGAAGAAAGAGTCAATGCGTGATCCGGGCTGAGATGATCTAAACCGGACAGACACGTATTGGCGGCTGGATGAGAACGAGCAATTCCGAACGCTGATGACAAGCTATAATCCAGGCTCAAAGGGCGCTTGTGTTATTCATCCTACGGTATGTTTGTATCTTGATGGTTATGCTAGAATCATCTTGTTCCAACCCGTCCGTCCATATAGGATAAGAGGGTACTCTCAGCTCGCGAGCTTGCACGTGCACAAGGCTTTCCCGACGACTATGAATTCTGCCCTGCAGAAGAACGAATAGCCGTGAAAATGAGAAACGTACGTTCTTGAGATCTTCTTGAAAATTGAGGCTGATACCAGACACGCTTGCTCGGTACCAGATGCAACGGCAGATTGGCAACGCTGTTCCGGTTCACTTGGCGTATGCACTTGGAAGAGCCCTCGGAGAGGGTTTGATTCAAGCAGAGATTGAGGGTCACCTCGAGGAATTTGAGAGGGGTCGGCATACTGACTCAGATGTGCATAGTATTATATCAGAAGAGCTTTGATACCTGCTTTGGCATTGCTTTGTTTGATAACTTGCTGTGATACCTTGCTGTGATTGTACGAGCTTAGCAATTCGTCCTGTAATTATATTATATTTGCTTGATATTTTCCTGTCTGATATTAGTCAGATCCGGAAATGAAAATATGAAGACCGGATAGTCGCTAGAACCGCCCTACCTCTCTCATTCCTTACCCTGAATCAACTTCGCGGTTCGTTTGCGTGCCACTGCGTACGCCAATTCCATGTATGGACCTCTGCACGAAGTGTGAGATTCATTTAACTTTCGGCATGTATAAACAAAGTATAGATTTCAGTATAGAAATCGTATTTACGCCTCGAAATCATATGATAGGAATATCCAGCGGATTTTTTTTAGAAGTAGTGAACGCTCCAGGATTACTGTAAGTCATTACATAAGGTTTGGTGATCGGAGAGGCTGAGCTACAGCCTCTCGTCAAAGATCAAGGTCCACGGCGCATGCAACTTCGTTTGTTTTCAACAACGGTCACCCAGGTACATTTCATGAAACGATTTTACATCTTCCTTCACTATTGCAAAACTATGCTTCCTATATTGGAGAAGGACTGCAGTCTGCAGTTACCAGTAGGCCCTGGAATGGTAACCATCCGAGCTTACCACGATCCATACCGTGGTTTTTTCTTACCGTGGTAAAAATTCTCACAGTTACCGCGGTAATCCACGTTACCGTGCCAATCTTCGAGTACTTGACTGGGAGTGTAATAAAACATTTTTATATACTTGATTCTTACTAGTGAAACCACATGTTTCACTCTACATATAAGTGTATACAGCTAATATGTATTATTATATAATAAATAAAGTTGTTATCTCAGTATAAGTTATAATTTCTACAATAAAAGTAAATTTTTTCTCACCCTAGTCTACAGCATCCACTCAGCACGATGCAAGTGAACAACTCAGCACGTGACAAAAGAACAAATTTCACACAATGAAAGACAACAACCAAGTAGTATTGTATGTTCCACTCCCTATCAATAGAAGCACTTCTAGTATTACATCCTTCTAAATACTCAAAAAGTAATATATTACAAACTTTAGAGTTAAAGAAGTGCATATAGGAAGAATATGTTTTCTTACTCTTTCATCGGTGGATTCACAATAAACCACGGTAACTGTGGGAATTTTTACCGTGGTACAGTTACCGTGGGAACTTTATTACCACGGTATGGATCCACGGATAAGCCTATCCATTCTAGGGCCTAGTCTGCAGGTGTCAAGCGGCGTCGGATGTGTCGGAGTCTGAACCGCGTCAAGTCCGCTTCAGAGTCTACTTAAAATACTTTGCATTTTTTCTATTCAGAATGTTCACGCTGATCTTGCTTGGCTTTCCATCGTTGGTCCGTGATGTCTCCCCAGAAACGAAGGTGTAAGGCAGAGCCCTTGAGTGTTCATAAGAAATGCCGTATACTCTCTAAATTCTCGTCTTCCATATACCCTTCGCCTATGAAAAGTGCTTCTTTTGATTCGTTTGGTAATTCTATGTCATGCTCTACAACGAACTCAGGTAAAGTCAACTCGTTAACCTCATCCGAGGCGAACAGTGAGTGGCTGCATTCGCTATCGTTACTGTCTCTGACTTTGTACACAATGCAGAGTACATTGCCCTCGAGGACGAGCTCGAGGAAGACGATGATCTCTGTGCTCTACTTGGTGAGACTGATCCGGTTGCTGGAGACGACAGGACAATTCCAGTCCGTGTACTCAGCTTCTTTGACGTGTATGATTACGAGTCGGAAGAACGGAAAGTACTACCTATGGACGTCAATACGGACGAAGATACAGCATTCTACGGAGCGTCTGGCTTAGTCAGACCGCAACTTCAGCTAGAAAACGAGGATGAGGACTGGTTTACAGATCTACAAGCTGTAAGTTTATCTGTAAAACTTACGGCCATACAGGATGTCTGGACGGACGCATCGTCAGTTGTTCTTCTTATTCCAGAGTAATTTTTCAAGCTGAAACATTGACAGCGAAATCTGGATACGGACGCATTTTGCTTGGTATATCTTAGAATACCCTTCAAGGATGTACTGGACGTACTTTGATAAGGTGAAAGTTCTTGCCCGGGCTCACGCACGACGACCAGCTCCACCAGCCTTGCAAGAGAAAGGGCCTTTGGTATCATTTGTAACTCCAAGAGTTGGGAGCATTGCCCAGGGATTGTTCCTGCAATCCTTGATAATGACCAATGGACCTCTTTCCATGGAACCCAGTTTACAGAATGTCTGTGTCCCGAACGTCCCTTTCGTCGTTCATCCCACAGCTCCGGAAACCATTACATGGGGCCAAGAAATTACTGGTACAAGAGGATGCTTTAAATCTGTTTTCGTTGATGGCGTCGAATATCACGTATGTTTGTTTCTGAAATCGTGATTCCTAATTGAATACAGGATTAAATAGTACCTAGATCAATGATACAGTAGCCGTGTCCGCTCCGGGATTATCAATTGAGGGCGAAGGTGGGAAAACCACTCCAAGGAACTCGTCATGGTGAGTTTATACTTATCCATAGTGTTTTTAAACGTTTGCCGAGTAAGCAAAGGTTTGGCATCATCATCTATTTTTTCGATAAAACAGGACGCAGATCCGATGGAAGATCGAAGTCTTCGAAGTATTTCCATCTCAGGTGGTTTGACCACGGTTCTCGAACTGTTCTTGGCGAAACAGCTAGTCCGCAGGCCCTCTTTCTTCTCGATAAATGTGACAATAATCCCGTGGAAACTATTCTCCAGAAGATTACTGTCTGTCATCTTGGGACCGATGTTCTTGAACCAGTTGTCATTCCAGATAATGATGCTGGTCCAAGCTCTTTTCATCTCAGGTGAGCACGTCGAACTAATATCTGCTATAATTACATTCAACAAACAATGAATGCTGACAATTACCATTCAAGCTACAAATGGGACGAGGAGAAAATGACGATGTCGACTGTGGACTTCCAGTGTGAGAAATCGCCAAAGTCAAGCACCGAACGTGCTTACGCAGCTCAGCTGGAGCATAAGAAATGCTATTCATGTGCGGTCAAGGATAGCTCAGCCCATCAAACCAGCGAGAGGTCACTTCCGAGGACTCTTGAAATTTATGATAAGCATTATCATGTTTTCGACTTTGTGTACGTGAAGGAAAAGGACATACGACATAGGCTGCTGGGAGTTGCTCAGATCGTCAACCTTCCCCTGCACAGAGGAGATTCCCAGGTAATGGTGACATTCTTTGGAAGGTCGCGGTGCAACTCTGATGACAAAACGCCCATACTGCAAGTGAGTTAATGATGGATCTAATAAGACTGGGTTACGTACTGAGAAATTTGTCACAGCGATCTTTGTTTCCGACAGGAAAACTCGAGAGAATTCCGCCTGAGCGCTTGGACGGCCATTGTTTCGTTTCTGAAATTTCTGATATTGACGACTTAGACGCATGGTTGGAGGGTCCCGACAACTTCGTCGTAGAAAACCAGAAGCGGTCACTAAGGCAATGCATAGAATGTCTTGCAGCTCGTAAGGCGTATTTAGAATGTGAAGAGTTCATCAAGAGGAGACCGTTACGCGCAATGAACTTGTTCTCTGGTTATAGTCTTCCTTATTTTATACTGATAGAAACTTACTCTCAACCATAGGTGCTAGTGGGCTAACGGTGGGTATGGACCATTCCGGATTCGTCAAGACTTGCTGGGCTGTCGAGCATAGTCCTTCCACGGCTCGATCACTGAAGTATATGCCGAGTTACTCGATCTCTTACACTATCTGACCCTTTTCCTCAATGCATAGAGCCAACCACGAGGGTATCATTGTATATAATCGAGACTGCAATGACCTTCTGAAATACGCAGTAGACCTCGAGGCAGGTAAACGCCTTCCTGATCTACTCTCTCTCGGACCTGAAAAGGAGGTTCTTCCATCGCTCCCACGTCCGGGCGAAGTCGATCTGATCATGGGCGGACCTCCGTGCCAGCCATACACCGGACTGAACAGGTTTAAAGTGCGGTTACATTATCTTTTCCATGATTTCCACATCAACTAATCTGGACATATTTCTTCCTGTATGTCAATCATATTATCTGCTACCCCTATTCATCTTCATGATTAGCGCATTGATGACATACGGTTCGGTCCTGGTAGCTCTTCCTACTTTCTGTGCTGACACTCGTATATTTAGCCAAACCTGTATTCCGACGCTTCTGTCCTATGTGGAATTCTACTCCCCGAAGTATGTTTTGATTGAAAACGTAACTAGTATATTACATTATCGCTTGAAAGGACGACAAGAAGGTCGGAAGATTGTTGGTGGAGTCGAAGGCGGTATGGTGAAGTTTATAGTGCGGACTTTAACAAGTCTTGGGTAAGAAGAATATCATTTTGCATTTGACAGACTGACCAAGGCATGCATTGCACAGGTACCAATGCTCACTCAAAGTTCTCAATTCCGTGGATTACGGTTCGCCGCACCAGCGCAAGTGTGTCTTCTTTTGGGCCGCACGACGTGATTTGTTATTGCCAAAATGGCCTATTCCGACACACATACCGCGGCGGGGACATAACACTGTCAACCGTCGAATAACTAACAATTATCAAGCTCCATTAGCATCACGGGACGGACGAGATGTCAAGCACGAGCGTGCGCCTTTCTATGCAGTAACGGTAAAGGAGGCAATTGACGATCTGGTAATGAAGAGTTTTCTTTTGTTAAAATGTATGTGGGATTGACGCGAGAAATATTTTTTGCAGCTTCCATGGGACTGGTGAGTGCATTTAAAATCCTAATACTGCTGACTTTAATCATTTGCGATTAACAAGGGAGAACCCTGGTATTTTCTATCCAGCGGGAGCGAGACGGTTGAGGTCTCTGAAACCAGCATTTCCAGCCGCTGCGGGAATACGGAGGGTAGATACAGAAGACGCACAAGTTTCTGGATATGGCTATCCAGTTCGATACGCCTCAGTGCCGAGAACGCTGTACCAAGCATTCTGTCGAAAGGGACAGGGCGAGTTTACAAGGGTGTATCACCACTGTACATCTCTGTTTTCGGTGAAAAATGTCGAGAGGTTCGATAAGTTCAACCTCGCGATGCATATCAACACTGACATAAAGTTTCATTATGCAGAACTGTGAATGTTCCAATTAGGCCCTGTGCGAATTTTAAAGGTACGTTAGGCAAGAGTAGCCGTGATCAAGTGTTTCTTAATCTATACAATATTTTACAGACCTTCCACAACCGCTTCGTGTTGGTAGTGGAAATAAAAGAGGGAGGTTGTGGAAGGGTGCGTACGAAATGTTTGTTCAATGTTGGATTTGAGCTAAGAGGGTTGGTATCGGACAGATACATACTGCCGCCTAGATCTAAATGGACAGTTTCATTCTCTGCAGACAACGATTCATCCGGGTGCAAGGAATGCCTATATTATCCATCCTACTGTAAGCATTTAATCTTAGACATCCACTCATAACAGTGAAGTTGAACTGGATTCTCTGTTACCCTAACAGGATAGAAGGGTGCTCACACTCCGCGAACTTGCCCGTGCGCAGGGCTTTCCAGACGACTACGAATTTTGCTCTGTGAAAGAGCGGGCAGACCTGCAATTAAAAGACGTACGTTTTTGAGCTTTCCTTGCCTTGACATTTCAACGTGGTGATAACAATGCACACCAAGATCGAACGCCAGATCGCCTGTGCTGTTCCTGTACAACAGGCATACGCACTTGGTAGAGGTCTCGGCGAGAGTTTGATTCAGGCTGAGATGGACAGCCGCCTCGAGCGGATGGAGTCCGAATCAACAACTATTTCGGATGTGCAGAGTACTGTCTCAGAGGAGCTGTGATACTGTCCTGTGTTCATATATATGCTATCTTAATGCTTTGGGATCGCAAATAATTACCATGTAGTCGGATAATACGCTTTACTTTGAGAATTTACATAACAGGACTGGTTTCCAGAGAACACAACATAGTAAAACATGCAAACATGCAGGCGTTTTGCTGTATCCCGAAGCACATCACTCTCGTGCAACACCACCAAGTATCTGCTCGACCCGCGTCACCTTGCTTTCGTTTCCCGTACCTGGAGCTATTGTACGGTCTGTTCGTGTACCAATGCGAATGTCAGTCGCGATTCGTGGGGCACCTCGAGTGTGGACTGCCTCATGGCAATCGTGGATAGCCTTCATTACTTCGGACCAGGAGCCTTCTGAAAAACACCGGGAAGGGCATATGTGAGATATGTGGGATGTATTGAGTAAAGCTGTCATTTGACCTACCTATATTCGTTCCATAGCCACTGACGAATGCTGTCTTGAGCAGATTGTTCGACGGACAACAAGAAGCTTTAAGCTCACTGCATCTGTCATTCGCATATTTAAGAACGTAACAGGGGTTGTGACAAGCGAGAGCGACATACCTGGTATGTCAACCCTGACTTCTGAAGGACGAGCTGGCATTCCGCGATATATTCCGCGACCTGATAGCGTATTAAGTATATATGTGTGAGACCCAGCGAGTATGTGTCCTACCGATGGCTCCCCAGTTCCCATCGGAATCAGACAAAAATCTATCATTAGGATCAGCGGTCAGTATACCAACTACTTTCTTTAAATACGTGAGATTCTGCCTACCAGCCACAGCATAAAGATCATTCGACATCGTTATCTGTCGTGGAGGGTTGGTGATATTGTGCAAGTGATGGCTGTGCTGCATATATGCATGTCGTCCGATCGGCGCGATCGGCGCTCGCCAAAAGTTTTGACTTCCATTATTGACTCGTGCTGCTAACAATGCTACCATTCTTACGTTCTATCCTTCATCACCTCCTACCTACCTTTCTTGACCTTCCCTCTTGACTGTTTCCAAAAATGTGTATGCTGTGCGTATTGATATCACGATATTTATTTATTTGGCCTTTCTAACATAGCAAATAGTTCTGACCCTTCGGTCAAGTACAAGCCGTACACTCCCTTGAATCTTCCCGACAGGCAATGGCCTTCAAAAATACACAACAGAGTACCTATATGGTTGTCTACGGATCTACGCGATGGGAATCAGGCTCTTGCAATACCGATGACGGCAGAGCAGAAGAATATATTCTTTGATCATCTAGTTAAGTGCGGATTCAAGGAGATCGAAGTATCGTACCCTGCTGCGAGTGAAACCGACTTCAATTTTACGAGAAGCTTGGTCGAGAAAAGAAGGATACCCGACGATGTTTGGATCCAGGTATGCAACGAATGCCTTTGTTTTGGTAACTCTCGTTTACGACATCTGTGCTAGGTCCTTACTCCAGCTCGGGAGGATCTTATCCGTCGGACGTTCGAATCAGTTGCTGGTGCCAAGCACGTAATTATCCACATGTATAATGCTACATGCCCTATGTTCCGTGAAGTCGTATTCCAAAATTCCAAGGCTCAAACTATTGAGCTGGCTATCAAGCATACACAGCTTGTCAGAAGGTTGACGGACGAATACGCGGAGAAATTTGGAACGAAGTTCAAGTATGAATATAGCCCGGAAACCTTTACACAGACGGAACCGGAATTTGCGCTTGAGATTTGTGAAGCGGTCAAGACAGCCTGGGGGAAGGCTGATCCTGGAGAGGATCGCATTATATTCAATTTGCCGGCGACGGTTGAAATTGCTCCTCCAAATCACTATGCTGATCAAGTTTGTTCTCGCATTCATCTAGTGGTTTCGCTACTCATTATCCGTGTAGATTGAAAACTTTTGTCGAAATATCTCCGAAAGAGAGAAGATCATTGTCAGTTTGCATCCACATAATGACCGCGGTGAGTATCAGTTACGACAGGTCTGCATATATGCGTCATTTCTCACCATGCTATTAGGTACTGCTATTGCAGCTGCTGAATTGGCTTGCATGGCTGGTGCAGACCGTATCGAAGGCTGTATATATGGGAACGGCGAACGCACAGGAAATGTCGATCTTGTCAATCTTGCCTTAAATCTATATACGCAGGGCATCCATCCAAAGCTCGACTTCAGCGATATTCAAGCGTGCATCGACATTGTGAATCAATGCAATGACCTTCCCGTACATCCTCGACATCCATACGCTGGCGAGCTCGTCTTCACCGCATTCTCAGGTTCACATCAAGACGCGATCAAGAAGGGCTTCGAGGCGCAGACAAGGAGACATGCAGAAGCAGCGGCGAAGGGCGAGCTGCAAATTTGGGACATGCCATACCTCCCAATCGACCCTCGCGATCTGGGTTGCACGTATGAGGCGGTCATCCGCGTTAACTCGCAATCTGGAAAGGGTGGCATTGCGTATATTGTGAAGACCCATTTGGGCCTTGACATGCCTCGAAAGATGCAAATTGCTTTCTATAGTATCATACAGGAGATATCCGACCGCGAAGCGCGCGAGATGACGGTGGACGATATCACCACTGCTTTCCGTTCTTCTTACCACCTTGGTGGACCAAAATACGACGGTCGTCTCGTCTTGCGATCGTTCAAAGTCACAGACGAACCGGTATCGGATCCAGTGGATCAAACTCCGTTTGAAGAAGGTGAAGCGCCTGATGAACGACGTCACTTCGATGGAACTCTTTCCGTTGACAGCGTATTCAGAGTAGTACACGGTGATGGGAACGGTCCCTTATCGGCTTTCTTGGACGCATTGAAGATGCACTTGGACATCGACCTTTCTATTCGAGAATACAGCGAACACACCATAGGCGATGGCCAGAATGCAAAAGCAGCGTCATACGTCGAGGTCGTGGAAGCGAAGCGCGAGCCTGGACAACGACAGGAAGGCTGGTGGGGAGCAGGAATCGATACGGACATAGCTGGTTCCGGTTTACGCGCGGTCTTGAGTGCGGTCAATAATTATATCGGTGATCGTGCATTGCCTGAGTTGAAGCTATCTGTCGGATTCAATGCGCGTTCCGGTCCGGCAGACGTGGCTTCTGTCATTCTCAACGAGCTTCAGTTAGATCTTCCACGACGCATGCAAGCTCACTTCTTCGAGGCCGTGCAGCGCGCCTCCGCAGATGGCGCGATCAGCTACGATGCGCTAACTGCGCTTTTCAGGAAGACATACGGCTTCACTGTACGCGAACTCCCAATCCTCCTGCAAAAATTCACAATGGAACACCTTGGCGAAGGCGAAGTGCGCTCAATAAACGCAACGGTATTCATTAACGGACAAGAAATGCTCGTCACTGGCGAAGGAAACGGTCCGTTATCAGCTGTCTTGGCTGCATTAGCACCTCATCATGATGGAACGTTCACTGTACGCGAATATTCGGAACACTCGATTGGCTTGGGTGCAGGCGTGAAAGCTGCATCGTATGTGGAGCTCATACATACTGTTGACGTCGACGGGCATCAAAAGAAATCAAGCTGTTGGGGAGCGGACATCGATGAGGATATTAGTGTTTCTGGTGTTAAAGCATTGCTCAATGCTGTTGCGCTGCATGTACCTTTGCGCTCGAAGAGCAATGGCACAGTGGTATAGTGAAGATCTTTTTAAATATGGAATTGAGAGCGATACCGGATATAGGTTCTTTGTATATTACAAAACATCTTGCATGTAGGACTTGTATACATTCATTTTAGACAAACTCAAGCGAGTTAGTGGACTATTATACGTGGTAACTTGGAAATGTGCATCTAGATAAATGGAAAGTCTTGGTATCCTCCAATAGTATTCTGTATATCAGGTTCGTAAATCATTGCATGATTCGGGGAAATATATTCGAATTGTGACGGCAGTTTTCCCAAGTCAAAGCTCAATGACAGAGCTGCCTTGGGAAGGGTTATAAAGAACAATATCCATCATCTCGTCATTGTCCGGCTGTTCAATCCGCGGCTTCTTACGAGGGTGGTCTTCCACGCCGTCCTCTTGCTTGATCTCAGGAACTTCCTCCTCAGATTCAGGCTCAAGTTTATCGCCCTCATCCAGGTCAATAGGTACACGGTCTGCGTCGTTAATCTGATACACTCTGACGACCTTGTGTTTCTTTGGAATGTTACGCATCGCCTGGGTCTCTGGCTTCTCGCGTTCAGCGACTCGACATACTTCGACATTGACGCCAGCTTGACGAAGAACGTCGATCCACACCTAAGCAATAGGATCGTAAGAGGAACGAGGTTATCAGAACAACTTTGGAAAATATACCTTCTGGTTTTCGGACAGATTATCCCCAGGACCTTTGACCTCTACGAATTTCGCCAGGTTGTCACTCATACGCCAGACAATCAAGTCAGGCACACCACTGTGACGCCCTCCGTAATCTTCGCAGAATAACTGGCAGATCACGGAAAGTCCTTCTCCGCCAAGGCACTATAAGAATATATGAGTCAGCATCTTTCAAACTCCAATGGCTTGCGACGTACAGTAACGATTTCCACAAGATCTTGCTTCGAGAAGTCATTCCAACGAACACCCACACACATAGTATTGTTCTCTCTGTACTTGTCATCTGTTGTTGTAAGAATCTCGGGAGCCTTCCCGTCTTTAATCTCCTGGAGACGTTCTTCGATAGCATCCTTACGCGCAAAGTAGAAACATTCAGTCGCGATATCAAGCGGTGCAGATTGATAAGGTGTTTCAAATGCCCCTGCCACAGAAGAGAAGAGGATATCCCAGAATAGAAGACCCCAGATGGTAGATATAATGCTTGCTTCAGAGTGAAACCTGCAGAAATCAGTCAAAAGTGAATCCAAGTGTAATTTTATAGCAGCGGACATACCCTTTGTATCCGTCGAGCTCATAATAATGTAGAACAAGCGTCTCGACGTTGACCTCTTCACCGCTCTTGCCATACCAAAGGGACTTCCCAGTCCATCTTTCCTTGGCTCGTTCTTTCTTCAGCTGATCGAGGTGTTTTCTTACAGCATCCTCTCCTTGCATCTGTATAGACACGGGGACTACGGCTTTATTGTTGACTTTTCCGGTTTTGTCAAATGCGATACCAGCCCTGCGTTGTCGGACCCGCTCGCCAGTGATTTTCACTTCAGCGGCTTTTTTCAATCTCCCAACGCATTCATGGCGGTTTTTAACGGGTATCTTCAAACGATTCTCCAGACGTGATAGTCGGCGTTCGAGCGACTGTCTACTCACTAATTATTTGGAAATTTAATAGGTGTGTATTTGGATACCGATGCAAGGCGAGCACGAACCAATGTGGGTATCCTCATCATGAAGGCCTTCGATCACAACGTCCATGGCCTTCTGGAGCACTTTCTTCTGCTCTTCTTTGGATAACGGTACTTGCTCGCCATTTATCTCGCGTCTTTGGCGTACAACATGATGCATTAGCACAAGAGCCCATCGATCATACCATGCTCCACGTTTGCCGCGCCTCCAGCGACGCTGTGCTAGAAGTTCCTGGAGGAGCGCGATTTCCCTGTCGAAATCTTTCAGTTTCCCATATGCAGTCGCACCTAGCAGGTTATGTCAGTTGGGCATTTCACCTGGAAAATATGTCTCAAAACTTGCCTTTGTAGACGATGCGCGTCAGAATGTAACCCTCGTCAAAACGCTCAAGCCCATGAGGACGCGCTTCCAGCTCACCACGCTGGCGAACGAGTTCCTGCCATCGAGGATATACCCGCTCAAAAACGCTCACGACATACTTCGCGTTTGCAACGGTCTGAGATTCTTTTTCCGGAGCAACTCCAGGTTCTACGTCGATTTCTCCCTTCGCGAATACACTCACACTACGACTTCGCAAAGTTCCGCTTGGTCCAGGATAATTCTCCTTCTCAGCATTACCAGAGGTTTCAGACGATTCGTCGCGTGCTCTTAAGGTGTGCGGAAGAGGGCCATAAGTAGTTGAACCTTTCTCCCGGCCATGAGCCCAGGCATCAATATGTTGCTCCGCAAGTTCGACATCGATATTGCCCTCAAGCATGAGATCGATAGCTGCCTCCATCCGAAGTGCCTCTTCATAGGAAATAAGTGCCTCTCGAGAGGTGAATATCTCTGTCGTTCGAACGTAAGTATAAAGCGGATAATATCGTTTGCGACATCGTCTCAGCAGAGCTGGCGTCAAAAGAGACGTCGGATGTTCGGTTCTGAAAATGAATATACATTAAAACAAGATACATAAGGTGGGAAGCCACGATGCTTACGAGCGGAAGTAGATAATATGCAATCGATGAAATAAAGCGTTAATTGCATCGTTAATGCGAATGCAATTTTCTGGATAAACTGGGGTAAGAGACAATATCGACAAAGTTCTTGTGCACTTACTCAATATCTTCATCACCAGCCCTCTCAAAACATCCATTTGTACCTTGGCCTTGCTTACTGGTTTGAATGACAAGCACGTCTGTTTCAGATGTAGAGATTTTGAGTCCTTTACAGACTTCTTTGATCTCGAGGCACTGGATGCAAAACCACCCAGAGTCGTCTGTGCAGATGCACAAGCTAGGAGGCCTTCCACCAGTGCTGACCGCTTATACAAGCGTTGTTAGTATTTAGAGGTGGAACTTAATATCCCTTTTTCTTACCGTCGTAAGCGTACTTGGAAGCTTCAAAGTCCTGGCAAGACCTTTGAGTTCTTCAACAGTCAAGCATTTCAAGAGATCCGACAAGGACGCATGTGATTCGTCCTCTGCGTAATAATCCAAAAGGCTCCGGCTACTGTCGTTCTTTGGGCTCGGGTCACTGACTTTGGCGCTTTCGGCAGGGATTCGGTTTTGGTCTGACAAACTAGTG
Organism: Fomitiporia mediterranea MF3/22; assembly: GCF_000271605.1. NCBI lineage: Eukaryota > Fungi > Basidiomycota > Agaricomycetes > Hymenochaetales > Hymenochaetaceae > Fomitiporia > Fomitiporia mediterranea. The sequence goes on along the minus strand of NW_006760392.1, from coordinate 2,323,188 downwards.
TCGGCTGTTGGTGATATATTTGCATTTGTAGAAATCGACTCTTCTTCTTCATCGTCTGATACTAGGTCAATCACTTCTGCATCTTTATTCGAACTCGAGCGACGAGGCTTGCTTCGTGGAAGATCGGATAACGCGCTTTTTTGAGAGCTGGCATTGGAACATAGGGTACCACAAAGCTCTTTCATAGCTTCGACGATACCCTCTGTCCCTAACTCTGCGACATATTTAAGCTGGTCAAGACGGTACCACTTTCCAGTCTTTCGGACCAGCAACCGTGCAAGGAGATACCTGGCCTTATCTATGACCATCCCTCAGTGAGAGTCAAACTTGAATACGGATCAAAAGCATACATGAGAGAGTGCTGTATGCAGTGAAGAATGCTAGCTCCTCATCGGAGAATAAGAAGTTTTCGCCCTCAAGGACAGTTCTCACCATGCCTTACTTGTGCATTAGCGATCGAGACAGGATGGTTTGTTGAGCGCTTACCTTCCACTAAAGACACGTACATCGACTCCCTTGCCTTGCCTTTCCCTCTTTTATCTTCAACTTCTTCTGGTTCTTCTTCATTTGGCATTTCATCTTCAAAGCCAACATCTTCGTCCTCGGTCTTGCCCGGTGCGCACCAGAAGATGAAGTTATCTGCAGAAGCCATAATCGTATAAGGCGCAGTATTTCTTTCCTCGTAGTAATGTCTCGATTGTTTAGTTGTCTAAAATGATCAGGGTTGTGTGAAGAAAGGGATGTGCACAATATTCAAGAGATAATCAAGAAATAAATAAAAGAACAGGATAAGCAGACACTAGACAGCATATGTCGCGACCCGTGAGGTAAGGTTGGTTTGGGAAAACATAAACTCGACCAACCTGTCACAGTAGTCACGGCACAGCCACTTTCCCCTTTTGGAAGGACCCTAGCGGCAAAAATCAACGTGAAGACTTTGACTTTTTTTTATATCCAAGAAATTTATTACTTTTTGGAATGTTGAGGGTCTGTAGTCTAACATTTGACTCATTTATTTGTCTTGTGCATGTAGTTAGATTCATAATGTATGTTTTTAGTACTTTAAAAAAGGTTGACTATATCTTGAATATTTATAGTGTGAGAAAGTGCCAAGATAGCCGAAATTGCTTACCAAATTATATTAGTAATATTAGTAATGCACTATATATAGATGTAATTATATAATATTATTTTAACTGAAGCGGCAAAAATTGAGAGAAAAAAATTCAAAACTTCACCAAAATGCTTTTTATGGCATTCTGAGGTAGAAAAAAATAATTTTTTCCTTAGTGAAATAAGTCACCCAAAATTTAATATTTTCTAATTTTAAAAACATACATTTGTAGCCCAGATCAATCTGAATCTTTCTATGTTTTTAGAATTTAAATATTGGTTGTGTGGAAGAGTGAATAACGTTGCCGTCGTTCGCGTCCAAATTAGGTTAGTCATCTCGCGTCACGGTTGGTCGAGTTTATACTTTCCCAACCTTAGGTGCTTGTACTCCGTGACAGAACGCGTTATGTCACGTTTAGCTTCTGTGTGAACTTACCGAAATTCAAAGTTCTGCTGAATCACCCGTCTCAATTCATTGGCAAGGGAGACTTGCAGGAGAGTTGCGGCACAAAAAAGTGAGATGCCGAGAGTAGTGCAAGCCTCTGAATAATTGAGGATGAGACTTGCAAAAGACTTGCAGAGGCTTGTAACAAGTCACGAGATTTTAGTTTATGTTGATTTTGCAGAGGAAAATGAGAGGAACATAGTATTTCAAAGTCCGACAGCTCTGCAAGTCTCACACTCGAGAGCACTTGCAGGACTTGCACAAAACTTGCACGGATTTCGTCTGTATTTGGCAACTATTAAGGTACATGTCAATTTTTTTTGCACCCCAAACATCTCATGCCGACGTGCAAGTCTGCCTTGCCAATGAATTGAGACCAGCTACTTACCTAGTTATGTCGCGGTGACCATCCTAACTTCAGCAACTCGTCCTTGGAAACCAATACATCTTTTAAGAGGCTCGGGCAATCAATATTCTTGAACTAATTACAAGCCCTGTCGCAGCATCAATCTATCGCACACATCCTAATGATCTGGGTGCAGATCTGATCAACCATCTTAATAGCAGGGAATCCGAGAAGATACCAGCTGAGTGGGACGCTTGGTGGGGATGGTGTGCTGAACGTGACGACAGTTGGAAATTACTTGTCAGGCTAAGCAATACCACTGATTCTACGAAAGAGCACGGAACGGACGGAACGAAAGTCACTGACGAATATGGAATGGATTTAATACCTGCAGAGTTAGCACACCTCGTATCACGTTCAAAGGCGGTTTCACTCTCTCGACAACGACAAGATTTTCCTGTACTAGATATGGGCGGTCCAAAGGCCCTTCCCAGTGGGATGTCACCGAAGAAGTTCCACGAAGTCTCCCGAATGACTACCTACGTACTTGGACTATTGGATGCTTTTTACCAGGAGCATGGTACTAAGGTACAACATATCGTTGATATTGGAGCAGGACAGGTAAAGTATATCCGTATTACTTTTAAAGCTAAATCTCAATTTGATTGGCTTGCCTCACATAGGGCCATTTATCACGGTCTCTCTGTATGCCCGACCCAATATTGCTCAAACAACAGTGTTAACCAGAACTATAAAGGTTATGCAAGGAATTTGCATGTCCTTGCTCTGGACTCTTCATCAAATCAGAGTGGCTACCCTGGCAGCCGAATCATGCGGTCAGACGTGGAAGGGACATTGACTTATAGGACCTTGTGGTTAGGACAAGAGCCAACTTTTGCATCTCATCCAGGGAATTTTGGTCAGGAAAGGGAGTTAGGTGATAACGCGGATTTTGAACAAACAATCGATGAGTGGCTGCACACCTTTAGATCGAAAGAAGATCCTTTGGTCCCGGATGACACAACAAGGAGTCCGATTCCTGTTGTATTCGTAGCCCTTCACGCATGCGGTTCACTCACACCAGCCATTCTGCAGAAGATACTGGACCATCAAGAATGTTTACTCACCCAAGACAGACCTTGGTGTGTTGCGGGTGCTGTCATTGTTGGCTGCTGTTATAATCTAATGAGGGAGGATGGTAAGTGCATGCAGTCGTTTCTAAGCAATCAACTCGTGCTTTACTCACAAGACCCAATAGATTTCCCCCTGTCCCGAACTCTCCAGAAGCACATAGAACAAAAGTTTCATGGCTTCTCATTGTCCGCAAGCCATCTGCAATTGGCCGCTCAAGTGCCTTCTCAGTGGTTGAGCTCACCAGAGAGCGAAGCTGCAGCCGACCTTGCCATAAGAAAGATTGTCTACAGAGCTCTTGCTACTCCCGCCCTAAGTTATCTTACCAGCAAAGATACGGGTTTCGGTGAAGATTCACTGAAGCTAGGCAAACTCAACAAGAAAGCTTACGAGTCCTTCAGACTGTACCTGGAACGAGCTGGTCAGAAATTGGAGTCCAGCCAGCAGTTTCCACTCTTATCCCATGCGTCGCCATCCATGCGTGCGGACTCATACAATGATGATTATGACGAACGAGGCTTCGTCCGCAGCGATGGTCTAGATGCGAAGGGTACTGGTTATCTTACGAGCAACCGAGGCGATTCGATGCCGGACTTTAGTGGTTCAGAGACAAACCTACTATCCGTTTTTAAACACGTTGTTGGGCGCGACCCAGAAGAAGCCGAGACTTCCTCTCCGGCAATACTTACAAAGGCACTTCATGCCTTGCGATGCCTCCTCGGCCCACCTGTTGAGAGCTTGATTGTTCTTGATCGATACCTTTGGCTACATGAGGAGCTGTCCGGCACACCCCAACTCGAAGTCCGGTTGGTCAACTTGTTTAGTCAGGAAGCAGGAAGTGGTAGAAACGTAGGAATAGTAATAGGCCCACGTAACTGTAGCATTAATCATGAGGATTAACAAATACACATGTCCTAGTATAATGAAAGCTTACAATATTGATTGACTGACAATCCGACTGATCACAGCCAGTTATCCGTCCAAAGTCCTCAATATTCAGAACGAGTTGATATTCAATATAACAAAACAAGATACATTTCATCAAATGGACAGAGGTAGTATCAACTCCGCGCGGTGTCGAAACGTGCGAGCACCAATTCAGGCATTTAGTTTGACAACCTTACTTCGGTGCGGATTCCCGCGGCTCAATACAGCTTACCTGTCGAGTGTACAAATCGAATAATTTGACACATAATCATACATGCTCGTTGTCCACGGGTTTCGCAAAATCGGAAAGCACGAGTTTCTCCCGAAAGGCTGCACCATCCGAGATGAATACAACATCTGGGCTGAGCTCAACCGGGCCTTGTCCCGTTGCAGGATGTTTCCGCACAAGCTCGTCAAACTCCACAAGAAGATCTTCCACCCTGACATCTGCTTGCTCGCGAAGCACGTTTTCCCAGTGCACTCTGACTTTTTCTGCGGGCGGTTCGTGTCCCGTTACCGAATTATACTCCTCTGGGTTGACAAAGAAGTTTGCCCTGCGCAAAGTTGCAAGGAAGTCATCCGCGGCTTGCTGGCTTAACTTGACGACAGGAGGCCTCTGAGGTCGCATGTGTATAGACAATTTTGACCTGTTAGGCGATGTAGGATCAACAAACTCCTTGAACATAGAAACGACTTCGTCTTTCGTCACGCTCGTGATAAGCTCGGCATCACGTTCAAGACGCGTGAAGTCGAGATATCCAGATTCGATGTGAGTCCAAAAACGAGTCGTCTCTCCCGCTAAGTTCTTCAGCTTCTCCGTCCATTGCTGCACGAGACTTCTCTTGTGCTCTTGAAAAAGCGCATCGTCCATCGTTTCGAGAATTCCGCGCATATGTTCAAGGAATGCTTCAATGCGGGTCTCCAAATACTTAGGGTCCTTCTCCGACTGAACGACTATTCGCAACCCCATTGATTCCGTGCCTTGCCAAGCAGAGCAAAAGACAGTGTATCCCAACTGTTCCTTTGTTCGCAAAATGCTGAATGCAGGCTCTCGGAAGATCTGCACCATCAGTCTGAAGGTCGTACGAAGCCGAACGTCCGAGATCGTGCCAACATGACAATAATAAGAGTTACTTGCATTCACTTCATCGGGATTCGGGACGGGAAGCTCCCAGACATAGTTGCAAGCTGTATAACGGCAAATTAGTATTTATTACCAGTGGTCAGATCATAGCGCGTACGTTTAGGCAAAAGATGCGAACGCCACCAAGGAACGTTCTCTTTAGGAACGTGTTCAGAGCTGAGAATGTCCTTCGCCATCGATGCGATGCGCGTGGCGTCCTGACTGTACTGTGAATATCATTTAGACAAAGCCCATTAATGACAGCAGCATACCTCTTTCCGAAGATTTCCGTTAACCAAAACCAGGTATTTGAATTGTGACAGGAGTTTCTGGACATGTCCCTGGAGTTCTCCGACAGTTATCCCTGCCTAACCGTCAGTCTTTGCAGTCTATTTTCTAGATGCTGTGGGATTGGCTCACCTGTTATCTCCGCAAGTTTCTCTGTAACAGTGAATTGGTGACCCGAGAGGAGATATTTCCCATAATACTCAGACAGGTTCCAACTCTGTCCGAGGAAGAAGTTCTCCCACCCTCGCTTGGCCTAGAGCGGAACGCCTAACTCAGAATTCGTAATCGTCAGCATGTAAGGAGGACTTCTTTACCTTTTCCTTCATGACGGCTAGCCGATCTTCTTTGATTTCTAAGTTCTTGGCCTTTTTGAGGACGTGCTGCGCAAGAACATGCAATTTATCATTATAGCCACTGAGATTAATGTATAGTCCGAGAGCAGTCGATCCGAAATTGTAGTCAAGTCCGGCGAGACTTGCATCGTATGAGAACTCCGTTAGAGCGTCTTTCACAAGATCTATATAAAGGTGCGTCATGACGGATGCACGTGCAGAGTCACTGGCAAATGGCCTAGAGAAAGAGAACTAAATGAGAACCAGTTCTTTTAAGTGATAAGATTTCTAAACCCACGTTCGCGCTTCTATCACCACTTGTGCTCGAGGGACCCAGAACTGATCGTCTTTCTTATGCCAGACATCCATAAGTGGATTACGAAGGATGAGTGAAGGCCGCTTTAGTGGGATAGGAACATCGATCTTGTCGACGTCAACGTTGCTCGGAATGAACTCGTTCGGTCCGGGCAGATAAAGTTCGGGTATATCGTTTGGGGCGCGAGCCTGAAGAACGGACGTCACTACTCGTCGGATACAGTATCATGGAACCTTAAGTTTTTAACTCACCGCAGAGATTATTTCTTCGTCTAATCTACCGACAGTATATTCCGTTCCGTACCAAGGCTCTATGGTCCAAGGGCCTGCATTGTCTATTGTGCTGTGATCCTTCGCCATAACTACGACACGACCGTTCTCAACAGTCAGCCTAGAAAGTGTATCTCGCACAAGCTGTTCATCCCAGGCCCACGTCAGTTTTGGTCCACTAAGTATGAGAGATCGTGAAATAGGTAGCTTCATGTTGCCAGAAATCCGAGAAGCATAATTCTCTGGGCGTGCCTGCTTCTCTTCGAAGCGGAAATGCAATTCAGCGAGCGCTTGGATCTCACTCTGTGTCCACGCAGGCAGAACAGAGTCTCGTAGGAGGTTCAAGTACTTATAGCACGTCTTGAGAGCCTCGCGACAGTTCTCTGTGACGCAAGGGAATGATTCAAAAACAGTACTGAGCACACTACGACACACGAACTCACGAAAGCCATCTTTGGTAAGACGAACAGTTATTTTGAACATCTCAAATCCACGCCACAAACGCTGTTGTCCTGCGGTCAACGCGGTGATCCAGCCCTTGTTCTTCAGGTATGAGTGCAAAGAACCAGGCCCTTCATGCCCGATGAAATGTGACAGGTACCTGGTCGGTTTTACCTCCCAGAAAGGAGCTTGATAAGGCAGAGGATATGACAATTCCAGTTCATAGAAATCCATAATCGTCTTGACATGCACAACAGACTATTAGATAGATAATATGATCGCGTTAGAATCGTGGAACGCAGACTGCACGACTGAGAGTACATACGCCACGCTCATCCTTTCCAAACGGGTGTTCCAAAATGAGAGGGACGGGGTCTTGTCCACGGTTCTTGATTGGCGAGAACATTACCGCAACCATGTGAGCAAGCTCATCAAGAGATTCTTAAAAACTATTTAGTACGAAATATGGACTATCAAAAACAGCACAAACCTTTCCCAATAACTGTCAGACTCATCCGGCTCGCACAGTATTCTTTGCTCCACCATTCGATCAGACGACGCCTAGTCTCTCTTCCGACACTTCCTCCGTCAGCATCGCTTTCGTGGTTCGTTGAATTTACTGGAGGGGCTGGGGAAGCCGTCTGACTAGGTGTTTGTGAAGGTGCCGCGCCAACACTGCCGTCCCCGTTTACTAAATCACCGAGAGACGGCTTGTCTATAGGCGCATTCACTGAAGGTTGTTTTAGTGACCGTGCAGCCTCGGTAAGAGTAACTTTGTTCCCCGTTCCGAACTTCCTCCACGGGTGGCCTGGACGGGAGAGATGCTTTTTCAACTGGAATATTCGCTTCACATCTTTCTGCAAGTTCTTCTTGTTCTCCGAATCGACTGCATTGAGCTCTCGTAATGTACAGGACGGCGCAAACAGAGGCGAATGAAAGAAGCCAGAGAAACGCTCCAAAGCACCTGCAAGTGCATTCGACGCAACAGAGAAGTAATAATTTGTGTTTGAGGCGGAGGTGGAGGCATTGCAGTACCCAGTGTTCTTAGAGAGGTACTAGAGAATACGTGACTGAGTACGAGAAGACCACAATCCCAAGAAACGTGAAATTACTTCTTTGTATTCGTTCTCTTTTGGAAACTGCTCCGTTCCCTGTAATGATTACGGCAGTAAGCATATGTATGATATTATTCCGAGTTGGACACACCATGAACGAGAGATGCTCGCAGAAGTGAGCTAAACCGGGCATATCATCCTTCAAAAGAAATGGGTGAACACCAAAACGGGTATCGAGGCATGAAACATACGGGATCGAAAAGATGTCCGACAGCAACATCCATGCCTGCAGCAGCCTTGTCCGTATTTGCATCGTGCACCAATACAGCCTGGAGGCCATTTTCGAGGCGCACGACACGATAGTCGCGATCATCCGCTGGGCTCTTTTGGATCGGCAAGCTATAAACGTGATAAGCAGGCGTGCTGCCTTGCGCGGGTACAGGCGTCCAGTTCTTCTCGTCTTCCTCTAAAGAAACGTTAGCATTGAGATGCATATCCTGCATCACGGACGTCTAAGTCTAATCGTATATGAAGGAAACCAGTTTGAATGTTCCTAGGACTCGCAAGGACAGTACGTTTCCTCAAAGCAAGATGGGAAGACTAGAAAGTTTGAGGGAACGTATGCTATAAAATGTCGGTCGAAGGCATGAACGGAGAAAGACAAGAGGGCACATAAACTAGTACTACTAGTGTGGCGAACTCGAGGAAAGCCGAGGCGCGATGGAAGATACGCGACGGCAATTGCTTCGCGCCGTTGCAGATTCATGACAGACCTCGTATTTGACTCATCTCAAAAGCTAAGAACAATCAGCTGGTTTTCTTTGTTGACCTTGCAGGACTTTCTTGCCTCAGCAGTACAAGCTACATATAATTCTCGAATCTCGTTTTCTTAGCCTTTAATTATTTCACACATCTGAATCATCTGATATCTATCAATATTGAGCAGCTGTATATTGTAACACATCAAAGCTTGCATTGATGTCTTCGCTATAGAAATTTAAGATTGACATGCTTGTGTAGATTAATATTGTTGGTACAGAGTCTAATCTGTTCTTCTGTTGAGTGGTGGCTTTATACCACTCTCTGTAAGTATGTATTACTTCTGCTTATCATCTTGAAGAAGGGTTTCCTGCCAATATTTATACAATAGCATGCTGAAAGCAAAACACTGTGAAGTCTCTAGCAAATGCCCAATTATTCCAAACTTCTGGTCCGAACAATGCGCTCGATAATAGATATTCAGAGCAATGAGATGTTCAGTGCAATTGCAGCACCAAAAAACAAGATACATATAGCCGACTAGACAGGGATAACATCCCATCAACTCTGCATAGTGTCAAACGGTGCAAACGCCTGTTTAAACGCCTGAGCGTCCGCTTTCTCTTCTGCCTCCGTCTGACTACACGCTTTCCAATCTAGTCGGTCAGGTACGCCGAGTACCCTACACAGTACCTGTCTTCATAGCAAGAGGAGGAAGAAAAAGAAACAAGTCAACAACGTGCAATATATATATATATATATGTGTGAGTGAGAAAGCAGCATACCTTCCAAACTGAATACTAAACGGCACCTCCTGCTTAATCAAATGCACCATCTTCTTCCCATCGGGTAAGTCTACCCTAAAATAATTCCCTCTCCCTCCCGAACACATCTCCAGCGCCTTATCCGGGTCATCCTCAAACATCACTCCAGCCAACCCTCCTTCCGAAATGAACGCCTGCTCCACCCTTTTCGCGTGTGTACTCGTCGGTACAGGTACAACTTGTACATGCGCATGCCCACCTCGTCCGCTCAGTATACCCACCTCGAACATCACAGCCCCGCATCCGTACTTCGCATACAAAGCGCGTAATGCAGATTTATATTGCTCGAGCTCGGCGACTATTGGTACAGAGATATCTGGTGGCATTGCGGAGAGTGTTGGGTAGTGAGTGATGGGTACGATGAGTACGTGACCTCCCCCGGGGATTTTTGAGATTTCTGGAGAAGAGTGGGAGCCTGTTGGGATTATTTGGCCTTTTGGGAGGGTGACGTAGCATTCAGAGCCAATGGAGACGAGAAGGTGTTTCCTATAGACCTTCTCTTAAGCAAGGAAAGTCGTTTTAATGAATAAGTAGGTAGATGAAGAACATACGCAACACTAGGATTTGAAAGACAGAACCAACATTCGCTCGCTGTCAAGCATTCCAATTTGATTCAAATTCAAACTCAGAGTCAGCGGTAATGATTAAGCCAAGCGTAATGAGCGACTTACTTCCAATTTCATGAACGGGGCCTCTTTTTCGGTGTCTCTGTTCATGTCGACTCTGTGCAGCGACTGGGCAATCCTGGATCAAATGACCCTCGCTGGCACATGCTCGACAGACATAACCCGGCGGCGGTTTCCGACCGCCCGTATCACCTGTCGCGTTCTTTTCGGGGCAATCGCGAATGAGATGTCCAGGCTATACAGACTTGCTGAGTTTTATAGAAGGGATTCGACAACTACATTCTTACTGTATTACAGATTTTACAAATGTATCCTTCGGGAGGTTTGCTACGTTCGGGGCAGTCGGTAATGAAGTGCTGAGGAATGATATCAGTCCTACTTGTATTTCCCCGCTTGGAAAACAAAGTACTTACTTCCGTTGAATCGCATCTCCGACATTTATACCCTGGTGGAGGCTTGCCGCCTTCGCCTTTTTCTTTTCGTGATAATCAGTAGTCGAAGATGTCCATGGGTCGTAAATCCATACCATGCCGCTGTTTCTTTGCTACTGGCTGATTAATTGCTCCAAAGATGAAGTTATCTACCTCATCCATGTCGACGGGACGTTTCGCAGACGCTGAACCAGTAAACGTAGCGGAAGTGAACGGATTTGCAGTTGCGTTTGCGGGTTTTACTTGACTTGTTGACGAAGATGGCCCAGGGGTTATCGAGAAAGCATAGAACCACTACGATATTATCAATCATTAGACGTAAAACAAAGAAGACAGTTCGTCGTGTGCCTTACTCGAGGTTTCTTCGTCGTCCCATGGTCTCCGCCGAATGCACCTAAACTAACGAACCGAGATATTCTCCCATCTTCGTCTGCCCACGCATAGGGTTCACGTTCCCAAAATTGCGGAGGACTGCCCGACCCAGTCGCAAAATGATACTTTGGTTTTGCTTGGCGCACGATATCATCCACTGGTACAACACCGTGTCCGTCACCCGGAACAGAGTTTGACCCTCGTGTTATAGATGCAGGCCAAGCTTGACTCATGAATATATCTACGAGATGTGATGAGGTTGATGCCTTGAGCAGGGAGGCGAGTGAAGACGAATTTGAGGTTGTTGAAGATGAGGTAGTCGTGATATTCGAAAGTAACTTCTCAACGGTTTGTGAAGAGAAATATGGATCTGAGAATCCCTATCACAATGGTTCAGTATATGCACACGATAATGAAATTTGATAACGTACCAGAGGGGCCTCGGCTGATGAGTATACTTGCTCATCATATAGTCCTCCGAGGCAAGCTAAACGTAGGCCGTGTGAAGTAGTGAACACACCGGACTTGCCTACAGCAATCACTTAGAACAAGTCGTACGGGGCATGATAGCTCTCTCACTCAGCAGAAACAAGTTCTTGCACAGTTCACCTCCAGATTCTGCATACTTCTGAATGACCGCTTGTGGGATGGGATTATCTCCTTGCATAATATAACACGAAATCGGTACTTCATGTTTCCTGTCATTAGAAGTTGATAACAATTGCGCGGCTGCGTAACACACCGTCAATTTCACCGTTCAGAAGCTCCTGGACTTCTTTTGAGGGATCGGCATCCTCTTGTGGTCCGAAGAAATCGCCAACAGATATGCAGAGCTCGAATTTGCCATGTTTCGCGTCGATAGACTTTACTTTTGCGAATAGGTCTCGAATGGCTCCAACAGCCGGTCCTACTGTCAGTCTACATATATTTCATTAGTTTACTCGTCAGTATAGTTACTGCATACTCACATTTTCAATGGCGCCTGACCTGTCGACGTCGAGGACATGTGCGAAGAGGTGAGAGGGAATGGTCACGCGTTTTGCGCGTAAGACGCTCAAGAGTCAAGGCGCGCCTCGGGTGCGTGCGTGCAGTGCTGACAGGGACTCGCTTTGATCCCGTCTAAGCAAGCTCCTTGCCATCCTCCGCTCACCACCCACATGCTCTCAATAGCCAAACTCTTGGGGTCGCTCGTCCGCATCCTCCTATACCCACTCACAACATCCCTATCAACACTCCAGCGTTTGTTTATCTACTTTACGACCTGGCTGCCGAGTACATCCAGGCGCCACGTCGCTAATGATGCAGCCAGCGTTGCAGATCGCTGGGTACGCGAACTCGAAGAAGAGACAGGTGCGATTCGCGAGAGTCGTTTGAGCGATTTGAATGCTTCTTCCTCCGCGAGTGGTGCAGACGCTCAAGCAGGACCTGGTCCGAGTACGCTGAGCAGACGAAATGAGAGTGCGCGCGCTACTCGGTTGCAGATACCTGAGTTTTATCTTGGGAGCTATGAAAATGCGCTTAGGGAGGCGCAGAGAGATGCACGTTTGCTATGTATTGTTATTGTTAGTGAGGAACACGAAGATGTACCCGAGTTCAAAAGGTGAGCGAGCGTGATGCATCAAAGAAAACGTCGTTGGCATACTGAGCTAATAACAAAACTCATTCTTGTTAAGAACGACCTTGGTCGACCCAGAGTTCAACAAGATTCTCAGGAGTAACGATTTTTTGGTATGGGGTGGAGACGTTAGGGACTACGAAGCCTCTCAAGGTACATCATTCAATCAATACTCTCATAAAGTACTCACTCGTCTGATTATATGTCTTTCCAGCCTCACAAAAACTCGGAGCAACAACCTACCCCTTCGTCGCCTTCCTCGCTAACCAACCCCGTGGCGGTTCTCGAGGATCAACAAGCTCACCCGTTCTTACAATTCTCTCTCGACACCAAGGTCCCTCCACTCCCTCCGATGCCGACCTCCCAACCTCAGATCTCGGACCAACCTCTCCGCGCGCACTCTGCATACACCTCTCAAACTCATTGCTCCCGCGCGTAACACCCTTCCTCGCACGTCTACGTGCCGCACACGCCGAACGTCTCGCCCAACGCCGCCTAAGAGAAGAACAAGACGCCGCCTTCGCTCGGTCAGCAGAAGCAGACCGTGCCCGCGTTCTCGCAAAACGCGAAGAAGAGCGCCGTCAACAAGAAGAAATCGAGATGCAAGAACTAATTCGTGTACGTGAAGAAGCAGAACGTCGAAAAGCTCAAGACGAAAAAGAAGAACGCGAGAAGAACCGATTATTATGGTACCGCTACGCACGTCGTTCCTTACTTCCACCTGAAGCTGCACCAGGAAAGGGATCGATTCGCGTTGGTGTACGATTCCCGGACGGTCGTCTTCAAGTCCGTCATTTCTCGCCATCCGACTCGGTCACGTCTTTGTATGTCTTTGTCGCTTCTCAACTTATTCCGAAAGAGCATGCCCCTGCTGAGGACCCAACTTCACCACCAACGGGTTTCACTCCTGGAGAAATGGGCATCTCAGGAGACTCCTGGTCGTTCAAGCTCGCGCTTTCTTACCCTCGTCGGGAAGTACCCTGGGTAAAATCCACCCCACTTTCAAATATCGACGGCCTAAAGGGCGGCGCACAACTCGTCGTGGAGAGTATCCCAGGACACGCTCTTATTCCAGGCAGCAATGCACAAAGTCAAGGTGACGGAGACAGTGATTATGATACAGAAGAAGAGTAGATTACACATATGTAATGGGAACTTCTGCTGCTACTGCCTACTAGTACTAAACGGTATACTGAGAGCAGTGGGACAAGGGTGACTCTGGATCGGGTATTGAACTATTGATAGACAGAGACAGATTCTACTCATGTTCGTTGCAATATCTTATAACAGACCTATTTTCTCCACTCCAACCGTATCGCATCAACCTCGTATACGTATCTCACTCATCGCTTTTGCATCACAAAAGCAATGACGTCCAATATGAAGGCCTACTGAGTGAGGATTGTGCGGACGAAGCTCTCGTAATTCACGTTTCCGTCACTAAGAACAAGCAAGGCGCATAAGTATTCATCCACTAGCACAGGAGAGTGAAGAAACATACGGCCCAATTTGAATGCCCTTAAGAAGTTCGTCGACCTCTTCATCCGTCATCTTCTCACCAAGTTGTGTTAAGATGTAACGCAGCTCTCCTGCACCGATGAACCCGTTCATCTCTCTATCAAATACTTGGAAGCCGCGAAGGAACTCCTCTTAACGAGCATCGAACCAAAAAGATAGGTCGCATGTCAGAGGAACCAACCATCTTCTGCTTCCCGGTAGGGAAAGAACTTGGACGTACCAGCTGTCCCGGCAGGCTTGAACCCATCCGGCCTATTCAAGATCGTAAGGAAGCTCTTATAATCAACTATCACGACCCATCCACACAAATCAAAGACAAAGAGTGAAAATCAATTAAAGACACGCTCGACATGAAAATAAATTAAAATAAAAGAAGATAAGCACGCACCATCCCTCGGAGCAGAAGCAACGATATCCGCAACCTCCGCCTGAGTCGGGTTCTGCCCCAACGCACGTAGGAGGTCACCAAGTACCTCACGCGGGACTGTCCCCGTACCCTTCTTGTCAAACAACGCGAATGCTTCTTTGTATTCTGTTTCCATCCGAAATCAATCGCATTGGATAGTTCATTCATATAGAGATGCATAGACGGAAGAAGAAAGTCTCGTTAGTCTGACATCGCCAATACGAAATAGCCAGCAAGTGCCAGTCAACCTGACGCGTACCTGCGTTATCACTCTAGAAGGAACACATACCCCAAATCAGTCATTGAAGGGCCGAAGAGTTCTGAAAGCAACTCACCATTTCGAGTTGACAAAGAAGTAGAAAGAGATATACAGAGATGAAGAATAGAGTAACGGTTCAGGGGCAGGGAGCGTTAGGAGGTTGAGAAAGAGTTTGAGTTTGGAGACGCGACTGTCAACGCGTAAAAGGAAACTCGTTCAGTAGGCTTCCGTCCTGTTTTGGAAATTATCGTACCAACTCAGTCTCTTTAGTTAGTCGAATTAGCATGGTTGCCAACTTGACTTGGAGAAGAAACGTGGAGAGAAAGTATTAAATTATCAATAATACTGAACAGTACTGTCCCTGAAAGGAACTAAGCTATTAGTGAGAAGTGTGCTAGTTAGACATAATATTATAGCAGTTTCTTATTAATTTCCCTCCAGCTTCTCGCCAAGGAATATCATTATCATTGCTTATTTCAAAGTTAGCTGCTCCAGAAAAGAGGCATAGGACTTTTTGAACGCTCTATTATCCTATTTTTTAAAATTAATCACTGGTCATCTCATATTTCTCCTCTTTCTAGGGTTCTGTTCTCCCGCCTTGTTTCACTCTAATCCACATCCTCACGGAACAAGTGTCAAAGGGTGAACAATAGTAGGCATGCTTGTATAAACGTCGTCAATCGTTAAGGATACAACACAACAGAGTCGAAGCCAAAAGTTCATAGTCACAATGAAAACCCATCCCAGGCTCGTAACTACAGTCATTGGGGAATAGGGGAGAAACGATACAGCTCGGGCCATCATATAAACAGGTGAAAGACGAAATCGGAAGCGAATAAGAGGAGCAATAAGAAGCAATAATAAAAGATGCGTATGGATACAATTGGTCTGAAAGTGAAGGAGAGGTCGTCGCGACGCGGAAAAAGATGCCTATGTACAACTTGAATGAAGCATGAAAAGGCATTAAATGTGTTGATTGAAAGGGTATAAATAGAAAAACGCTGAGAAGGGAAGATGACGACTGTTTTTGTCTTCCTCTTTGTCCCTGATGAAACGAATCGAAATGTGGGGGAATAAGAAGAACCAGAAGTCCCAAAAGAGAATAAAAACCAAAAGACCATCGCGAGAAGCTGATGACGGGGATACTTGCAGGAGACCTTGAACAGGATGCTGTAAGCTCAGATGCCGAATAGCTGATAGTCGTACTGTACTGCCTGACCCCAGAAGCTGGGATCGCACGCGCCAATGTCAGCTAAACCGCCCGAATCACCAAGTACCATTGCGTTCACATTAGTGCTAGACACTGGGTTCCAGTTTTGGAATCCATATGCAGCGGGCGAGCCAGTTGCAAAGAATGCCTTCAAGCGTGCTTGCACCTGTGCCATGAGACTCTTCTGTGCGCTTGATGGAGAAGTTACTGTATTAAATACAACCTTGATGTCGTCTTCATGGCAGACCTTGCGTCCTTCAGTACAGAACGCAATGTCTTCGTTGTCTGGATATGTCGCACCGACAGCATATTCGCCGACGAACACTTTACCACCTGCTCCCGCCCACAAACGTGAGAATGTCCAAGACGGGCATCGCCAGACTTGATCTGTTCCGATTGTCTCGATTAATGGGCGAGTATCAACGGACGAGACGTTGGCTGCGTTTGTGGGTGGTAGGACGTAGTGTTGCGAGTTTAAGACTGTCGACGTTCGTGCAGAGCCAAGAGACGCGTTAACGACGACAGGAAATTCGCTCACAGGAATCGGGCTCGTGAGCATGCCGAAAATGGTCGGACCTGCTTCGTTGCGTACCGTGGAGACTATGATCGACTTTGACTGGCCTGGAAATGGTGCGGTGGCGTCAAGAGGGGAAGCTATGAGCGAGTGATCTGTGACCGGCCGCATAGGCATGAAAGCTCCGGTGGAGGCGTCTAGCGAAGGAGCCTGCCCGAAGACAGTTTGGGATACGTTTAACACATCATCTGTAGACAGCCCGTTTAGGCATGCTGTATCGCTGGAATCACAAGGGAGTTGAGACTTGAGGAAATTGTTGAGCGTCTGAAATGCTCCTTTAGAAAGGAAGCCGAAGTTCTGAATGGAAGGAATATGTTAATATGCGTTCGTTGTGACCACCAATTTCACTGACCATCGGGTCTGAATGTAAACTGGCGCCTCTGAAAAGATTGGATGCAGAGGGTGTGGCAAGAAGTGCTCGGACCATGGTTGCTCCACTACTCTGACCCGCGATCGTCACTCTATTCGTGTCACCGTTGAAACTGGGTAAGGTCTTCTGCAAGAACTGCAGAGCGGTGATCGTGTCTTTCACGGCAAGGTTGCTTTTCCCATTGGGAGAAAGAAAGCCGAATGCACCGAGCCGATATTGTATAACAGCAATTATAGATCCGGTTGCCTGTGCGAGAGCAGCGCCGTCGAGCCCTGGTCCCGTAGCTGAACCGATTACAAGAGAGCCTCCATGGATCCTGGTTGAGAACAATCAAGGTTAGTATTGAGAAAATAGTGATCGACGTTTCCAGATATGGAAGAAAAGGCGTCATGCTCGTCGATTCGTTTTTCCCAAATCAAAACAAAACAGCACATGCGCCACCCCAGCGACCGAAAAGAAAATCCAGAAACGAACACGTACCACATCATTGCGGGAACCTTGCTCGTCGCGGCGATAGCGGGAACATACAGGATCATCGACAGGCAGTCTTCATCCGTATTCGAACTGTTCTCATCAGACTGAGGTTGCGGGCACGCGAGCGGCAGCGCAGATGGATCCGTAGCGCCATTTCTACGCGTTAATTGTCAGAGGGGCGCGTCGAAACGATGTTTTATTTACTGATGACTCACGGGAGCTCCCACTTCGACACCATTGTCGACTCTTGCCACCTCTCGGCTGTCGCATAGCGTACCGCGAACCGGCCGACGGACGACGTGTCCGCTACGCCGGATGCGTCGCCTAATGGCGTTGTAATTGTGACGGATGCGTCATTTTGTGAACCTTTGGAGTGCGATCCGCACAAGAGGACATTCAGCGGCTTGATGCTGCAGAGGAAGGAGAGCAGCTCGGCGATGGCGTGGCGCTGCCGCGTACCTGCTGAAGAGGCCACTGGAACGGGCGTGGCACTACTGAGCTGTGGCAGAGCGACGAGGAACAACAGCGAGTGCAGGAACACGCCTGAGAACGCAACCATGATGGACGAAGAGATTGACCGGTCTGTTGGGAGTGAAGTCGGCGAGACTGCTTAGCAGGCTGAGGACGACGGGGGAGATGAGAGAGGGGTATAAGTACTGGCGCGCTCGAACCAGCGAGGCTCGGATGGAAGGAAAAGGAACTGTTCTGGGACCTGAACATCAGTTTCAATTTGAGGCCGCACAACAGCTGCTCGAGAATATCTGTGCCACCCAGTTGGTCATGGTTACCGCATTTGGGCCTACCCACGAATAGCTCTCTTTGTTCTCCTCGTCCCTTCAGGTTGTCCTTTCCCTCGTCTCTCATCTCCTCGCCTCTAATCCGATGCCATCAGTATTCTTACCACTCGTTTTTCTACCGCAGTGCCTGACCTGCCCAGCATCAGGACCCAGAAGCCTGATTGCCTGAGATCCCTCGAGGCTAATCCGAGCCTTCCACTCACACATACACCCGAGAAGCACTGTCTTCAATAGACCTCCCTTGGCATTTCCATCAAGGGCTGCAGACAAAAAGCTCGAGGGTCAAGGTGCTCGCAATTACCTGTCCAGCGACACTCCGAACATGCGACGGCGATGAAAATCGAACGCTCCCACGTCTTGTATTTTTGCATGCGCCGCTTGCGTTGACAAACAATCGAGTTCCCCTGCTTACCGTTCCCTTCGCAGATCCCCGCAAGAAAATTGCACCATCGACTATTGGAAGAACAAGCACTCCGTGGGTTAATTGAAATACATTATTGAAACAGATGCCCTGATCGCCGTCTGCCGGTTGGCTTCAAACTCAGCGTCTAATTTTGAGTGCTTCCGGGCTGCTATACACACCATTAACGCTGGCTGTGCCAATGCCGCACTTCTAGTCCGCATTTTGTGCGAGCATTTGTGTAGATACTGTCCGCTGGCTGTCAGAGCGGCGCTCTTCCCTTCGATCTACTCCAAACAGCCGCAAAACGCTGTGCGTCTCAACAATATTGTTCGCTTCTTTGTCTTCTCCCGCTGGCTCCGCCATATTCTATTCTTTCGTTCTCTTGCTTGGCCAAAGTCCGTTAGTATATGGATAGCTGGAATGCCCACGTTACAAACCACAGAGGGTACTTTCTCTTCACACGTCGACCGCAAACTCCGCTGGCTCGACTGCCAGCATACTTACAGGCACCTTGCGTAATGCGAGGAAAAAGGTACCAGAAGGCTTGTATTCTTCATGGTCTCGATCTTGACGCAGTCAGAAAAGCCTCCACTCACCTTCGTTCACCTCAATCCGCGTTCCTGTCCGGCCCGCCGTCGAGAGCCATGATCGTGTCCCTCTTCTCCCGCATCCTTGCCGAACATCTATCAGACGGCTGTCATCTCCAAATAGCTCCCTATTATCCCATCAAACTATCCATAAATCTGTTGTCTCTGATCATCTCCAGGTTCGCTGATACGTGAATAAGTCGTGTGCTTGCTTGTTCATAGTGGCTAAATAAAGCTTGGCAATAGGGGAATGAGCATAAGGTCGACAGGCACTTCAGTAAAATTTGTCTGTTTATTTTTAATACACGAGTACGGCGGAGGGATCGGGCTACTTAACAATAAGTGACGAAAGTACAAGGCTAAAGGCAAAGAGAGGAATTGCGGTTGCTGCGTCCCGTATGCCGTTCGGGAAAGATTGGCTGCTTTTCGCACAAAGGCGGACAACATCCTCCTCTGCAAACAAACCTGCTAGTAGATCTATAACTTCAAATTTATTTTGATCATCCCAACGTATGCTATCGCCTATCAGATTCCAGACAGCGACGCACTAAGCATAACTACACTTTTAACCGTGCATTACCAACATTACCAACAGTATTCCAATAGCCATCTCGAAAGGCGCATACGCACGCGGTGCGTAAGGTCAGACGCAGCGTCCACCGTCCACTTCAAGGCATACGCCCGTTACGAACTTGGCTTCATCAGAGGCCAACCATCCAATTGCAGACGCTACATCTTCCGGCTCATTGAGACGTCCCATCGGCACTGTTGCCGCGAACGAAGCCTCTGAGTTCTTAAGGCAAGGAACTCATCGGTAAGCAAGCCAGAAAATATTGGGGAAATGCCTTGCCTTGCCGAGGAAGGTCGCGAGAAGAGGTGTATGACCTGCAACGGGGCAGACGGCGTTCACACGAATCCCTTGCTTAGCGTATTCGACTGCTAGACTCTTCGTGGCGATGTTGACCGCGGCTTTTGAAGCGTCTAGTTTGAGTCGGCCGCGTTAATATTAAAAAGAAGCATTAGCGTGTCCTATCGGGGTACGGCTCTCATTACGCAACTGTACCATGTCAGCCCTCCACGAGGCCTGTAATTGACATGCCATACAGCAAATCAGCTCGAGGAGAACAAAGAGCTGTAAGAACACAAATCAAGTCGCATACCGGATAGCAGCAGTACTCGAGACTACCAGAAAACATGAGTAATGAAGACAAATAAAAACAGCAGTTGTACGCCCGTCGTCCATGTAAGTCCGAGAGAAACCTACCATTCACAATGACGCCTTGTTCTTCGGAGAGGAAGTGCGGCACGACGGCCGAAACGCAGTGGAACATGGAGCGCACGTTCAAGTCAATGCATTTGTTAAAGTCTGCTTCCGTGGCTTCGAGTGTAGCCTTTTAAAATAGAGTATGGCTATCGATGAATCGCGGTATAAGGGAGCGAGAACACGACGCACCTTGTTCACATAGCTTCCACCTGCATTGTTAACGAGAACGTCTAGACCACCAAACTGATCAAGGGTACCCTTCACAAGAGAAGTCCACGAGGAGGACTTTGTCACATCGGCTGCACAGTATAAGACCGAATGAGCTCATTGCAACGCGCATTAGGACGCCAAAGACATCTTCTGTCATCAACGCACTCTTAATAAATGTCACGGAACCCTTGAGTTTCTCTTTCCCAAAGGCGTTTGCGAGACTCTTGCCTCTCTCCTCGTTCTATGGAAACAAGCTAGAATCATAGCTAAGGATGATAGACAGGGAGCCATACAATGTCCGCAATAACGACGCTGGCTCCTCTACTAGCCATCCATCGCACAGTAGCCTCACCGAAACCAGAGGCGCCCCCAGTAACAATAACTCGACGCTTGAGCCATCCTCCGAGAATAGGGCTTGAAACGCGCATGACGCCTTGGTGCTTGTTGAACGGTAAACTGTTCCGCCGCTCTAAAGCATCCTTTCTTTGTCTTCGAATTCATAAAGGTGGGGTCATGGGAATTTAAGAACTTAAAGAAGGCTCTCTTCCATATCCCCATAGATCGCTTCGTTAATGATGAGTCCCTACTCCCTAGCTCCCAAGTTATGATTTAAGCAGCTAGAAATCTGAGGTAGTCGGAAAGCCTCCAGTAGCAAGCATCGATATTGTCTTGAGGATCAATATTCAGACTGAAACCGAAAAACAAACTGGAAAAGTTTGCGGACCACTTCGACACGGGATATAAAAGGATCTGCACTTCTCACTTTCGGCAAATTATCGGGGGGATGATTGGTATGCGTCGCGATTCAGGACTCGCACGATTGATTACATAACTTGTTCAGTTGACAAATTACTCCGACGATTTGCCGTTCACAATTCAGGGAAATTTCCCCGACAACATCCCGGTAACTTCGTCTTTACCTGAAAAGTCAAAAAAGTCTAAAACCCTTTGCTTGTGGGGAATTAGACTAACTTATAGTTGTCCCCATGACATAGTCTATCCTATTTCAAACTTACTTCTGAGGCCAGCTGCCCATTGTTGGGATAAAAAAAGTCTGATAATGACCTCTGTTTTCTTGTACCGAAGGTAACATAAAAGGCACTTAGGAGGTGTTTCAATCCACCTAGCCCGCCTCGTTTTTATCTCAAGACCTGTCAGACAAATGGCGCTCGAAGACAAAGGCAATCAGACTCTCCCACTGCGTTTTGCTGACCTAAAACGCGAAATCCTGCCTCAAGATGAACCGTCAAAGGCCCACTTCGTCGCTGCCTGGAATGATGTACTCGCTGCGCTCCGCACAGCTACGGAGGAAATAAAGTCACATGGATCTTCGGTAAACCAAACCGATCATCTCACATACTCAAGGTTTTTCACAAACAAATACTACAGATTATCTCTCAGGTCGAGTTCTCAGAGCTACAGAATCTGAAGCCAAAGGAAATCGAGGCCATAAAGAGACGTGGTACGGTTCTGATAAAGAATGTGATAGACGATGACCAGGTAGTTTTGTGGAGAGAGGAACTCGAATCTTTCGTCAAGATAAACCCTGTTGAAGGTACATCGCATAAGCGTTTCCCCCTACACGACCGCTAACTATCGACCTTCGATTCAGGCTTCCCGGAAGGCGACAAGCAATTCTTCCAGCTTCAGTACGCCAACCTTTTCATATCCGAAGGTCCTAATCAGTGATTGTATATTTCAGCTGGACGAAACCGCAGATCCAAGCCCGCGCACATCCAAACGTCTTACAAGTCTCTACCTGGCTCAACAAGTTCTTCCATGTGAACTCGAAAGAGAAAGCACAAGCCAAAATACTGAAGGGAGTAGAGATGTCTATTCCTTTATCATACGCTGATAGATTTAGGATCAGGTAATATCAATTCTATTATCGTCTCCTTCCTCTTTACTTATCTGAACCGTTGCAACAGACACCCTGGGACTCATTGGAATGAGTTCCCACCGCATATTGATGGAGGAGGAATTGAACGCTGGGTGAGCACACAAACCATTCGATGCACGAGAAACAGAACGTTATGATTGATATCTTGTTCAGGAAGAGCCAAGTTTCAGAAACTGTTTCACAGATATCTTGCAGGGTAACTGGCAAAAGCATGACCCTTACGACCTCGTTGAGAGGTTGAATGCGAGGACAGATATCTATGGTCGCCCTGATCAAGTACGACACAAATTATATGACTGGCTTCATACGCAGTCATTGATTCGTTTGCCAGGCTAGTGTATTCCGCACCTTCCAGGGCTGGCTTGCTCTAAGGTTTGGAATGTTTCTTCATCGTATCATATGTTAATTAAACTGACGTGCACACAATATCAGTGATACTGGCCCAAACGAGGGAACACTCAGAGTCTTTCCAGACGTTCTCCTTTCAAACGCGTATGTCACCCTTCGACCGTTCTTCAGGCTCAAGGACAACCTCGTGAAGGAAGATCCACTAGATCCAGAGAACTGGGTACTTGGTGAGCTCCCCCGCTCCTCTAGCAGGTGTTCATCTCATCATGCTTAAATATTTGTGAAGATGTAAGCAATCCTGATTTCCCGGGTATCTTCCGCTGGGGCGACGGATTCTTCGGCCCTCGGATGAGCCATGCCACACATCCTCATCTTCGTCTCGATGATTGCATGACGCCCATCCCTCATGTAAAGCCGGGTGACATGGTATTTTGGCACGCTGACGTTGTCCACAGTGTTGAACAAGAGCATAAAGGAAAGGAGGACTCTTGCGGTATGTTGCACTGTTTACTTCTATCTCTATAGTGCAATTCTTATTATTGTGCTCCTTGTCTATAGTTATATATATCCCCGCCATGCCGCTTACGCCTCTGAACTTGTCTTACGTTGCAAAGCAGAAAGAGGCCTTCCTCAAGGGCCTCGCTCCTCCGGACTTTCCAAAGACCGCTGGAGAAGGTACATTCGTCGGAGCTGGTAAGGAAGGAGACATAGTTGGGGAAGTTGCGAGGAAGGCCATGGGCCTTGTGCATTAAGTAATTAAAGTGTGTATCTCAAAGGAATCCTCAAATTTGTGGTGTATAAATCTGTAGTTATTCACGTTTGTACTGAAGGTCATGATCGAAGATTTTTCAAAATCTCTGCTGGATTGAAGCGATATAAACTGAGAATGTAACCTTTGATGGGTTCCAATAGATATTTCCAAGTCAAGTAAGGTATAAGGTGAATATAAAAACTGTATAGCTAATTCCCTAAACGAGCTTGTAAACACAGCTAAGGAGATGATACAGCACAAGGGGGCAAGGGAATGGTACATATAGCTTCCTTCCACCTGCCTTATTATCGAGCCTAGTATTTCACCAGACTGATCAAGTACTCTTCACGAAAGAAGTCTGCAGGGAGGACACTATCACATCGGCTGTACAGTATAAGTCTGAATGATCTCATCGCAATGTATGTTCGGACAAAATTTCTTAATCCCGTCGACAACGCATTCTTAACGAACTCCACGAACTGCTTAAGTTTCTCTTCCCTCATGATATTCGTGGCGGTCTTGCCCAACTTCGTTCCAAGTCAAACAAGCTAGATTCACGACCCAGACGATGGGGGAGTGCTGTGTGACGGTGCTTGCTCCTCTCCTAGCCATCCAACGTTCAATCACTTTGCTGAAGTTAGGACGGCCGCAACTAACAAGATCGCATCGCTTGAGCTAACCTTGTTGAACGGTAAATTGTTCCGCCGCTCTAAAGCATCTCTGCCTGCCTTCGACTTCATTTGGTGGGGTCATGGGAAAATTCTCCTCAGTGTAGATCACATGATTTATAATGGATAACCTAGCCCTCGGGCTTTGAATAGAGCAACTAGGAATTCTAGGAGAGTTGGGAGGCTTTCAGAAAGCTGCATCGATGTTATGAGGGTCAAATTTCAAACTGAAAAGCAGGAAACCCTCAAAGACCAAGCTAGCACGTGACGGAAAGGAGATCTTCGTTTCGCGCAACCGGCAAATTGTCGGAGTATTTCCTGACCTGTACTCGCGCCAATTCCTTGAAAGTAAAAGAAAACCCGTCTAACACCGTATGCCTGTGGTAACTTAGACTGCTTATAGTTGTCCACATGACATAGTCTATCTCATTCCAATGCTACTTCCAGTTCTCGATCAAGCCGCCTATAATAGAGATAAGAAAGTCTCATGATGTCCTACTGAAGGTAGAGTATAAAAAGGCACCTCGGAGGAACCTCGCTGTCTCTTCTGTCTATTCAACCACTCCTCGTATTTACTTGCAAAGAATCGTCCAGGCAGAATGCAGCTTGAAGATAAAGGCGTTAAGGCTTTCCCACCGCGCTTCGTCGACCTGAAACGCGAAATTCTTCCCCAAGATGACGAGTCAAAAGCCCGCCTCGTTGCTGCCTGGAATGATCTTCTTGCCGCGCTCCAGTCCGCTACACAGGAAATAAGGTCTCAAGGCCCCTCGGTATACTAATCCGATTCCCTTATATACTCCAGAAATCACAAACATAAATTATAGATAATCCCTCAAGTTGAATTTTCGGAGATAAAGAATTTGAAACCAGAGGAGATTGAAACCATAAAGAGACGAGGCGTTGTTCTGATAAAGAATGTGGTAGACGATGATCAAGCAGCGTCCTGGAAAGAGGAACTTAAAGCCTTCGTTAAGGTAAACCCCGTTGAAGGTGCAGCACTTGACCGATTTATCTCCCACGAGTGCTATCAGTTAACCTTTTCACAGGCTTCCCAGAAGTAGACAAGCAATTCTTCCAACTTTAGTACGTCAACTAATTCAGTTTTATTGCCGGAATCAATATGATTAAATAATACAGCTGGACGAGACCACAAGTCCAAGCCCGCGCACATCCAAATGTCTTGCAAGTGTCCACCTGGCTCAACAATTTCTATCATGTGGACTCGAAGGAGAAAGGAGAAGCGCAAGTATTGAAGGGAGTGGAGATATCCACTCCATTATCATATGCAGACAGGTTTAGAATTCGGTATGCTCTTCGCGTTTTTATTCAAGTTATTGCTCTCTCAGTACATTCGCTGAGTTATTTTGAATAGCCACCCCGGCGTACAGTGGGACGCACACCCACCACACATTGATGGAGGAGGCATCGAACGTTGGGTAAGTATTTGGCTTCATAAGAAATGGTGTCATTTGGTTAACATGTTGTCCAGGAAGATCCAAATTTCAGAAGCTGTTATGCCGATATCTTGCAGGGTAATTGGAAGAAGCATGACCCTTACGACCTTGTCGGAAGGTTGAATGCGAAGACAGACCTCTATGATCGTCCAAATCAAGTACGACACAATTATATAATATGATTTCGTGGACAGATGATAATCTATTCGCCAGGCTAGTGTTTTCCGTACCTTCCAGGGCTGGCTTGCCCTCAGGTCCGCGATGTTTCCCACTTTCACCACGTTACTTAATGACCTTATATGCATACAATGGAAGTGATACTGCTCCAACACAGGGGACGCTCAAAGTGTTCCCAGACGTTCTCCTTTCGAACGCATACCTCATCCTTCGTCCATTCTTCAGGCTCAAGGACAAGTTAGTAAAGGAGGATCCTCTCGACCCAGAGAACTGGGTGTTTGGTGAGCTTCCCCCCGTACCCCTTTCTCCAGTAGACCTTGTGTCTTACCACCTTGTACTTGCAAATCCGCATAAAGACGCAAGTACCCCTGGCTTCCCAGGTATCTTCCAGAGGGACGACGGGTTCTTCGGTCCTCGACTGACCCCTGACTCGCATCCCCACCTTCGGCTCGAAGATTGCATGACACCCGTCCCTCACGTAAAGCCGGGAGACATGGTATTCTGGCACTGCGATGTTGTCCACAGCGTTGAACAAGAGCATACAGGAAAGGAAGATTCTGCCGGTGACTCTCATTGCTTTCTTCCATTCTTGTGGCATAATTCTCATCATCGACTTTTCTATCTATCCGTAGTTATGTATATCCCTGCCATGCCACTCACGCCTCAGAATTCGTCCTACGTGGAAAGGCAGAAAGAGACTTTCCTCAAAGGTATTACTCCTCCTGACTTCCCTAAGACTGCTGGAGAAGGTACGTTCCTCGGGGTTGGGAAGGAAGGCGACGTGGTTGGGGAAGCTGCCAGGAGGGCTATGGGCCTTGTGCATTAATTGAATGGTACCTTGAGGAAATTCTCAAGTCTTCTCCGACTACCAATGTATAAAGTTGTATTATTGACAATGCTATCGAGGGTTATCAAGATAGACTTTCAAACCTGTTGCTGAAATAAGACGAGACCAACAGAGTATGCGTCGATTGCTGAGTTTTAAATGTACGTTTCCAAGTTGAGCAAAGATATCCAATGGATATAAATACTATATGAATGATCCCTGGAGATGTGCTACGTGCCTGGACGCCTCTTGAACCACGGTTCCTCACTTATTCGTTCCGCTTATGGTGGATAGTACAAGGTGTCTTACTCGAGGAAATTGCGGACGCCCGCTCTAAATTATTGGCAAAGATAGACAGGTCCCTGCCTTACAACATGGCGCTATGTTGTTTCCGGTATCCGTATTTCCAATTAGCTGTCCAAACTGCCGTCATAAATACTTTACAATTTCGCTTGTCGAGAAACTACTTCTTCAAGGTCCGTAAATACATCGAAATTGCGTAAAAGATTCATTTTCTTCGGTACCTGAGCGATAAGCAGTCCGTTAGCAAGAGCCGAACAGATACGAGCTAGGGGCAGAAGGTGAAAGGGTGCAATTGGGCCAGATAATTACTCACAAGAGTTCCTTTCTGGGGTACGAATATTGTCCTGTGCAAGCATCCTTTCCTCCCTCCCCTTGCTTCGTCGCCTTCGAGTACAAGGATATGGGAGCCATCTGGTGAATTGTGAGGCACTAGGTGCTGCGGATTGAACTCCATCCGTCCGAACATACTACGCGAGAGTCGCGCGACCTGCTCACGGTGCGCCGACGTATTAATGTTGATATTCTCAGAAGAGTCACGCTCAGCTGCCGAACCAGGACTGGACCCAGACTTGAATATATCGTTGAGAGTCGTCAAGATGTACAATTGTGGTGGCATTAGTCCGACCTCTCCACGCGCAAAGGCAGCTAAAGTTACACTCGGATGTATGTATTCGGCGGAGACTACTTCGGTCGTTTGCGAAGTCGAATTCGGACCAGCACCATCATTTGGCGAGTCAGGAGTGGGAAGTCGATGCGTATGCGTTCCTGATGATGGACCTGACAAGGCGGAAGCGACCGGAAGGAAAGTTACGAAGAACTTCGCGCGAAACCGTCTGTGAGCAATCTTATTTAGCAAATGCTTCCGTTAACGGCGAGACGGTAAAATTACACAGGTGAATCGGATGGAGTTACCCATGTTGAAAACGGCAGGAGAGACGAAGTATCGGCGACTAGTCCGTGCTCCGATAAAAAATCGGTGAAGAGCCGTTTGCCTGCGTGTATTGCTTTACGTGCTTCGTCACATAAACTTTCCGGTATCCCAGAATCCTCGGAGCCCGTAACTCGCGAGGCTAGGAGCACACCAGTCTCTTCGAACGTCTCTCTAATTGCAGTCATCTCTAACGAACTGTCTTGTGCCGAATCATAATTACCGCCAGGAAATACCTTCCATGGTCCGTCAGTCGGGTCGGCGATACACAGTTCGCAAGAAAGTGAGTGAACTCACGTGTGCACCTCCAAACGAACGAGACTCTGTATGCCTTTGGACCATAAGAATCTCGTTCTTCGCGTTGACGACAATCAGGCTTGCAGAAGGTCGCGGAGGCGATGGAGGTTTCTTGTGTTGTGTTGACGACATTATACGCGTCTCTAAGGCTTGTATTAGGGCTAAGTTCCGTCGTGCATAGGGAACGACGCGCCATACCAGTACCAATATTTCTATAAAATGCCGCTGGAAGTGTTAACGTCCGGTCAAAACGAGAGACTACAGACCGGAGCTGGCTGTACGGCACTCTAAGCATGTGAAAGAAATAAGAGCACCCCAGCATATTGCACAATGCCTTGAATTCAATAGAAGCAGCCGTGCGTTTGTCAGCTCCGCGGAATCTACATGTGTGCCGTAATTTCTCAAGCTCAGGAAATATCGTTGATGTTGAACAGCTTTGACCGCGGGCCGGAGGCCCATGGCCAGAGCAACGTGCAATTTATCACGTGGTTTATTCAAGCGCATTGCATTTGCAGGCACATGCATGTTTAATCTCTTTTCATGTCGTGTAAATTAAAAATAATATAATCAATGAATTATACAAAATGCATGCATTTTATAATGTGCTATCCGAAAATAAGTTAATTTGAATAAAATATGATTCAAATTTTCGCCGTTGACCTTCATACTTCTGACATCCGGTATAATCCTGTCCTTTAGGAGACAAAGACTGCGCAAATACGTTAATACGTGGTAAGATTAAGAAGTATACTAACTTACAAGACAGTGCGATCACGAAATACAGCGCAATAAGCCTATATGCACATTAATAATCGTGAAGATAACTGAAGGCAAATCATCTCACATAAGGCCTTCCATATAATTTGATCTCCCGTCCCTGAGAATTGGATAGTAAGATATAGAACAGTCGAAAAAAGAGAGAGAGGAAAACCTCACATAATCAATAGATTCACAAGGAATACGGAGACGAATAGAGTGATAGTCTACGTTTCAACATGCGAAGTCAGTTCGTGTTTTTGAAACAACCGAAAGAAGTCAAACCTCAAACTCCTCGAAATGCAGAGTAAGCCGATGGCCAGTCCTGGTCATCAAACATTAGTGGGAATTTCTTACCAAACACGTTGAAGTAAACTTACATCCAACCAATAATGACGAGCAAGGGAATAACAAATGTTGCAATTTGCTAAACGGCCGCAGTTCAGGAACGCATCAAAAAGAAAAGAAAGGTAGAGAGCGAGGGTGACTTACGATAGAACTACCGACGCAAATGCCAATAGTAAGCTCTGTCTTATCCTTTATAGCCATCCAGACAGAAGTGACATGCTCTACTGCATTCGCAACAATGGGAAGTAGGATGATACCGATGAATTCTTTTGGGATGCTATATCGTCTTGCCGTCTCCTCGATAGATGCAACCACTTCAAAGTCAAGCGTTAGCAGACCAGTCAACGCTTTATACGAAATTAAGGAGAGGCTCACGCGTATCGGCACAGAAACCACAAATAATCGTCACGAGTAACAATCTAAATCAACCAACTTAGATACATGTAAACCGTACTAAATCGACTGTACTCACGCAGAGCAAGCAGCAGGGACATTCATCTGCGGGATTTGATCCTCCTCAACCTGTGTATTTTGATCTTCAAAGTAATCCACGTGCGTTTTTAGCTAAGATATTAATAAATTCGATTAGATGAATCATTTCCAAGTGAATGTATTTCCGGTCAATGCTCAGACATACCTGAAATATAAGATACCCGACGTAAGTAACGAGGAGTATGATAGCCGTTCCTCGAGAAATAGCCAATATTCCGGCTGTCGTCTCCTCGTGGATCCTGCTTTTCCCATGTCCCAAGAGAAATTGGCTGACTCCTCCCAGCTCCGAAGGCTCCTGTTCGGCCATTTGGGAACTGTGGTAAGCAGCTGGAAGTACTAGTGCTTTTCGCGCATTGCAATCGTCAAGACCTGTCCTTCCTTCAAGTAAACGATAAATTAAGAGAACGCACTGATACAAGCAAGTGACATAAGCTAGTAAAAAGTAATAAGATCATTAGTCCCATGCAGCGCTGGAAAGTAGCGACGAGCTTACTGAGCTCGATCTGGATAATGACGTAAATATCAGTCGGCACGAAATACTAGCTCTAAAAGCTTACGCTTGTGCACCAGACTCATGATACAGGAGGTCCTTATGGATGTAGCCACCTTTTTGGACTCAATTAGAAGGAGCTAAAGATATTTATCAAGAAGTAAAAACATACCAGCCAAAAACGACATCCCAAGCACCAGAAGCAAATTCGATAATATCGATCCCAGCATCTAACCACCCGACTTCAGCAAAAAGTCAATCTCTGATCAACCTCATTCCAACTCACGGAGGTCTGGACTATACGAATTTCATCTGAGAATTACACCGTTAAAGAAGTGTTAAATCGTGTAAGACAAGTTTATGCACTTACTGTGCAAGAGCGCAGCAACACCAACAATAATCTCAACCGCATTCCCAAATGTATAATTTACAAGTCCCGACAGTGTCTGACCCAGCTTAAGCGAAAGCTGCTCCGTGGCGTCTCCAAGGAGCTTCAGAACGTTAAATAGTGTGGCGTCAATTATTACCTCTGAACTCGTCGGAGAAAAAAATGAAATATAAAGAAGAGAATCTACAACTTACCTTAGCACACGGAAGAATTGCGATGAAGGAGAAAAGGAATCGAAGCGCGGCATCCCAATTGAACCAATTACTGAGAAGACTGAGAGGGACGAAAACGAGGAAGATGTTGAGCCAGGAGCCAAAGAGGAAATAGCGATACGAAGTAGCCCATGTTGGTTCGCCCTCAGGTATGGCAGTCTTAACGAGCCGCTGATGGAACGGTATCCGACTAGGAATCCTCCTTAGCTCGCGGGTTTGTCCATTCTCTAGATATGCTGTAAGCAGACTTGTTCGCTCGTTTGAAGGCTCGGTAGACATGGCGAGATCGAGTGAGAGGATGGCAACATCTTTGCATCTGAGTAGATATTAATCCCAGACTAGACTGTGTGTGGCGTCTCACTATCTTGCAGCGCGCACCAGTAACACTTTGCATCTCCCATTCGGAGGGGCGAATAAAGCGCAGGAGACGGTTCACGATACAACATTATAGCTGGTGCGTATGAATGGAGCTGCACCGCACAGTTCACCTGAAAAAAATTTGTGAAGTCAAAACAACATGGTGGAACAGTCCGCCACGAAGGGTAACCGCTGATATTTCTGGAATATCGCAGATATGATAAACAAATGGTGTAAAGTACCATATCTCCATTGATATCGCCCTTCATAGTGATTTTGCAAAATCCTTCAAGATTTTTGAATGTAGTCCGGTGTACTAGGAGTGCTCCGCAACGCGAATGACGCAATAACGGAGCACATCTTCGATCCACAAGACGAAGCACCTTCTGAAACATGTCCGTCGATACGGCAAGGATTGCCGCGGTTTGTATTGAATTAGCTGCCCCAATGTTACGGAACCCGTCTGCTACTATCGGACTTAAGCACATCCGTCCCCGAGTTAGACGCCCGTTGGTCTTGATAAAGGAGATCACTTGAGTTTGACAACTAGCGCCAAGCCCTTCGCGTCGATCACCCCGAGGTCCCCTGTAGATCATGTCGAACTCCCGAAGCAAGGCTAACTCTGAAACACTTTCAATTCGACATGTCAGTAATATCATCAGTCACGAGGAAATGCAAAGTGTATCATAAATTCCTCTGTGTAAAGAGGTTAAGCAAATGGAGGACACAAATAATCAGTAGAATGATATAATTTTCGAAATAAGCGGTGAAGAAGGGCGGGGGTAGCGCATCGGAATAAGAAGTGAAGGAAGAGTTAAGAATGACAAAAATAAGACAGAGATCGAGAGTTGTAGAAGAACATGGATTGGTATAAATAATCCGCGTTTCACAGAACTCAGGAAACCCAAACTAAAAGGAATGTGAGCCGCGAAAACAAGGAGTAACAGAGAAGTTGAACTCACATGCTAATGCAATCACGAGGTACAGAGTGATCAACCTGCGTCCATACAAGTGAGTGGGGATAGTAACAGCGGTTAGCAAAATGGACCACTTACATAAGGCCCTCCATGTAGTTCGACCTCCCATCCCTACAACACAAATATCGACATGAATGCGGCATGAAGCAGTGAAGGAGCAACGCACATTATTAGCAAATTGACCAAAAATACAGAGACAAACAAGGAGATTGTCTGCAATGACGCAACGTTAGTAAAAATAGTATCGACCTGAGTGATATCGAACCTCGAAGTCAGCGAAGAACAACGTAAGCTGGTGACCAGTTCTAAATGAA
This sequence comes from Fomitiporia mediterranea MF3/22, assembly GCF_000271605.1. Taxonomy (NCBI): domain Eukaryota; kingdom Fungi; phylum Basidiomycota; class Agaricomycetes; order Hymenochaetales; family Hymenochaetaceae; genus Fomitiporia; species Fomitiporia mediterranea. Next base: position 2,290,717 of record NW_006760392.1, on the reverse strand, counting down.
CTATCAATTTCCATTCTGAACTGCATCTAACGAAGAACTTACGCCCAACCAACAATAACGAGCAAAGGAACGACAAATGCTGCGATTTGCTAAATGAAAAGAGTTAGCTACAGATAACTGCATAAACAATGAGACGCACAATGGAGCTGCCGACACAGATACCAATTGTGAGTTCGGTCTTGTTTTTCATTGCCATCCAGACGGATGTGACATGTTCTGCAGCATTTGCCACTATAGGAAGAAGGATGATACCAATAAAGGCTTTCGGGATATGATACCGCGTTGCCGTCTCTTCGATGGACGCGACCACTTTACAACCAATATTTGAGAAATTTTTCCTCGAGGAGACAAGGGAATAACATACGATAATCAGCACAGAACGATGTAATGACAGTCACGAGCAATAGCCTGCATCCATGAGTAAGGTATGAGTGAAATAACACAACATCAGTACTTACGCAGAACCCGCTGCAACTGCGCTCATTTCCGGGGTCTCGATTTCTTCATCTTCCTCGTCACCACGTTCTGCGATATCGTGTCCTGCGTCATCGGTTCTCCTTCTTGGTTGAACAAAGAAATGAGCATGCGTTCTGAGCTAAAAAAAATCGGTAAGACATCAGAACGGTCCATCACAAACACGAGCTCACCTGAAAATTGAGATAAGCGGCATAGACGACGAGAAGCAAGATAGCTGTCCCTCGTGAAATGGCGAGCAAACCCGATCTCGACGGATCATGGGGACGGGAGATTGTCTCGTCTCCGGTGAGAAGAGCGTTAAAAGCTTTACTGAGACTACCTTCTCCAGTACTAAATGGACCCTCATCAGCTGCCTTGGAACTGTGGTATGCAGCAGGGAGCACGAGAGCTTTTGAGTGTAAAAGGAATCAGAAACGAGAATAGAGAACAAGGCTGAAGGAACACACTGATACAAGCAAGTGTCATTAACTTGAGTTCATCACAAAATTAGACTTGCAGCTTAATAGTTGCGTAACTTGAGCTTACTGATGCTGATCTGAAATCAGTGAGGTCAGACTTGGCTTCGGTTAATATCATAATCTCGGGAACTTACGCTTGTGCGCCTGTTTCATGGAAATAATTCTCTTTACGCATGTAACCACCTTTCAACATCAGCATAAATTAGCGGAGCGCCAATTTGGGGGTAGTACCAGAACAGGAAGGACACGCACCAGCCAAAAACGAGCAGCCAAGCACAAGAAGTAAATTAGATAGGATCGATCCCAACATCTGGCCCAGCTGGATTTAGCAAGGCGGTGTTTTACAGTTTTTTCTTCTGCACGCTTACAGATGTCTGAACAATGCGGATTTCATCTGGTGACCGCGCGTTAGAGGACAAAATCAGAATGGAAGGGCCGGGACAAGCGCGTACTTTGGAGTAGCGCCGCCACACCGACGATAATTTCCACGGCATTGCCGAAAGATGCGTTCAAGAGACCAGAAAGTGTTTGACCGAGTTTGAATGAGAGTTGGTCAGTGGCGTCCCCTAGGAGCTGTACGTGGCGTCATTAGCCTCCTTTAACGCGCTAAACAAAGCTGAGACAGGCTTAAGTTAAACTTGCCTTTGCCAACGGCATAATTGCAATGAACGAAAAACTAAAGCGTAGGGCAGCATCCCAGTTAAGCCAGTGACTGAGGAAGCTGAAGGGCACGAAAACAAGGAGGATGTTCAGCCACGAGCCGAAGAAGAAAAACCGGTAGGATGCAGCCCAGGACGGTTCTCCTTCGGCTTTAACAGCTTTCAGGAAGCGTTTTGTGAAAGGAAGGTGTTCGTTGTCATTTGTGAGTGAATTTGTTCGCCCATTTTCGAGGAGGGCTGTTTGCTCGGAGGGGGGAATAGCAGCCATGGTAGTTGGGGATAAGGTGCGTGTCCTCAGTCGTAGTTTATCGAGACCTCCATTACCGAGCCGTGCACCGCCTCACCAAATCCGAAAGGGATAGAAGAATCAATGACGCGCTATCGAAGTCTTTCCAAATTTAAGTGCTGATCTAATCCGCATATCATTAGACGCCGAGACGAGTGTAATAAATTACAGTAATAAATAAAAGCCATCCGGTTACAATTGTCTATCCCGTGCTACGTAGTACTACCTGACCGTGTGGATCCTCGTCAGTGCGTGTCCTCACAACAGGCCTTAATAAATGCGATATATCCGCATACCTTTCTATTATGCCATGCTTGTCTCTACGCATAGCAATTACTGTAACAGACGTATTGAAACACTTGCCAAACCTCTGTGCTGTTTCAACTGTCTTTCCGCGGACAAGTTGCCGACAGAGGGCTCCTATGAAGCCGCCATGGGTGACGACAAGGATATTCTCCGGACGTGGTAGGATTGGCAGAGACGGCAGGCTTTCCCCGATTGTTTTCTTCCACCATCCGTGCGCCCGGCTGACGAAGCTGTATATTGTTAAGATGGATAATTCTAAGTTAATAAGAGAAATTTATGCATACTGCCACGCCGTTTCAACGGACGCCGGCAGCTTATCGCGGTCGTACGATCCGACCTTGGCACCTTCCAGCTCACCCATATTCTGAATGACAGATGTAAGAAGCATAACTTAAATGGGTGTAAAAGGTGCTGACACGTTCACGGAGCTGTTCGTCAGCGAACAACTCCGTGTCCGGATGATGGGTTAATATAGCCTCAGCAGTCTAGCATACATTTATTTGGTGTTAGAAATAGTCGCGCTCAAATGCACACCTGCATAGCTCTCTTTAAATCACTCGAAAACGCGATAGTAAACTCCATGTTCTTCAGCGCTTCAGCGCATAAGCGCGCTTGAAGCAAGCCCTGGTCGTTGAGAGCTGTGTCCATCTGGCCCTGGATGATGCCTGCAAAATTCTCGGCGGTTTCTCCATGGCGGACGATAAAGACGCGCAGGACAGTGCTGGACAGAGAAGTATTACACATTGAGGGACGATGTGGGGGAGAAGAAAGCATGGTTGGCATCAGCGCACCGGGTTTAAATATCAAAGTGGCTACAACAAACAAGCAGACAGACAGGCAGACAGACGGCAACATATCGTCGGCAACTTGCGTGATCTTCAGTCTTGCGCCACCCAAACCCGTGTCCATAGCTTTCACCTGAACCAGCCTGGGAGGAAGTAGGAGAAGGGCCGTGAAAAGACAAACCGAACCATTGCAGTACTTGGTGAAAGGCAAGCAAGACAGGGAACTTGACAAGAAATTCAGGCTTTAGGCAGCAGCAACAATAACTACTTTGCTCTGGTAAAAGACGTGGATAGTGTCAGAGCCTCAGAGATGTATAAGACAATAGTACTGGCAAGACAGACAAATAGAAGCAAGAGTATGAGCCATTGAGCCTTGCCTCTTCTTACATTGCCTTTAGGCGCTTCCAAAAAGTTGCGCGAAATTCATGAACGAGTGTAACTTCTAATTTGTGAACTTGCCTGATGCAAATAAAGAGGCCAAAGAACAAAGCTCGAACCAAAACAAGGAGGATAATCAACCACGAGTCAAAGAAGAAAGAAAGCGGTACGAAGCAACCCAGTATGGCCCTCCTCCGGCTTTGATAGATTCAAGTCATGCTTCGCGAAAGGAAGATGATCAAAACTCTGTCCGCTCGCCAATTTTTGAGGTTGAGAAGGCTGTTTGCTCAATGGAGGATAGCAGCCATGGTAACTGGGGATAGAGTGCGTCTTCAGTTGGCTAATATAATGAGAGGTAGATAGATATCGGGAACAGCCAAGTGAGTGTGGACCGCCTCTCCGAATATGAAAGGATCAATGACGCGCGAAAGCTTCCTTCAAGGTCCTTGGACCTCGGGAGTCGGCCGAAGTCCTTTCAAATTAAATGCTTATCTAATCCGCATACTGTATGATTAGACTCCGAGTTGTAATAAATTAATCATGCCAGTTATAGCTGTCTGTCAACTTCTACTTGGTCCTCCTGTGGCTCCTCGTCCGCATTAGTCCGCACAACAGGCCTCAGTAAATGCGATATGTCCGCGTATCGTTCTAGAGTACCATGCTTGTCTCTACGCATACCAATTACCGTAATAGACGTGTTGAAGCACGTGCCACGGCCCAATCCAACACCCTGTGCTGGCTCGATCATCTTTCCGTGGAGGAGTTCTCGGCAGAGTGTCGCTATAAAAGCGCCATGAGAGATGACGAGGACATTCACCGGGCGAGGTTGGATCAGCAACGAGGGTAGATTCCTCTCAATTGTTTTTTTCCACCATCCGAGCGCACGGCGGACAAAGCTGTATTCTGTAAGATGAACGGTCCGAGTACTTTAGGGAATGGTGCGAACTGTTCTGCCGTTTCAACGGACGCTGGCAACTTATGACGGTCGTAAGTCCCGACCTTGGCACCTTGCAGCTCACCCATATTCTATATAACAGATATGAGAAGCATAACATGACTGAGTGTAGGAGGTGCTGACACGTTCACGGAGCTGGTCGTCCGTGTGCAACTGCGTGTTCGGGTGATGGGCCAATATAGCCTCGGCGGTCTAGCCCATATTCAGTTGAAGCCAGAGGAGAACTAGGTACAGATGCGCGCCTGTACGGCCCTCTTTAAATCACTCGAAAATGCAATAGTAAAATCTATATTCTTGAGTGCTTCTGCGCATGTGCGTGATTGAAGCAAGCCTTCGTCGTTGAGAACTGTGTCCATCTGGCCCTGAATGATACCTGCGACATTCTCGGCTGTTTCTCCATGACGGACGATGAATACACGCAGGACAGTGCTAGAAAGAGAGGAAGTAGACATTAAAAGGAGAGATGGTGAAGAGAAGAAGTCATGTTTGCTATTAGCAATCGCAATCGGATAAAAAGAGCTCCAACAACAATAATGTGAGAGACCAAGGCAGCAACAGTTCGTCGGCAGTTTGCGTGCACGTCGATCATCACTGTCGCGGACTCAAAAATAATTCTTGCTTTTTTGTCCATTCCATAAATTTCTCCTGCTTTGCCCTGGGCCAGTATGGCTCGCCAACACGCAGCCAAGAAGGCCGCACATGCATCTACAAAACTCACGAAAAACTCGGGTCTGAAGAAAGAGGGAATACTAAAGAATGCTGGTAAAAATTCAGACCAACCACCAAATGCAATTGGCAAAAAGTCGGCGAGGCACGACAATCTGCGAGAAGATATTCTGGCTCTAGGCGGCGATGATGAAGACTATGATTTGGTGAAAGATGCGGACAGTGCAGAAGAAGTGTTAAACACCGGTAGCGGCAAGACAGACGTGAGTAGCAAAATACTTGACGTTTGTCTCTTCTAATAATGAATATCTGCAGTCGGCGCTGTCAAAAGACCTGGCGGGGTTCATGAAGGGACTTAATTTCTCACATGTGAAACCATCAGATGTAGTGGAGGAATCTGAAGAGGAGGAGAGTTCGGCTGAACAGAATTCTGAAGAGGAAACCTCATCTGAGGCAACCTCAGATGCATCCGTCCAAATAGCAGAGAAGAGAGAAGAAAAGCAGAAAATTACCATTCCTAAAGTAGGACCAAACTCTCGACTAGTAAGTCACTCGTGCTCTCGTTTTTCATTTGTAGATACTCAAGAATAGATTCAGCTAATCGAACCCACTCCTCATTGGTATACCGCCATGCCTCCGCTTCCACCCTCAAAAAGCACACCTGCGCCTCTATCCTCACATGTCCTCACCACCAAGCAATCACATGCCTCATCACTCCATACATCCGAGCTCTCGGCCTACGAGAATGCAACCTCCGCAAATAAACTTACCGCTTCCTCGTCTGACGCTGCTTTCCTTCAACGTATCCTTTCTAGTGGTACGCTCAGCGACCGTCTCTCAGCACTCACGCTCCTCGCACAGAGTAGTCCATTGTATAATACACGCGCGTTAGAGACATTGCGTGGAATGGCGCAGAAGAAGGGGAGGGAAGAGAGTTTGAAGGCGCTTCGTGCGATTTGTGATTGGTGGGTTGGTGGAGGCGCGCCCGATAGGAAGCTTAAGTTGGTCCAACTCGCATTACAAAAGGATTAAGCAGTTTCTGATTACATTTGAAGGTATTTCATTGATCAGCCGATAAATCATCCTGGCGTCACGGATCGACATCTCTTGCTTTGGCATTTCGAAGATTGGCTGAAGAAATACTTTTATGGGATTCTTCAGATCCTCGAGGTTTGTCCCTTCCACATCGTACATACTGAAATTCCAGGGGACTCATCAATGTATCTATTTGACTTAGACTCTTTCTCTGGACCCTCTCCCATACGTTCGACTACAAGCAATAGCCCTGATCTTCACGCTCCTTCGTGACAAGCCAGAGCAAGAGCAAAACCTTCTCCGATTACTTGTAAACAAGCTTGTAAGTCATCATTCCTATTGTGCAGAAATTCCTATTCAGTACGTTTTTATATGCTATATAGGGGGACTCTGAGCGTTCTGTCGCCTCACGAGCATCATATCATCTTCTACAACTTCTGCAAGCTCATCCATCAATGAAAGCCGTCGTCGTACGCGAGGTATCTTCGCTCATCCTGAAACCCAAACTCAACAGTGCCGCGACGTCAGCGACAACATCCTCTGGAGCAACACATTTGAAATTCACTACCGAAACGAAATCTGCTCCGAAGTCCAAGACGACCAAGTCGAACGATAAGACGGAGAAGAAGGATTTGCAGCAGGAACATTCGAGGTATTACGCTGCGATTACGTTAAATCAGATTATGCTTGCATCCACGGAGGCGGATCGAAGTATTGCCGTTCAGCTTATTAACTTGTATTTTGAGCTGTTTAAGGAAATCCTGGGCTCGCCAGCAACGCCTCTTGATAACGCGCCTGATGAAGCCGTAGAGGAAGTGGATCATACGCGGTATGGAAAGGAGAAGAGGAAGAGGCAGGAGCGGAAGAAGGGAAAAGAGAAAGAGAATGGAGATCATGAAAATGGATTCGCAGAAGTAGAAGATTCGAACTCAAGGTTGATCTCTGCGATTCTAACGGGTGTTAATCGCGCATTGCCATTTGCGAAACTAGGGTTAGAGAATGTCGAGTTCGTGCTTTCCTCAAACCTTTTGAATTTAGCTCTGCTCAAGCTGATAATGTGTTCTTACAGATTCAGCAGACACATCGACACGCTCTTCCTCATCTCTCACAGGTCAACCTTCAACATATCTCTCCAGGCCCTCCGACTCATCATGCAAATCTGTCAATCTCTCGCCTTATCAGCATCACCAAAGCAATCAAAATCCACATCGTCTTCCTCCACCCACGCTTTATCCACATCAATCACAGACAGATATTACCGAGCACTCTACGCATCCCTCTTCGACACCCGACTCAGCTCCTCATCCAAACACGCTATGTATCTGAACTTACTCCTTAAGTCGTTGAAAGTGGACACGAAAGTGGAAAGAGTGAAGGCGTTTGTGAGGAGGTTTGTCCAGTTACTCGTCGGTTCGGGGAATGGAGGTGTCGAGTTCGTTGCTGGGGGATTGTACTTGCTTGGCGAGGTGGGTCTCTTATTGTCATTCCTGCTTTAACGTGAGCATATGCTTACCTGCCTTTCTATAGCTCTTTAAAGCACAGCCTACCTTGCGCAACCTATTAGAAGAGCCGAACCCTGACAACGTTGACTCAAATACGTACGATCCGAAGAAACGCGACCCACAGTACGCCAACGCGGGTACTTCTCCAATGTGGGAATTGGTTAGTCCGCTTCTTCACTTTCTTCTATATTGAAATATAGCTAACACGGCATATATCTCTCTTCGGTAGACTCCTCTCCTATCACACTACCACCCCACAATCCGTCTACACACCTCCCAACTCCTCTCAGGCACCCAACTCACCGCAAACGCTGACCTCTCACTCAACACCCTCTCGCACTTCCTCGATCGCTTCATCTACAAAAATCCAAAGAAACCGAAGCCGAAAGGCTCAAGTGCGATGCAGCCTGGTGCGCAGGATGATGGCACGGGTATGATAAGAATCATCAAGGGGAACCAGGTAGGAGGTGAGGAAGTTGTGAATGATGAGGTGTTTTGGAAAAGGGATGTTGGAGAGGTTCCAGTTGATCAGGTCTGTGAAACAATTTCTTGAACCACATCGATTGATTGATTGGTATTGCGTTGGCTAATATTTTTCGTGTGTTTTGTTTTGTTTAGGTCTTCTTCCATAAATACTTCTCGAAGAAGAACGAGAAAGAACACGCTCAGGCTGAGAAAGTGGCGAAGCGGAAAGGCGCAGCAGGAGTCGACGATGCAGATGGTTCTGACGAAGACGAGGATGAAGCATCCGACAGAGACCTGAGCAAATTGATGAAATCCGCAAAGGAAATATCGGAAAACGAGGATGATGAAGATGAGAGTGAAGGAGAAGCAGAAATCTGGAAGGTCAGCATCTTCATCTCCATCTCATCTCATCTCATTCCATCCCTCTCCTCCTCTCTCCTCTCCTTTTTCATTCATTCGCCTGTTCTTCAACAACACTTAACCAACTTTCTCATTTTATTACCTTTCATTAAAAATATTATTATTATTTAGGCAATGCAAGCAACGAACCCAGACCTCCATCCGGATCTCAACCCGGACGAAGACGACGACTTCTCCATCACTGATTCCAATTCCGACACCGGTGCCGATTCCGATTCGGGTGCTGGTTCTGGATCGGAAGCAGAGGAAGGGGCAGACAGCAGGAAAGCCGTAACCGAAGAAGAAGACGAAGACGAGGAAGACGCTCTCTCCCTCGCCGAATCCTCCTCCGCAGAAGACCTCATCTCGCTCTCGGACATCAACCTACCCGAAGGGCTCATCGAATTCAACTCCTCAGACGACGAAGGAGAGGACGGAGGGGAAACGGGAGAATGGGGTGGATTCGAATCTACACAACCCAAAAAACGAAAACACGACAAAATGCAAGAAACCGACGATCAGCTGAACAAGAAAAAGAAACGACGAAAACTACCCACGTTCGCGACGTACGAGGATTACGCGCAGCTTATCGAGGGAGAACCTGAGGATAATATATGAATACGAATACAAATATTGTATAGATCAGAATGTTCACGTCTTTAATTTCTGTATATGAAGAAAGTAAAGTTTCTTCTGCTTTCAGGTTGAGACAAAAGACAACCGACAAAAAATAATTGACGGATATTGTTCGTCATCAAATTCTTATATCGCTACATACATATCTGTATTGTATACCTCAACAAGTCCATACATACAGTAAGTAGTACTTCTTCATATTCGTAGGTCGCTCAATTTCTAAACGTCCACGGAAAAACACCCTCAAAACCCTATATCAACAACAAACAAGACTATGCCAAATCACGTAAACCACAAACGAACCCACAATCATGAGAGGGGAGGAAAGGAGAGTGAGCAATATGGTTGAAGTAAAAGGGAGGTGGTCAGTGTGTTAGCCAATGCAGAGGGTTAAAAAGAGTTCCTTGTATGTAGAACCGAAACCTCCGAACGTCTATAACCTGCTTTTTGCAGAACAGAAAAAGAGAATCAATCACACACACTCCCCTCCCTAATTCTTCCTTTCCTTTATTTGGTTATTATTCGTCCTCTCGCCTCTCTGGCTCAGTTTACTTCATAGCAATAGCGCTTCAACGTCCTTTATTACCGCATTAACACGGTCTTCTGGGAACCGCGACCTTAATGAAGGTAACGCTTGTCGGATCTCGCTCGTCTGTCCTAACGTGAGACTTGCGTTTTGCGTCTTCAAAGCGCATAACTTTAAACACAATCAATCAGGACCATAGAACAAAGGGCAAAAATCATGCTTTATTGGTGTATACTTACCGTGTTACCCAGAGCAACGAGTGACCTATACGCCGTTTCTGCATCCTGCCGCTCTTGGCGGAGAACCTAGGAGCCCCGATGTTAATTGGTAGTCACTTATAGCCCAGTGTAACAATCACCCACCATCGAAACCAAAGACAAATGTTGCTCGGCGACTGCGGAGGACACAATAGGTCCCTTCAGGCGAATACAGGAAATGCTATACGATACATCGTTAAGCACACCGGCATTCACATAACTGCGAGAAAAAGCACGCACTTGAACAAGAGAGTCGCCAGCGCTACTCTATGATTCTTCATCAAGGCATCATAAGGGGCACGTCCAAGCTCTCCCAGGACCGCTGCCGCCCAGTCTCCGAGGCTCGCGGCAGTGCTCTCCTGGAAAGCATTCGCAAGCGCCCGCAACGTCAACAACATGTTCGTCTCGCGGGACTTCGGAATCGGCCCGTCCCACGGAGTGTCCCATTCCGCAGCCTTCAATAGAGACGAGAAAAACTGCTCGGCAACTTTCGAGTCCGAATACGCTGCAGGGCAATTCCCGCTGACCAGTCGCGCCAAGTCAATTACTGTATGGGCCTAGAATTTAGAAGAGCGAAAACGGAGCTAACGCGCTCTAAACGCACCGGGGAAACGTGAGGACGAGGGCCAACGCTCCAGAATTTGCTCTATTGTTTCTAAATGCATCTTATTGAGAGGGGGAACAGTGATTTGGGCTGGGGTCGCCAGCGCTTGTGTTAAGTATACATATGCCTCATCCAGCTTAGCTGATTCCGGCGGATAGATTGCTATTGCCGACGTTGACTTGTAATCGTTCAATCGATGCACCATCGAAAAAATGTGAGAGAATAACTCACGATTTCATTTCGGAACCCATCATCAAGTTCACCGATTTTGCCCCGCATAGCATTTACGTTACCCTGCTTAAACGACAGAAAGGACATCTACACACAGAGTTACAGTTAGTCACCCCTAGACCATAGATTAAAATAGTCAATAGTGTCTTACCACCGGGACAACGGACGTTGTCCGTGCAGCTGGAGGTGGTTGAGAAGAAGATCCGGGCGGAGCATACCTCGAGCCGCCAGTAAATGGATCGCTGGACGCTGAGGATGTAGACGGGGCGGTTGTAGAAGGGGCCTGGTAACGAGATGCACCGGTAAACGGATCACTATAAGATGATGCTCCTGCGGGATTTGAGTTCGGACCAGCTTGATATCGTGATGCGCCTATGGGTTACATGTTGTTAAACGGTGTTATTCAATCTCGTCGCTCCGAAGGGGCGTAACGCACCGGTGAACGGATCAGAGTACTCTGAGCCTGATGTGAGGTTTACGCCAGTCGTGTTTTGTTGAATGAACTGCACGACTTGGTCAATGTAGCTCATAGGTAGGTCGTGTGAGGCAAGGAAGCGCTGAGCGGCGTTATATGGGTTTTCTACGGGTTTCAAAAACGAATTAATATTCGCATGAGTGTGGCGAGCACAAAAATCTCACCGTTCGCGTTGTAGGGAAGTTTCAGCGGGGGTACACCGTCTTGGATATCAACGTCAAAGACATAGTCATATTCTCTCCCTTCATGGAGCTGTTTTCGCCCGGACCCAACGGCATCAACAACATCGCCAATCTTTTGCCAAGTCATGCTAGCAGAATCCCACTGTAAGAAGATTAAGCAACTAGCTGCTTTAAGTATCATACACGGAAAGACTTTCCTGGTGAGCTTCGACGTTAGCACCATTCCGGACCATCTTTACCTCTCCAGGCTTCTTGCCTTCCGTGACACCGGAGGTTAAATATCTGCTTAAGAGAGAAACAGAATAGTCGCACCTGGAACTGTGAGAGCCTCCAGACCAGATAAATCGGTCTTTTTCACATCGCCAATTTGCTGCCTGCGGAAATCGGAGAAAGGGGGAAACATCGGCATCAGAGAAGCAATCGACAACAGGAGGGCCTGGACTGGGCTTACGAGGGAAGCGCTTGGTTCGCAACAAGGTCTTCAAATTCCTTGATCTCATTTGCAGGTGCCCATCGTTCTTCCGCGGTACTGAATATTCGCACGACGCCGTCGCTGGCCCCAGTAACAATATCGCCATTTGGCATAGATGATACACTCCATACGGATGTCGCGGGATGGACGATCGTCTGTACACATTCCTCATCTGCAAAGAAAAATAAAAATAAAAATTCACCTTTAGACAAACGAATACAAGACTTGGCACATGACAACTTACCCCGCCACACGCGCAGAGTGCGGTCCTCTCCGCTGGAAGCAACGTCGCCATTCGGTAAAGCCGTAATTGAATAGACAAATGAAGTGTGACCTGAGAGCGTGGAGACCACATCGCCCTCCGTCGTCCAGACACGAATCTCACTGGACGAGTCACTCAATTAGTTCTTTCTTTGCGCGAAGGCAGCGGAGATGAATGTCTACCCGTCGTTAGAGCACGAAGCAAAGCCAATGTGGGGGATCAGCGCAAGGCCTCGAACAGCCTGGCTGTGGCCCGTGAACGTCCGGAGATGCTTGTGCTTCATCCATAACCTGATCGTTTTGTCCGCGGAAGCTGCATAGCTGGGCTCAGCTAAAGAGCAAGGAGCGACAAAGAGCCGAGTGTAACGTACCAGTGAGGAACGTCTCTTCTGCCTCGTCGAGAATCTGGACTGCCCACACGGATTGTTCGTGACCTCTAAGCTCGTAAACCTCTTGAAAGTTCCTCCAGACCTTTGCGGTTCTAGCATACGTAACACTTTAAAAAGTGACTTGCATTCCGGAAGCATGAAAGCATACCGATCCCACGAACCAGAAATAAGTAATCCCGACGATGACGCGTTTAACGTGCAGACATTATCCGTATGCCCGACCAGTGCATATCGAGGCTCATCTGAAGGTGCATCTAGAGGATAAACGTTGATGACAGCTTCATTGCCGCCAGTGACCAGGTAACCTGTGCGCCACAACGATCAAGTAGATGTCAATCAAGCGTGTACTCAAACAAAGAGCGACTGCCGAGGATGAGCCTACCATTTGGCGTGTCTGGTGAAGGTGGAATGTACGCGACGGCATTGATATACTTGACACCTGCTTGGAAAGTGTACTCCTGCGTAAATGCCTGTGAGCCCGGCGAACGCGTCCAAGTGCGTGCAGTCTTGTCACGCGAGGCGGAGAGGACGAGATTATCGGATGGAGAAGCTACGGCGCGTACCTGCGAGTGCAAAAGGGAAGAGTGAGTTTGGCGGAAGCAAAAAGACGCATATATGGGACGCACATCAGAAGAGTGGGCGTGGAGAGACGCAGAGAGCTTAAAGGGCATGGCTATTCGACGGGTGGCGAGGCGCGGTGCGGAAGCGCAGGTGGGTTGCGAGAAAGACGAGAGGTAAGGGGGGAAAGGGAGGAAGATTGGGGGATATTTGCGGTGGTTGTAGGAGGAAGAGAGCAGAAGGGCGAGTCCGGGCTGGTCTAGATCTTATGAGTTCCCCTCACGCCTCCGAGTTGCACAGCAGATAATCACAAATATGACGCGTCCGGTCGTCTCTCCGATCCCTTCAACACTCGCCGCCTCGGCGTCGATGTCCTCAATCAGGGACAATTCATACAGTAATAACCAGTTGCACTCCTATCCTAGATTTTCAAATGATTTTGTTCATTACATACTTTAGGCACTACTCCAACAGCAACACTTGTACATTCGAGCTAACCTCGATAAACTTCTCCTTTCGGGATGTAGACACACAGTCGATTGCGAAGCACCTCCAATTGAATATAACGTGTATTATTATTATTATTACATATGCATTCGCTGATTCTGCTCATTTCAATTCAATCTACACGAAATGTACACCACGCTAACGAGCCTCAGACCGGTGGGTTCCCAAGGCCAAAGGAGATACGGAGGTGCCCTCTATGCCTTGCTCCATTAATTCATCTCCTGCGAGGCCTCTCGCAGCAGGTCATCGGCCGTGGTTCAAAAGAGCACGATGAGTTGCCAATGGCGAGAGTGGTTTGAAACGAACAGCGAGTGCCGCGAACCTGCTTTTCTATCACGTTTCACCTTAGGGCCGGCCCAATACTTATTCACCATTTCTACATGTATTCGATCGGAAGCAGTATACATAGCAGTCAGCCCGCAGCAGTCATTGCGGAGTACAGAATATGAGAATGTCTTCTGAAGCATCGTTAATAGAGAGCAGTACATCGTGGAAGCGGTCCAGTTGGCATGGGAAGAGTTCGTGCGGAGAAATAGAAGATTACCAGGCCCAGGTCAGTCAAAGTCCGTTTGTATGCAGTCTAGAGACACGTGTGAGGGTGAAAGCACAGAACTAGTGGTACCCCAGATAGTACTCGTCAAGTCGATGTACATCAGCCGCTGAGATAGTGCAGAATCACAGGTTCCCTTTCCTGTTCGACCTATTATCCTTCGATATCGACATTCTCTTCTACGACCGATATCTTCAACTTTTTGCTCGTTTGCCTCGCGTCTGACGACGGTTCACTGCGCCGCTTCATGTCCACCACAACCATAGTCTGTGGAAGTTGCGTGTCATCTTGAGTTTGGGTTTCCACATGCAGTTGCGCATCCTGTGCGTCTTCCGTAGAAACAGGGTTCCCCTCGGGTGCACCCCTGTCCCGAATGGTTGGCGATTCATAGTCCGTTCATAAGCACCCAGAGAAAATATTTGGCATACCTCACTTGTGTATGCTTCGACAATTTTCAATACGCAGTATAAACAATGGAACGTGATGGACTTACTAGTCGTGCATCAGAGGGCACGTCGTGCGCAGTCTCCTTCCTCTTCACGGTTTTCTCCCTCCTGGATCCCCGGCCCTATAATGACAGGGGGGTTATACCTCGCTGGTATCCCTGGGAAAACGACGCACCAGCTTTATAATACTCCTCTCCGCCTCGCTATCAGGGCTAAAGTAATCCCGGTACAAAGCCGTCTTCTTGCTTGCTGCGTGGAAAACATATTTCTGAATCTGCTTCGCACTTTTGACCTTCCGAGCTGTCGAACGCGTTCCGCGAGAACGCGTCTCTAGCAACCCAAGACTGTCTGTCTCCGTTACCTCAAGCGATATAAAGCCTATGCAAATCATACTCGTTATCGCATCCTGATGAGATTCAAAGTCGTTCCCACCTTCGTGTTCAAGCCGGTTCCATAGTTGCTCGGCAAGTGAGGCATTGCATTTAGACAGTTTCCGGAAGACCTTCAGGCTCCCGGGGCTATGCTCTTCTGCAATTTTGATGGCTCGACTGTTTGGACAGACATCGCATTGTCAGAAACGTATTATCATATAACGAGAGAAGTAAATACCGGAAATTTATCAGTTCCTCATATGCAGCAAGGATTTCAGGGAACGTGTGCTTAATCAGGTCGAATTTCACATCACCTCGCAAGCGGCACGGGATGCAGACATATTTCTGGGGGAGTCGAGAATCATTGGCTGAAAGATAACTGAAAAGAACTTATTATTTTGTGGGAAGCACCAGCGATTAATTCCGCTCACGTACCCCATGCACCTAGTAGTTGTGCAAATGTGAAGCATTGAGAAGAATGGAAACGAAGGAAGCGAACCTAATATGAAGCCACTTTCCGCAGGCCTCACAGAAGACTACGTCGTCATCATCCTGTCTTCTCTGTCAGAAGGGAACGAACTGTTGACTTTGCTACTCACTTCATGTCCGCAAGCACAACTTATGGTTTCCGTAGCAGCTCTAACGTCCGACGCCCTGGACAAAGGAGTCTTAGGAGCACTGTCATCAACATGGTCCTGCGAGTGTGATTTAGTATAATCACGGCCGATGTGGTTCTCCACTTGCGTCTCGATGTCTGTTTAAGAAACACTGTGAGTCCGGGAAGGCGGTTGATATCAAGTAGTAATAGAAAGTTGAGGACCAAGTATTTCATCCTTGTCCGCAGCAGATTGATCGAAGATTGCCTTTAGAGCTTGGGTATCGATTCCCCGACTGTCGGCTGTTGCAATGCCAAGAGTTTCCAGAGCAGTGTGTGGTCTGTTCGGATACCCAGGAGCAGTGCTCATCAAAGAACGCGCTTGAGTCGACTCAAGCTGTTGTGTCGCCTCCAGGTCTTCTGTTTCTATTCTCTTCGCCCCCTTTGAACGATCAGTTGGAATATTCCGAACAAAAGACATGTACGCTTACAAGCTGCCCAAGCTTGGTTGGAGTCACATCGGGTTTTCCAAAGAACTTCACGCTGGATTCGTCGATGTCCATTGCATCGTCAGCCTCGCGCTCAATCGGAGCGATACTTCCATCCGCTTTCCTCAAGCCAAGCAAGCCACCGAATCCGATGCCCGAGTCGTTGATATAGTCGGGATCAGCTTCTCCATCCGCATCGTCGTTGGTCAATTTAGAGTCTTCGGCGCTCCAGGCGAACTTGCGCTCTTCTGCGTCCTTCCGTTGATCTTCCAGCTGTCGAGACCGCCCAGTTGTATCTGTGGCTCTCTGAAGAGCCCCAAAACCTTTCTTCGTGACTTCCTCGATGCCCAGATATTGAGATTCATCGATAGCATCATTTGGCAAAAATTTCACAACAGACTGCACTTGCAAATCGATTCTGCTATTCAGTTAGCGAGGTTCTATGAGATGAATTCAAAGAAGTACGAACCCATGGTACGGTGTTGAGATGGCGCCAATACTGAATTTCTCCGGTACCTCGGATCTTCCGTGAGTCGTAAAGACAAACTTGTCTTTCTCTGGGTCTCCGGGTCGAAAATAAGGGGGCTCGTATTCCTGGGGTGTATTTTCTCTATAGAATAGCTTGAAAGTGGCAAAACGACGTTCTGGAATGCTCGGTCAAAACAGGTTCTCAAATGAAAAGATGGTAAAATACTCGGTAATGGGTCTAATGACTGCGTTGCAACAATTAGTTTCTTGACCAAATCCTTTGTGAATATCAGTGATAATGCCTTCTAAAGAGATTAGTTCCATACTTTTACGCTCTGTTTGACGTCTCCAAGAGTTGGCGCTTTCCCGTTGGATATCGCTTTCGCAACAGCGTCTGAGTCGTTTAGCTTGGAAGAAGGATTAAGGGATAAATCGTTGAGACGATCATCAAGTGACATGACAGGAACTGTGGTTGAGGTTCCTGGTACCGTATAGTACTGCTGAGGTCATCAGGCGACGAAAGGACTGTGACAGAAGGCCTACGTACAGTTAAGTTATAGGTGTAGGATTCCACGATGCTATATACCACATTATTCTCTGCACTGTGGTGAGAGTAAAGGCGCTTACTTATTAGGATCGGCATTGTCCTGTCAAAAGGTGAGCATACCGGAAAGGGAGAGAAATGGCTCGAAAGCAAAAACAAACCAAGTATATTGCGAAAATAAAGCTCTTCAAGTATTGTCGCTCAATTGCGTCAAAAATCCCGTGTTCCTTGACAAAAACGTTTAGCTAACAGCCCAAGAAAGTAAAAAGTGTCTGAACCAGATAATTAAGTAGTTTATCCGCCTCTGTCGAATATCCACGAGTCACGGTTTTCACGCGGACGCCACTTATGAGTCTAGAGTTCGTATTTATAGAGGTTTCTTGTGAATCGAAAGCCATTGAGCCTCGTAGTCCCGACGTTAACCGAGCTTATCAGAAGCTTAGCTCGGTGTACAATGGATGTGCGATGAAGCAAATACCCTCGCCGAAGTTTTCATCTGGAAGTAGATTGCTGTTTGGCAAGGGCGATTAGCAAGTGCAAACAGACCAATGTCGACGCCGCATATATGCGCTCAGATAGCTACAACGCACTAACTACTGACCGAAGGTAAGCGATACATCCGAAACTGGCACTAAGTAATGTCTTGATGACGGCGAGACTCTGCTGGGAGCTGATCGCGGTCTACATGAAATTTAAGCACAAAATCTCATTGTTACTTTTCCCACGAGGAACGTGCCTGTTGGCGCAATGATTGAGCCTGCATCATTAGTGCTGATGGATTAAGAATGGATTGTACAGAATAGAGTCAAAGGAGTCAAAGGAGAGTGGAACTCGGGACGCGGAGTTCAAGACACGTCCCAACGCGTCGCGTCGAAGACTGGGAAGAGACGGAAGCAAAACAAAGTTGCTTTCGCACGTTCACGTGCGTGGTGTCGTTGCATATGGTCAGCACATAATTCTCGTCGACAGGTAATAGCACATACAGTCGAGCCAAACATATTTGTTACTAGCACTATCATGTCAACGAATGAAGCTTCTCAACAACCTGCCACAAGTGATCATATCGTATCTAGTCTACCCCAAGAAACACTTGACTTTGCCGGAAAGGTGTTCAACCTTGCGCGAAGTGGAGGAGACGAGCTACTCAGCGCGTATCTGGACGCTGGACTTCCACCGAACCTTACGAACGAAAAAGGTGACTCAATTTGTCCTCGTAAATTAACCTAGCTATTGAACAGCTGGTATCTATCGCTTAGGTAATACACTTATTATGCTGGCTGCATATAATGGTCATGCATCCACTGTGCGCGTACTTCACATCAAGGGCGCGGATCCCAACAGGCTTAACGATCGAGGACAGTCGCCACTTGCTGGTGCCATTTTCAAGAATGAAGAAGAGGTGGTCCGTACTCTCGCTGAGTTAGGTGCAGATCCGCGGGCAGGAACACCAAATGCGATCGATACGGCTAAGATTTTCAGGAAGTCGGAATGGCTTGATTTGCTAGGAGCAACGGAAGAAGAGAGGAATGCGCCAGTGCCGGATGCTTTCGGTCTCGGGCCTGGTTAATATCGGAATGAAGCCAAGAA
Organism: Fomitiporia mediterranea MF3/22; assembly: GCF_000271605.1. NCBI lineage: Eukaryota > Fungi > Basidiomycota > Agaricomycetes > Hymenochaetales > Hymenochaetaceae > Fomitiporia > Fomitiporia mediterranea. Next base: position 2,272,199 of record NW_006760392.1, on the reverse strand, counting down.
TGCAATTGCAATAGCTGCAGATATGTCCAAATGAAGATGCGTGCCACCAAGAGATCTAGGTCGAAACATAGTGGAACCAGGGAAACACTAGTACCAAAAGAGAGCATGAGAAATACTGGTGTCTAGGTGAATTTGATACTGCGGGACTCCAACTGCAAACAAAACAGAATAAATTTCCATTAGTTTTTGTCCAACCCATAATATCTCAAGTACATACGGATATCTCTCCGCCTCGGTAGCTTCCACGTTTCTTCTTATTCTTCTCCTTTCGAAAGCCGTCGCCACGCGTTACGATTAAATCAGCATTTGCCTTCGCTCCATAATCACCGGTCTTCCCAATCTAGGAGAAGTAACGATATTATCAGTTCCCTGGTATTGAAATGATTCTCGGGACACGACGAACATGTGTGTGGTAAGAATTATCCTTGAGCCGCTCGTCTACAAACTTGACAGAGTCGGCTTTTATGCGTTGGAACGGAGCGTTGTTTTTTCGCGCTTGCTTTTCTATTTTAATATTCCTGTCGGCGATTGGCGTGCTCGTCGTGGTAGGAGTTGACGTGCTTCTAGTGTCAATGGTAGTCGGCGTACTGGAAATGCTTCCTTTTACGGGCTTATCAGGAAGACGCTCTCCGTTCAGCACTTTATTCGGTTTGGATTCCACCGCATTCGTCGATTTTGCAACAAAGTTGCCGCTTTCCGTTTTTCTCTTCTTTATCGGTGGCTCCTTCTTTCCTGCATCGGAGTCTGAAGAAGATGCAGAACTAGAACTAGATGAAGAGTCAGGTCCAGAATCGGAATCCGAGGAAGTCGATGACGAGGAAGAGGAGCTTGAAGACGACGAAGATGATGACGAGGATGCAGGCTTCTTTCTTTTGGACCTGTCTTTTAGCTTCGATTTGGAAGCAGATGACTTTGCACTGGATGCCGATGAGTTAGTGTTGGTGTCGGTGTTAGTATCAGATTCATCCCCCGAACTGGAATCGGATGAGCTGGAAGTCATCTTCGCCTTCGTTTTCGCAGCAGACTCGGATTTTGTCCCATTAACAGATCCGCTGGTGGTCTTCTGCCGTTGTTTTTCTTTTGCGGAGGATCCAGCATCCGAGTCGGAATCCGAACTAGTATCGTCAGAGTCGGAATCGCTTTTCGAAGATGCTTTATTTTAAAACGTTAGCCAGCATATTCTAATTACGGTGTGCATATCCACATACCAGCTTTCTTTGAAGCAGTATCAGATGAAGTCGAAGAATCGGAATCAGCATCATCCGTGACAATAAGTGCTACACCGTCGCCATTAGCGATATTTCACTGACGCAATACCAGTCAGAACGTACTGGTAAGACTCTGACTATTGCATGCACAAGCAATTAGATTTGCACTCCCAGTTGAATAGAACAGGGACTAACTCACAAGGCACTTGAACTAGAAGACTGCAGACTCTCCCATTTTCCCGCAAGCTCTTTTGCTGAAGGATGTTTTCCTTCAAATAGCTTTTGAAGCTCACGCCAGTCGTCCAGGCTCTGCTTCACGTTCTTGGCTACTTCAACATTTCCATTACGATTTATCGCTTCCAAAAGCTTCTCGTATGCCTGGACTAATGACGAGGAATGACTTGACAGGTTAGGTGTTAGAACTACGAGAACAGACAAAGGAAATTCACCAGCTGTGGAGGTGGGTGTGCTGGACTTCGTCTTCACCATTCCAAATGGAGTGTTCGCAAGTTAACAAAGGAGCCAAAATGTGAGCCAAAATTTTTTGGTCCCTTGTTGGTCATGTGACTGCGCATACACAGGCACAAGCGCGCCTTGCCTCGTTTCCTCATCGTGCTCTCTCTAGTTTCACTCAATTCGCATCACCTCTCGGCAACAACATAGACATCAATGGCACCGATCTCAGGCTTGGCGCCATCGTCTGAAGTGAGTTATACATTTGACTTTGAGCGACCTCTCTGATAGCAACACGAGACCTACGATGGATCCTCATTGCGCATAGCCATCGTACACGCCAGATGGAACAAGCCCATCATAGACGCACTTGTCAATGGTGCCATCAAAAAGCTCACTGAGCGCGGCGTGAAGCCGACCAACATTGTTGTGCAGTCGGTACCAGGAAGCTTTGAGCTTCCCCTCGCTTGTTCGAAGTGCGCCATTCGTTAACGACGAGAGAATTTAATTAATTTAACATATAGAGTGATCGGCGCTGCGCATGTCCAGGCTGGTGCAACTGCGACAGACCTCCTCGGCGGTTTAACTTTCTCTCCTACTGTCAGGTCCGGCTCGCGTACCGGGACACCAGTACCTTCATCGGCGTCTTCTTCAAGCCAGCCCTTCGATGCAGTCATTGCAATTGGAGTTCTCATCAAAGGCTCTACTATGCATTTCGAATACATCTGCGACGCAGTCTCTCATGCACTCATGCGTCTGCAAATGGACTCTGGAGTTCCCGTTATTTTCGGCGTTCTGACAGCGCTTAATGAGGACCAAGCACTGGACCGTGCTGGCATTGGGCGTGGGGAATCCAAGGGACATAACCACGGCGAGGACTGGGCAACAGCAGCCATCGAAATGGGCGCACAGTCAAAGAAGTGGGGTGATGGTAAGTTTTAGAAGGACACTATGTATGATGAAGAGAAAGGAATAGCAACTGTATACTTGGACTTCCGAGCTAATGCAAGAATCCTCCCGATATACCTGCCGGGAATGGCGGATAGCCGTCTGGACTCCCAGGTATTGTGTAACCCCAAAGAACATAATTTCCTTGCTCTGTACAATTGATGTATGTCCGAGTGCTCGCACCTCTCAGTGCTGCGGATAGACGAATGCCCCGTCATAAATTCATCTCTTTTGCGGAAGTGCTTCCGCCAAGCGAGGTGACTTGAGAATCCGTCTGTCCGATCCGGAGGGCTGGTGTTCTTCGCAACTTGTTCCAGCGACTAATGGATTTCCTCTCCTTTGTTCAATTACGCTGTTCTTCAGCACATGATCTCAAAGTCGTCAGTCTACTCTGACAGTTTCTATTGGTGTTCCCAGACTTCGAAGTCCTTGGGAGAAATCTCCCGCGGTTTATTGGACTATGCAGACTTGTTCATATTTACTTCTGGATGGATTGAAGTGATACTTGTACGCTTTTCTCATTCAAGCGGACTTACCTTACTCGGAATGCCACGCTCCGAGCCCACAGAAGGGCTATCTACTACTTTGTATTTTGAGTGCTTAGACTACTGTTCTCAGGAAGAAGGTCCTGCTTCGCCATCTGGCTTCCCTCGTCTGACCTTGTATATCACCAGCAATTAAGTATGTGGATTCCATCGTTATTTACTCCTAACCATTGCATTGATGTTGCTTCTTGAGGTCCCAGGTTATTCCGGAAGACCAGATGCGAATGCACACAGGACTTCTTCTCGTTCACAGTCTCCTAACTTCTCCGGCGCCTGCGCAGCAATGGATGGTGGTGGCTGATTTCCTTGGTGGCATGTGCACAGAAGTGTTACTTAACCTCTTCTTCCCTTCTTTTTTGTCGCAGCTGCGTACTCTTCGGATTTCCAGTAATTTTAACCCTCATTTTTTTGAGCTCCTAAATTGAACAAACGTTCCATAGTGTCCACCAATGGTTGAAGCGCAGCCAAGGCCGGTATGACCGAGTCCCCCGATGAAATGCAGTCTTGTTTTCCTGTCCACGGACACATGGCATGTTCTCGGCAGTTGGCAAGTTTCAACATTTATGACTGCCTAGTTTATTGAAACGTGAGAGCCACGGACTGCAACGTTCCAAGCCGACCGTACTGGGTCTTGTGCAGAAATCGGGGTCAGTGGATGGCGCGAACTTCCTAAAGCAGAGAATTGGACGCATGAAGCCCTTGACAATCACCATGTGCATACAGCCATGATTTCGTGCTTTACGGTCTGGTAAGTCCGAGTGGGATTACTTAGACTTGACGTTCCGGGCGGAAGGAACCATAACGGACGTTGACCTGAGAATATCATAGCGGATATATCCATTGGTTTTATAACATAGTGTTCTGAAATACAGGCTTTTAACAAGAAACATCAATTTAAGCACGGAACACGGAACGCAGGCACAGGTCTAGGAACGATCAGAGGATTCTCTTCGCATTCTGGGGGGTTGAGGAAGACAAGAACTATGGAAGAACACTCCCATCATGATTCTACACCTCGTAGCGGAGTCGTGGAGATGCTATGTGGCATGGAATGTTGGATATGTCTACTCTGTGGTTAAGCCAGGAAATATTCCGCACTTGCTTTAGCTGCAGATTTAAAAAGAGATGTATGAAAACTGATCAGGTCTAAACAAGGTAAGGTCCGGACTGCCACGCGATTGCCATGCGACGGAGTTTCAAATAGAAATAGCCGCGAAGATGCAGGAACAGAGAGTCATTTACTTGGACAACTACAAAGAACAAAGAGTACCTATCTAGCAACTCAGACCCTCCTTCGTTTCTCATCGTCGGCCCAAGCTGCTCGTTAATAAATATCTACAATGATGATCTTATTCCCCCTTCATATTTCTGCTCTGCTCACAGCCAAGTAGCCAACTCGCCGAGGCCGTACACATGGTTTGGGCTCTGTTCATCGCCACTTGGCTTCTCACGTTCTTGCCCTCATCATTAAGAGCCTTTCCTACCCAGGCCTCGGTTCGCATTCGCGCAGGTATGTCGTAGTCCATGGTTGCAAGTACTCGGCTGAGCAATTTTAAACCCATCTAGAAGGTGACACCGTGTCGGTTTCTACGAGTCTGGGCAATGCAACTGGCGTGCCAGACACGAACTCCGTTACGCGATTCTCAGTTAGATATGCATCAGCGGATCGATGGAAACCGTCTGTTATAACAAGCTCGTGGAATTTACCGTGAGCTGTGAATCTAATCGTGTCTGCATACGTGGTTTGACGTGCCTTTCAAAGAAATAATCTGACGGATCCTTCAGCAACTCCTCGGGCATGTCCTCAAATACCATCTAGCGAAAACAGTGCGGATACCGACGAGGACTGTCTATCTATGATCTTATACGTTCCTACCAGTGGAACGGACATGCCGACGATGATGTGGTACGTAACATAACCTTCTGCCCAAATTTTCTCCAAAGCGTTGCCCGGTAGTAGAAATTTGACGTGGCCTGTGCAGGATACATGGAGGTTCCTTTGTCGTTGGATCGGCTACGGGACCAGGCCTCGACGGCTCTACTTTGGCACAAGCGACAAATTCAATAGTCGCGGTCATCCAATATCGACTCGGTGCTTTCGGTTTCCTCTCTCCGAGCAGAGAAAGCAACCTGGCCGTGAATGATGTTATCAACGCATTGAGGTTCTTGCAGACGGTTGTCCCCAGTTTCAATGGTGACGCGAACAAGATCACAATTGCGGGACAGAGTAGTGGAGCATCCATGGTCCGAGCTCTTCTAGCAACGCCCTCAGCATCCGGTTTCTTCCAAAGTGCAATTCTGCAGTCTGATCCCATGGTAACATGGAGTTTCTTTGTCTTGCTATGGAGAGCTTGGCTAACATGCGGAATTTAGGACTACGGGTTCCTCTCGACAAGAACGTTCAATACTCTGAATGACTTCTTTGTTTCTCAGCTACAATGCAGTGCGAGTGACACTGATTGTCTTGCCGGTTTGTCAACGGATGACATTCTTAACGCATCAATGACGGTTTTCGGTACTGCGAACTCCCTGGACCCTTCCGCAGGATCCTTTGAGCCAATGCGACCTGTGAAAGACGGTTCCCTGATAACTTCCGCTCTTGATCTGACAGAGTCCTTCCCTGGCCAATCAAAACAACTTCTTATCACAACCGTCAGAGATGAAGCAGGGCCGGCAATTTACGGGAATTTCACAACTGCAGTAGCGGAAAGCGAATGGGATGATATCGTTAATGCGACTCTCGGCTCCACACGCGCAGCGAAAATCGTAAATTCGTCGTTCTACGCTGTTCCTGCCGTCTTCGCGGCGAACACATCTGCTTTTGATGCGCGAATACAGCTGGAGGGCCTCGGAACGGATCAAATCTGGCGTTGTCCGTCTTGGTCGTTTGCGCGTTCGTGGGCCTCTGCAGGAGGGAAGGTATTCGTTGGCGTCTTCGCCGTCGGCGCGACGTATCCAGACAATTCGGCCATCCCTTTCTGCACCCAAGGTGTTTGTCATGAGAATGATATCGAAATTGTATTTGGCACAGTTAACTCGCCATCTTCTGCACAATCGAGCCTCATCTCATCCATACAAGCCCGCTACAAGGCATTCCTTGCTGGGGATGCTCCGGATGCATCCTGGCAGGCTGTTTCGGGTGACGACACGAATGCGATCATCCTTGGTGGTACCAGCGATGGAAGCAGGGCTGTTGTTGGCGCTTGCGATCCCTCATTCTGGGGTTCGGCGGTGCAGTACGACTATCAGATCTTCAATGCATAAACTTTCGGGCCTCTCCTTCATCTATCTTCGGGATTACTTTCAAGGGTGTTTATATCGTATTATTACTTGTTTCTGTAATCCTTCGCGATTTGTATCCAATAGTCGTTTGCATGTTAGCAACTTCGTGTTTCGTACTAAATATATCTTCATTACTCTTTACATTCTAGTCTCTTTTTTTGACTTCGGAGTCCAGTCAGTGTTTTGGGCATTAAGCATAAGCAATGAGCTCTCTTCTAGAGTGTCCTGTAGTTAGACACGAGGGGAACACGTGCGATATGTCGATCTGTCGATCAATTACGTGACACTTCATAGGCTGAAACCAAAATACAACATCCGCTGTAACTGTTACTGCGCCAACAACGATGAGGTCTAGCAAATCTAGCCGACGTGCTAAAGGCAGCAACGCTGCAAGTCCAACAGCTGAGACTGCTGCTACTTCTGCTGCGGACACTGACAAGCAACGCTGTCCGCAATGTAAGGATGATGACGAAGACAACGCAGAGATTGCGCTTGCCAAAGAAGACTGGGTGCGCTGTGAGGGTCGGTGCAAGACCTGGTACCACTGGCGATGTGTCGGTGAAGGTGGGGACCTCGAAGCTATAGACAAGTGGTGCGCGTGTTGAGTCATTGAGTACGCCTGGCGAAAAGAGGTTTGTTGAACAGATGTATGTGTATAGGTACTGCAAACCATGTCTGGCCGCCGATCCGAAACGCGCGATCACGTTGAAGCCGCCAGCACGCAAGTCGGCGCGCAAGAAACCTGCACGCGACTATGCCAGTCTACATAATGGTATCCCTGCTGCAGGCGCCGACAAATGGCATGCGCTCCTTCAGGCGAAGGAGGCTGCGGGCGCGTTTGCACGCGACCCGTTCAAACGTATGAAAGGCGCCGAGCTAACTCTTGAATGGGCAGACCATAATCCGGATGCCCTGTTAGAGCCTGTGCTTATTGAAAATCCGGAGGGTCTGGGTATGTCGATGCCTGCGGAAGGTCTCACCGTCTCGGACATAGCGCATATCGTCGGCGAACAAACGCCAGTGGAGGTCATGGACGTCGCAACGCAGTCCAACACGCCGGGCTACACGCTTGGGAAATGGGCAGCCTACTTCAACACACCGGAAGACTCTCGCGACCGTATACGGAATGTCATCTCTCTCGAAATCTCTGAAACCCCTCTCGGAGCTCAAATCGTCCCACCACGTATCGTACGTGACCTGGACTGGGTGGAGAAGTTCTGGCCTGTAAACAAACGGGGTCCTGGACACGCCTATCCTAAAGTTCAACTCTATAGCCTGATGGGAGTTGCAAAAGCATGGACAGATTGGCACATTGACTTCGCTGGCTCCTCGGTTTATTACCATATTCACAGTGGTGCAAAGACATTTTACTTCATCCGACCTACGCCTGCTAACCTCGCCGCTTATGAACGATGGTCTGGTTCCGAGCTACAAACAAGCACTTGGCTGGGTGATCTCGTTGATGTTGTGTACAAGGTTGATCTTGTAAAGGGCAATACAATGATCATCCCGACCGGCTGGATCCATGCCGTATATACACCAGTAGACACGATTGTCTTTGGCGGGAACTTCTTGCATTCATATAACGTTGCCACACGTAAGCTTATTTCGTGTTTTCTTTGCTGTTGAACCAGCACTGAACTTTTCCTAGAACTACACGTACGCGAGATTGAGAACTCGACTCGAGTACCCAAGAAATTCCAATTCCCTTTCTTCACAAGGTACGTAATCTATCCTCAATGGCAACAAACAACTTTTCTCGTCTCATCTCATCTCATCTCATCTTTCTTAATTTGATTTCTCATTTAATTTAGACTCTGTTGGTACGTCGCAGAAGCATCCCTCCGATCCCTCAAAGCCCGCGAAGACTTCTCTCCGCGCGTCCTCTCTTCATTAGAAGCACTCGCCCGTTTCCTCATCAACGAAGTCCACTTAATAGAACAATCCGACTCTCGTTCGTCTTCCTCTTCGGGAGTCGCAGCCGTCGCTGCGCCTAGTACCGACGGTGCAAGACGCAAAGAAGCGAAAGAAGCTGTACCAGGGGATCGCGTGAAGGATGCGTGTGCACTTGCTCGGGAGTTGCGATGGCGCGTGAGGATCGCGGTGCATGGAAGTAGTGATGCGGAGGACGAGGGGACGGAGCATTCGGTGAGGACAGGTACGAAAAGACGACGGAAGGGAGGAGCAGGAGGTGGTTCTGTGGAATTGAGTAGTTCGGAAAATGGACATTCTGAAGCAGATGCACGGTTAAGGAATTTTGAACCGAAACGATGGGATGCGTATGATATACAGGCGTCCTCTGTGAAGGAACGGGTTCGACGGCCCATTCCCGAAGGCAATGAACGTCCACCTACACTTCCTATTGGCGAGCCGGACGGAAGAGGAGAATGGGCACAAGCATGGCTTAAATTCGACAAAGACATCAGCACCATAGTAAAAGAAGAGAAAGAAATGGACGTGGACGTTGAGAACGTTCAACCGGAAGTTACGACTAAACACGAAGTCATGGTTCGAGTACGTCGGACAGCGCGTGGGCTCGAGCGACAACGGGTAGAACGAACAGTGGAAATGTGGGACTGGGATGATGACGCTGCGTTGACGATGGAACAGGACGCCTCTTAGAATGCATTGTAATCGTGTTTTCCAATTCACTGGATCAATTGCTTGCTTGTCTTATTTGCGTAATATTCTCGCTGGAAATATTGATTTTACCTGGGTTATTTGATCGCGGTGTGGAAATTTCTAGTTTATTAAATGCTTATTTAAGTGCATACATAGCATACAGATGAACAATCTGGCCATAAATATTTTCTCGAAATTGAAGAAGTCGAATTTCTTTGCATCACCACGGATCGTCTGTATCGTCTTCTGCATATAACGGAATCAAACACGCCTGAATTACAAGTTGCACTACTAAGGTCGAGCAGTTTACAGAACGATCAAAATTATACATTCAATGTATCTTTTCTTAAGTTTCCTCCCGGTCCGAGTCCCCGAATCCCGGAAAGAGATTCCGCAAACGCATCAAAACATCAAGAAATGAAACATACTGAACAAGAAAATATCTCCGAGAAAAGAAAGAAGGGAATCCCTTTCTGACAAGAAAAAGGAAACGCCGCGTCCTCAACGAACTTAGTAACCATATCCCCCATCTCGGTGCTGGTTCATCGGCGGCCACGAATAATGATGATGCTGCTGCTGGTCATACATGGCCTGATGATACTGTTCCTGCGTCCGCGCCTGTGAGAAAGGGTGTGCTACAGCTGAAGTCGGTGAAGGTTGAATCGCGGCGTTCTGAGGGTGCGCGGACATAGGTATGCCTACATGCATACCATAATGGGCTCCGGGGTTAGGTGGCGCCGGTGCAATTGGTGTCGGAGCGAACGTCGTATGCGTGGGCGAAGCAGCCGACACGTGCGTATCGTAACGTCCTTGCTGCTGGTGCTGCTTAGGCGGCCCACTCGAAGAAGGTGGTGGTTCGGTTGGCGTTACGGATAACGCAGCGTTCGGTACCGGTGCTCCTCGCCCTCCTCTTCCAGAACTCGAAGACGCTGATGTAGATGGACGCCCTCCGTCGTGACCTTCTCGTGATCCTTGTCCACCTTGAACGTACGGAATAGGCACGTCGTCTGTTTGCTTTGAACGCTTGGCCCAACGAAGACCGCATGCATTGCATAGTGTCTTCGGTCCCTTTGGACCCTTGCGCCATTCCGGCGAGTCGGTTCTCCCGCAGGTAACGCAGACATATTGCTGTGCAGGTACATTAGTTTTCTTGACCTGGACGTAGGCACGGAGAAATACGTTAGAAATAATTGGTACTTAAAATTAATGAGACTATACCATACCTTCTTTCTCTTGCTTCCGTCCTCACTGTCGTCATCTCTGGGGTTTGTATTTGGTAAAGTAGAATGTACGAATCCGGTATGTATAGTGCCAATGCCGCCGGCCGCGCTACCAGAGAGAGGAGACTGCGATGCACTACTCGGAGGTCGGGCAAACTCGAATCCGGAGAATTGAGTCATTGTAGTCAACGGAGCTGAAGCAGCATGTTCGTCAGCGGATGCAGGCAGAAGATCCTGTTGCGCTTTCAGTTCTTTAAGACGCTGCGTAAGTCTCTCGTTCTCGATTTTCAGCTCCAGAAAAGTATTCAGACTATAGGAACCCTCTTGTCAATGAGTGTTTTAGTATGGTAGGAAGGTCGTCACATACACTGCCATGTTCCTGCTAGGGTATGGCTTCGCTACGACGAGGAAACATTTACACTCATTGTCATTCGGAGTATATAATGCATGCCCTCGAACTTCGAAAAGTAGTTCCTTCTGGCTGTCTTGTTTCTCTTCATCAACTGGCTTGCATTTCAAGCGAGCGTGACAAGAAAGGTCTTGCCGAGAGCTCAAACTATTTTGAAGGTGGTTGTTAAAATGTCTCTTATCGTCGTCTTCACAAATTGAAATTCAATTAGTAAGACGAATATCGCGTAAATCACTAGCTTACCGTTGACGATGTCCAGGACGTCCGTGTCCACTAATTCTTCCACCTGCCAGCCGAGGAGGTCAGTTGTATTTGGGCCGACGTATTGAATTTCTTTGTCGGTGTCCAAGATAAGAAGGACGGTGTCGGGTAGTTCGGAGACCAAAATATCCGTCCATTTCTTGCGCTTCGTAAACTCAAACGTCTGTGCCTGTCGTTGTGAGTGAGGTGCAGCGGGTGCTGCGAGGGGCGACTGGAGGGCCATTGTCGCTGAGACGGTGGTGGTGGATGGGGCACAAGAGTAAGTTTGCCCGGACGTTGGATGGAGCCGCTCCGGTGGAGGAAACGAACAGCAGCCGCATGTGCTCCATTATGGGCATACTCAGGGCGCATTGACCAGCGCCTACAGACGTGCTGCAGCCGTTTATTGGCCGTCGAGCCCGTCCTCTTCGCCGCGCGACGTCATCTGGTGGAGGACGCCGTAACAGAATGAACGGAAGCGAAGTCGCAAGCGGCGGCTATAATTGCCATCAATTGGACCAGCAAACGACGACAACATTGAGACAAAGCACTACCGCATCAACGAAGCGTCTGCTCGGTGTCGAACTGTTGCAAGGAGGCGCAGCTTCTATCACCGGGGGCAGGCATCAACGCGCCTCGGTATCAATCCTCGTATCGTCTCTCGCTTTACTGTAATTGTGCATTACCCACTTGGGCATTGAGGCGTTGCCATAATTAATCTAGCGAATCTACCACCACTGGCAGCCAAATGATCCTCTTACAGGTAGAAAACAAGAGCGTACGTATTTACGGATGCTTTGCGACGACCGGCCTTTACTAATATCTACTCCCGTACTCCCGAACCCGAGTCCGAGTCTACGGCTGAGCGGAGTAACTCAGGTGCCAAGCGACTTGCTTTTGAGGGAATAGGCAAGCCCTGTCACGCCGTCTGCATTTTTTTGAGCATTCCCCTCTCAAGCATGCACTCGATCTCATCTGTTCGAATGGATTGACATCAGACGCTGTGCCGCACAATAAGATGAGATGCACCTGACCCTATCTGCCCTACACCACCAGATCCGAGTCTCATTAGTGGATCTGGGTGAACTGGCGCACGAGCAATGCTAACTAAGCTGGCTAACCCTTCAATAGCCATATGAAAACACAAGATCGATTCTGTTCTTCTCGAACTCGACATCTCTGAGTGGGGGTTACGGCATCATTCAAGATGCGTTCAGAACAAAGTTGAATCTGGCTTTGAAGAAGCGCTGATTAGGGGCTAGCACGTCACCTGGTTCGGCTTATTCTCTAGATTCGTTCACAAGAGCGCATCTTCAATTGGGTCCTCCTTCTCCTCCAAGGCTCCAACAGATCGATTCTCTCCAGAACGCATCTTGCTTATTCTGTTGTATTTCCATGTCTCGCAGGTTGCTTAAAGTGCAACGACTGAATGATGCGCAACTGGGATACTATCGGCACACTGTCTCTGTGGCACTCGAATTCTAGGTTCTTAGAGTACTCAATTTCGAGGACACCGAAAATAACTGTAAATCAAGAAGGATTGGAGGACATGTCTCCAGCAACTGGCTTTATATGCATGTATTTTCGTAGTGCTTAGGCCTGAATAATTCGGTCGATCCGTGCCTCTGCGGCGTCCTCAGATTCCATTCGCTGACAAAATCTAACTTCGGACCCCAGCCCCTTTCGAGCATGGAACAACAAGCAAAGAAATAACGATAAGGGAGGATCATTAAAATTAAATGATCGTCCTGCCCCTCTTCTCTCTTCACGCATGCATTCCAGATCCACCTTCATGCCGGATCTCCATCTATCCCCCTCAACCCCTCCTTACCTGACAAATCCGATTGTCCATTCCAATCTCATCTCGAAACTCCTCTTCCACCCTCAACAAGAGCAACAGATACGAAAGAAAATCTACGAGAATCTAAGGTGCGTCTTCTGATGACGTTATTTTCTTTGAGGAATCATTTGGCTCTCCTATTACCTTTTTCATCTTTTGATCATTTGCCTTTTATCACTCTTCGATTTCCTTTCTCTAAGCCTTTGTTTACGAAATCACCTCCATTCCTTCCACCCTCTTCCCCTTTTGAAGACCTAGCTCAAGATTGCAAGGAGACTCCAGATCTTAAGTCATCGTATCTCGCACTAATCAAGCTCATACCCGTGCAGACTAGTCTGTTTATCCTTTCATATCTATCCGTATCACCCGCTCTATCGGTAGTTCACGACTGACCAAGATGAACAGCCAGGGATCTGAAGGGATGCCTGAGATCGATTCGAAACCACCCTGGATCCCAGCACGACGAGTGCGCAGAGATGCGTTCTCTACGTTGAATCTTGCCTGGCTCAATTACGATTGACTAGCGCCTCCCAACTCCCCTCCCCCAGAACGGCGTCTTTGCCAAAAAGTCGCGTCCTGCATACCAATAATCATTCGAGATGAGATTTCCTTTATTCTCCTCATCTACTGTGCTCTCTTCTCTGCGAGTTAAGTACCGTGCATGTGACGTCCGAAGATCTGCGTGAAGATACGTCTGGTCCACGGCTTGTCTTTCTTTCGAGTCTCGACCAAACAAGGGAAGCCTTTCGTGCCTACCTGCGTCCGTGCTCTGCACGCATGCTTTTGTGACCGTCTTTGCCAAGCAGACGTCGTTGTGCGTTGTGCAATGTTGCCTGCGACCCGAGATGTCCGGAGCTCAAGCATCCGGTATAAGTCGATGTATCGATATATTTAGTGTCTTAGATCATACTAACTTCATGTCATCCGTTTACATGCCCGATTTACTTTGGTTTTGTAGCAATTTACATACTTTTCGTTGAAATCGTGGTGAAGTTGCTCATGAAACCCTGCGAAAGATAGACAAATTCGAGTTCCCAAACCAGTGACACTTATCATGTTCTAATCTAATATTTGTGCATATAAGCACCTACGAAACTATGTCTAAAACATTACTATTAATATTTGTAACCATCACATAAAGATAGGTTTCGTCTCCTATTCTAATCAGATCTCTTGTACCATTTTCTACTTTTATCAAGTATTTTCAGAGTCGAAAAAAAATCAGCAATCACTAATGTTAATCATATTTGACATACTTTTCTTTTACTAATACTATCATACTATGTGCGTGCTTATTCTTGGCCGAGACAACCGAAATGGCCGTCTACACGTATAAAAAAGCAAACGGAACAGAGCAGGCAATCCACCACGAGTTGATCCAGCGCTATACAAGCATCTTCCTGCATTACTATCTATTAGTGGCGGCGCACTCGTCCTACCTACGCCTAAACTCACGCGCAATAAAAGTTTAATGCCACATTAAACGTTATGTTATGTTATTGATAATAATTTAATTTAATTTTTCTCTTCGTCTGGTCCGTCGGGCTGTATTATAATTAAGTATAATGTCTAATTCAGTGCACCTATACATATTCATGTGTGTATCTGCGTTTGTATATTTTGTATAATCTCAGCCTTTTCGTCAAAACCAACTATGTACTGAATTCCACTCTGTTTTGTCTTTTCTTTGAGATGTTAGCAGTTAACTCTGAACGTGTCCAACACGAGGCAAACGCGAGTTCACTAATTATTAAACTCAAGAATGTAGAATGTACACTCTACTTGTTTCGCGCGATAAAGAAAGTGGCTCCGTTTGGTATGAAACTACGCTACTGATTTATATTAGCTCAAAAAAAAGAATCGGCTCGTTCCGTTCCGTACATCCGCCTTTCAGTTCCGATGCCTCCCACAAGTTTAGCCTTTTCGCGGATTTACATTTTGTTTGAATTTAATAGAAGTACGTCGTGGTATATCTACATACACAAGTTTACATTCATTACACGGAGTTCTTTGTTTTTATAAATTCCGGTCGAAGGTGTGGAAAAAGAGGAGGTTGTTAGTTAGAAAGAGAGTGAAATAGTTCCAGTAAACTATAGTTCTACAGGCGGGATAGAGGATAGAGAGACACATGAATCGAAGCATGTGGAAGGGTGAAAAATTGCGAAGTTGCGAGAGAAGAGAGAATTTCGGGAAAGAAACAAAAACAAGAAAAATTGAAGAGAAAATTGAAATCGAATAAAGATTACGAAAAAAACGGAACAAGAAAAGAAAAAGAAAGAACTTTTTGGATCGGATAAGTTAAAGGACCCCTGAGGGAAATGAACGAAGAGGTTCACAGTTTCGAAGTGAAATTGAAACGTAAGTCCATCATATGCGAGATGCAGCCCGGTTCAGTGACCAATAACGGTGGGAGAAGCTAAGGGCTGAACTCGTCAAGAGAGGTAGTGTACCTGTCGAAGGATGAAGGAGCGAGAGGACGAAAATGCGCGATCGCCCGGCGACGACGTCGAGTCGGTATAAAGGAACGTGTGCAGGTCCAGCAGCGGACACGGATAGACGTGTGGTTGATTAAACAAGAGCAGCAGCGCGGTGACGAAGTGCGAACAAAATCTTCCGGCGCCGAAAATTAAAACGAAGAAAAAAGCCGCATCGCGGAACCGAAGAATGCAGGCGTTATGCGTATAGGAGGCGGAGTCAATTACGTCGGGTGAGGGACGGAGACATGGAGAGACGGAGAGGACAACCATCGGATCATGATCGATGCTTACGCACGGGCGAGAACGTTGCTGCTCTGGGTGAATTTCGCGTGCGTGAACGGCCTCGTGGAGGTTCGTCTTCAATGCTCATGTCCATCATACGCACATCATCGCAGCTCGTTTTACTCGAGAGCGCAGAAAGGGGTTCGTCATCAACGAGCGTCTCAAGCGAACCATCCGTGTCCGATAACGAGGCGTCTGAATCGTCGTCATCAAAGTCTGAGTACGCATCCTCATCTTCTTCATCCGAACTCGACTCGTCCTCTTCGAAGTCGCTCCCATACCCAAGCTCATCACCATCGTCTCCACAAACAATTGGCGGGACACCCGGACCCATTCGCTGCGAATACCACCGCCCAAGGAAGGCCTTTACGCGCGAGCGCATACCAAGATATTCCACATTTCTTACAACATCCGCCCATTGTACGGTGCCTGCATCAAGTGCGCTTTCAAGCACCTCAAACGTACCAAAGTACATGAAGTGTACGAGGTGTGGGAAAGACGACGGGTCCGGAAGCGGAAGATATACGATGGGATGTGATGGCACTGACGGCATGATGTGCGGTCGCCTGTGCGGAGGGAGGGCGACACGTGGGAGAGCGGGCGGCGTATTGGGTGAGTCGGGACACGTGGGTGCCATGGACTCTGATAGCGGTCTCCCGCTGAAGAGGTCTCGGAAAAGGGAAGACTGTGCTAGCAAATAGTCGAGGTGTAGCTGAAAGGGAACGATACACGTAAGTAAACCATAATAGGCTAGAAATGGGGTGCAAGGCGAAAGTACCTTGCTGGTCATTCGTGTTGGCCGCGTCATGGGCGGTACTGGCTCTGTCGCTAGTCGACCCGAGCCGGAAGGGCCAAATATGTTATTAGAAGAACAATCTGTAGAATTACGCGCGAAGTGGCGCTGAGGGACGATGGGCACGACTACAGGCGCGTTGACGCGCATAGATGAGCCAACCGCTCTCACAATACGAAGTCCAGAGAGTATACTCACTGATTGTGCAGTCCGCGGTTTGCGGCTTGTCCCAGTATGTTACTGCGAGATTATGGAGTTGTTCGAGAATATACGGGAGCGGGACGCCCACGAGAGCAGGAGGCGGGAAGGGGCGAGTGAAGGCGGAGGTAGATGGACGTTGGCCGGCCTGGGCACACTGGACGGAGGAGTTGTCTGCCACCATTGTGTAATGCAATGGGATGTGAGGAGAGAGAGGTGGCGGAAAGACGAAGAAAGAGGGCAAGAGATGGAGAGAGATGGATAATAAGTATTGTACGGAAAGACAAGAAAGAGGGAGATCGAGACGGTAGGATGCACCCGTGGATGCGGTGCGGGTGTAGATGAAATATGTAATCTCAGTCCTCGCCAGATCTCTCAAATTAGTCCAGGGTCTGCCAGGGTCTGTGACGCGTGATGCTGTATTTATTTTATTCTCGGGTAATATCTGTCCACCAACACGGCTGTCCCCCACGTGCGCACTTCCATTCCCTCCCAGATCTTATTGTCCTTGTCTCTCCCCAATCTCGCCCCCCGCAACTCCTCAATTGTCACTCGTCCGTATGCCCTCAACAAGGCAACACCGCCCGTCTCCACAGGAGCATCTTCAGCGGCAACTCCGGCTCGCCAGGCACACTCAGATCCGGCACAATATCCAATCTCAGTCTTCTCCATCAACCCATCTCTCACTACCCAATCCGCTCCAAAGAACATTCGATATAAGGAAAACGTTGCCATTTGTGCTTCTACATCGTATACTAGTACACCTACCCTTACCTCCGCATTACCTAGACGCGCATTAGCTAAGACTGAATTAACAAACAACATCAACAAAAAGCATCATGTGCAAAGCAGTACTTGCATCGGAAAAACAGAAAAACAGAAAAACAGAAAAACAGAAAAAAGGGTAGAAAAGAAAAGACAGAGAAAAATCTGAGTAAAGAATGAAAGAAGACTGAGATGTGATGGACCGAAATGAAGAAGAACGAATGTGGACCGTCAGTATACACCTTGGTTGCGACGAAACGAAATTGCGAAAAATAAGGAACGGTGGATATATCTATACGTGGGTTGCTGGGACGATGATCTCGTTGCCGTTGCTCTCCAATGCAAGCGCGTCGACACCTGCACCAGCGGGAATAGAAACCGTCAATGATACGTGATAGGAGAACACAGTCAGCGTTACTTGGCTATCACAAATCCATCAAGGGATTCGGAAGTGTGCCCACCCAACGAGCGCTACAAAGCAACGGCCTATTTGGGATGGCCTCAACGGTCTTCTCCACGACGCTTCGAATTCCAGATGGGAAAGTGTAGGTGTGTGCCGCACGCATAGCTCCCGATTAGGACTAGGCAGAGACACCACCCGGGCGATGGCAAAGCATTGGCAAAGCAAGAAAATAAGGAGAACACGGCAAGACGATCCTGAGCGCGCGAATTCGGACGTAACGCTGCTAGGGCGTCCAGACTTTGATAGTCTGATCGACGCTTCCCGTAGCGACCACATTCACTCGCTTTTCGTCTTCTCCCCTGCTATCTGGAGCACCGTCCGTGCCGTTTGGCCTCACTCCGCCAGTCGTCGCTCGTCCCCACGCCATGCTCTGCACAAAATGCCCATGAGCTTCGACCGTTTTGATACACCGCCCGGTCGCAAGCTCCCACACTCGGATCGTCTTGTCATCGGAGCACGAAAGCAGGAACTTCCCTGTCGGGTGGAATACAAGCGCGCGTACCCAATTATCATGACCCGGCTGTGCGCAGGCCCTTCAGTACATGTAATAAAAAGCGGAACAAAAACAGGTCGGAAACTAACAAGGTTACGAATAAGCTGTCCAGTTGACGTATCCCACAATTTGATAAATTTATCACGCCCGCCTGTTGCGGCGTACAATCCTGGTAGTTTTGACCGGTCAGCAGTCAGACCGCCTAATTCTCGTATTGGTGGATATGCATTTGTAGGTGCAAAAACAATTGTCTCTATGACGTTTTCGTGTCCTCGCAACTCGATTTTGGTTTCTCCAGATTGATAATCCCATATACGCCCAGTCTACAATAGAGAACAGTTATTAGCATAGACGCACAAAAGCAAAACCGATACACCAACGTGATCGTTTGAACAGCTTGCAAGTAACCGGCCGTCATCCGAAGGGGCAACACACCGAACCCATTCGCCGTGTCCGGATAATAACCGTACTTGATGCCTGCATATCAATTATAAAGACCTGATGGAGAAAAAATGTTGGTGGTTCGACCACGTACCCTAGAGCGACGTTCCACACTCGTATTGTTCGATCCCTCCCGGCACTGACAATGAAATCATCTCCTGGCATAAATCGAACAGATGAAATGCTATGATCGTGACCAGGCATGGTCTTTATATTTTTCCAGTCGTTTTGAGTGTCCCAGATCTTGATGAATAAATCAGCAGAACAAGATGCTACAGAGTTCATGTTGAATTATCACCTCAACCGAGCCGCATACAAATTAGATGTAACAAAGGATGTACGTACCAAGGAGGTTGCCTTTCGAGTCAAAATCTACGTCGTTTACGGCTCGTGTATGGCCCTTGAGAGTGCGCTCATATTCTCCCGTCTCCCAATCCCAGATTTTGATGGTTGCGTCATTGCTTGCGGAAGCAAGTAGAGAGTACGCGGGATGAAACGTGACTTTGGTGATCTCGCCCCTGTGGCCAGTCAAAACGCGACCTGCTGGTGCTCGTGGTACCCAGTCGGTCTGCGACGCGGCGCGTTTGGCGGGAGACATCGATACCTCCTCTTGCAGCGCGGCATTGCGGTTCTCTAGGTCCATAATCTGTTCCACAAACGCGTATAACGTGATCGATTGAAGAACGCGTGCAACATTGAATGGTTGATATCAACATAATCCATACGCGTTTAGCACACATAATTGACGTGCATAGAGAACACACCTTCTTCTGCAATCGAATGACACTAGTCCACTTCTTCTCGAGTAGGAGGGCATATTTGGATTTGGGATCAGGGGTATAGTCAACATTTGCTTCGCTCTTAAGCGCACTGTAGGCTTCGGTGAAATTCTGGGAATGGAGGTATTCGAGGATGGACTTGTGTCTGCAACAGCAAAAAGCGCGTGATGAGAAAGCCGACGGATCGATTAAATACATGTGGATGCTTACAGTTCATCCTTCTGTCTTTCAGAGAGGATGGACATGACGAACGATCCACTTTGTTTGACCGCGTCTCCGAAGCAGACGCGGACGGCGGCTAATTACGAATACCCTTGAATGTATTAGAGCAGTCAGACCAAACTGCGCGACACCTTCCACGTTGAGGTACGAGGAGGAGGAGATGGACCTACTGAACGTTAAGAACGAGTTCGGAGTCGGTTGTTGCGTTACGGACGCGTGTAAGTGTGAGAGTCACATGCCTTATCTGGTGTTTGTATGCATTGTGGGTTGGTTAACCATATCTTAATTCCCGCCTGTCCATCACAATTCTGAGAATTTCGATTACGAATTTCCTGACCTCGCGATGGTTCATCGAAGCGACGAGGGGATGGAATAGGAAGTTCCGCTGAATTGTCGGGAATGAATAGCTTGCTGGAAGCGCGAGGCGACGGGAGGGATGAAAGGTTAATGCTTATTAGAAATATTGCTTGCTTTTGTTTACGTGCGTGCATAGGAGCACATGTCGTAATGATGTGACTCTAGTTTTTTGGCGTTTCTCCCGTCTCGGCTCGCCCTCTTCCGTCTCATTCCTTGCCGTGCCATCTTAAACGACTCACCCATCCTGTTCATCGCCCATAACCCGTCGTCGCGAGCCCATCTCACTTTGCTCATAGCGACAATTTCCAGGTCCGACTTTAGATCCCGTGAGCAAGAGTCCGACACTGTGCCGGCACAGACTCGGTGACACCGCTTGACAACAGCCTTCATCTCCGTGCCTCCCTTCTCTTGCTTTCTCGTCCTCCTTACCTCTTGCCCTATCCTTGCCCTAGTTGACTAGTCTACGACATCTCACTGCAATCGCTTTCATCCATACTTTGTCCCTTCAAGTCAATTGACTGACAATCTCAAGCATTTTGAGAAAAGGCATTGGCTTTGATCTACGACATAACTTGCACACGATGTCCAATCGCCCAGTTTCTCCACCACCCATTCCGCCCAGCTCTCCGCCCGCAGCCGGCGTCCGACGTGTTCACACTATATCAGCCGCATCCCGTGCTGCCCGAGCCGGCTCAAGGCTCCTGCCGTCCGAAGAGGTCCAGCAACACCAGGTCTGGAACGACGATGAAGTCGTTGACCAAGACTGGGTCGGCGGCATAGGTGCCATAGGCGAGAAAAACGCCGGTCTGCATCGTCAGAGCTCCTTGCCAACGCGGTACAATAGGGGTATGCATAATTAACGGAGGTCTTAGTTTTTAGAATCTGACTAAAAATTGGCAACCCGCAGCATTTCCGCGCAGTAATCAAAACCGTCAAGGTGGTACTCTGACGCCCAGAACAATGAACAGCCTGGCCGCAATCGCTGCCGAGCAGGGCCATGAAGGCGAGGAAGAAGAGTGGGAGAACGACGTGCGTCAATGGAACGGTGACGAGGTAGTTGCATCATATTATTATTAACTCCGTAATTATCAATGATATCTGACTAAATGCCTTCGTACATTCATTCTAGCGTCTTGATGCACACGATATGTCGCATTATGCTCACGTCGTCGAAAACCAGTCTGGTTCTTCACAGGGACATTCACCGTTGTCGCCTTCTTTCCCTCCGCACACTGTCTCACCTCCCCCTGCTGAAGTCAATGTAAGGCGCAACCAATCTCTGACGTACGGTGCGGCTGGCGGAGCACCCCGTCGCATGGCGGTGAACTTGCGCCGCTCGGGTACGCTTCAAGCCACTATGGAACGATCTCATGCTGCTTCCTCTCAGTCGCCGCCTAGTCCAGTTGATAATGAAGAAGATTTTCAAGAGGAAGAGCGTCACAACGATGATGATTACCACTATGCCCTTCTTCAACAACAAGTACAGCAGCAGCAACAACAACAACAGAACCAGAACCAAAACGTCTACGGTCAATCGTCGGGCAATTACACGCCGACTTCATCAGTGGGCCGTAACTCACCGTGGAGCGTGAATAATAACGCCAATGAATGGAAATATGGTAATAATAATAATGGTTCGAGTGCAATCGATGACGTGCAGCGCGCGCTTTCGGCGCTCGAGATTTCCGGTGGCAATCTTGCTCAGCAGCAGAACCAGAACTTCGCGAACGGTGGTTCCGGCCAGGGTGGTCTTCCTCCCCGTTTGAACCAACAACAACATGTTGGTCAGATTGGTCAAGGGTCTGGTTTGCGCCGTACCGATAATGCTACTGGAAATGGGAACGGTACCGGTAATGGACTTGGTATAAGCATAGGTCAACGCGGAGGACCGGACAAATTGCAGCTAGTCACAGACATTGACAGCGGCAGTATTAAGAGCGGACCAAGCAGTGCCGGAACGAACGTCCCAAGTGTTGGACACGGAAACGGCTTTGGTCAGCAGACGCAGCGTAGCTCGAACGACCCGTGGGAGCAGAAAGAACGTGTTCTTGCTTCGCGCACATCTAACCCGAACTTGCAATACGCTGCCCGCGGTAATTACGATGCATCAGGTCTGCCACCGAATCCACCTGTTCCTGCACAGTATCTTGGTCAACAGGACCCACGGCGCCTTGGACTCGCTTCTCCAGTCGGCGGGCAGAATGCGCAAGTTCAGGCTCAGGGCGGACTTAATGTCGGCGGGCCGCAGCACAACCCAGGATTTATTACTGCTCCTCTTGACGTTCCGTCGCTCATCGCAGCGAAAGGCTACAATCCTCCTACCTTCGATTGCAAGCCAGCTTTCGTACGTTTAATTGGCTGAGTGACGTTATGTTTGATTGATTAACATTCATCACAGGCCCGGTTTTTCGTCATCAAGTCTTATACAGAGGATGACGTCCATAAATCTCTGAAGTATGAGATTTGGAGCTCCACGGATCCTGGTAACAAGCGCCTGGATAAGGCATTCAAAGAAACAGCCGGTCGCGGACCCATCTATCTCTTTTTCAGTGTCAATGCTAGCGGTCACTTCTGCGGCATGGCAGAGATGATGACGCCTGTAAGTTCTGTCTTAATCTCGGTATTGGCATTATCATCTAATCAGAGGTGCTGTTTCTTTTAGGTCGATTACACTCGCAGTAGTACAGTCTGGGCGTCTGACAAGTGGAAAGGCGTGTTCAAGGTCCGCTGGATCTTTGTCCGCGACATTCCGAATGCGAACTTGCGTCACATTAAGCTCAAGTAAGTAAAGGCTCAAACCATGTCCTCCCTTCTATTGTCTTTCTTCTGTCTCGTGTCTGCGATATCGACGGAGGTTGACAAATTTGTAACTTGCCATACAAAACAGTAACACGCAAGAGCGCAAACCGGTGACGAACAGTCGCGACACGCAAGAGCTCCTGCCCGATGCAGGGCAAGAAATGCTCCGTATTTTCTTCACTCATCCAGCGAGAACATCGCTCCTGCAGGACTTTGCATTTTATGAGGTACGTAATAAATGACTCATGTGTCTTGATTGTATTTAACTCATCTTCTCATGCAGCTGCAATCCATGCAGAAGATGCAACAACAAACCGCACAAGCACAAGTACAGTCTCCGGGTTCCCCGCCCTCGCAATCTCAATCTCCACAGCCACAGCTATCCCAGCAACATCCATTTGCGATGCCTAATCCGTACTCACAACATCTCGGGATGCCCGGCCAGATGCTACCCCTGCAGATGAATTCGCAATATGCAGCTGTTCAGAGCAATATCATGCGTAACCCGAGTCCTGTACCCGTCAATGCCGGAGGCCAGGGCTATGTTGGTAACTTTTGATAATGAACAATTGTTAGGGTTTAGAGCGGCTGCGGTACTCATTTGTGGTGCGACGCACGTTCGCGTCACTTTCACACCCCGTTATGGAACCAAATATTCGCTTGAAGCTACTAGGAAATCGAAGAATCGTTTTTGGGGTGGAGGTGGAAGTTCGGATGGGGCGTTTCATGATCAAACTCATTTTTAACCAAGTGGTCTTCCGTTTTTTCTCACAGTTTTTTGCTAAATCTGTACGATGCCACAAAGTCCCTGCTCCCAGTCCTCGCGCTCTCTGCTGAATGACTGACCGTCTTCTTTATCTATTCTTTTCGAACGTCTGACCCACCCTTGATTTCGTTTTCTTTTTTAACACATCGTCTCATCATCTTAATTAACTTTTCCTATTCCTCTTTTTTATGCAACACCAAGAACATCGAACGACACCAACAGAAGAACCCATCTTGTATCGCTCCACCATCTTCTTTTTACATCCGCATGCGCAAGGACCCTCCTTGGATTTGTCATGTCCTCACCTGTCGTCGTACTTGATTCTGAACGGACGTGAACTATCGCTTGTTCTGAATCGACCCCGAGCATTTCCTGTATATGTATTGACACATCCTTCCACGAATTTTGCTTACACAGTCGGTTTCTGATAGCTTTGACGATGCTTTAGTCACCCTTTTTTCACTTTCAATAGCGTAGTCTTTTTGCCTGATCCTTTAAATTTCCTTCTTGATTTGAATCGATTTTTAGTTGACCGCTTCGTAGTATTTCTACCAACTGTACTTAGTATCTCTTACAGCTTACTGGTTACGCTTCCTCATGAATTTTCCTCGTTTTTCTTCTCTTGCCATACTTCTGTCGCGAAACGATTGGAGGAGTTGTATGCATGTAATGTGGTGGTTCCCCGTATAGTATTTAAGTATGATAGACTGCTTGTTGAACATTGAATTGAACCGCGAAATATACAGTGTTTTCTTACTGAGCTGGAACAGTGGAAGACTCTATCTAGTACATGACCAAATGGATAAGCACGGCCACGACAGTTGAAGTTGAAGTTGAACGTGATTTCTATGACTTGACCAATAAAGGAAGGGAACAATATTTTTAGACCTAGACGATTTCCGAATATTTCTTCTTTCCTTGCTACTTTGCACAAACCGCAGCGACGAGCCACTGCGCGCCGCATAAAAGTTATCCTCCACTCCTATTACTCCTATCCATATGCTGCGCTCGGCGGTCAAAATGAAACCTATCTCGCATTGTGTTTCTCGCCCTCCATTATATGTGCACTTCTGCTGTTCTTTCGGTTTCGGTAGAAGATGTCTAAGCCTAGAATTCCATCTACCGGGGATGGATATGCGAAATGGAAAGAACAGAGTGTGACGGACGTGCATATCCAACCATTTGCTTATGTCTGTCTCCCCCTTCTCGCCTGCCTGTGTAGCTTATTTACTGTATGTCTGATTTGTATGACTACCGTTAGACTTTCAAGGGCGTGGAGCTGGAAGACGTATATGATGAAGAAGACCAGGATTCAGGAAAGATCAGAGAGGTCCAGAAGTGAGTGCCTCGTAATTCTTATTGTTACGTTAGGTTCCTAACTGTATGATATTATTCACATGTGCATATACTCAACTCAGATTCATATATGACATCCAAAAGAACGAGGTGCACGTCACGTATTCAGGAGCAATCCAAAGCTGCATAGTCGACGTTTTTGTCGACGCATTTCGTAATTCAATCAAAGAAATCCAGGCTATTGAAGGCGAAGACGATTCGGATCCTACATACTGTTGCTACACCAACACTGTGTCCAGCTTGTTACAGGGTAGCACAGATGAGAAGGAAAGGTACCGTCTCGTCGGAGACTTACTCATCATAAATAATAACTCTGGCCCAACCTTTGCTGTGGAGACGTGTGTCCAACAATCCTTAGCTGCAATCAAGGATAAAGTGAAGAAACTTTTCTTGTTGCCGTCCATCATTGGCATTCTACTCGTTCAAGTGATCGAGGATAACGGATACAAGAAGCCTGCTGCTCATCCAAAAGAAGATGACGTGTTCCTTGGAAACTCTTGGGCTTGGTGTAACTACCTGGAAGATATCACTACAGGACTTGATTTATATGACTGTTCAAAACCTGTTGTGTTCGATGGACATACGTGGTTTGAATCGTTGACTTGTATATTTGAAATTTATGAACGTGACTTGGTATGACCTCAATTTCTGATTGTCCGGCTAATTGGAGTAACTGACGTGCTTGTCACTTAGAGTGCCAAATGTGTACCTACAACACATTATGTAGGTTAAGCAGACGTAGCCCCAGACTGCCGATTCACAACTAATCACTGTGCTTACAGGAATTTACAGTGCCTAGCACAGACACGACTCTCGAAATCACATCAACTCTCGAATCCTTCCAAGAACGTCTCTCAGACCTATGGCTCGAAGCATTGGACGTAGACTCACCTGAGGAAGTCGAACCACTTTCGCTCGACTTGAATCGCCTCCTAACACAAATAGCCAAAAACAGACTTCATGTAGCATATGAACGCTATCGGCACTGGTACACATCCGGCTCCAGCTCAAAGCATACACGTCAAACAGCTGCAGCTTCTTCCCTGGGAAAGAGGCGAAGAGACGACACACGCGAGCGACTCGGAGATTCAAGAGACGATAGTTCCGTTGCTTATTGGGAGAAGGACATTTATCCATAGTGGTTAGGTACTTCTCTACCTAATTGTGGAAACCCATTACTGGTCTCGAGAAGCACATCTATATTATGCACAATTGATGGCCGTTGATGACATAGAGATACTGTTCCACTGTACCACATAAATCCCTCTCCCCACAACCGCGGCTCAGTAGATAGAAGCTATGTTTAGTCTCTCTAGTTCGCTTACGCATGTTCCATGACCTGATGTACACGTTTCCAAGCTTACGATCGCTTCGGAAGAAGTATGTTCTATGCTATTGTAAAGTACCAGTATTGTTAACAGACTTGTAATAAACGCAAAGAACAAAACAGTCTGATTCAATTGTCTAGATCACACCGCAAGCTATGGTATACATTCGGCGAAGTGGGCCCAAAGGATCGACTTGATTGTAATTCGTTAGATACAGAACTGCATGCCTTTCCCTCCCGATTTGATAAGACATTTAGGAGTCCGAGCTTCCGCCTCAATGGCCTTCTATCACAAAGAAGAGTGCCTCAACTGGAAGCCTTGGAAGTCGGCACGAGTTGGGTCTTCGACACCTCGAACGTAAACATACTTTGTCACTTCGCCACCTAACTATACTCGAACAACTTTGCTCGTATAACGTACGCAAGCCAAATTTTGTCTGGGCAAGTAGACATTGATGAAAAGGGGCCGTGGGAACAACCAATAGACTCCGAAAAGGAAGTCGGTGTTACCACATACGGTAAAGATCGGCCACTAAATCCGGAAGGCCTTCCGCAGGTCGAATCCGTCTCTCGCCCAAATTGTTGGCATCAGCTATAAGACCGCAGTAAAAGCGGCGAGCGTGTCTTCGACACAGAATTAGGCGCATTATTGCTCATGAGAAAAGCACTGAAAAGGTCCAGAAATGCAAAACTGCGCGAGGCATTGCCTTATGGAATTGAATTCCGTTCATGATGCACAGGTGCTTTCATCTTGAAGCGAAGACGAAGTGCCACCGACACTGGCCATGTACAGATCTGTCCCCTATCTAAGGCATTGGCGTCAGTGTCTCGTTCCAAGAGTATGGCGTCAGGGACGGGGAGTTCACAAGATAACTGTGTCATCGCTGGCACATTGCTAGACCGCGAACATTATCAGGATGCCCCAGACACCCTGGCCGATTTCACAAACGTAAAGCAGTGTCACGTCAGTATACGAGGCGAGTATTCGTACGGAGTATCTGCATCCAGTAGTCGGATGTATTTTATCCGGACGGCTTCGTGATCACAAGCCGGGTGCGTTCCGTCCTTATTGTTCTCGCCCATAGTGGATTGTGTTCTCGTAGAACCATCAGGCAAAAGACACGCGATCTCGTGTTCGTGTTCACGCAAACACTTAACCTCCTGTATCTCCTGTCCCTGCGAACAGTGATCTCCGTTTAGACGAAGCATTGGTTGAGCGTCCGTTGTTCGCAGGATGACACTTGGGAGAAAAAACCGCGTGTGTGCAGTTATAAGAACTCTGACTGGCGCTTGACGTTCTGAGATCTCGCCGCACTGGTCGGAAATCTGATTAAGCGCGTCGATGACATATGGCGGGAATAACCAAGGACGGATGTAAAGCAGAAATCGATTGTCGTAAAGAATTTCCAAAGAACGACCTTGTGAGAGTGCGGTATAAATTGACTTCGTAATATCAAGTTCCAGAGACTTCGCCGCAGAGTCACCGTAGCGCCGAATCGGAGACTGGCGAGAAGCTAACCACCCCAGTTCCTTGAAAATTGACTTCCCTTTTCCAGTAAATTTCATCTTTGCATCATGAGTAATATAAACCGGAGTCCACACGACACCACCACCTGCGACGAACTTCCTATCGGGTATAACAGACGGACAGTCCTTATTTGAGCGCTTGGTCGAGCATTCTCTAGTCCCAATTAAGGTGTCTGATATTCGTTGTAAGCTGTCCGTCCGACGGCCGGCTTCGGCTCGTATAGAACCCCAGGGAAAGGGGGATACGAACCGTAGAACACGCCGAATAATCTCGAATCGGACCGATCTGTCTGTCACGCGCGAGAATGTATCTTTCGAGAGAAGGATAGTGGATGGTGGAGAAGAGCGCAAACACTTCTCCAACTGAATGGATGCTAGATTCGCGAGCACAGATTGAGCACATCGCTTCATCCCAGGACGAGCAGAGAATACCTTCGTGGTTAAGTCTGTCGACGAAGTCAGATACCGATTCAATGGCAGACCTCAATTGTGCGAGCGAAGTGGGGCCATCTTCTTGGTGAGTGACTTGCACTTGCTGAGCCCTATCATCGGAGGTTGCCACTCCTGCAGCTATATCCAGCAGCACCTTTGTTCTCTCGGCGAGGCTACCCTGTAATGCAAGCAAGGCATCGGCGAGATGAATTCATTAAGTTGAATGTGTGCTGACCGGAGATCCGAGCTCACGTCGAACCTGATTTCGAAGCGCGACATCAGGCTGAAAGTTCGTCTTATCGACGACGTACTCCAACCCAGCTGATTGGCAAGTAGCTATAAGCCTCTCCTGCGGATCCGCACGTATTGAGCTCTATGAGTTAGCTGGCTTGGGTTTAATCACAGTTCGGACTTACTTTCGGGAAACCCAGTAACGGTCGAATAATCCAGCGGCTCATTCCGTCTTGTCCAGCCCACCCCAGGTTCTCAGGGCCGGTACCAAATCCCATACCCCACAGACGTCGTGGACGCATACCCGCAAGCCCGACCTCAGTACTTCCCCGTGCAATGCGGAGAAGTGCGGTCTCAACCTGGTCGTCCGCATGGTGGCCGAATGCGATCGTGGAGATTGCCTCATTTCTCATAGCCGAGAGAAGCTGATGATATCTTGCTTCGCGAGCAATATTCTCGAAAGGAGCCCCAGAAGAGGGAATCGACGGGAAGGGAGCAACACCCCACGGAATCTTGTATACTAGATGCTTGACTTTCAGGGAGGCAGCAATGCTGGCACATTTCTCAGACATTTGACTTGAGGCGGCTTGTAGTCTATGGTCTATTGTCACTGCAACAGCCTCAGTTTGTTTATGATCCCCGAAGACGTTATTATCAGTCAGATGCTTGAGGTGATATAAGAGACACGTTGAATCTGGTCCTCCAGAAAAGGCAACAGCTTGTATTCGATGTGAGCAATCTTCCATTCGTTATTGCAACTTACATGAACACTGACCTATATTTTCACCTTGCGATTGAGTAGGCATACATTGCTGAAGGTGCCTTTTGAATTCGTCATGGGAAATAGGCTTTGCCACCTCGCAGACGCATTGCGAAGCATGAAATCTACGTGTTATCTCGAGTGAACAATACAAAGTAGCCGAGCTTTTGTATCTCCCGGAGCATCGCAGGAGTTGTAGCATGTTATTCCATTCTTTTACAACGAGATGTTCTGCGCCAGCGGGAGAGTTTCAGACAACAGATTAAGTCGAGAAAGATGAAAATTGCAGCTAAGGTTGAAACGCGCGACGCGACAATAAACAATACACGTGTTGTGATCGACGTTGATCACGTGCGCATAATCAATTAGGAGCATGCCTCATGCCTAGGTTAGGACGCTATTTCCTGACGGGCCTGACCACCATCACCCGCAGTAGTCGACTGTTGAGTCCTCTGCGGTTCAATTTTCTAACGCAATTAAATGGCAGCTCCAGAAGAGTACTCGATTGCTCAAGCTCCAATCTCAGCTCATGCTTTCAATGGGGATCGTCGTGGTGAGTCCAGTCGTTGCGCAGCATTCGGGAATGAGGGCGACGCAGACTGATGCGCGTTTGCAGAACTCTGCCTCAGCTTGAACTCTAACGAGGCACAAATTTTGCAGAAGCAGGGTCATGAATGGAAGACCGTCGAGACTCTTTCTGAGGTTTGTTACTTTCGAGATGCGAAGATCTGGATGGATAATGTTCATGATCATCCTCTTTAAAACAGCATGATAAAGTGGTCACATCGATTGACTGGGCTCCCAACTCTAACCGTATCGTAACTGCATCGCAAGACAGAAATGCATATGTGTGGACCCAAATCCCCGATCCTCAGACGGGACATCTGATTTGGAAGCCGACGCTTGTGCTCCTGCGTATCAACCGTGCTGCAACTTACGTTCGGTGGAGCCCCTATGAAGATAAGTTCGCCGTCGCAAGCGGTGCTCGGTAAGATACTCGACATTCCACCTGTCCTTCTTAAGGTCTCATGGTTCTGGTACATAGAGCTATTGCTGTCTGTTCTTTCGATCCAGAAAGTGACTGGTGGGTCTCTAAGCAACTGAAGAAGCCAATTAGATCGACCGTGCTATCCGTCGATTGGCACCCGAACAATGTTCTGCTTGCAGCCGGGAGTGCGGACGCTAAAGCACGTGTCTTTTCGGCATATATCAAGGACGTGGACAAGAGGCCTCAACCATCTGTTTGGGGCGAGAAACTGCCGTTCAACACACTATGTGGTGAATACGGCAGCCCGAATGGAGGCTGGGTACACAGCGTTGGATTCTCGCCGTCTGGAGACATACTGGCTTTCGCAAGTATGTCTTTTGAGAATTCTAAAAAATTCAATCTCCTTTCTGATGCAAATCAATTTAGGCCACGATTCCTCTATCACCATCGTCTATCCCGGAGGACCAGCAGCTTTCACCATTAAGCAGTCAACTCTCCCTTACGTTTCTCTTTGCTGGACTTCCGAAGACGCACTTGTTGCTGCTGGCCACGACTGTCAGCCAGTCCTTTTCCAAGGTAACGAAGGAGGTTGGCGGGCCGTTGGCAGTCTCGACGACACTACTGCACCTAAGTCATCAGGCGTAGGCCGTGCGTCACCTGTTGGGCGTCTCAACAGCGCGGCATTTAATACTTTCCGTAATGCGGACATGCGAGGACAGTCAGCGTCTCCAGGCCTCCCAGGCGGTGGTGGGAGCGGAGACACTGAATTGCAGACAGTCCACCAAAATACGATTTTGAGTGTCCGTCCGTATGATGGTGCGCCTGGTCAAGTGACGCGTGTCAGCACGAGCGGTGTGGATGGAAAGCTGGTTATATGGCATGTTGCAGCTGCTGGAGGTCTTGCAGGCAGAATGGAGGCGCTGCGCATGTGAGAACTGTGCATTCATGTATAAAATACAGTAGTGCATTTAGTTCATTACTACATGTGGTGGTACAATTCCGAACAAAGATTCAAATACAAAATAGAATGATCATTGCTGGATCGTGGTATCGGCGTTGGTCTCAAAGGAAAGCGAGGGTTCTGACACGGGCTGTTCGTTGATGACACCCCATACTGATGCTTTAAACTACAAATACAAGACATTAAAAAAGCAGACCCGATATCGGTAACATTGTCTATTCTCACCAAAGTCAGCACTAAACCCATCTTAGTCTCCAACACCCGTAGCTGGTTAAGCAATCGCTGGTCCGGTTCCTCACTCAATTGCCGTGTCTTCGACACAAGCTACAGAAAAGCATTGCAACAACAACATCATCAATGTCATTGTTATTGTCATTGTTATTGTTAACAAGATGAACTCAAAATAGAGCAACTTACGATCTTTACGTGTTGCGAAAGCTTGGCATATTCCCAACATACTTCTGCTTCAAGTTGTGAGAGAGATGGGTGTCCTTCGTAGGG
The DNA here is from genome assembly GCF_000271605.1 of Fomitiporia mediterranea MF3/22. Classification (NCBI taxonomy): domain Eukaryota; kingdom Fungi; phylum Basidiomycota; class Agaricomycetes; order Hymenochaetales; family Hymenochaetaceae; genus Fomitiporia; species Fomitiporia mediterranea. Next base: position 2,240,514 of record NW_006760392.1, on the reverse strand, counting down.
ATTGGCCTCGAATATATCATTGGCTGGTTCGGTGCTGGCCATCGCGACTTTATGGCTCAGAAATAAGATGGCTAACGCGTGCGCTCATAGTTGGTCACGTTCTAATAAACCACGTGACAAATTTCAGTTTATTTTTGGAGGCATAATTACTCACTCATTTCTCACCTCTTTTCAACTGAGTTTTGCTGGTGCCAGTGCTGAGAACCGCGAACACGGTTACAGTTACTACAGTTATAACATCCATAACATCCGCAGGATTCAATACTTACAGGACTGGACTTGAGATTGAGACTCCGAACCCAGCGAAGTCCGAAGATTCCGAAAATCGGTTTCCCGCATACATCCAGGTTATCGCGTCAAGGCTCAACCATGTCTGAAAGCACGTTCAACGCATTCCCGGGCCTCCAAACCGCGTATACGGAATGTCCAACCGGGGCGCAAGTGTTCTCATTCTACAAGGGACCCCCTGAGGGTGTAAATTCCAATAAGCTGCCTGTGCTTGTCCTACTTCATGGATACCCGCAAAATAGTCTTATGTATAAACACTTTGTCGATGAAATTCCGGATATATGGAGTGTGCTTGTTCCGGACCTTCCTGGGTATGTCTGTTCTTCTTCTCTTCATCTTATCATTTGAAGTTCATATACAATATTAAACACTGCTGTTCTTCGCGACGCAGATACAGGAACAGTACAAAACCAATCTCACCCGATTCTCGCGCACATTCCAAACGCGAATGGGCGAAAGATATCATACACGTTGTCGATGCACTGTTCGGCGTGAACACACCTATCATAGCCATAGGTCATGATCGCGGTGCACGTCTTGCGTATCGTCTAGCACTCGATTACGGTGTCGAGCGTGTAAAGGGTGCCGTACTCATGGATATCGTGCCGACGATAAACGTCTGGGACGCAATGCGTTTGGAAAATAATCAACATTTCGAGACGAAGAGGTCTCATCATTGGGTACGCGTTACTTCATCGTTTACTATATGCGCAATCTCTCTTTCTTTCGGGAGATTCTAATAGTACTACTGACTTGACATGATTATATATGCACATAGATATTCCTCTCCGCACCACGTCCCCTCCCAGAAACGATGATCGCATCCAACAGACAATTCTACTTCGAATACGCCATCACAGGCTGGGCCGGCTCAGGAATGAACAAAGACCCGAAGAGCGAATGGATCCGTGATTCTATTGAGCCGTATCTTGACCCCGAACAACAAGGATATGATAGAATTGCGGCCGCTTGTGAAGACGTACGTTGTCAATTCCTTCTCTTCCTCGGACTCATCGTATATTAACACTAATTCTAACACTGACTCTTACCCGGGATACTGATATGGTATGTGTGTGCATTATTCGAATAGTACCGTGCAGGCGCAACGCACGACATATCAGATGACAAGACCAGCTCTCTCGACCCGCTCACCCGATCCTCAACAAACACTCCACCAGTCTTCCAATGTCCACTTCTCACCCTTTATTCGTACTACCTCGGACGTCGCTTCGATGTAGGCGGAATCTGGAGTGCTCTCGGTCAACCAGGTAAAGTAACAGCCCACCAAATCGGCGACGACACAACTGGCCATTTCATCGTGCAGGAACGTCAAGAAGAGACTGGTACTCGTCTTCGCGAATGGCTCGACACGCTCAGTTTCTGAACTTTCGCGTTCTTGTGGGGTGAAATGGAATAAATTAGTCTATTGATTATGTTGTTGGATGTCAAAAGAAAGCGAAGAGAAGAACTATTGGCGATTGTACACTACGAAAGAATTTACATGTAGCATTTAAAGAAATGGAAGATAGAGGAACCAGGATAAACATGCGCTGTGCATTTCTACCAAGAAGCGTAACGTCATCCATGAAAGAAAAAAGTGAGTACCAAACCAATGTCCAATAATAATGTGTCTATGTGAGGGGTATTGCAAGATAGATTAATAAAAAAGATTCCGTTCGGACATGGTGACGTGTCTGTGATTAGATGATGCAGTAGCCACCGTCGACGCGGACCTCGGTGCCTGTGACGAATTTGGAGGCATCGCTCGCGAGGAAGATAACAGCGCCCTTCAAGTCTTCAGGGTCTCCCATCTGGAGTAAGAAAAATGAAAATCAGCATGTGCACGTCATAAGTCCAGGCATGAAACACGTACTCTGCCCATGGGTGTCAGCGCTTCCCAGGTGCGCTGCGGAGAAGCATTAGTATCATACTCTAAATCAGGTATATCGGGGATCATGATTTCGTACCTTCAAATCCTGATCATGTTCGAGGATAGTTCTTGTCAGCTTTGTGAGCATATATCCGGGGCTAATTGCAAAAGAATCAGTATAGGAGAGCATGGTGCCGAGCAAATGACAAGTCACCTGAGGGTGTTAACGCGGACGTTCTTCTTCGCCCATTCGACGGCCAAGCTGGAAGCCATATGTCTTACCGCTATGTCGTGTGTGAGCACAAGAAACATGAGGAGTCGTAAGACGGGTCGATGACGTACCAGCTTTCGATGCATTATACGGCGTTTGAGGTTGAGGAACATTAACAACCTACGCGGCATTAGATCTTGTCAGTCTCACGCGCTCCGAAAACATCAGATGAACAAAACGTGCAAGCTCACCTGAGCACTCATACTGGCAACCAATACAATGGAACCTCCTCCATCTGGGATCATGCGACGTGCTGCTTCGCGTGCAGTAAAAAAGGCGCCATGTACATTGATATCATATAACCGCTTGATACGATCAAAGGGGTAACTAAAATAGAGATACACATGAGCCATTTCAAGGCAACATGAAATCGAAATGACGACATACTCGAAGGCGGAGTAATTCTCGACGATACCTTTGAAAATACGCATGTCAGACTCCGTCGAGCCAAGGGAGGTAAGAAAAACAATCTGATACGCACCAGCTGATGCCACTACCGAATCGATGCGCCCAAACTCATCGGTTGCGACCTTGAACGCCTTTTGCACTGATACTTCTGATGATACGTCGCACCCAACGCCAATAATGTTGAGCGAGCCTTTCTCTGCTATACCATTCCCCTCTGGGAAGATAAGAATGAGAAGACGCGTAAAAGAACCGCCCGCTGAGAAAAGAACGGACCGAATTCGGCTTTGAGCTCTTCCGCGGCGCGTTGTGCCTCTTCTTCTTTCAGGTCGACGATTGCGAGGGAGTTGCACCCGCTATAAAATGGAAAGAGACGCGTCAGAACGTATGAAAAATTAGGGAATAGGGGAGGCGAAGTGGACTGCACGTACGATTCTACGAAGGCACGGCAAAACTCGTTGCCCAGTCCTCTTGCAGCACCAGTGACAAGAGCAACCTGTAGCAGACAACGATCAGCCCGATTGCAAGCGGTTCATCGAGTGAAAAAAAAAGAGTAACCTTGTTTTCCATTGAAAATGTTGGGAGAGTCTGCGGGCGGATCTTTGCTGCAGTGCTAGCTAACCTGGCGCGGCCCACATCGACGCGAATGAGAGCCCTTGAGGATGATAGGGTAGCGAGTCTGCGCGCACTGGGGGCGACAATTACGGAGGAGAGGTTGCGAGCGGAAAACATGGTGGGAGGGGAGACGACAGCGGAGGATACATCGGCGGTGATTTATATTTGCAGGTGTGTAGACGAGACTACTCGAGTGAGTAGTGCGGGGGTTGGTTACTTGGGTTGCTGGAAATTTAATTGCTTAATTTAATTACTCGTTCAGGAAACTCTTCGCGAAGATTTCCGCTGCATAAGGCATCTCGCTCCCACACTTTCCCCACATTCTCGTTCCGGTCCTCCTACAGCCGAGTTCCCACCGCACGCTAGGACGGATCTTGCACGGACCCAGGCCATCACAGAGCAATTCAGAACGTGGTCTTTCCCTTTGTTCCAATAGTCCAGACTTTGCAACCGTTCACTTATCGCAGCTTCTCCAATCTCACCCTGCTTCCCTTCTTGATGGTCGCTGGTTCGAGAATGCAAAATAGACGCGGTTGATGATTAGCCCACCCTGGACGGCGCTGGCTAGAAAGTCTCCGTTGCGTGTTCGAAAAATGTTAATTGTACTCCGAGGTTTGGGCCGCTTTGACAGGGCCTAAATTTGCGGTGGACACGGACTTCGGCACTCCGAACTACCATGACTAACTGACTAACAATGATTCCGCGTGTGACCGAGGCTCCAAACAAATTTGCTTCGTCTAAGCTCAATAATCTGGCATTCATAACCATCGAGTTCTCTTATGCATGTTAATTATAGAGATTAAAGAGAGCCCCAGACAGACAAGCAGAGAAAAGAAAGCATAGGTAGGCAATATACAACGGAGAGACGCTATAAAAAGCGGGTATCAATCAGTACTTGAACACGCTATGGTAAAGGAAATTCCAGGATGCAAGGAGCGGGATGGGAGAGGCAGGAAATTCCGGGAAAGTTAAGGACAGTGTGGAAAGACGGCTATTCACAGATAAAACAAACAATCCGCGAAGCCTTATAATAGAATACGAAGAAGATATGAAACGGAGGTGCATGATGGATATGAACGAGTGTGAACGTATGTTTACGCTCTGTCGAAGCCCCGCTGACCCAGAGGTAAAAAGTATAATAAAAAGGAAAGACGGACACGTGGACAAATAGACCAGAACATAGAATAAAAAGGAAATAACGGAATGAAACCAGATAGAAAACGAAGATGGACAGCAGGCAGGGATGCGCTCGGAGCAGAGGAATAGGATTATAAGCATACAAACTTCGACTTGCGCTTCTGAAGTTCCTCTACGCGCATGTCAAGTTGTTGTCGGACCCGTTCTTTCGCTCTCCTCTCCTCATCAAGGCGGCTCTCTAGTGACTGCTTCTCTTCTATCACAGATCGTCGGACAGCGGCAAGCTCGCGCCGTGCTTCATCAAGCTCACGGCGCATGGCATCTAATCGGGTATTGAGTGTATCTCGTTCCCTCGCAAGCTCGGTGGCCTGCATTCGAGCTTTGCGTACTGAAGCAGGAAGTGTTGTCAGACACTAAATTGAACAGCAATGTAGAAAAACTTACAGTTCTTCTCCGAATCACCAAGAGAGGTCTCTAACGTTGACACGAGGTCCATATGAGCTTGCAAATCACTCTCACAATGCGACAGCTGCTTGTTCAGGGTCTTAATCATGACCTCCTGCTCCTCGATGTGCTTCGCTTGCTCCTCAAGCTGAGTCGAGATCTTCGGATCTGTCGCAGTTGCGGCAACTGAGGTGCCACTCGTCGAGGTTGCAGGGGATTCCGGATTGGATTCGCGGGAGGAAGCCGAACTACGTAGTGTATTTGATTGCGAGGATACACTGTTCGCAACATCCATAGGTACACTTGACGGCAAAGGAGGGACGGATTTCGGTGCAGGCGGCGGCGGGACGGAGGGTGGAGGAGTGAGTGGCGGAAGTTTCGACATACCAGCGCGACGGTCGGGGCCAGGTCGAGAAGGTAAACCGGCAGGAACATCGTGCTTGCTATGCTCCTTCGTCTTTTGCAGCTCGGCTCGAGTCTCATTCAACAGGGTGCGCTGTCGTTCGAGTTCTTCAGCCACTCGTTCGCGTTGAGCTACAGTCTGCGACAACTTCTTGTTCTCCGTCTCTGACAACGCAAGCGCCTTTCGAAGATCCTCGAGCTCGGATTCATATCGCAAGCGCTCGATCTGCATTGCCTCCGAGCCTTCACGCAGAGACGCAATAACCTTGTCCTTTTCTGCAAGTGCATCTGCATGCATTCGCCTCGTCTCTTCCTGTGCAATAACGTAATCATCTGCAGCAGCCTTATATGAAGCCACTTCTTCCAGCAGCAGTTCATGGTCCTTGCGCAGTGTCTCGCGTTCCTGCGAGAAGTTTGCTTCGGCATCGGCCAAAGTTTTCGACAAGCGATCCCGCTCTTGCGCGAGAAGCGCCTCACTCTGCGAACGTGCGTTTTCCAAGTCCTGGCGGTGCTGGTCCAGGGCGGCCACATTGGCATTCTCAAACTCAGAGACAATCTGTTGGTGCTCGGCTTTCATTTTCAGAATCTCCTCTGTCTTCTCTTTGAGTAAAGCGTCAATGGCTGCTTGGTGGGTTGCTTCTGACTCTTTCAAAGCAAGCTCGATCTGGCTGCGGGAGGATTCCAGGTTCCGTGAGGCTTCTAATTCATCTCGAAGTTTGCTAAAGGCTTCTTCGTGCGACCTCTCCAGTTCTGAAAGTACTTCAGCATGCTGCTCCTGGAGCTTTCTACGTGACTCTTCATGAGCAGCATCAGCTTGTTGCGACGATGTCTGAAATTCCTCCTTGAGTTTGGACAAACTTTCCTCATGAGACCGCTGAACGTCCGTAAGCAAATTCGAATGCTGCTGCTGAAGTTCCCGTAAAGCTGCCTCTTTCTCCGCAGAAAGGGTTTGCTTCGCTTCATCGTGTTGCTCGAGTGTTGTTGCTAATGTCTTCTGCAGCGCTTCAATCTCTAGGTTCTTTGATTCTTCAAGCTCCGCGAGTCGAGCTGCTTGCTTTGACTTCAGTCGTTCGACGGACGCCGAGTGATCAAGCTGTTTCTTCTCGAGAATAGTGGCATGCTCCTCCTTCAGCTTCCGCAAGTCCTCCGCAAAGGCAACCTCCTTCTTGTCGATTGCAGAATCGTGTTCATCCTGCAGCTGCTTCAGCAGTTCCACCTGCTGCGACTGGGATTCAGTGAGAGACCCTTCTCTTGCGAGTTCTGCCATCTTAACCGCTCCAGCATGCTCTTCCTTGAGACGGTCAATAGCAGCTTGCATCTCTGCGTCCTTCCTCGAGAGAGCGTCGGCATGATCCACACGAAGCTTGCTCAAGGCCTGATAATACTCTTCCTCAGTACGGTGGAGCGTATCTTCCTTCTCCTTCACCAACGCCTCGTGCTCCGAAACGAGTTTCGTAATTTCCGCCTTGTGCTCTTCCTGTGCCTGTGCGAGCGTCCTATCGACGTCTTCTTTTAGCTTCCGGAGCTCCTCCTCGTGTTCTGACTTCAATTTTCCGAATGCCTCATGTTCGTGATGAGACTTTGTCAAAGCATCGGAAGCGTCGGCGAGCTGTTTCTGAAGATCAATCAATTTGTCATCTTGCTCCGCATTCAAACTTTCTTTGACACGTTCAAGCAAGGCGTCTACTTCAGCCTGCTTGTCGCACAACGCCTGCTCATGGTGCGCCTTTAACTGCTTAAGACTCTCCTCGTGCTGTTCTTCAAGGAGCGTACGTTCCTCAAGAAGACTAGCCTCGCGCTTCCGGAGTGCGTCAAGATCGGCCATGACATCCTGGTGTTCAGTCCGAAGCGAATCTAGCTCTGTTGACATGTTCATGGTCTTCTGGTCGTCAGCAATACGTCTATGCATGTATAAATGAGAAACATACCTGGTCACGCGAAAGTTTCGTAAGGTCGTCATATTGCCTACGAATCTGAGCGAGTTGATCATTAAGTTCCTCAACTTCCTCATGGTGTTGAGCTTCCTTCTGAGCCATCGACCTTCAAAAACATCAATTGTTGGCAAGGACAACTCAGGGAAGATTTTACTTACAACATGAGTTCATTTAGCCTATCGAGAGGCTCATTGTCTGCCGCAAGACCAGGTGGCGGGTTCCTAATTTCCATGCTCTTCCGAATCGCATTGATTTGATTCATTATCTGCGGCGATAGATCCGAACCACGCGATTCACGATGACCGTTGCTTAAGAATTCGCTACGGCGGCTTGACTGCTTCTCCTTATCTTTTAGAGTAGATTCAAGGCTTGTGATTTCGGCTTCGCGCTCCTTTAGGACTTCCTGGAGACGCATTATTTCCTTCTCAAGACTCGGTACAGATCGTTCGTGACCTGGTCCGATAGGCAAGGAGATTGACAGGTTGGGCCGCAAACCACCAGGAGAGTGCCGGTTAGCATGTCCAAGTGGAGGGGTGACGCCGCTGATACCAACTCCGTTGATTTCAGGTGATGAAAGCATGCGCGAACGCGCCGAGTAAAGCTCCTGCGAAAGCGATTGCGATTGCGACAGCGACCTCGAGCGCAGCGACTCCGTCGAGGCCGCCTGCCGGAAAAAAAGTTGACGACCAGTTGTGTTGAGATGACCTTCACTCGGTTCTCGAGAACGTATCCCTGGCCGGCGTCGTGTTGTACTGATAGGCGTCTCGGGCTGTCGGTCCAGCTCGTCTGAGCCCGATGGGCTACCAAGCTTAATTTCATTGATCTGTGCCGCTAAATCCGATATCTCTTTCAATGCATCACGATACTTGGATGTTACCGAAGACAGGTCGGCAAGAGTGGCTGCGTGAGTCTCACGCAGATTCTTCAGCTGATGCTGAAGAGATTCGTCATCATCGCCGGAAGGTTCATCGTCAATGCTTGTTGATTCAGGATGCACGATTTTTATAGCTTTCGCAGCTTGAGCCATGTCCAGTTCGAGACTGCGGCGAGCGTGCTGCACCTCAGAATTGATTTGGCCGAGACGCGCCCTCTGGTTGTTGGTTTCCAGGCGCTTCGACTGCCATTCCTCCATCTTTGCCTCGAGTTCCCGCACACGCTTCTCACGATCTTCAAGGTCGCTTCGCCATGACTCACCGTCGTTAAGGATACCGTCAAGACGGGCCTGCAGAATTTCGACCTCCCTTCGCTTAGAGTCGCTCTCACTTTCGAGCTTTTCCACCTGAGAGCGAAGGGTCAAGATGGACTCGTCACAGCGTGCCAAACGACCCTCAAGTTCTGCGATATAATGAGCAGATTGTCCCTCGCTCTCCTTGAACCTGGCTATCTCGCGCTTGAGGTCAGTCACAGATTCACTGGATGACACTGTTGTATCCTCCTGCAGCTTGATCTTTTCCTCAAGATCACGGATGTACGCTTCGGTGGACGCCTCGCGTTCGGCAAGTTTGCTCACCCGACTTTTCAGCTCTTCGACGTACATCTCCGTCGCAGAGTGCCGCTCCGTGAGCTGCGCAAGTTCTTCCTCTTTCTCTTCCACTAAGTCGTTAGTATGCCTTAGGGCAGCACGGTTCAAGCTCAGTTCAGCTTCCATCGCGTTGATCGTCTTCTCGTATTCCTCGATGACCGGTCCGACGATCTCTTCATACTTTGCTGTGCCTGAGATGGTTCCAGAAGTAGAATTACGATGCCGCTCGCCGAGTTCGCGACGAAGCCGTGTGAGTTCTTCCGTCCGTTCAACGAACTTCGCCCGCAGATCCTCGTAATTAGACTGCAGCTCAACCATTTGGGTCAGCACCTTCTTGCTTGCACCCTCCGTTTCACCAGCGTCTCCACGTACGGAAACCGCGCTACCTTCCTTGAGACCCTTCATTTCCTTGCGAAGACGTGTGACCATATTCTGAAGCCATTCGAGATCGTCCCAACCCTCCTCCTTCTCAGTCACGACTGCTCTATTCTTAATATTACGTGCACGATTTGCATACTTGAGAGTGTTGATTGTTTCTCCTGCGTTCCACTCTGCAGGGCTAACACATGCAATCATGAGCGTGTGAGCATTCCCTCCCAAAGAGTCTTGGAGAAGTCGAGTGAGCTTCGAGTCACGATATGGGACGTGAGATGCGGTATGGGACTTGGCACGAGACGGATCCCCAAGAGCAGAGATGACGTTGCCTAAAGCAAGCAGTCCGCTGTTAATGGAGATACCTTCCTTCACACGCTCACCGGCGGCAGCGGTGCGTTTAAGCTATGAGACAGTTTATCAGCACACAATCAAGGGATAGGGAAATTAGCAGCACATACTCGCTCAGAACCAGCGAGGTCGACGAAATGGAACTTGGAAACAATAGTAATCCATTCGCCAGAGTCATCATCTACATTTTTTGCTCTTCCATCAGCAGAGTGCGAACCCATGGCACTCGACGGACGAAGAGTCCCACCACCTCGACCCATAGCAGAAGCAAAACTCGGAGTTGGCGGTCGTCCAAATGTTGGCGAAGAAACGCGCGTAGAGCCGGCGGTGTTGCTGTTGAACTGATGTGATGCAGGCCGAGCGAGGCGTGAAGGCGAACGAACGGTGCCAGAGGGCGTAGCAGAACGCGGAGGCAGACCAGACCCGGTATACTTGCGCTGGGTGAGGGTCAAAGAGAAGATTGCATGTGAGCGTGAGGACTGTGCATTCATATCCGTCTCGTTCGTCCTACGAATAGCAGTTCCCTGCCGAATGAGATTCATGACCTCGTTCGAATTCCGAACGGAAACTTCTCGTAACCCATCCCAAATGATATGTCCGTGCTTGTCTTCTCTGATTTGTACATCGCGCCGACCGCCATTCATGTCATCGTAGCTAAGGAGGTCAATCAATTCCTCGTTATAGAGCTCGATGAAGGAACCTTTGATGCTGTATGACCAAGCACCGGAGCGTTCTTCCTTTAACGCCGCTGCTCGCGAGAATATCTCGGAAATCGAGCGAGGAATAATGCCCATTCCGTTGGAAGGGTCAGCGGGATCGGCATCAAGATCAATACCAGTCATAGAGTACCTGTGGCAGATAATCGTTAGCATTGCGAAAAAAAATCCCGCATGCAAAAAGTCCGCGTACGTCTTCCCACTGGACGTTTGGCCATATGCAAGGATTGTACAGTTGTAACCCTCGAGGAATCGAGACAGAAGAGGAGCAGCTGTATCCCTAAAGAGGTCGAACTGCGAGGTTTCGGGACCGTGAACCTGATCGAACGCGAATGTTTGCTTCTTGCTTGGCGTGCTCGGGGCAGCAACTGGCCCAGCGCCGACGCCATTGACATTCTGTACACTTATTGGATCTACAGAAACGACTTGATTTGAATTTGCATGAATGACAGTGCGCTGAAAGCGCGTCGGAATGGTGGTTGTGTCCTGTTTAGTGGTCGGCCGTATTCGCAGGGCTGTGGCGAGGGCGTACACTGCTATGAGAAATTGTTCGACTGTAAGAAAAAGGGTGCTACTGACCGACTTGGACCGACGTTGTCGCCGCCGCACTGGAGGACGGGGCCATGGAAGGAGTGGAGGGAGCGTTGGACGCGGTGAACGCGGTGCACGGCGGATGCTGTCGAGAAAGTCGTTAGGGCTCCAGACAGTAAAGCTCTTGCTGTGTATGGGAATGCTTTGTCAGCATAGTCACACCTTGCTCCTTTCATCGCTTCTTTCTGATTTCTTCTTCCCCTTTTTACTTCGTCCCGCTGTGCCCTGCAAATTGGTCATCCTCCGCCTCGGAATTTCACTCCCTAAATCCCTTCGCTGTTTGAGTGTCCGGATGTTCATGTTCTTGAAGTTTTCTTCATTGCTTCGAATGATAACAGTTATAAATTCATCACAGTCGCGTCGCGTCACTCCATTTGGCACGCGATAAAGTTACTGGAGCTTTATCACGTTGCGGGATGCTCCTATACAAAGTATTTCTCCTTCTTGCTTTCGAATATCTTTGATCACGATTTGTACTAGTCTGTTTGATAATTACTACTCTGAACTCTGTCTACACCAGTCACGTCACTGACCCCTGGTCGTTGTTCAAGATCGGATCTGATTTGAACACTGAGCGTCTTCTACTTTCTCCTCTCGTCGCTGTACAACATGCCTCCAGTCTCTGACCAACCTCACACGAATACGACCTCTCCAGCTGACTGGAAATATGTATCGGAAGGCGGCGCAACTATAGTCTTCTCCTACCGCGGGCCGCTCCATCCTGTCTTTTCTGGCACCGTTCTCAGGCTGCGCAAGACGAGTCGAAATCTCAATGCCGATGGAGAATCACACCGCGAAACCGAATCGGGCCAATTAGAAGGGGAAGGCGAGGAGCCCGATGACCATTCCATTTTGTTCCAGCGCAGTGTGACGTCCCAGTTGATCGAACCAAATGATCTTCCCCGCTTGGAGAGTGTGCGAGTCGAGCGTTCTTGGCTCGAAGCGCTGAAGGCTGCTACGGAGAAATCTCGTCCTCCTGGACGACAATCAAAAGATGAACTTGATGTGCGTCGTTGTAAAGCCGTACTCGCTACCGATCTCGTACGTGGAGATGGCTGGGCAGTGGAAATTAAGGTATGCGAGCACTTTTAATCATTGACCGCTTCCTTTGATCTTTCATATTCTTAATGACTCCCCTGACCATATATCTATATCAAGCCGAAGTGGGGCTTCCTTCCGAACCTCAAGTATCTTTCGCCGGAAACCCGTGTTGTCAAGTCAACGCACTGTCGTTTCTGCTTGCATTCCCGGTACAAAGCCAAGAAGGGCGAGAGCGCTTCCCACGGCTATTGTCCCCTTGATCTGTATTCCAATAATAGCGAACGAGTGTCGCACGCCCTACGATGTCTATGGAAAGCTTGGACAAGAAGCAATGGGACTGTAAATAACCTCAAAGTATTCGCGCGTGGAGAACTAGTTCATCCGGCTGAATGTGTAAGTTGCCTCCAACTTCTTTCGACAAACTCTCTTTTTTTCTGATGCCGAAAAAAAAGTCCGAGAAACTTCAGCCTGTTTTATCAGGGCCGTCGAATACAGTCGGCGAAGCTGCCCTCATGGAGAGGTTCGTTGGTGCCATGCTACCGCTCCTTACAGGCACCCCCGTCCTGCAACGCATCGCGCAATTACAGCGGGCGTTGGATGCACTTGATATTGAAGGGCTCTTTGCCTTGTATGTAGCCTACGCCAAGCTTCGCTTTCCCAAATCTCCCGAATCTGCGAAGCCGCTTGAAGATCTATTTCCGGATCCTACACTGGACGATTGGGAGAGGTTTGTTGCGACGTTCCAGACTCAACAGCCCCCAACAGATCTTGATCCTGCGTTGTTGCACTATCATGCAATGGGATATTTATTATCTGCGACGTTCAAGGATTGCTCCATCATGCTTCATCTCGGACAAGGTCCGGACGTACCAGATAACATCACTGTCATTGATCTTGACCCGAAGAGCATGAAACGTTTGAAACGATGGGCCGAACTTGACCATGACATAGCTGTGTCTTTCGTGGAAAGTGGATTGCAGCCTTGCCATGACGAACACATTACTGTTCGGGCCGGTTCCTGACGGACGTCTATTTCTACATTATCGGGTGACTTCACATGTCCGCAAGTTTCCTCCTTGTAAATGCCGGAGAGATAGTTCACGTTGATTGGCAGAATCACGTCAAATAAAAACTCATCAACGCTGCATCTGAAATTTTAGTGATGGCGTTGTTTTGTATCTGTATATTCACTGAGTATGATCCAATGTATGAAACCGAGGCGATCATCTTGTGATTTTCTAATATTTGGTTTTGCACCTAGAAAACTACTGTATATTAATATTTCACATTCTCATCAAGTATGGAATCAGTGGGAAGTTCAAGTCTGTCCTTATAAGGATAAATCACGGCACGTGCGCCTAATACAATCACTAGACCTGCTTACGGACTCTGGAGCCGGCCGAGCGCACGGAGCAACTCTCCGTTCTCTTCTACTAGTACTACAATGACCTCTGTATTTTGTAACGCTTTGAAAAGGACTTGCCTGTCACGTCGTTTGGCTCTGCAACCATCTCGCAGATATGCTTCGCAATACAATCGCCATGTTGCTGGTCTCTCCGGTGAACAAGCTGAAGTACGGTCTACACGATTCAAAGTGTTCACCTACACGGAACTAACTTGTGATGTCGTCTTGCATAGTTCCGGGATGCAGTGACGCGATTTGTAGAGACCGAAGTTGTACATCGCGCCGACGAGATTGACAAGACAAATACTTTCCCGATTGTAAGATGCCACTCGCTCGTTACTCTTGCTGCTTATTTCGTTTGGCTGACGTGATATCACCGTTCATCAGGATTTATGGCCTAAACTTGGATCTATGGGCCTGCTTGGAGTTACCGTTTCTCCTGAATACGGTGGTCTTGGTTTGGGATACTTTCACCATACCCTTGCTATGGAGGTCAGCACATTGACTCGCCTCTTTGTACTAAATAACTTACGTGTTCATCTTGGTAAAATCGTTTATTTGGATGTATCTTTAGGAAATCTCACGAGCATCAGGATCCGTTGGCTTGTCATACGCAGCGCATTCCAACCTATGTGGTTAGTGTTTGCCATTACCTCTCCTGCCATTGTGACGTCATACTGAGTTTGTTCGAAGTCAATCAGATTCACAGGCACGGTACCGAAAAACAGAAGAAGAAATACTTACCCGACATTGTAAGTGGAGAGAAGCTCGGTGCTCTTGCTATGAGTGAGCCAGGCTCGGGAAGCGACGTTGTCAGCATGAAGACACGCGCCACAAAGGTTGACGGAGGATATATTCTCAACGGAAACAAATTTTGGATCACAAACGGACCAAGAGCCTCAACTCTGGTCGTTTATGCCAAGACTGATCCAGAGAAAGCCTCGAAAGGAATTACAACTTTCATCATAGAAAAGGGCTTTAAAGGCTTTTCAACACACCAGAAACTGGACAAGTTTGGAATGCGAGGTAGCGATACATGCGAGCTAGTATTCGAAGATTGCTTCGTACCAGAAGGCAGGGTTGATTTCAGCAACCCATATTTTGAGTAACCTCTGATTCCCCTTCTACTGCAGAAAATGTGCTGGGAATTGTCAACAGAGGCGCGGCGGTATTAATGTCCGGTCTCGACCTTGAGCGACTTGTGCTCAGCGGTGGACCACTTGGACTTATGCAAGCCGCATTTGACTACGCCGGTAGGTCCACCAACGCTTAACTTAAATGCGCTTTCTGAGTTACTTCAGTGGAATATGTCCATACACGACAGCAATTTGGCCAGCCAGTTGGCACGTTCCAGCTTATGCAAGGTATATTTGCTCGACAGTTCAAGAAGGGAAGGTTTACTGACGGTATAATTGCTGTTGTCAGGTAAAATAGCGGACATGTACACGAAACTTGAAGCAAGTCGTGCATATGTGTATGCAGTAGCCAGAGCATGCGATGAGGGACATATCTCGAGACGAGTGAGCATCTGCAAATCACGCCTCACAACATTCAGAAACTGAAGGTTCCTGTTTCAGGACTGCGCGGGAGCTATCCTTTACTCTACGGAGAAGGCGATCGAGGTTGCTCTCGAGGGAATGCAATGTCTTGGTGGCAACGGATACATCAACGGTCAGTGCGGAAATATAACGTCAGTGTTTGATATTCTCCTTGCTCACGGCGAACATCGGGACAACTAGAGTTCCCAATGGGTCGTTTTCTGCGAGACGCCCGATTATACGCTGTTGGCGCGGGTACGCAAGAAATTAGGCGTATGCTCATTGGTCGAGAGTTCAATGAGATTTTCCGCTCGTGAGCGTGCGTGACCTGTCCGATATCGGTATGACGAAAGACAAGTATAGGATTACAACAGTTGAGAAGTATGTCAAACGAATCATCCACTGCTCCTCGACCTCGATTATTTTGCCATGCATGGATTTCTTGGTTACTGGACTTGCCTATGCTGTGATTAGAAGCGAAGTATGTTTCAGTTGTTTCATGGAAGCCCACATAAGACAATAGTGCATGTTTGTCTGTACAATAGTTCAAAATAGTATTTGTGAATCTTTACTCGCTGCTACAACGTTTAGGCTTTCTCTCGTGCTTTGTCTAGCCTTTTAGGAGGCCATCACTGCCACCTTGAGAGATCTGTCAATCGCAGAACGGACATATCGGGTTCCAAAAATGGTAGGATGGACAAACAAAGATCATCCAAACAAACTCGATCCGAGACTCGAAATGGAGTCTTAAGATCAGCGTTACTTTCCTTGGACCTGTTTTCTTTGGGCCTTGATACTGCGGACTTTTTTTGACTCAGTACCGGTACTCTAGACCAGAACGATCAGAGTACAGGGCAATTGGTGCTACAGGAGCGAATTTCGAAACAGGTTCAGGACGTGACTGCACGAGGTTTCTCAGTACACCGAATTAACCCGACTTCATTGAACAATAATGGGGGCCACTCATGCTTCTTTTCCTTCTTAGCATTCTTTGTCAAACGGGTTCAGATCCATTCTTCCGCCTTCAGATCTGGAGTGCCTACACAGGGTTTGTCATTCATTCGGCATGATTCGCTTCCTTCAGCGGCATCTGAATTCCAGACTGGCTTATTGAGACGATGGTTTAAATCTGAGCAGTTCAACCTTCTAGTAATTCACGACAGGGACAAACTCCCACATCATCATCCCCCTAACTCACAAGCACACTCAAATCTCCTATACCCTCGACTAATCACGACCAACATCAATCTCTTCTGCACCTTTGCTAACTACCCTTAGTGGTCGCTCCTGCTACACTCTTACCAGTCGCAGAACTTTGCTTGGTTGGATACCCTACAGACGATATGCTTGCTCAAAGCCCACCTCAATCCGCTTTCGTCCAGGATTCTAGCTTAGGCAAAAGATTCAAATTGGGCATGGACATGTCGCCATCCAAGTTTGTCACCCACGCGGCTCGCCCACTGTTAAACGACTTTCAGTCCCTTGACACTCAAAACTTTAGGGGGCAGGTACAGCAGTCTGGTAGTATGCTGCCAACGTCATATAGTGACCCCCGTCTCCTCCTTCAGCCATCTGCACTTTTCGGGTTTTCTGGAACTTCCATGGGGGTTCAGAATTTATTCCCTTCGGCATCAACCCCGTCCATCCCGAGTCTTGTATCTACATCTGCCATCAGCTCGCACACTCTTCCACACCCACTATCCGTTGACACGGGGTTATCCGACATTACGATCACTACGAAGGACACTTTGTCGTCTGGTTATTCATCACCAGCATCTGGCAGTCGCCCTCAAACCGCATCCGATTCTCGTCGCACGAACGGAATCATTGGCGGTTCACCAAGGAGTACACCGGTTGATACCAGCGTATTCTGCCGTACTTCAGATCAGGTGGCTCGTCAGCGTACTGCTCAAGCATGTGAGAAGTGTCGCGATCGAAAGACCAAGGTACGGGCGATCGTTGTCTTACAATTAAACTTCGACAAACTAATTATCATGGTACCTTACTCCCAGTGCTCTGGAACGCGACCAACGTGCAAGCGCTGTGCAGACCGTGGTCTGAAGTGCGTTTGGGCGCCGGACACGCGCTTGAAAGGGCCATCCAATAAACCGAACCAGACCAAGCTAGAGTCAGGAGATAATACCGGCGGACCTCTCCCCGCTTTACCCGTTCCCCTGTCTGAACCCAGCTCGTGCGAGCAATCTCCTCAATTCAGAGCTGATGATACCGTACAATCTGCACCAGCTACTCAGACAACGTTCCAGTCCACCTCGTTACCAGAGAAATTGTTTGCGTTGGGGGAACAGAAGCAGTACAATTCAGGTGGAGGACCAAGGTTATTCCGTACCACTGGCGCTGTCAGGGGCATGAACGCACATCACGTCATGGGTGAACCGATCAAGCCAATTAGCACGGACGACGATTGCTGGTTCTCTATCGGGAATGCAGCATACGAACCGCCAAGTATGGATCGTGACCAAACTATCAATCCCTTCAACAGGCGGAACTCCGTATCGGTTGGCCATCTTGCGCTCGCACGTAACTCACATGGTGAACCCAAACCATTACCACATGCTCGTTCATTGGAATCGTTCGAGACCTTCAACTTGAACAATGCATCGCCTGCCCTGTATTATACAGGACAGTTCAGTCATGCTCCATCGTACGTTGTTACGCAGCTAGCCTTTGAGAGTAAATATTAAAGTTATCAATACAGCTCTCCTTCGTCAGCCGACTTCGAGTCATCCGTGCCGTCGTCGGCTACATCCGACAGTCACCCCTCAATAATGCTACCCGCAGTTGCAAAACCACAGGCGGACGAGCACTTGCTTGCTCAGTCCCTCCCCTCATTCGATACGAGCGCACAGCTCAACGAGGAGATGATGAACATGCTCAGCTCACCTATTATTTCCGATGGATACCTCCATAACGATGGACTTGACTTCCTTGATGGGTTTTCCTCGTTGACGTATTCCATCAACGATAGCACAGGAACCATCGTAAACCAGACTACTCCTCTCGCGCAGCCCAATCCTGAGGCAGCACAAAATACGAACGAGTTGTTCTCTCAGTTTTTTAACGCAGATGCGTTCAACGAGATGCAGTCTTAGTGTATTCTCAGTAAAAAGAGAGTCATTCCAATCTCTATTTGGCTATGAAATTGTTATTCTTATTTATTTTCTCTACTACCCCCCACTGCCTCATTTTAGATCAGAATTTCTAACGGACACAGTTTCTACTTTCCCTTTTCAAAAAAATGATTGTACGGTTGTACCTTAATTACACCTCATTCCGCACCGCATATTTTTTTGTATGACCTAAATCAACGAAATTTGATACCAGTTTTTCTCGTTCTTTTTGTCTAATGAAACAGCTATTTTCACCTCTTTAAATATGATAGGTTTAGATTAGACTGTTTGTCTTCACGATAAATATTCCACCGAACCACAGTATTGCAGTGCACCGTCGGTTAAATTATTCGCCAACCAAAGAAAGGAAGCAATGCCTGTCTCAGACGTGCATGACGCGTCGAAACGCCACGCACGTGATGTGCGGAGTTATTGAGATCCAAATATTCGATCGCCGCCTGTCAAATCGAGGTTATCGAGTAGCTTAATTATTTATAATTTAGTATGGAAGAGTTGGTAGGTCTCAGATTTGTTTTTGTATTTTAGTCAATCATATGTAAGTATTAGTTTACATGTTTATGGTAATTTTAAGCTGTGTGATTGGTTTTGATATTTGACTAGGAAATGATAAATAAAGTAATATCTAATTGTACTGTTCAAGCCTACAGTACCCAGAGTAGAGAGGCATTGAATTAAGCCCAGTAAGAAGAGCATTGCGCATATTGTCCTGGAATTCACCCAGAAAAGAATTTACAGTATGTTACTTTGTTGCTATTCACTCAGTAAATGATAATATCCATTGCAGAAACAATTAGGCTACTTCAGCACTCCAGCACTGGATAACGCTCAGCACGTCCCACTTGCAGATCCACCAGCAACAGGAAGAGACACCCGACTCGGACCGAGCCTTCACAGCTTTTCTGCCGCCACGCCATATGCTTCAATCACCCCCCACCCCCTCTCTCGACTCTACTGTCTTCTACCTACGACGCCAATCCTTATTTTGAGAAGAGTTCCGAACGTCGGTGATGGTCTTAGTATCCTGTGCTTCCTGTCAGATTAATATTAGACTTTGTGGCACTGTGGGATCGCGGTACTACGTCGATGTTGAGAGATATAATTGGATCAGATAAAGGGAGGCATGGGGGAGGTCAACGTGCTTGTGCATATGTCACGGTCAGGAACCGATGACGTTTCGTACAGAACAGCATGTAATATTTCTTAGGGTAAAGGTACTTCATCTTCCAAAACACTTATTTGAATAACCTCAATAGCATCAGCATATTATCGGGTAAAAGGTACAATGAATAAAAGTATCTGTTGAAAATTCAGACTGTATCCAACCTAGACTACAACAACAAAAACCTCTTCCCCTGCCATAAGTACATATTCTGACATCTCAAATTATCAACTCGATGACAATACAGGTAGGTATATGCGCATCGACAAAAGTCCATCCTATCGTCTACAACAAGGTCTCGCCTGAACAAAAAAATGTAAGTTCAGATTCTCCTTTAAGCATATCGAAAGAAGTAGGAGTAAATGGACATACCAAGCGCGGACCGAACAAGTGAGCAACCAACAGCAACAGTAGCCTTCGCGGATTCGACGTCTGCGAGGGAAGGGTTGACTTCCATGATATCGAAGGCGACGAGGAGACCCGTTTCGTGAACGGCTTCGCAGATGTAGTGGCCTTCACGGAAGGTAAGGCCTCCACGGACCTGTGTATAAATCATAGTCGGAATAGTCAGGTTCGAGCAAGGTGATGCAAGGGACACAGAAACGTGAACAGCGAACTTACCGGCGTACCCGTCGACGGCGCAACACTCGGATCCAGCGCATCCACATCAAAGGACAAATGGATGGGACGCTTACGATCCGGGTTCACGTGGTCAAGCGCCTTCTCAACGACGGCACCAATCCCGTACTTGTCGACCTCGTGCATTGAGAAAGCTTTGATACCGTTTTCACGGAGTATACGCTTCTCGCCGGCGTCGACGTCGCGTAGGCCGATGTATACGATCCTGTCCGGCGTGAGGCGCGGTTCTATCCAGGAGTATTCTGCTACTGCGGGCTTGTTGAGCCCGAGGAGGAAGGAGACGGGCATGCCGTGGATGTTGCCTGTTTGAGATGCGTGAGCTAGAAAACAAACCCTGTTTGAAGGAACTGACGTACCTGATTCAGTTGTGTCGACCGTATTGATATCTGCGTGTGCATCAACCCAGATTACGCACGCGTCGGGATATTTGCTGTTTGGATATAGAAAGATAAGATATAAGATAACGCATGCATCGTTAGCGTGATCAACGCAGAACTTCTTTAATGCGACGTACTTCAGTGTCCCAGAAATTGTGCCCATAGCCTACAATGTGTAATTATTGTCAGCATCTTCATGCATATATCGTATAACGGGATGATGAAAGTGAGATAAACTTACCAAAGAATGATCCCCGCCAATCGTTACAGGCAGCTCCCCCCGGCCTGCATGCGTACCAACGACATCTGCAACCGCCTTCGAGACTCTCGAGACAAGCCGCGGATTCTTCAAGATCCCAATTGGAGGATCCTGCTGAGCGTTAACCTCCTCGAATTGGTGATGCCCGTCAAACTTGACCGTCCAACCGAGTGACTTGAGTTGCTCGATTAACCCGGCATTGACAAGGTGGATGGGGCCTTGGTCGACACCTAGTTTTGCCTGGAGAAATGGAAAGACAATGAGTAGATTGCAACAAAAGAAGAGAGTACCACAGCATACCTGGCCACCTCTGGGGACGGAGTAGTGTTAGCTAGTTCAGACCAAGTGGAATTTAAACGGGCTCACCTGAACGGGCATCCAACGATCTGTATTTGCGAATAAGGAGTCAGCAAAAGAGATACTGAATACAGGAATAGAGGAGACACACAGCAGCAGTCTTAGGGTTTGGCAAGAATTTATGCTCGCTGGCCATGTTGTAGTCTTACTTCAAATTGACACTGTCACGTCGCTCGTCGTCGTTCAAAGAAGAGAAAGGCAGGCCGTTCACCGGATTAAGTACGTTCCAAGACGACGGTACAGGACACGATCGATGAGATTCAGAAAAGGTTCACGAGAGCACACTGCCATTTGAGCGATTGCCGTTAAGTGACATAGCTCCGGAGCTTGCAACGCAAACATAAGCAACTGGCCTGCCACCTGTGCATTCACAATGTGATCGGCTTTTCGGATCCTACATTGGTTCGTAGCCTTCTGTTCTTGTCCGGCTGGTGGTGCCAACAGTTGATCCCTTGAAAATTGTCCGGTTCCGACGGGCGAGGGAAGCTGGTGGAAAATATGTGAGGCAAGGATGCGGCGAGCGGGTGAGAAATGAGTCAGCGGTGGGGAGATGTAGGTAAGCTTGGCCGCACTGAATGAGACGTTCACGAGCCCCGTCTCTCCGACTCTCGGATTCTCATGCGTACTTAATACCATACTCTAAGTCTAGCACTTCTCCAGCTGCCTTCTTTCCTTCGCGATCCCCTTCCGTTAATTAACTACCTATGTCTCCCTCGAGAATGGTCCCGAACGGTATCGCACAGGTAAATGGCGTCTCGGTGAAGAAAGCAGTATCGGTCAACGACCCGACATATCCGACGCTGCATGATGTGCCACCTCGGACTGAATTCGCATTCGACTCGATGCAGGATGCACTCACTGCGTTCAAGCGGGGCGAGTTCCTAGTGGTCATGGATGATGAAACTAGAGAGAATGAGGGAGATCTGATTATAGCAGCGGAACACTGCTCGACGGAGAAACTAGCATGGATGATCAAACACACCAGGTGCGCATGTGCGTAAAATCGCTGGCTTACAGTACTG
The DNA here is from genome assembly GCF_000271605.1 of Fomitiporia mediterranea MF3/22. NCBI lineage: Eukaryota > Fungi > Basidiomycota > Agaricomycetes > Hymenochaetales > Hymenochaetaceae > Fomitiporia > Fomitiporia mediterranea. The sequence continues at coordinate 2,218,650 of NW_006760392.1, read as the reverse complement.
ATTGAATCTAGTGGGTATATTTGCATAGCACTACCTGGTGAACGGTTGGACGAATTGGACATTCCTATGATGGTTTCTAACAACCAGGACCGAAATAAGACTGCATACACTGTTACTTGCGACTACAGGCATGGTGTGTGGCACTCCTTCTTAAACTCTCTCGTCCTTCAAATCGATGCTATCTATGTCATTAGGTACAACGACAGGCATCTCTGCGCACGATCGCTCCCTCACCATACGCATGCTCATCTCTCCATCAGCAACGTCGTCTGACTTCTCTCGACCAGGGCACATGGTACCCTTACGTGCACGACCAGGCGGCACGCTGACGCGGCAAGGACACACCGAAGCAAGCATAGACTTATGTCGGTTGACCGGAAATTTTCCAGGGGGAGTGCTATGCGAGATTGTGAACGACGACGTTGTCGGTTCAATGGCACGGCGCGACGACTGTCGGCGGTTTGCGGACCGCTGGGGTCTGCGAATGATTAGCGTGGAGATGCTCGCTGCATGGCGGAGAGCGCACGAGAGCTAGCAGTGCTGGAGAGTGATTATATGCGTTCACAGCCTCATGGATATCCTCGACTCCATGCGTCATTTACTTTTTCACAGGGCGAAAATAACTTTCGTCTCATCCTGCATATAGACGTTTTGTTAATTTTTTCCGCGTACCTTTGGTTTCGCGGATAATGCATAAATGGCAAATCGAGCGCATAGATGGACGTATAGCTGATTTGTCGTTGCGCGGAACTAAAAAAGAACTGTCGACCTATGATGACATCCAAATCCAGATCAAGAATCATCATCGCCAGCACATATAAGTAAACAAAATCATATAGTATATATTCAAAACGCCTCGCTGCACATCTCATCTGCAACCCTGCACCCAACAACATCCCTGCACCCTCTCTTCTTGCGTATATCTCTGTTTAGCTTGTAGAGAGCAGCAGAAAACAAAAAATGATCAGTAACCCGCCTTCGCAGCCGCCATCGCGTCCGCGCACTCCCCTCGAACATTTTAGAGACGTTGTGAGTGTCCATAAAGTTGTCTATTTCTGACGTCGAAGAGGAAGCGATGGTCGATCGCGATGTATGTGGACGAGAGCCTTGGCTGCGTCTCGAAGTGCTTGGCGAGGGATCGGCAGGAGAACAATGCTCTCTAACTGATTATCATGTTTATTGCTAACAGGTTCACGAGGCGATACGCCAGTTGAAGCATGAGAAGGAATCAGAGGCACATAGAGTAAGAAATACTCCGTGTCTTTCAAGTCTTAGATCTCTAACGACCTTGCAACGTATAGATATACCGTGCTGCTCCTGGCCACAAGGCGCAAGGTATACTTCCGCAGACGGTAAATCCTGACGAGGTACACCATTTAATTGTCTTCTCCAATAAAAACGATGTCTAATTACTGCATGACGTTAGGAAACAGTCCCTGGTATCGAGCACCCAGGCTCCACGGGTGTTATTTACTGTTCTGACCGCGCGATTGCAAATGGATTTAGCTACGCGTGAGCCCGATGTCTCCGAACTTGTGTGTTCCTTTTCCTTACGGACTCATGTAGTTCGAGCCATGAGTGGGCGAACCTCGGCCAGGGCGCCCCGGAAGTCGGTGATATCCCTGGTGCAGCTCCTCGCCCGACGCACCTAGATATTCCTTTCGACGTACGTGAATCCCCTCGAGGCTTCAACGATTGACCCGCTTATATTGTGCAAATTTGTTTAACCAGAGTCTGGAATATGCCCCTACGACAGGTGTCAAGGGTAAGTTCTATCTTTATCTCTTTATTCGTAAAAATGTGTCAGAGCTGATTATACATTGCATGCGCTTCATTCCGCAGCCCTCCGAGAAGCCGTTGCCAACTTGTATAATGAGAATTATCGTCAAGGAAAAGCAAGCAAGTATACGTTCGAGAACGTGTGCATTGTTCCCGGTGGACGTGCCGGACTCTCGCGTCTTGCTGCAGTCATTTCGAATGTCTACTGTGTGCGTAGGCTTTTTCCCTTGCATCTGTCATCTATATTTGGTCTGACCCGTGTAATCTTCATGGATCTTTAAATAGGCATATCAGATCCCGGATTATACTGCGTACGATCAGGTTCTCGGTGCATTCAAGCGCCTTGTCCCGATTCCTACCATGTAAATAATGTTTCCTTGCTTTTAATATTTGCTTGGCTTGCTCATTTCATGACACAGTTTGGACCCTGACGTTAGTCTCATGCCGTTTCACTTGGATATCTCTGCGATGAATTAACACTGATAAAACCAACGTACCCAGGACCATTATCGACTCAACATAAAACAGACGAAGGTTCGTGTCATACATGCATAAAGCCTTCCATTTTTATTTATGTAGACTTTGTTCTCGGTATCTAGAGGGACATTCGGTCTCAGGGCCTTTCTGTCATTCTCGCTTCCAACCCGCGCAATCCGACTGGACAGGTTATCAAGTAAGTTTATCCTCTCAATTCAAAATTTTAATTTTATTAAATTATTTCAGGGGAAATGAGTTGAAGGAGCTAGTCTCGCTCAGTCGGGAGTCAACGACACTTATTCTTGATGAAGTAAGTGAAGGTCGCTACCTTCGGTTCTTTGTGATATTAATTTGCTCCCGAAGTTCTATTCTTGGTACATTTACCCTGAAGAAGGAGAGGAATTCGGCCACTCGGTCTCCTCTGCGGTGTACATCGAAGGTACGTGATTTCTTGCTTCTCTCCTGATGAGTAAGTTAATTAAAGTGGCATGTATGTGCAGACGTGAATGAGGTGAGCAATTTAATTCGTGAAACATACTACAGGAATAGAGCTCATAGGCCAATAGGACTCTGTCGTGATTGTTAACGGCTTGACGAAGGTAAGGAAAGTCTTATACTTGCGGATCGGCTTGGCACTGACAAACGGATCAAAAGAACTGGCGTCTTCCAGGTTGGCGTGTATGCTGGGTACTCGGCCCTAAGAACCTTATCACCGCGCTCTCGCAATCAGGTTAGTCGGATCGTTTAGATTGATGGATTTTCTTTGGATATGCTGACTCTGTGAATGAAGGCTCGTTCCTGGATGGTGGTGCCAATCATCCGTAAGCTATTACGCAAGAACATAACTAGTACAACAGTACAATGTCTTACGGGTCTTCTTTTCGTTCAGTCTGCAGATTGCAGCCATTCCGCTGCTCGACCCACAACATGTCCGGCAAGAGAAGGTCGGTTAGATATCTCTGGATGTTGATTGTCGGGTTTTTCGCTGACTAGCGCTCCTCGCCCCCGAAAAGATTGCGCTCCAGAAGCATTTCAAGATGAAGCGCGACCACGTATTGAAGCGGCTTCAGAGGCTTGGACTGAAAGTACAAGTTCCTCCAACAAGCACGTTCTACATCTGGCTTAGCCTCGAGCAACTGCCAACCCCATTGAACAACGGTCTTGTTCGTAGCATTTTCTCTTGCGCTCTTTCGATGTTTTTACTCATTGATACTGATATTTCTTTCTGGACGTTCAACAGACGTTCTTCGAGGAATTGCTCAAAGAAAAGACGATCGTTATCCCTGGTATCTTCTTCGACATCAACCCATCGCATCGCCGAAACCTCTTCAACTCGCCATGCCACCAATTCGTTCGCATTTCGTTTGGACCACCGCTTGAAGACCTTGACAAAGGTGCGTTCTGTTTTTCTTTCAACACCTACTATCTTAATATCTGGGTATCTTATCGATTCTGCTTCTGTTACTTTACCTTAATAACAGGTATCGACGCTATCGACCGAGTCCTGAGGAAGGCTAAGCGGGAGGGTATGAAGTCGTTCGGTCACAGCTACAAGAAGAGCATCGAAGGCGAGGAAACGCTCCAAGTAGGCGCCCCAAATGTTTAGATTTAGTGTTCTGAGATCTGTCCCATTGCCAAGTGCTTAGACAGAGATAGAAGTTATACATCATATACGGCCGTTTCGTTCGATCCATAAACCATGTATTAACTATAATCACGACTTGAGATATCTGTTGGTAGATACCGTTTGATCGGAATACATTGTCCTCTCTCCTCTCTCAATCCCGATTGATTTAATTGATCTTCCCTCGTACATGATTTACATGGTGTGAGCTCAAGTGACGAAGAATAATAACGGCTCGTGAAAGCCAGATAATTGAATTTTGCGAGCTATAGCTACAAACGTACAAATTACACAGAATAATTTGTTCGGGGATATTGTACGCGTATAAATCGCAAAGAGAGAGCGTGCACAGAACAATACAAAAGGTAAAGGCGGTATGCATGGGCTCAAAGGATATCTAACGGACACGTGTCGTTGCTGAAGAGCCTGGCATTCGGTTACCTAGACCTTGAGAGAAACGCGCACCACGACCACCTCGAGTACCTCCTTGAATAAGTGCACGTTAGTTAAAATTGAGTTTGAATATTGAAGATAATAAATAAGAAACCTACCCCTTGTAGCACCCCGCGTACGTTCCCCACGTCCCTTCCTCTCTCCAGTCTGTTCACCACGCTTCTCACCTTTAAGCCCTTCCGCACGATCACTCCAAGCTGCAGTACCCTGCTTCGCGTCGAGCGTCTTCTCGTTCTGCTCTATAAGTGCTGAAGCGCGTTCTGCGAGCGTCAACGCGACCTGCTGCACACGCGACAACTCGACTTGGTGGAAGACAACGACGCCTGCACTTTGGTCGAGTGAAGCGGCGAGTTCTTCGGTCCAGATCATCTTGGAGACGATGGATGTTACTTGTTTGAGTGTGAGTGAGAAGGTGCGAGCGAGTAGGGAGAGGGAGAGCGTGCTGTAGTGTGGAGCGTAGGTGAAGAGGTAGGTGCGTAAGGCCTCTTCTTGGATGCGTCTTTATATAAGAAAAGACACTATTAGTAACGGGACAGATTGAATGAAAAAATGAACACGAGATTTACTTTGATAACATCTCCTTTACTGATGCAGACTCGGGCATTAGACTCCAAATCTTGATGCTCTGGATGAGGTCACGGCATTTCTCCCAATCACCTCCTTGAAGCGCCTTGCTCGCTTGCATAATATGATCCCGAGTGCTTTCCGGAGGACCCGTGAAAACTTGTCGGTCAGCAAAATCGAGTAGACGGCGGAACGGTTTTGAAACGATTCTGCGTCGCTGTTCCTCGTTGTCAATGCTTGCTAACATGGGTATCTCGACAAGCATGCTAGACACGAGGAACGCTGCTTCCAGGAGTTCCGTGTTGACGTGCATGTGGAATGGAAGCTGTCTCTGACGTTCGGCTCTTTCCTGTTCAGGAGATAGTGTCTGGTAGCGTTGGTGCACGCCTTGCGCAAGTAGCTCCTTTACTCGCTGAGTGTTGAAGATATCCTGCAAGGTGGCCTGTGCCTCACGGACAAGACCAATACGGAATGCAGCGAGACCAATTTGAACGACAGCCCGGTTGTATAGAATTTGCGTCAGAACGTCAGCACCATGCACTGTCTCCTGCAGATGTGACATAAGAAGCATGTCGCGCGCTCGATGAAAGTCGTTATGCAGAGCATGGTGGTAGATATGACAAAGCATGGCTCGCATCTTCAAAATCCCGCTTTCTGACTTGTAAAGGTGTACGCAAAGCGCTTGAATGAGGCCCTTGCTTGAGCCAGAGGACGACAGAGACACGGAGGGAGGGCATGCGGAAGATGCGACAGAGGATTCAAGAGCTTGGACGACGGCATCCGGCTGTGTTTATTGTCAGAACTTTGCACATTCCAGAGTAACTAGTGACGTACCTTCGAGTAAATATGTTCTAGTCGACGTAAGATAACTCGAGAAAGAGGGTCGTCTTGCTTCGTTTTTTCATAATAGCCTTGGGACAAGCAAATAGTCTGGTACAGGCCTTTCTCGTCTCTTAACCTCTCCACATATTCTGTGCCGTGAGGATCAATGTTCTGGAGACTCTTGGTGAATTCGTCATCCAGGCGATCTATGAAACTGATGATGCTTCCACGAATCCGGACAACTTTATCGGCCTCCTGGTCTGGAGTACGCTCCGCAAGTTCGTCGTACTCGGGAGTCACTTCCTCGACAGAATATTGCGGCTCAGCAGCAAGGATATTGACTAACGCGTCAACTTCCCGCTGTGCGGCTAACCAGAGTTCAACAGGCATATGTGTCGCGATGGATGAGTTATAATCAAAGCGTGACGAAACAAGAGCAAGTAGCACCCGAATTCGCTGATACACTGTAACAGCAACCTCGAGTAGTTTCTCGAGAATTTTGATTTGCTCTGCCCTATCCGTGTTCTTCACAATATTATTAGAAAGTCGTTTCTAATAGTACTAATGCAAATCTTACCTTCTTCCCTCTGGCCTCTTGAATAAGCTGGAGATTTTGAAAGATGCTTTCTGACGTGTATTGTATTGCCTTTCCACCCTTGCCTACAGTCGTGAAATCGTCATCCGCACCGGATTCTGCCTCCGCACCCGCTTTCGGTTTCTTGGTCTTTGCAGGGGCTGCAGGGGCTGGAACAGGTGCAGCATATTCGCGCTCGAATGCTTCAGGATCCTATACGAGATAACGCATATATTAATAAAGTACAATCACTTGGTAATGAACGATTCACCTCTTGCAATAATTTAACCTCCTTCTCATATTCCTTGATTGTCTTTCGGACCTTCTGCTTCATGGTGTTGAGCGCCCGTGCGTTGGTAGCATTCATTTTCTTCTTCGTCTCCTTCTCTTTCGCCAAAGCGGTGTTCAAAGATTGATCCAAGTTGACCAACGTGCGGATGTAGAAGCTAGGCACTCGTTCTGCAAGATTAGTCTGACGCTCTACTAACCGGCCAAGCTTGTCGAATTCTTGTGGTTAAACATTGCATTAGCGCCACGAATGCTAGACAGGCCGATCGACCAATATCGAGCTCACCATTCGATATTGTTACCCAATCATTAATTTTGAGACGATTTTCGATAGTCTTGCCAACACCTTCCATCTCCTCCAAACGCTTTTCGCTTGCGCTCTTCACGATACGCTTCTCACCCTCGTCGCTCTCGTCACTTGCATCGCCGCCAACAAGGAATCGACTTTTCTTCTTTGGCTTCTCTTCTTCCGATTCATCCTCGTCGCTCTCCTCCTCAGATTCAGATTCCGAGCTAGACGAGCTCGAACCTGCGCCCTTGAGGAATCGCGACATGCCCATGGGCTTTGACGGGGCGGCGGGTTTTGGCGGCGCTTCCTCGTCGCCGCTGGACATGAGTTCTTCCTCCGACTCTTCGGTGTCGGAGTCCGAGTCGCCAGCAGCTCTAAAGAATCGAGACATTATGTTACTGTTATCTGTTGAATAGGTGTGCAGATATGAAGCAGCGAGACTGAAAGTCGTGTAGGTCGGGGTAAACGGCGTCACAAGAGGCTGCCTGAATTTTTGTGTGATGCTTGACAGGGTTACGTATTCGAACTCCGACATCCTTTTTCGGTGCTTTGCGCCGATCACTAATTTCGGTCTCTAAGCGCAGTCTTGGACACTTCCAGCAGCACTTCAAGTTCATGTAAAACTAGTTATTCTAGTATGAAGAAAAAGGTGGGAATCGTGTAACTCTATGAATACTTAAGCTTAGCACTAAACACGATGGTAGGTGCTGTTAATGGGAGCGTCGGGGAGCGGCAAGACGTCTATGCGTTCTGTCATCTTGTACGACCAATCCATTCATCGAATTCTCGTTCACAATTAGAACCTGATCTCCAGCTCTAACAACCAGGCATCCCTCACTTCGCGATTAGGAGCAACTATTGACGTAGAGCAAAATCATGTACGATTCCTAGGAGACCTAATCCTCAATCTATGGGATTGCGGTGGACAAGATTCTTTCATGGAGTCATACACAACTACGCAGCGAAGCACGATATTCCAACATGTCGGAGTGCTTATATACGTATTTGACGTCGAGTCTCGCGATATGGGGAAAGATCTTTCGTATTATTGTGGTTGTATTGATGCATTGAGGAAGTATAGCCCCGATGCGGCTGTGTTCTTGCTGGTCCATAAGATGGATCTCGTGCGCTCGGCGAGGAAATCGATATTGGAGAGGAAGACGAGAGAGTTGCGGGATGCGAGTCAAGACGTGGGGGTTACGGTCTTTGGGACGAGCATATATGATGAGAGTCTATATAAGGTGAGGCGTTGTCAATACCAATGAACTCAGTATACTTATTCATCAATGTAGGCTTGGTCACGCATCGTACACACCCTCATCCCGAATGCTGCAATCCTAAGCAAACATCTAACGACGTTCGCCGAAGCATGTAGCGCAACGGAAGTCATCCTCTTTGAACGCACAACCTTCCTCGTTATCGCAACTTCCAAACGTTTAGATCCACCTCTGACACAGGACCAAACAACGAACGGTACGGCGCCATCTGACGAAACAGCTGCAGATGGCGCAGATAATACAGCCGCTGCAGACATCGATCCACATCAACTACAACCAACTCGATACGAACGGACTTCTGAGCTCATCAAAGCATTCAAACATGCGTGCATGCGTACACGCGAGGAGTTCCGGTGTTTAGATATGGAGCTTCCGGAGTACACTGCTGTACTGGATGAACTGACGAAGAACACGTATATTATGGTCATCGTGCATGATCCCACGATAGGTATGTCATCTGTTTGTTGCCTTTACTCCCGTTGACAAAGCGCATGTATGACTTACACGCTGTATGATTAAGAAACCGCTGCGATTAAGATTAACATCCAACTTGCACGGCAAAAGTTCGAGGAGCTGCAAGCGGATTCAATAAACTGATGTGCCAAGTTGACGGGATATGCAATTGTACTTTGTAACCTGCTATGGTAATGCACTTGTCTTGGTTCTATCATGCAGTCGGAGCCGCCCTTTTCTCCAGATGGCTTGCATAGTCGGAAGTTGATGGTGAGACCAGGACAGAGGCGTGGACTATCAACCACACCCTGATCCATGCATTTCACGGAGTCAGATATAGCAAAATGCAGAGATCTCTTAGTGTATATAAATATGATTAGTTGATATTAACAGTCCTCAATCGCACTTCATGCTCAGATGAATAAACCTCTGTATGATATTAATCCAATAGACCTCTTCTCAGTCAAACACAAACAAACCAAGAAAGACTACAACGAATATATCCCCCAGCTTTGTTACCCGACTTGTATTCCAGTAATCCAACCAAGAAGACGTCACGGAATTCGTGAAATATACATGCTTGCAAACTGTGGCAAGACCCGAAGCGGCAGTACGTATGATGATACAAAGAACGCATTTTTAGTAAATTTTGAGTTAAAACGAAAGGATATTCAAAAAGAGGGTAAAGAGAAAACCACGTAAAATCAAGAAATCGATCGGAAAAGGTTTTGTATATATGTATGTATGTATACGGTGGCGTTAAGAAATTAGTTCGTTACGCCTTTTCTGATGCTGCTGCTCCAGCCAACATCGGATGTAAGATCTGCTCATGTAGAGCCTTCCCAGCAGGTACCATCGGGAAAACATGTTCGTTCGTCTCAACAAGGCATTCCATGAGCACCGGTCGAGAATTATCATACTCAAGGAACTCTTTCATCTTCTGCGGGAGTTCCTGAGCGTTATGCACGCGAATGGCTTTAACGCCCATCGACTCGGCGAGTTTTACGAAATCAGGGTTCGTCATTCTCGTGTGAGAGTACCGAGCGTCGTAGAAGAGGTCTTGCCATTGGAGAACCATCCCTTGGAATTCGTTATTGAGGATGATGACTTTGATACCGATGTTGTATTGTGAAGCGGTTTGGAGCTCCATTGCTGTCATGCTGAAGGAGGCGTCGCCGTCGATGTCGACGACGATTTTTTCGGGAGCTGCGACTTTGGCACCGATACCCGCAGGAAGACCGAAACCCATGGTCTGAAAACAGAAGCAACTTAGAATTGGAAAATCTTTTCAAAGTGTTCTCAACTTACGCCCAGACCACCGGAGGACACCAAGGATCTTGGTGTCCTCCACCGGAAGAACTGTGCAGCCCACATCTGGTGCTGACCAACACCAGTAGAAACCACCACCTTATCTTTCTTGTCCCTTGTCTGTTTATCGAGCTCTTCAATGACCTCCTGGGGCTTCGCACAATCACCCTGCTTGCTCTTAACGTATGTAAATGGATACTTTTTCTTCCACGCCGCGATCTGTGCAAACCAGTCCGTACGCGGGTTCGAAGATCTTATGAGAGGTACGAGAGCGGCGAGGTTGGAGATGACGTCGCCGAGAATGGGTACAGTCGCTTCAACGACCTTGTTGATGTTCTTCGGTTGAATCTCGAAGTGGATGATACCTCCTCGGCCTTGGAGAGCAGCTTCACGTGCAGTGGGCGCAAATGCTGTGAAACATGGTAATGAGTAAATCTGAAACGCATATACACAAAAAGAAATTTTCAAGTCACGTACAGTCAATCGTCCCCGTTACACGATCGTCAAAGCGAGCACCGAGAGCGATGATGACATCGGCACTCTGCATAGCAATGTTGGCATATGGGCTTCCATGCATACCGAGCATATGCAAACTGCGTTGTTCATCCGTCTCGTCGAAACACCCGAGACCGAGCAAGGTCGTAGTTACAGGTATATGACCTTCCCTAGACAACTGAGCGAGCAATTTGGGACCGAGAGGGGAAGAGAGAACGCCATGACCAGCGTAGATCACCGGGGTTTTTGCCTTGTTGATGAGGTCAGCGGCTTGCTGGATCAGAGGCATATCGATCGGAGGTTGCATAGATTGAAGCGGATTCGAGGGAAGACCAAGAGGAGAGCCAGGTGTGGTGACCTTGTAAGGGAGAGGAGTACGCAGGATGCTGGCTGTTACGTCCTTCGGCAAATCAACAAGAACGGGCCCAGGTCGTCCAGATGTCGCAATAACAAATGCCTCATTTATACGTCGAGGAAGCTCAGCGATATCCTTTACCATGACGTTCCATTTGGTGCAACTCCGCGAGATTCCAACGATATCTGCCTCTTGGAAGGCATCCGAACCGATAGCAGATGTAGCTACCTGTCCGCAGAACACGATCATCGGTACACCATCGCTCAATGCATCCTGCATCGGCGTCACGACATTGGTCGCGCCTGGGCCTGAAGTAACAAGAACGACACCAGGTTTGCCGGATACACGAGCGTAGCCCTCTGCCATATGTCCACCTCCTTGCTCATGTCGTGGCAGGACAAAAGTGAAATATTTTGAGTTGTAGATAGCATCGAAGACGGGAAGGATAGCACCGCCTGGGTAACCGAAAATATGCTTGACGCCATGCCTAAGCATCATCTCATGGAAAATCTGACCGCCAGACATGCCGACGAAGGATGAATCAAGGACTTCATGGGCGGTTTGCCTTACAAGCGGAGTTGGCTCGCGGACGTTATTCCTTGTGGGACGCTGTTGGAACTGTGGTGCAGGAGCGGGCCGTCTAGAGGGCCAGATGTAATCAGCATAGACAGTACTCTCGATAGCTGTAATACATACACGCTTGGTGCGGGCGTCGTCGCCTGCGATGATGAACGACGAGCATTGATGCGGGCTTTTGCTTCGAAGATGGAGCCTGGTACAGTCGACTTGCTACGTAAAAACTGTATGGGCTGTTTTTTTGGTGCCGAGGTAGGCACGCGGATGTTCCGCGCAACGTTGATAGGCATCGTCGTCGAGGTGCGGCGGCGAGCGTAAAGAGGGAGACAGAGGGAAGGAAAGAGAAGAAGAGCAGACGAGTTGAAGGCGGGAGCTAAGTGCTACTAGCAGTTTTACATACAGCACAAGGGTGAGTCAATATGCAAATCGGCTTTATTCGGACCGAAATGGCAATAAATACAGTCGTCGATCCTCCACCCCGCTCTCACACGAGCAGTTATTTGACTTTGTACGCTGTTATCCAGACCAAAATATTTCACTTATTCCGCCACATACGACGCCGCCGTAATATTCGTAATCGTGTACACACGTTGGATATCTCTGCTTTTGTATTCATTTTGAAATAACCCCTAACTAAAGGACTACTAAAGATTCCGACTCCACTGTCAACTTCCAATCCTTAGGTACTGAGAAACGTCGAGATTGAATGCGCCAGAATGCTTCAATGAAAATATTCAGTTTAAATAACGATGAACAGGTTGAATTTACATACTTGTGTACTGTAAATAGTGGGTGGAGGGTGTTCAACCAGCTAATCGAGACAAGGGCTATTATTACCGGCTTTTGCAATAGATCTGAAACGACTTACAAGTAACTCGATACTGGTGCACAAGGCGGGATTTGAGTCGTCAATTGTGGCGTTCCGTTCTGGTAGGCATCGCAGAAACCGGTGACATTCACGAATCCAAATGTATCTGCATTATCCAAAAGCGTGTTGAAAATCGGGACGGTGTCGAAGACATTTGCATTTGCGTCTGTGTGGTTCGCATTGAATGCCTGCACGTTCTCGGCGAGTTGGGCATTGTAGTCTGCTAAAGCGCTTGTAATCAGTGTGATTGAAGGTTCTCCTTGTTCGATGATCAAAGGTGCGCGATTCGTGGGTGGGACGGTCAAGAATAGGAAATTGCGAGCGCCATACTGATAGAGGTCCTCAATCTAGGCAATACTTAGATTATCATATTAAAAGCGGCTCCATGCGGATTCTCACCTGCTTGAAGAGCCGTGCCATCAAGACTTGGTGAAACCCAGACTGTGTAACGTTTGTCTAACCGAGATGCCAGAAAGTTGATCGCACATTAAATCTGCTTTTTTGACACTCACCCAAGCAAAGGAGTTCCCCTTTAAGTCATTATCAGACTAAGTAACAGCGGATTAAAAGTTAAGTGAGAACGTACAACGTCGTTAATTCCGATCCAAATTGCAAACAGGGAGTTATTGCCACTCCATTGAGCACCCTCGGGTTTAGGAGCCAAAAACTGGTCGAATTGTGCAACTTGATCGACGATGGACCTGGAGAAGTGAGTAAGGAATGAATAAATTATGATTTATGCAGTTGTTATGCATACAAGACTGTCGGTTCAAATGGAGTGACCAGGGCGGCGTCGATAGTTGCACCTCCCGAAGCCAAGTTGAAGACCTTTGTATTCGTGATATTGTACGTTCCTCCTTGAAGACGATGAGTTTCGTACTTCGGCCGATTTCATATTCAGCGTACCCAAAAACTGCACCCAGTTCTGACCATTCGACGATGTCTGTCGGAGAAAACATGAACTCGAAACCGAGGACAAGGTTTTCCGAAAGACTTACAAAGCCTGGTACGGGAGAATTTACACCGGCAGAAATGTTAAAGCCATCGGTGGTGTAAGAGTCGCCAAACGTGAATAGAAATTCAGTTGAGTTCCAAGCAAGTTTTGCGTCGGAGAAGGCGCCTACAAGCAGAAGCACGATAGACTGTAGGATGACACCAGCCACTGCCTTCATCTTAAGCTGATGCAGGTTCAGACGGGCGTATTCAACATTCCACTTTTTTTATACGCGCATGAAGGTGCCAGCCGATATTATTAGTGCGAGGCTATAGCGAATAAGAGATGCCCAAGCATGTGCACTCTCCGACGAAACCCCGTTGCAGCATCTTCTCAACATGCATCAGGGCCTCGTGGTCACAAAGGACCCGCATTCAAATGGAATTCCCGGTTTGTGAGAGAAAGAACGGACTGGTCAGAGCGCACTTCGTAAATATGAAGGCCAAGAATCCTTGTGAGAAGCAGAGTCACAGCACATAGTCACCGAATCGTACATGGGAATAATTGAATTTGAGTTTACACAGAGAATTGGGCGTATTAACTGCAACCGTTGGCGTACAAGTTCAAGAAAGACCACCATAGATAGTCCTGCTATTAGAGTTTTTCTGTTACGTAAGTGTATCAATGACGGTTCGCGTCTCGCGACGCGCCATGGTCAGCATCCTTTCCAGTCCAGTAAGCTTCGTAAACGTCGGAGGCATGATTTCGGTTCGCTGTTCAGTGCATGCTTCAAGAGATTCTGCTAACCTTGCTCTAGGCGTTCTTCATATTCAACCAGAAAGGGGAGGTGCGTGATCAGCGCGATTCAGCGGGTATCTAATCGCTGAAGCGTGGTTACTGACGCATACGTTACTGCTACTAGGTGCTCATTTCCCGGTTATACAGAGCGGATCTCAAGTGCGATATTTGCCGTTCATGATTCTCAAGCATCCTGATCTGACGAGTGTTCTGTAGGCGCTCGATTGCTGATGTCTTCCGGATACAAGTCGTATCTAACAGCGATGTTCGTTCACCTATTATCACCCTCGGCTCGACGAGTTTCTTCCATGTGCGGACAAACAATCTGTATATCATGGCTGTAACAAAGTCTGTCGTTTCTTCCTGTTATTGGATTACAACTAAACTTCGTGCAGAAATAATGCAAACACAGCCCTGGTTTTCGAGTTCTGCTACCGTTTCATATCCATCGCGAAGGCATACTTTGGTAAGGTGGACGAGGAATCTGTGAAGAGCAACTTCGTTTTGATATATGAACTCATCGATGGTGTGCACTGATTCTCATCTCTCATGCTTAAGCGATCAACTCATGCAGATTATAGAGATCATTGACTTCGGCTACCCTCAGAATAGTGAGACCGATACTTTGAAGGCTTACATTACTACAGAGAGTATCCGCACATCTCCTGCCGCGTTGGTAAGAACACTTACACTTTCAAGCTGCCTTTCAGTGACTAAACTGGTCTGCACATGAAGGAGGAGACCGCGAAGATAACATCTCAAGCAACAGGAGCCATTAGCTGGCGACGACCGGATGTCAAATACAAGAAGAACGAAGCATTTGTAGATGTTGTCGAGACCGTTAACCTTATTATGAGTGCAAAGGGTATGTTGTCTCTCTGCTTGAGCATCTTGTCAGATTGTCCACTGATTTCTTGAAGGCACCGTGTTACGTGCCGACGTTGACGGTCATATCCTAATGCGAGCTTATCTGTCGGGAACCCCTGAATGTAAATTCGGGTTAAATGATAAACTTGTCCTGGATGCGGCTGAGCGCGGGATGAGCGATGCAGTGGAGCTTGATGACTGCCAATTCCACCAATGTGTTCGGCTGAATGAGTTCGACTCGGACCGAACTATTAGCTTTGTTCCTCCGGACGGGGAATTCGAGCTAATGAAGTACGCCGCATCCTCTATGCTGCAAAATTCTGTCTGATTTCTTTCAAAGATATCGATCCACCTCGAACGTGAATCTTCCAATCAAGGTCATTACGGCGGTAACAGAAATTGGGACGACCCAGGTTTCGTACATTGTAACCCTACGGACAACCTTTAATCCGAAGCTCTCCGCGACGAGCGTTGTTTTACGAATCCCCACTCCTTTGAACACGACCAGTGTTGACTGCAAGGTGCAGAATGGAAAGGCAAAATACGTACCCGCCGAAAATGTTATCGTTTGGAAGTGCGTCGTTATGTTAGTGGACGGATTTGATTGAGACGCTGATTTCGTTTCAGGATACCGCGGATACAAGGTGGCCAGGAGTGTACATTATCTGGGACTGCACAGCTGACGGCGATGACACACCGACAAGCATGGGCTCGGCCGCCTATCGACGTGGACTTCCAGGTGTTGATGTTCACGGCGTCTGGTCTGCTCGTGCGTTTCTTGAAGGTGTTTGAGAAGGGCAATTACCATAGCATCAAGTGGGTGCGTTATCTCACGAAGGCGAGTGGAGGATATCAGATTCGGGTGAGTACCCTTGCCCTTCCCTATCTTATCTACGGTGCTCAGGGCTCCATCACCTCCATCACAGTTCTAAGGGGGACAATGTACTTATACATCTTATCTTATTCGTTTTTGCGGAATTGCTTTAATGTTAATTACGAGTTTCTTGTGCTATGTATTTTGCTTACAATGATACGAACAGTCGTGTGCGAGAGAAGTTACAAGAATACTATTGATTACATAACATGACTTAGTCTCGGTCAATCGGGACGCGCTTCTCTTAGGCCTTAACGTCGAGGTGCCTGTTCAAGCCTGTTATATCTCTCCTTTCCTTCCTACTCTCCTTCCAGCTCGTCGCAGCGTCAGAATTCGCTGTAGCTATGTTCTGGAAGTATGTCGCTGCTTTCCCCATTGATATGCATGTGCGCTCATCAGGCCGCCCCACAGATTCGGCTTCCATGACACTTCCACCATAGACGCGCTACTTGACAAGGATGAGGTATCTTTGGGAGCTATACTGGACGAGGACAATATTTTGCAAGAATGCAAGGCCCAGAATACGCGTCTCATCGACTACTTCCAAAGGGTAGACGTCCTCCAGCAACTGTTTGGTTACGTCTCTGGGAATATAGAAGCGGATGGGGAGGGCAAATTCAAGTTCGTCCCATGCAGTCATTTTGGTCCCAGTGCCATTGCTGAATACACATTTTATCTCACAAATACAGATACCCTTATATTGCAACAGAAGTGCTGTGTAGCGAACTGTGGACCATTGTCGAGACGTGCTTGAATAACCAGGACCGGCTGTTGGCCCCCTTCTGGGATGCCGTGCTGGACCGGGACATTGCCGACTTGAAGGAGAAGAACATCATGGCTTCTCACTTCGCCAAAATCAATGCCACATTTCTAATGAAGAAACCACATGAGGTAACGTTGGGTATATTGCCTTAGACGTCCTCATAGCAGACCGTATTCTGCAGATGCTCGCTTTTATCCAAGCGCTACCCAACATTGTAGAACGCATTCTACGGCACATAGAGACACCCGCGGTTGTCGATTTATTAGTGCGAATCATCCAGTTGGATGAGTATGCACCGGGGACGGGTGTGCTAGAAGTATGTGGTTATCCTCAGTTTACCCCTGGCTGAGTTCTTGACCGGTCGGCATGCAGTGGCTTTCAAAAGAACGCTTAATACCGCGACTAGTGGAGCTCATGTCTCCATTCCACCCTGCTTCTACGCATGCCATCGTGGCAGAACTGGTAAAAGGGATAATATCCATGTCGGCACCTTCTCCAGGAGCGGGCATTACAGACGGACTTCAGAACGGACCGGCGTCAAACCTTTTCGCCCGACAACTTGCTCGAAAAGAAAACATAGAAAGGCTGGTCGGTTTCATGCTTGATGATTTCTCATTCGAGATGGAACTGTTAGAGGCAAAGAAAGAGCTAACTAATGGATCGAGCCCTGAGCACGCAGAAGTACCTTCAGATATCGTCACGTCACCACCATCTTCTCCGCCAATTCCAAATCTTGATACCGCCACTTCATCAGGCACGCAGGCAATTTCAATCATTATCGAACTCATCCGGAAAAATAACTCTGATTATTTTGAGCCGTACCTCTTTCACACTATCCGAAATCGACTTATTCAAATTCAACAGCAAATGCACGTCCAGAGTGACGAGGGGCGCGAATCCCTTGAGCAAGCATTTAATGATATGGTCGATAGAATGGGAGTCGTCCACCTCGGTCCTTTACTGGAGATCATGTGCGACCGCTTAGAGAGGTTCCAGCAACTACTGCATAAGCCTCGTTCCTCGGTGCGTTGTGGCGCCACTACTTTATCTTAGTTATTGCTCACTCCATATTAGGGCGAGACCATTCCGACGACTATCGGACCACTAGCGCCATTAACATTTGAACGATTCCGGATATGTGAGCTTTACGCGGAGTTATTACATTGCTCCAACATGTCTCTTCTTAATCGACCACCCGAATTCGACGCCTTATATGACGATGAAGGTCGTCTCAAAGGCGGCTTATCCGCAATGGAGGATTTGGCTCGTGTCATTGCGATTGGCTCGGGTGCAGAAGACCAGAGTGGGATGGATGGCGACGGAGACGAAATGGAGCCAGCACAGGAACTTCCCATTCATTCTACCGATTTGTCTAGCTTGGAATACTCTGATGAGGATGAGGACATGAGTGCAGGAGACGACAGCAGCAGTGCTGGTGAAGAACGAATGGACGAAATTGACATGAACGAGGACAATCGCAATTCCTCACCTCCACCTGTCTCTCCTCGCGACGCCGACACGCCAATAGATCGCTCTCCTTTAGCAGTGGCTTCCTCTCCTTTGGCAGTGACATCCTCTCCACTAGCGGTCAGTATGCCCGCTCCCAATGAACTTTCGCCTCTGGGACAGGCAATTCCTCGAAGTCAAACCCGATCACCCTCAGTGACGGGATCTGATCGTTCATCTATCATTTCTCGCCCTGCTTCAACAGGATCAAGACGTATGAAGCGCTCTGGAATGATGGGCAACTCGGGATATCTTCCTGTTGGTGACAAACTAAAGCAACGTTTCTCGGAAACGAGAGTGCTTTCCACACTTCTGGTATGGAGCCTTCAAAAGTCAACCGTAAATCCTATTGCTCATCTCCATATAGGACTTATTCTTCTCATTTCCTTGGAATAACTTCTTACATAGCGTCGTGTATGACGTTCTGCATCAGATCCTAACTGGACGAGTGGATCAAGGGTTGAATAGGGAACTGACAATCGCTTTATTCCGGGATGCCCGCCTTTTAAATCGTATCATCGAAGCTCAAACGGAGAATGATGCTGATAGGTGCGTAGTATTAACGGTGAATTGGAACTGTCATTAACTCGACGCACCATTCAAAGCTCAAAACCTGGACATGTTCGATTAGGATACATGGGTCACTTGACCTTAATCTCCGAGGACGTTATTGGGGCTCTCGAACACTATCCACCCAATCTCAGGCTTCTGCTCGCTCAATATGCTCCACAACCGGATTGGGATGAATACGTGAGTGGTCGGTACCACGAGACGAAGGTGAGGGATACGAGTCTATTGGGTGGTGGTAAACCTGTGGTCATGTCCAATGCATCTCGGGGGGCGACAAAGTGGAAGGTAGACGAAGCAGAGATAGGTCTTACTCCACCACCCCCTGGAGCGAATGGTACAGAAACGACCAATCTGGGCGAGCCATTGTCGGAAATGAAGGGTGAATTCAGGAGAACGAGCCGACTTACTCGCGAGTCAAGTGCAGATTTTGGAATTACGCCTGTTTCACATGATGAGGAAGATGATAATGGTCCCCCACAGGTAGATTGGTTATCACCGTCGTATCTTATGCAATGGAC
This sequence comes from Fomitiporia mediterranea MF3/22, assembly GCF_000271605.1. Taxonomy (NCBI): domain Eukaryota; kingdom Fungi; phylum Basidiomycota; class Agaricomycetes; order Hymenochaetales; family Hymenochaetaceae; genus Fomitiporia; species Fomitiporia mediterranea. The sequence goes on along the minus strand of NW_006760392.1, from coordinate 2,199,618 downwards.
TAACAGAGAATTGGTTTAGTTCGCGAGCTATCTTGCACAGGCTATGTCTACACATATAACTTCCTCCGATGACGATGGTTCTGATGAGGAAGATGAGCAGGGAGGCTGGCTGGCGCAGAAGTTCGATATTGCTGACCCTCCTGTATCTGCTCGGAGTCATTCATCGGACCGGAGGCCACTGGATCCAGGCGGTTTTGAAGTACGCATTGTCTTTGCGCCGCTTTCTTATTCTGGAACTGACGCGAATGAAGGATGCATTTACTCCAAGTGCGGCTGCTCCATCGACCTCCTCTACTGTCAATGCGTTTGAAGATAACTTTGCTTTCGATGTGAGCACTTCTCAGGTTTTCAAGACTCTCTGCCGTACTAAACTTTTACCAGGACGATCATTTTGGTCCCTTCACAGACGCTGCTGCTTCCTCAGGAAGTGATCCGTTCTCTAACTCATTCACAAGCGCTTCGGAGGATGCAGACGAAGCGTCGTTCGAAAACTTTGGTGATTTCGGCGAGTTTCAAACGGGTGATGGCGAAATGACTCCAACTGGTGGGAGTTGGTCATTCGCCAGCGACGCAAGCATTAGCTCTGGTGGTTCAGACGACGTTGAAGTTGTCGATGTTGCGAGTTCACCTCAAGACCATCGGACAGATGCACAAAAGTAAAACGACTGTTTCTTTGCATGATTGTGTTCACATTCTGTAGACTTTGTAGATTACATTCTCGTCATCCAGCGCTGTCTGTATTCCATGCATATCTTAATCATTTTTGCTCTCTCTCTTTCTTTCCTTTCTTTCCTGTGCCGGGTTAGCTCTTGAATAGGGTTTGTAAGATGCTATCGATAGCAACGGTTGCAGCGTCAGCCGTCTTGGAAGTCGAACCGGCCGCCGCCGCTGCGGGCTTTGCTAGTCACTCGGGTTGGAAGTTGTAGCCGCCTTCTCGCTGCACGGCAGTGAAGACTATACTACTGAGTGTTTGGCCTGATTCGGTGCTGAGTTCGGCGGTTATTTCATCTCCGGGACTGACTGGTCCGACGCCGGAAGGAGTTCCTGTCAGGATTAAATCACCTTCCTAGAATAATGATTGTTAAGTGAATGCTCATGACACATGGTAGAGAGGTACCTCGAGAGTCATAATTGAGGATACATGTTCAATTAGCTTGGAAATGGGGAAGATCATGTCTGCAGTTGTTCCATTCTGCTTGAATGCCCCATTGACCTACGTGTGCGTAAGTACCACTTTAGAGATTATTGCTGGGGACTTCATAAGCTATGTGAATTGTACCTTTAGCCAGATGTTCAGTTTACTTGGGTCAGAAACAGAAGAACGGTCGATGAACGACCTATAGACAAGTTAATAATTGCTCGAATCTTATCATGCACTTGCTTACCCGATTGGAGTAAATGTATCGAAGCCCTTGTGCGCTGACCAAGGTAGTCCTTTTTTCTTAACAAGTTCTTGCATGTTACGAGCGGTCATATCAATGGCAAGAGCTAGATTCGCGAGCACAAGAAAAATCAGAGCATGTTATGCACCACATGAACAAATCGCGCACCGTACCCGGCGATGTACGAGTCTGCTTGCGCTGCGGTAATATCTCGTCCGGTCTTACCAATCACTACTCCGAGCTCGACTGTATCCAGAAAGTATCAAACTTTAGGTCACTGAAATACATGGGAATAAATCAGAGAGGAGGTACCTTCATGATGAGCAAGGACACCACGAGGAATCTCAATCTTCCCTCCAGAGGGCAGATAACTCGAAGTGGGCTTGAGGAAGAAGAACGGTTCTTTCGGAATGGTATTATTGAGTTCCTTGACGTGCTCGACATAATTCCGTCCAATCGCGACTATCTGTAGGAAATAAAAATGCAAATAAAATAGAGTGAAGAAAATACGCTAGAGTACGATGTATACCTTCTTCCCAGAACGAATAAAGGAGGCAGCAGACATTATGGGGGGGATAAGAGAGAATGCTGCGGCGGAATTACTATTTATTCTCTGCGTTTCCAAGTGCTCACCCGTTGACTTCACACGGAATGACGGGACGCGGTTTCGGCGAATCACGTGGCATAGCGGAACGCGATCTGACCAGTGACTTGCCGAGCCCGTTCTTGAGTCTTCTGCACTCATAAAGATACTTTCAAGTCGACACCCAAGACGGATGGACTGGTGAGCTAAGATTTTCTACTTTATATTAATTTGCTAACAAACTTGAAGTCTTGACTTTGGGAATCTTCAGTCGCTCATTTATACAGACCTTGCGCGAAATGTTAGCGAATGCAATGACGAAGAGGCTACCCAGCCAGTTGTTGACCTAATCAAGTCCAATGTCGACATTCAGTCTCAAAAGGATCCGGGACAAAATGCTAATGGAGATGCAAAAGAACGGGTGTTCATGGTAAGTATCACGACTTCACTTTACACTGAACTGGCTTTCTTACCACAGTTCCAGCCTGCGTCAAGGGTCTCTTGCCATATCGGTTTCGCGCAGCTTGCTACAAGTTTGCCCGATACGCAAGTCGATTGCACATTCCCTGTCCTCCTCGAGATACTTCGTGATATTCCGGTTATGAATTTCGACTCGACGTTAATTTGGGATAGTGCGTGAAGTGGTTTCATTCGTTAACTCTAAATCGCTAACGCGTAGCTTAATTACTTAGAGTGGGCTTTACCTGACCAGCTTGTTGCGACAACAGTATCTGCTCTTCTTCGGTTAGCCTCGTCACATCCGGATTACCGGACTGCTGCAACGTCATCTATTCTGGATTTTTCCTCCAAGATAATCGAGCAACTAAGAACAGAGCACCGTATGTTTCAAATAATAAATAACTTAGAAAGGTCTTTAATTACGTTTGCTAGCTAATGTTATATTGACGCAATACGCACCCTCATTCCATGGATTTTATCGAGCCATAGTTTCCACCCCATTCACGTGGTCCGTGGACGAATGGACTCGACTTACGGAGAATATCATGGCACTCTTATTACCCGAAGTTGTCGAGCATTTGAACGACTTGTTACCACAGTCACTTCAATCGACGGAATCAGACCCCGAAGAAGCTCACTTTGTCCATATCTTCCTGCTGCGCTACATCGCCCAGGATAGGCCATTAACTGGCTACTTCATCGTTTGCTGTGTTATGGAGATCATTTGGACCGTGCTTGCACAAACGCTCTCTCCCCCGTCCAGTGAGGTAGCAACGGATCATGAGGCAGAGATTCCCACGGAAGAGGAAGCGGAGGCAGCAAACCAAGTATGGGTTCGCTTGATACGTGATGCTGTTGAAGAGCAGGACAGTCTGCTGGATTCATCGCAGGAAACACTGAAGAAAGTGTCGGGATACGCAACACGATGTTTCTCGGACTTGTTGTTGCAGATCGAAGATATGGAAACTGAACCTTCTCTGGATACGTATGCATGGGAGACTATGTCAGAGTCACTAGTGAGTATTAAGTTGTGTCTACTATGATGGCCCAAAGTCTAAGGTTACATAGAAATTGGCATCGGTTTGCTCCGTTGCCTTGCAAGAGCCGGATGATGACCTGCTTTCTCGGTTACGGCATCTGCTTAGCGAGGAGTCGCCGATTTCTGATCATATGGTACAAGAAGCGGCGTTGAAGTCAACGACCGTCCTTGTTCAGAAGTAAGGACAGTTTTTAGCTTCTATATTTAGTCAATATTGATGAACCTCGTAAGCTTCCCTACCCTTGCGTCGGTCATGTCTGCACATCTTCGTCGGTTTGTAACTTCGCCTCTACCAATGTTCGAATACGAGTTTGCTGCCGAAACGCGGGCCCCGTTACCGCTAGCGGCTGCTGCAAAATGCCTGTCGTTATGCATTAAGCTCGCACCCGGCGATGACTTCGTAATGTCGAATATGTATTCATTGCTGAATTATATTTCCGCAACGAGCAAGGAAGCCCATGATGGTTCTTGGAGCTCGCAAGTACTGTCTTCTTCGTCTGCAAACTCGGAGGAACATACCGTCCAGTCACTAAAGTCCGGCCTTCAAGCATTCAATGAAGATCAGCAGCGCCTCATCGGGATCAGCACAATATCGGTAGTGACGAGCTTAGCACTAGAATTTAAGATTGACGAGGTCGGTCAATTGTCCACTTCCTGTGTTTATGATATACAGAACAAAACTCATCTAGCTATAGGTAACTCGCTTGACTGTGTCGATGCTGTTGCAGAGGCTTCGCTCAGCAGAACCGACAGTCGAAGCTGCAATTGTCTATAATCTTGTTGACCTTGCGATCATTTCACCACAAAGCACATTTATGGACATTATCAGAGCATTCTCAGTCATAAATCGCTCTGCAAACCGTGACGACCCACGTTTCTCAAACAACACTGTGCGTTTATATCAGCTGTGAACGTGATTCGTGGACTTAATCCCATTTTCGGTAGGTCGTCGCTGCACAGACAAGACTTGCACAAGAGCTTCGGCGTCGACCCGAGTTCCGAGAGATTTATCTCACAGAGCTATTGACCCTGTTTATTGACAAAGGCGTGGCGATCCAAAACGCTTCGGTTTCAAACCACCACTTGAAAGTGAGCAGAATCTTGTCGGCCCTATCCACTTGTGCTCATTTTCGCTGCCATTAAAGGTTGATGACATGGTTGACCAATTAGGGTCATTACTATTGCCCATCGATGCCCTCTTAACGCAACCTGACTTTGACCCATCTCACAACGCACCTATCGAAGCTATAGCGCTGTTCCGAAACCTGTGGTTCTTGAGTGTATTATTCCGCTTCACTAATCCCCAAGAACGAACACAGCCCACTTCCGATTGGCAGGTTGCTGCTTTGACAAGGATTGCAGCCAAAACACCTTCCATTGTCCTGGAAGAAGTGCCTGATTTTGTTACGAGCAACTTGGAATATAATACGGTCATTCGACAGGAATACGCGCAAACAGTAAGTGCATTATTTTAAGAGACTAAGGCCGACTTTTTTTGTGGAGGGTTAACGCTACTAACAGGCAACACATGATCACCGGACATTACTATTGAAGCTGCTTCCGCAACGGCATAGCGAAATTCGCTATTTATTGCCGAGTCAAGTCATCTTCCTGTTGGCGATGTATGATCTTGAGGCGATGCGTTCCTCGTTCGGCCTACCATCTTCTTTGCCTGTGTATTTCGTCAACGAAAGTGTGAACAACCACGAAACCTTATCATCCTGTATGGATTCGGTAGTAGACAAGGTGGGTCCGCTTTGCACTGTAAGTGGACCTAGTGTTAAACGTAGAGTACAGGTTCTCCAAATAGCGATTAGCGAGCTCAGCAAACAGGTTGTCGAACATAGCCTACCAGACGCAATGTCAAGCGAGCTTCAGAAACTGCTGGTATGGTCCTGCCATCGTGTACAACGTGTACGAGACGTTGCGACAAAGTATCTCAATCGCCTCATCACATCATTCCCGTCCTTGATGTGCGACAAGCCGCTGGTCTTTGCAATCCTAGAGATCTTGACTATCCTGCGGCGAGCCTGTGAGGGAGAGTACGCGGATGAGGTATGAGCATATTTTGTTTGGTTTTCTTGATTCTAATTCAACGTAGTACGACCCGGCATTTAATTTCCACTCTGAGCAATGTGGGGTTGACATCGAGATGTCGGACTCGTACAAGTCTCGCAATGAAATTTTATCTGTCTTACACAATCATGCGACCAATTGGTTAGGTCTTGCCTTGGCTAGAGCTCCACTCGAATTGCAGACAACGCTGCAGGTATATAACTTTTAACGGGCGTTGCTTGTGTCTCATGACGTTTCTCAGGAATACTTGGTGGCAAGCCGTAGTCCATCAATGCAGCCTGCTGAACTTGGCGCATCTGTTGCACTTCAGTTTGCAAGTGCTGTCGGGCCCTCTGAACGGAAGCTTGGTGAGAAAGATCGAGATCAACTCTTGGTCTTGTATGATCGTATAACTCACCTTACAATCACTAGTGCCCGTTTCGGGGAACTTGTCATGGCGGCCCGATCGCTCAAGATTGGTCACCACGCAGATTGCGTGCAAAGAGAGATACTTAGGAGAGACGAGTGGTGGCGTATTGCAACAGCCCCACAGTGAGCATATTTTCCTCGATACGGACTCTACCGCTTAGAGTGTATCTTGACTCATTTCTAGCTGAGACACCTGAATCTGGTCAAGCGGACCCGAAGGCAAAGATATCAAAAGTTCTAAAAGCAGTCCAAGCTAAAACTAGCTCAATGACTGTACCCGAAATGAAAGAACTTCTCTTCCAATGCGCAGCTTGCTTGATTCGTAGGAAGGTATGTAGTTTCTCCTAGAACGTCGAATATGTTTGATTTTGACCACCGTATTCAAGATCGATCACGAACTGCTTCATTACCTCGTTGCATTGCCATTTGCTGTCTTCAGCCCATTGGTGATTACGGCAAGCATTGAAGTCTGGACATGGGTCATTGGGGAACGCCCTGAGCTCGAGGTTCCTCTAATAACGGAGATTAGCATTGCGTGGAACATTACAATCAAGAAGACATCTGGCCTGTTCTGTGACTCTATGAAGTATTCTTTTTTTCTTCGAAATCTATATCCCGGACTAATATATCTTCATTAACCATAGCTATTCTGATCCTTTTACCCATGAAGTAGAATACAGCCCGACGGACAAATCGATCATCGACCTTGCGAGTACAGCCGCACGCAAACTCTTATCTCCGCACATTTTAATACTTCAGATGCTCCTTAGTCGATTTCAGGCGGCTCGATATCATAAGCCTGGGCTGATGCTGCTTATTCTCCGCCTTGTGCTCCGAACTTGTGACGAGCATAGGAGCATGAGGTGATATTGAAATCATCAGCTTCGCGTTCCATTTGTTAATATTTCTATTTTATAGCACTCATCCACTGGCTCGTGAAGCTCGTTTCTCTTTTTTATTATTCGGATTTGAGGCATTGAAAAGCTCGAAAATGGACGTGTTTTGTGAAAACAGGCTTCGTGAAGCTCTTTATCGAACGGCATTCTCCTGGTTTGCTGTACGCCCTCAGTGCGTATCTAATCTTTAGCAGTGGATTACCTGTTAATCTGTCCGCTAGGTGGTCTTACGGTGCGAATCGAGTTCAAGTGGAGGCCGACATTAAGATCCTCTCAGACTTCTTGAATATACTACAAACCGACTCCATCCGAGGCTCACACATTATTTCAAGCTCATCTTTCGCAACCAAAGTTGGTCCAGCAGGTATGTCCTTTTGTTGTCGCCAAGGTCAATTTGTCTTATAAGTACGAAGATATGGAGATGAAAAGCGCAAATCGCCTACTCCGACTTCTCGTAGAGAACGAGATTTTCCGGCTCACCGTGTGGAATAACCCGATGAACGACGTAAAACGCCTCATTGAACCATACAGCTCCATGGAGCGTGCCATGGTTGCAGTACGTCCATCGAGTTCTCTTCTGATGTATAACTGACGTCCTCGCAAGGATGCATGGGCGGACGAAGTACGCACTGCTTGGAAAATCGAGCCTGGTCTCGTTGCACACCTACCGGAACGGTTTAAGAACACCACCGTCGAAAGCGAATGTGGCAGATGGATACGAGCGCACACGCGAGAAGTCTTAGACTATCCTGAGGCTTTGGGTCACGTTGTCGGTGAAAGGCTCGATCATGGAATGCAACGTGATATGAAGGTTAAGATAGTCAGCTCTCTTTCTGTACATGACTAACGTGTCCTATGCAGTATGTTTTACTCTGGACGCCAGTAACTCCTATAGTCGCTGTCACGTATTTCGAGCCACGCTATTCAAATGACCCAGTGCTCTTACAATACGCGCATCGTGTACTGGAGCAGCATCCCGTCGAGTTGACATTCTTCTTCGTACCTCAAATCGTGCAAGCACTCCGGCATGACTCTTTGGGTTTGTATTGTAATAGAAATGGCGTCATTATGGAGGGACTGACTTCAAAATAGGCTATGTCAAGAGATTCATTTTCGAGACGGCGAAGATATCCCAACTTTTCTGTCATCAGATCATATGGAATATGAAGGCTAACTGTTACAGGGATGACGCAGCAGAAAAGGTACGTTGAGCGGCTTATTTGCTTGGAGTGCACTAGTATTAATGTACTGTACAGGAGGATTCACTGAAGCCAGAACTGGATAAAATGACTGATCTTGTGGTCAGCTCCCTCTCAGGCGATGCACGAGACTTCTATAATAGAGAATTTGGGTTCTTCAGTGAGGTCACCTCCATCTCTGGGAAACTGAAGCCTTACATCAAGAGGAGTAAGCCAGAGAAGAAGGTTTGCCTGTTCCGTGTTAGTCCATTAGCTGCAGTGTCTTAATGTCTTTTAGGCGAAGATTGATGAAGAAATGGCGAAGATCAAGGTCCAAGTCGGGGTTTACCTACCCAGCAACCCCGACGGTGTGGTCGTCGATATTGACAGAAAGTCAGGGCGCCCGTTACAGAGTCATGCAAAGGTACGCGTTTTTGTGAAGGCCTTGCAACTAATATTAACAACTGTCGCTAGGCTCCATTTATGGCTTCATTCAAAGTACGCAAAGAGCGTGTTGTGGTCAGCCAAACCTCCGACAACGTACTAGAAGATGAGGAGGCGGGAAAAGAGTCTGTTGAGGAGCAAGATATTTGGCAGGCTGCTATCTTCAAAGTTGGTGATGACTGTCGACAAGACGTGCTTGCTCTTCAAGTTATCGCTATGTTCAAGAATATCTTCACAAGCGTCGGATTGAACCTGTACCTGTATCCTTACCGTGTCACGGCAACTGGACCCGGGGTAAGATGGTCGTGCGTTACCTACTTCGTTTCTAACGCATGGTATAGTGTGGCGTGATTGATGTGGTCCCCAATGCAACGTCGAGAGATGAAATGGGTCGAGCCAAAATCAACGACTTGCTCGGTTTCTTCACGGCAAAATACGGAGGAGAGGATATGATCTCATTCCAGCGAGCCCGTCTGAATTTCATTCAGTCCATGGCTGCATATTCCGTCGCTTGCTACATACTGCAGATAAAGGATCGACACAATGGTAACATCATGATTGATGGGGAGGGGCATATCGTTCACATTGGTACGTTCCATCTAAAACAAATTTATTCGACACTCGTGTTGACTGTTTCTTTTCAAGATTTCGGCTTCCTGTTCGATATAGATAAGTATATACAATTCCTATACCGCGCCATATGCTGATAGTCTCTATGCTTTGATTACGTCCTGGAGTAAGCTTGCTTTCCGCATCTCTTCAACTTCTTATTGAGCGTGATTTCAGGGTATAAAGTTCGAGCCGAACTCGTTCAAGCTAAATCACGAGATGGTCGTTCTCATGGGTGGACGCTATTCAAGAGGATATGCATTATTCCAACAGCTCACAGTCAAGGCGTTCCTTGCTATCCGGCCTCATGCAGAACAGATTATTAGCACGGTCGAGCTCATGCTAGGCACCGAATTACCGTCATTCAAAGGCGAACCAACAATTAGGCGCTTACGAGACAGGTTTGCCTTGGGTCTGAATGAGAGACAAGCGGCAGACTTCATGATTGGCGTAATCAAGAACGCTCATGAAAATATGAGGAGTGTTGCTTATGATGAGTTCCAGAGGGTAGGTATTTTTTGCTCGTATCTGGCTGGTCTGGTTTATTAACATCGTTCGTCATTCAAGCTGCAAAATGGGATACCGTACAAGTAATCAGCAAGGCCAGTATTGACTCTTAATCTTTTCTTATTGATCAATGGGTATAATTTGCATGTGAGATAATTTCCACTTTTATTTTATCAAGTCGATTTACTAAATTTCATGACTGCATGCATTGAATACCTTGAAATATGTAACTACTCTGGCTTAGACAATAAAGGAGTATTAATTTTTTGAAATATGAGTACGCATGAGATTTGTGCTCTTTTGAGCCTTTGTGAGCATGCAATGTGCCATCAAGCAGTGTCAAATGATGCAGCAGAGATCAGAACGATGTTGGTAGTCATTTTGAAGCGTTTTGTTACATACTTATACGTCTGTATGTCGCATAGAGGTTATCATGAAAAGTATATTGAATGCTCTAGCAACCTACGTGTTATACATATTTGAGCTGTATCGGGATAGTATAGAGTGCTTCAAGCCATCACGCTGCAGCAGTCGATCCTAGTAGTGTTCCAATGCGAGTATCGAATTTATCACTTCGTATTGGCATCTCTGGGGTATGGAAGGGGTTCTTCATTCCCATATCCGCGTACGCTTCATACACTTTCTGGAGCAACGATTCCGCGTTCGCGTCGTGTAAGGAAGTCAAAAGTACGAATTTGGTGCCTAAAGATGTTCACTCAATAACAGTATTTGAAACAACGTATATTTCACGAACCTGTCGCACTGAGCAGTATGGTCATTTTGAACGTCTCCGCCTCAATTACTTGGGCTCCAGAGCTCGGTCCCGTAGGCGAGAGTCGACTTGTTATGGCGTGGACACCATGAAGAGTACCTGCCAGCACGAGATACTCATTTGCAGATAATTGATCGAGTCCGTCTTGGAACGAAAGAGGGCGTTAGAAGCTTCATTATTTATAATATAGATTGACGCATCTAACCAGCAATGTTACGCTGGTAGACCAGACCACCTGCTTTGTTGATGACCTACTTCATGAGCTTCAGCCAGCCTTATTCTATCAAATAAGCTGGAGAGAATATCTTACCCAGAGCCCGAAGACGACCATGACGGTTTCCGAAAGGAGTGGAACGCGACGTGTCGGGCCGATCTTGGCGGGTCACACGTAGCGATCGTGCTGGCCTTAGAGGATTCGGAGCGAAATTCCTTGAACTTAGACTATGCATGCCTCACCACCCTCCTTTCGTCCAGCAAGGTTGGCGCGGAGCTCACGAACACCGACACTAGGACCGGTTTGTCTTCTAGTTCTCTGCTGGGTCCGATTTTCGCTATGTGCGCAATGGCTCGGCGAACGTGCACTTCCAGAGTTGTCTCCTGGTCAAATAGCACAGCTCGCTTCAACGCCCGACCCGTCGAAGAACCTTGACCCGGATGACAAGTCGTCTCATTTGTCTCAAATACTCATTCCTCGACCGCGTGAGTTCCATGTATTCTCACTGACCTAGCTACAAATTCAAAAATGACGTGGATTTACAGCGGACACGGAGAATAATACGCAAGTGAAGAATTACATCGTGTCTGTCATGAAAGGATTGGATTGGGACGTTGAAGAGGATTCATTCATATCAGAAACTCCTTATGGTCCGAAAAGGTTTACGAATGTCATTGCTACGAAGGATCCTGGGGCACCTCGGAGAGTTATCCTGTCTGCACACTTTGACAGTAAATTCTTTTCAACGTATCCTTTAAACCAGGTTTGTGATATCTATTCTAATAACATATGTTGCTGACAAGATTTACACAGTTTGTTGGAGCTACCGATTCCGCGATGCCTTGTGCATTGATGCTAGATCTTGCAGAGGCGATAGATCCGTTATTAAATCGTAGAAGGGATCAATTGGAGGAAGGGTTAATAGACGATGAAGATGTAGCCGAGACTACTCTTCAGCTCGTTTTCTTTGATGGAGAGGAGGCCTTCAAAGATTGGACACATACAGACTCTGTTTACGGTGCTCGGTACGAACATCAACGTCTAGTACGCGGTGGTCCTAATAGGGTCCTTTATTTGTCTAGGCATCTGGCGGAGAAGTGGGCTACGACATATATTCCTCCTAATGCAAAGCGACGTTTACGAACGACGACGACGGAGCTTGCATCAATCGAGGTCCTTATTTTACTCGACTTGCTTGGTGCGAAAGACCCACTCGTTCAAGCATACTTTCTCGACACCGCTTGGCTCTTCGACGCGCTCGTCTCAGCAGAGAAGAGATTATCTGAACATGGTGAATTCGGTATGGATGCGGAACTGAAAGGTTACCGAAGCTTTTTCTTGCCGCGTAAAAGGATGCAGAATTATGGGTTTATCGAGGACGACCATATTCCGTTCATGCAGCGCGGAGTAAGCGTATTACATATCATTTCAAGTCCGTTCCCTCGTGTCTGGCACACGTTGAAGGTCTGTCCGGTTTCTTTCCTGACATTGCGAGTGACTTGATTAATGTGAATGTTGGACTTGTAGGACGACGCATCAGCATTAGACTTGGACACGATGGCTCGATGGAACATGATCATGCGAGTCTTCATGTCCGAGTATCTTGGACTACAACCAGACGAAAAGAAGGAAGTAGTGAAAAGAGATAACGGGGACCTCGTAAGTCATTTCTCGACCTGCTGGAAGGAGTTTGGTGAATTTACTGATGAGTATGGTGTCCCAGTAGCATCTAGAACGAAAACATCATTCCATTGAATTGTAATATCATAATTCATATTTGTCTCTTGGATGGACTCCTCAATCAATCTTGTTTTGCAATTGCTTTCTGACTTTTTCTGTTTTGGTCAATCACTGTACTACATTTGGGAATTTGATGTCTTCTAGATTCTGTCAAAGTCAAAAGGTGACGCGCTTTGAGACTCCGACTGAATGCGTCAATCTCCCTCTCTCGCTCGCGCCTCTCTGAGTCCCTTCACAGCCCCATCTTCTTAGTTGACTGTGTGGCTAGTCATCCCTGAAGTGACCATGTCGACGCGTACTAAACAAACACGCGCAGCTGCCCCAGTTCGTTTCGCAGCAGACGAAATTGAAGATTTTGATATGGGTCTGAGTGCCACTCAAGAAGATGGCGACGATAAGTGAGTTCGATTGCGTTGACTTTTCGTGCCGTGGTTCAGATCGTTGAAGCCTGCCGTACATGACGACGCAGTGTCATGGACATGATAAGTATTATGCAGGAGTTTCAGAGTGAGTTCCTTCTTGCACAATAAACTACGAAGGTCTTGCTCCTTACTCGAACATTTATGGTCCATCGGCCATTTGCTAATTGATGAACACGAATTTAGAGAAGAAGAATGCCAAAGCGTCGACTCGCAATGCTGCGTTTCAGAGTAAGAAGACCGCACTCATTGCCGGAGCTCGTAAAGAAGCGGAAACGATGGTCCGTGAAGGGCGCGCATACATGTGCGTTTAAGTCTCTCCAAGTCTTATCCTTTCACAAGCGATGTTACTTCCGTCGTTGTCCGACATCCATCTCTGGAATTGGCTACGAGGTGAATCATGTCTAACAAGAAAATCGCGTATATATACAGAGAACAAAGCAAGACGCGCATTGAAGAAATGCGTTCGCAAGAGCCTTCAGTCGACGAGATGATGAAGGACGCGATGCGCCTGTGGTCCGCGCATGAAGTGAGTCGTTGAACCTGCAATGGCGATATTCAAGTTAAAGCATTGAGTATACAGGAAGCGTTTCAGTCAATTCTATCAGTCTACCCAGAACTTATTGACGATCTTTCGCCTCAGCGTGCTCAGGACGTTAATGCTGCTAGCGAGATGTGTGAGTGATAACTCTGTTTCTTATTATTTTAATTTCCGAGTCTAAGGAATATCTTATGATATGCAGTGGAAACACATCCTCTTGCACGCGAGACATCCCGAAAGCGGTTGATGAGAAACGCACGGAAGAATATGGAGGCCGGAATAGAAAACCAAAAGGTTAATCTTTTAAATGTTCAATGCTAACCGACTCTCAGTTGCTAACGTGCTTTCTATTGCGTTAATCAGGTTGCAACGGACGCGAGTGCGCTAATCAAGCATTACAAGGCTCTGTTGCTGATCTAGGACAACATACATCTTCTTTCCGAGATGTCATCTCCGGCGGCTCGATTAGTTTCTGCACTTTGTCCTACTGATTTTAGCTGGACATTAGTATGCTCGGGAAGGACTCAGCTATTCTGATAAAGGAAAAGGATCGGCGGCGATGAATTGTTCCTAGAGTAGTGCATAGAGTTTACTCTAATGCTTAATTTCTGCAAAGAAACGAGTAATTGATGACAGCGTGACGTCATCGCCAAGGCGGAAGCATCCACCGCAGCTGCCTGCTGCTATAGCACGGGGTTGATCGAGAAATGAAAGAGGCGTGTGGGGAATTGCACAGGAAAGTGATGGATGGTCAGCGCCCGCGATGGACGCTCAGGCTAACTGCTCAGAGCCTTAGACAAATTGACAGCGCAGTGATGCCGAGAGAGACGAGCCGGTAATCCGCGCAATGACGCTCATTCGCTGACTCAAACACATGACTGACCCGATCTTACTGGGTCCAGCGACCGTCTCGCAAAAATAGTTTGCTCTATCAACTGCGGTTCCAGTCTCCAGGAGGAATTTGAGAGATGCAGGGAATCAGCTGCTAGATATAGAGAAGTTATGTGGGATTCGGATGTCAGCCCTTACCGGGAACGCCGACGGGCTTCTTCGTCTATTGCTCGATTTGTGCAGTGAGATCGTCTCTTCTTTGGACGCAAGCAGTACTGGTAGTAGTCTTCCTTGGCCACACAGTAACTACGAGGCGTGTTCGTTGGGTCACTCGCGAATAGATACCTGAGAAATGATGTCTAAGTCTGAGTAAAAAAATGCGAAACGCGGAGAATGATTGGGGAGTCATAAGCCATTTCTGCTTAGTCGTGTAGGATTGGGTCTCAGCCGGCGTGACGGAACGCACTGGCTTCGGACTCCAGGCGCTGTGGGTAGATCATACGTCCGTTGATTCCTTGCTCCCTTCCCCTCTCTCTTTCTCTCCCGCTTTCATCATCGTCGCATCGGTCGACTCCTATCCTCTCCGTCCCAACGCCGCGCCTCCATGGTCGCAAAGGCTCGCCCTCGCAGGCGTAATGGTGGTGCTCACCGCCTCGTCGCGTGGTATGACAAGCTCGCGGCGTTCAACGTCGAGTCTCTCTTCGCCAAATCAAAGCAGGTTGGGCCACCGCGTACGGTGTTCATAAATGAGGACCTGCCACAGGATTACTTTGACCAGAAGGGCCGTATCAAGAAGGAGCATGTGTACAAAACGAATCAGGTTGTTACCTCCAAATACACTATCGTCACTTTCCTTCCGCGCAACCTGCTTGAGCAGTTCAGACGGATAGCAAATATGTGCGTGTCGTTGACTGTTGTGGTATATTATGAACAAATGACTAATGATAACGTATTCTATGTAGATTCTTCGCCTTCATTGCAATTCTACAGTTCTTCCATCAATTCAGCACAATTTCTCCAGGACTTGTCATCCTTCCACTGCTCATCGTACTCGCCATCACTGGTGTGAAGGATGGGTACGAGGATGTCAAGCGGCATCAATCGGACCGGCAAGTCAACCAGTCGCATATACGTGTTCTCAGCGGAGGCGCGTGGAACAACCCCAATGTCACGCAGGCAAAGAGTAGGACGTTCTCTCAGGTCATACAGAAGCTGGGGTTGGATAAGAAGAGCAAAAGGAAGAAGGCGGGGCAACAAGGTGCGCCGCCGGAAGTGGAATTAGTTGAGCGTGGGGGCGTTCCTGGGGTTGATCACGCTGCACCCGCCAACGAAGATCCAGAATTACATGATATTGAATTTGACCATGATCATGAACCACGCTCGCCTACCCTGGCCTCGCGGCCCTCGTACGATATACGCTCACCATCGCAAGAGCTACATCGACGATCCATACATGCTCCGCACTTCGGTCGGAAACGGGATACGTCCGCGCCGCACTGGCGGCGCACGGCGTGGGAGAACGTTCGGGTGGGAGACTTCGTAAAGATTGTGAACGAGGAAGCGTTCCCCGCGGATATTCTTATCTGCGCGACTTCCGAGGACGAGAATGTGTGCTTCGTCGAGACGAAGAACCTGGATGGCGAGACGAATCTCAAGTCGCGGAATGCTGTTCCTGCACTCACGCAACTCCGTACGGCGGATGCTTGTGTTGACCCGTCACTAGCTCGTTTCCGGATTGAACTTGATCGACCGGAACCGAATATGTATAAACTAAATGGTGCTGTGGAGAAGGATGGGCAGAAGCAGCCTATTGACTTGCAGACTGTGTTGCTTCGAGGAACGGTATTGAAGAACACGAAATGGGTGATCGGCGTGGTGATGTTTACAGGAGAGGACACGAAGATCGTTTTGAACGCCGGTGGCACACCAAGTAAACGAAGTCGAGTGGAAAGGCAGATGAATCCTCAGGTGTACGTTGGCCTGCATTGATTATCTGACTCGTCTGACGAAATTTCCATTATTTTAGTTTCTTCAATCTCCTTTTGCTCGCTGGAATGGCGGTTGCTTGTGGTATTGTTGACCATATCCTAGAAGCTCGATATTTCGGTACAGGAGCTCCTTGGCTGGTTGGGGATAACCACAGCGACGACAATCCAAACATTAATGGTCTCATAACCGCTATATTTGCGCTCATTACGTTCGTTCTCATCATGTTACGGTTTCTATCCAAGACTAATCTATCTTTTCTTTCTATTCAGGTTCCAAAATATCGTTCCAATCTCGCTATACATCTCAATAGAAGCCGTCAGGACTGTGCAAGCGGCGTTCATCTATTTCGACAAAGACATATGGTATTCCAAGACAGATCAACCCACGCTAGCGCGCTCGTGGAATTTGTCTGATGATCTTGGTCAAATAGAGTATGTCTTCTCGGATAAGACGGGCACGCTTACGCAGAACGTTATGGTCTTCCGGAATTGCTCGATTGGTGGGAGGGTGTACAGAGGCGAAGGGGTATCTGAAACATCTGAAGGTTTTGCAGATGCGAAGAACGACCAAGTCGTCGATATACGTCTCTCTGCGACCGCTTCAGCTGATGAGTCATCCAGACCTGGCTCGAGCAATCAACTTCCTGCGGAAAAGAGGAGTGTCGACAAGAGCCCTACCCGGGTTCCAATAGACCCTATTGAGGCACCTGGTGTTGAACTTTCAACTGGTGTGGCGAACCATTTTCATAACAACGAACTCGCGCAGGACCTTGCAGATGCGATTCACGCAGATGAAAACTCGGAGAACGCCGGCCATGCGCGGACGCTGAATGGGTTTTTCTCTGTGCTTGCCCTGTGCCATACCGTGATCGCTTCGGTGGAGCCGGAGACTGGAAGGATTAGTTACCGCGCGCAGAGTCCGGATGAGGCGGCGCTCGTGCAGGCTGCTGCTGATGCCGGGTTCGTGTTCCGTGGACGCGACAAGGAGATCTTACGTTTGCAGACTCCGTTCTCGGAGGAACTGGAATTGTACGAGCTGTTGAACGTCCTGGACTTTACGAGCGCCCGGAAACGGATGAGTGTGATTGTGAGGAAGTTAAACGAGGATAATCGGTTGTTCTTGCTCACCAAGGGCGCGGATAATGTTATCTTTGAGCGGTTGAAACCTGGGATAAATGACGAGTTGAAGGAGATTACAGGTCATCACTTGGATGAATTTGCAAGTGAAGGCCTGCGCACGCTAACCTTGGCGTACAAGGTCATTTCTGGTAAGACGCTTCACTATGATATTGTGTTTCATTCAGATGCTTATTCTGTTATCTTTCTATAAGATGAGTATTATGAAGAATGGGCCGAAAAATACCAAGAAGCTACTGTCGCACTTGATAATCGTGAAGACAAGGTTGCAGAAATCTGCGAAGAGATCGAGACGGACTTGCGACTACTTGGTGCAACTGCTATTGAAGACAGGTTACAAGATGGCGTACCTGAAACTATTGCGGACCTCAAGTTAGCTGGGATCAAGGTCTGGGTTCTGACAGGCGACAAGCTCGAAACGGCTATTGCAATTGGGTATAGCACGAACCTCATCGCGCCAGAGTCCAACCTCATCGTTATTCGTGGAGATGTAGAAGATGGGTTGAGCATCTTTGATCAGATGTACAACGCAGCAGAAGAGTTCTTCCCCGAGGCGCATATTATTGAAGAAGAGGCGCTGGATATTAATGAGAAACATGGTTTCGAGGTTAAAGGGGGAGAAATGAATGGATTTGGAATGCCGTTACGAAGAGTAAATACAGGTGTTTCGTCGATTGTGGGGACGAATAATGGGGATCGACCTGGAGGGTTTATCTTGGTTATTGAAGGGTCGGCTCTTACACACGTCAGTATATTTTATTTGTGCTCATGCTTAACGATCACTTACCCCTATCTCTTTTGCATACCAGGCATTCGCGGACGATGATAGCAAACGGCTCCTTCTCCGACTATCCATCCAATGCGAAGCTGTTATTTGCTGTCGTGTGTCCCCGCTGCAAAAAGCGCTAGTCGTAAAGATGATTAAAGAGGGGATTGGTGCGATGACTCTGGCGATTGGCGACGGCGCCAACGACGTTAGCATGATTCAGGCGGCGGATGTTGGTGTTGGTATCTCTGGTGAAGAGGGTCTTCAAGCTGTCAATTCATCGGATTATGCTATTGCACAGGTGCGTGTCTCGTTATTTCGGCACAACATAGAGAGTTACTGATTGACGATATTATGCAGTTCCGATTCTTGAAGCGATTACTACTCGTCCACGGACACTGGTCCTACGCACGGAACGGTAACATGTGAGAGCAAACATTGTCCTTTTGCTATGTAGTATTCGATACTGACTTTGGCGCTAGGATTGTCAATTTCTTCTATAAGAATATCATTTGTATTGGCTGTCTATGGTGGTTTATGATTTACTGTGGTTGGAGTTCACAATACGTCTTCGAGTATACGTACCTCCTATTCTGGAACGTGTTCTGGTCGCTGTGTCCCGTGATCGCCATCGGGCTCTTTGATCGTATAGCAGGTAAGTCACGTTGGCGTGTGGTATTGTTTGATTCCAGGTTGCTTAACACTCTATGTAGATGATGATATATTAATGGAGATTCCTGAACTCTATCGATATGGACGCGAGGGATATTGGTTTGGGCACAAGACATTCTTGATTTATATGTTTGACGCTGTGCTCCAGGTAAGTTATTGTTAATCAATCTGACAATGATCTGTTGGTAATCTTATATTCTCGTTTGTAGTCGGCCATTATTTTCTTCCTTATAACCTACTCGTACTTCATGCCGACTGCAAGACCTGATGGATTCGATGTAGCGCAATACGAGTTTGCAACGGTATGTTATCACAGGCTTTATTGACTTAACGGAATAGAGCTGACGTTGAGGTTACTTCGCAGACGATGGTGCTCTCGGCGGTCATGGTTGCGAATATGTATAATGGATTGAACACAGCTGCGTGGACTGGCTGGGTGTTCTTTGCTTTGTTCATCGGTATCGTCCTCGTATGGGCGTATACTGTAAGTTCTTCGCTCGACAAGAGTTATATGTCCGCGTACTGACTTCATTTCAGGCCATCTATTCCATCATCTCTCCTGGCTGGTTCTACGTACCCGTCTAGTATGACATTTCCTCTATTCGCAATAAATGACTCTGCTGACGCCTGTCTCCTCTTTCAGTGGTAACGACCATTATCTCTTCCACTCAGCCATCTTCTGGCTCTCTATACCGCTCGTTTTCTTCCTTTCCCTCGTCCCTCGGTACCTCGCCAGAGCCTACCGATTCAACATCAACCCAACAGAGATCGACAAATTGCGTTGGGTGCGCAAGCTCGATCCAAGTCGAAAGACACGCGAACAACTTCTCGGCGAACCACCAAAGGCAAAGAAATCAAAGTTACAGGGTCTCGCTGCCTTGGCTGGTTCACGACCTTCTCTCGTGGACCGGAGGGGGAGTCGTACGGACATGGCTACGGGTCTTCGGGGTGTACATCGTGGGTTTGACTTTGCACAGGAGGAAGGAGGGGTTGCGATTCAGAGGATACAGACTAACCTTTCGGAGAGGAGGTTACAGCAATTGGATGAACGGAAGAAGCAGGGGAAGGATAGGAAGAACTCGAGGTCGAGGTTACGATTGTTCTCGCTTAGTCGGGGGTCGAGGAGAGGGAAACGATCGGGACTCTCGGGTGAGGTGTCGGAGTCGTCTCATCATCAGCAAAGACCGCCCTCGTCTGAGTCATAACCTTTAATCGTCCTGCTTTCTCAGTTGCACTCCCCACGTTTTTAAACATGCAATCGTAAACATATATATGCACTCCCGCTTTGATTTTCGCCTTTCGATTTTCGATTTCTTTCCTTTCTGTCACGACCTCCTCACGTCCTTGATTATTATATATTCCGCTAGTCCTGTTGTTTTTCCTAGTAGTACTCATTATCATCCCCGCAGCTAGCCCCTCACGTTTAGCTTAATGACCTGCCCCTCCCCCTTCCCCTCGTCCCCTCCCCTCTGCCATCCCCTTCCTCTCTCTCAATCAATCAAACTCCGAACAAAACAAAATTCGTATTCGTTCTTCACGCCCGTCACTCGCTTCATTTAGAATGTGTATTGTCTCAGTGTATCATGCTAGTGGATGTTTTTTATTCCGCCCGTCATTCTTTTCTGTGATCTCTCGCATCCGTTGATCCCCATCTATCACGTCGTACACCCTGCATCTTACACTCCTCCACCACACCACCATCTGCGTTTGGACTCATTCTCTCTCTCACCCTCTCGCGTATTTATGTAGATGTCATATTCTCTCTCTCTCTAGCTCTCCATAGTTTCCATACATATGTCTCAGGCTTGCGAAAATTAATAAACACGGATTTCGGAAAGAAGAAATTGATTGCTGGGCCTATACATGCAGTATATATGACTTTGGCTACTGCTAAAGCAAACCTCTAACTCTAACAAGCGTACCGTTGTACTAATACTACTGTATGTAAGGACCAAATTAAAAACGAGACTTTTATAGCTCAGCCAGATTGACTGACAGAGCAATTGTTGGACGGATGGGGGGAACACCATTACCAGAGGCGATATGTACAAGACCGATACTGTTACTGTTACTGTTACCAAGGGCAGAAGAGATTGGTCTCTGACTTGGGGAACTCGGAGGTCATACGCATCGACCATGGTAAGCAGACAACAAACAACGATGAGTTGTCGTATAGACCATGCCAGAACCTCAGACGGACGGACAGACAGACAGACAGACAGGCGGGTCTCTGCAAACCCACACAGCATAGGGCTTACCACCGACCATGGAGATGGACTCGGGAGTGACTTAGGACTGGCTCGCAGCTCATCGTCATCTCATCAATATATGCAGACGAGTGACAGAGTATGTCTTTGTAGAGGCGAGCAAGTACTCCTTGCACTAGAAAACGGTAACACCAGACTGAGTGCCTGTGTATTGCGACTTCATATCGTCAAGGTCTGCCGAGTCGTCCTGGCTCTTATAGTCAAACTGCGAGAGACTGCCCATGTCCGAAGCGCCTGCCATGGATGATAGCGATCCGCGTCGACGGAGACGGTCTGATTGGGAATATGCGATGCTGCTTGCGCGCTCTGATGGCGCTGCGCCTCCCACGACGCTCGCGGAGTCATTGACGCTATTTCCGACGTCCTGCGAGATAATAGAGCTTGCATAGCCACCATACACGCTGCGCTTCTGGCCGTTCGCAGTGCGCTGCAAGCTCTGTCCGAAAGGTCCGTTTGTAGCAGCAAACATAGGCAAGCCCGAAGAGTAAGTTGCCTGCGAGCGCAAAGATTGAACGTCGGATGGAATATATCCCAAAGGATCATGACTCCGATAGAAGCTCGCGTCGAACCTGCTAGGTGTACCGGAACGACCGCTTGAACCACTGAGGAGATCCCTAGCGTTGACCTCGTGACGGCGGTATTGGTCAAGAGACTTGTTGAGCGCACGCCTCGGTTTGCTGAATTGAATCATGCTAGGCTGCAGATGATTCAGCGGTCCTTCAACTAGACAATTCTTCTCTTTATAATGTGTCAGGAGATAGTGCCAAAGAGGATGCTATAGTTTTAATTTTGAGATGTGAGTTTCAAGAATAATCAGAATCAGAGATGTGAGATGCTCACCTTGCTCAAGACCTTCGGATTGCCAAGGATGACTATACCGTACTTCGCACGGGTAAGAGCAACGTTCAGACGTCTGGGGTCATTCAAGAATCCAATTCCCTGATGCTCGTTGCTCCTGACACAGCTCAAAATAATATAGTCCTTCTCACGTCCCTGGAATGCATCGACGCTAGCAACTTCGACCTCCTTGTACAGATCCTTCTTCAAGGAACCATTGAATTGCATGTAGTTCACGATGTAAGAACGCTGACCCTCGTAAGGCGTGACGATACCAATCTGAGCCGGTACAACACCGGATTTAAAGAACTTCGTGACAATCTTCTCGACGTTGGAGGCCTCCGTCCTAAGAGACAAACAATTAGATATGCGCAAATGAAGTCACGGATTACATACCTATTAAGGAATGAAGTGCCACTGGATGAGATTTCTTCCTGTCCAAGATTCTGGTAGAAGAACATAGGAGTGTCAGGAACAGGCCAGGGGAAATCGACGTTCCTCCTCAGACGCTCTGGAGCAGTCACACCATTCTGAAGGGTTCCTTCGTAGAACATATTTGAAGGGAACTCCGAAAGGCACGGGTGCATGCGATATTGGACCTGCAAGCGAATTGGACGGTTCCCGAGCACGACAAGACGCTCGAACAGGGACTGAGTGAGGCCAGCACGAGCAGCTTTCTTGTTCATAATTACTGGTCCGAGTTGCTACAACACTGGCGTCAGGAGCTATGAGGTAATCTTAATAGTCAGTCCGTCTCACCTGGTGATCACCGACGAGCACGACCTGTTTGCATCCAAGGACGAGAGGAATCATGCACTCTAAACCATGGTCAGACACTGGAATTAGTCATTTCGCTCTTGTACATACCTGGCTCAGCAGCTTGAGTAGCCTCATCGATCAATACCGTCTTGAACTTCAATTTGCTCAGTCTCGGGTCACCACATCCTACACAGGTCGCGCAAATCACGTCTGCCGCGCTCAGAATCTCCTTCTCGCACTGTCTAATGAGTGTCTTGTACTTTCTCTCGTCATTGGAGCTTAGTTCTCCTTGCTCATTCTTCAGTAGGATAAGCTTCTGCAGCTCAATGTTTGTCGTGTTGTTCGCCACTTGACGATGAAGTGTGAGGAAGGCGACCGAGGAATCAAGCGCTTCGCGGGACTTTGCCGTCAGCCGGACGACTTTCAGTCCCGTTGAGTGGATCTTCTCGGTGAGTTGATCAACCGCAACGTTTGAGGGAGCGCAGACGAGAACCTGGCCGGGATTCATCTTAGCAAGGTGGTAGACAATTGAAGCGGATGTAACAGTCTTTCCAGTACCAGGTGGACCCTGTAATGAGGATTAGCTCAGTTTAGTCATCTTCCAATGATTTGTAACAATTTCAATAGGCATACCTGAATGAGACTAAGAGGTTTTTGCAGAACGCTCTTTACTGCGTACATCTGGGAGTGGTTCAACTCCGGGAGGCCCGGAGCGGAGAACCTCTTTGGCATTAGAGTCCTCAGAACTTGCGGTTCAAGCTCATGGCCGAGGAGTTTGTGGTACTGGAAGAGTTGGTTAGTTGACAAGCCTTGGTAGATATGAAGTCAATCTTACAATATACCCGCTGACACTCTTCTCATCTACAGCAAAGGTTTTCATAGCAAGCTGCATACGATCGAAACTAGTTGACTTCCATACGAAATCGACGATGAAGTTGTGGGTGAGCTCGGTTGGTACACCCTCGCTTTTACGCAATTCGAGACCGACTTCGTCAGAAACATCTACATCGAGTTAGTTCCGCTGGCACTCATAGAAAGACCAAAATTCACTTACTGTTTGGAATCTTGAGTACGTGTCCAACACCTTCCCAAGGCTTATGCAACTCGCCCTGGTACCGCAGACGTAGTTCATCGCCAACCGCAAGTCTAACTTCTCCACTCTCCAACTTTGGCAAGTTGAACCACGCGATGCGCTTGTGATTGAGACCCATGTCCCAACGAACAGAAACGTCTGTCTGTGTCTGGCTCTCCTTCAGGCGTTTGTCATAATCCGCTTCTATCTTTACTAATGGGCCAAATATATTCTGATACTGGTAAGCATCTTCGTAGCGTACGAGGATCGGCTGTGGTTCGTCATCCACACCCGGCTTGTCCAAATCTTCGAGTGTCGCATTTGCATTCTCCCGCCACAAGTCTTCAAGACGGTTAATTTGTGCGAAAGAAATTTGGCGTGACCGTAGTTGTTCCGCTTCACTAGGAGGTTTTACAAGCCAAGAAAGGAACGAACGATCGTCAATTAGAGGTGCCCATAATGCAGCATTCCAGGAGATATCTTTGGATATCGCAGCGCAGGGTTGACTAGAATAAGTTCAATGACATGCGCCTATAAATAGAATAGAGTGCTTTGAGCGCTTACCGACACAGGAGTACGACAACTGTGTCGCTCTTCGCAGGGATAAAACCAAGCATAAAAACATTTCTGCTGCCACAATTGTAGCATTCTGGTACTGTTTCGCCAAGCGGGGATTCGGCATGTAAGATGACTTCCTTGTGTTTAGCGCGCACGAGATGATTAACAATATGCGAAGCCGAAGTGTTGCCACGCGAGTTACAAAACCACTTGCTGCAGATGATGCACTTCACAACAGAAGAAGGTGAATGAATACCACAGTAGCTGTTCTGTGTTAGTTTCAATGTTCAATCAGTTTCAATGTAAATATGCATACCTGCATGCATGGGGCGGCAACTCCACGGCACTTTCATCCTTTAAGTCGTCCAGTACACCATCCAGCTCTTCATCCACGGCATTAGCCCTCACTACCGCATGTCCATCTGCATTCACCCTGCCGGTGTTATTTCCCACATCTCTACTATCGCCCGAAATGGAGAGGCTTGAAAGTGATTCAAGATCGGCCGGAGTTCGGTTTGATGTGAAGCCAGAAACAATGGATGAGGTATCATCAACGATAGGCAGCCCACCGTACGTTGAACCCGATTCGTATTGGAAATTTTCAAAAGAGTCCATGATGAGAGTAAGAATCAAAGGAGGATCGCGTTTCGACTACGCAAACCATGATTGAAAGCACCATGACTTAGGCCACTGCATTACGTAATATAATGACTCCATTCACTTTTTGTTATCATTACGGACTTATATTACTACTACAGGAGCTTATCACTATTCCTGTATTCCTGCTACTACCTGTTTCTCGACTAAATAAATTAACCAACTGGATTTTGACTTGTAGAAGCAAACGAAATTCCTCATGCAGCCATAGGTTTTGATCAAGAACAATTACGCTCTCAACGTGTGGGCCGGGGAGGCATTGCAAGGCATGGAGTACCTTTCTGCACCTTTCCCCGATGTAGGAAGACAGCTGTCAGGCAGAAAAAGTGTCATAAAGGTAGACATAGCTGAGAACACTGCCAAGGTCAGGACGGCCAGTGGAATCTAACCAGGCGGTATTGTAATTAATATCCAGTAGTATTTGGAAGTTGCATAATGGGTCAGGGTGCAGTGAATTTTCCGAATTAGCAAACGAAAAATATCTGCACGGCGTGATATTACACCATCACTTATTAAAGAACAGACTGATAACACTGAATGATCAGTAAACAATTGATGTCCTAGAAAACGATGCCAGATTAGCCTGACAGTTAATAAATTCCGGACGGAAAGGATAAACGAGTAAAATCAGCTGGCTGTTCTTAGTTTTTGTTGTTAATTTTCCTCAAACACCATTGGTGTCGGAAAAGGTGGAAAGGTTTCTCATCAAGTAGGAGGACGGATTGACTATGAACGGTTGACTCACTACCAAAAAAATTAGGATACAACTTGTCCATTTGTTCGTATTGAAGCCTCGAGTGAACGACTACCTGCAAGATGAAACAGTCAGAACATGGAACCGTTGGTAAAGGTGTTTGAATGACACGGAAAAAGGAAAGGAATCAGAGGTGCAAAAGGTTTGGCTAAGATGCTCTGCCGATCGTCAAAGTCGATGGACTACGACTGGGGCGGCAAACGAAATCATCACGAAGATAGAATATGAAAGAGGCATGTCATTAGAACCTACTTTTTTCGACCTGTCGTGCACATTAGTTGGTTCAGAGGTAAAACAGAGTGAGGAAGGTAAAGACGAGTTTTTCATATGTGATCAGCACGTGGAGCGCCAAGAGTAGCAGTCGGATCCCACGGCCGGATTAGCGTTACCTTTGATTAACGCGGTTGATCGCTGTTGCCACATGGGTGTGCACGGTCTTACAACATTCCTCAGAGAATACAGGTCGACTTTGTCGAAGACCATCCATTTCTCTCCTCAGTATGCTGAGTATACGCCCCTAGTAGTCGATGGATGGTCGTACGTTATATCGACGTTGTCCTGCTAATCTAGACTGACCATATATGCGTCGTGTACAATCTGCGTATGTCTTGCTTCTTTAGCTTCATCTACAAATTATTTGAGGACTCTGGCCTGCCATGGGTATATGGTGGTGAATATGATGTGTTCTCTGAACTCATCGTCAAGGTCGTCAAAGCCTGGTTGGCTGTTCGGCTTCGCCCAATTTTTGTCTTTGACGGTGAGTACAACTGCTCATACCTCCCGAGCTGAGACTTCCTTTCTGACTGACGTACGTTTCCAGGATCCTTACCACCAGTCAAGTTCGCAACAGCCGTGTCTCGAAAAATCGAGTCCTTTATTAAACCATCCGAATTATTCTTCCGGACCTCCGCTGCTTCGCGAAACAAGCGCTGGTTCTTGAACGAATCGTACATTATTCCTCCTCTGGTGCACACTGTAACTGTTCATACTCTGTTCTCCATGCAAGATGAACTGGCTGGAGGTCATCTTTCTGACGATGAGGAAGAAAGACTGATCGAGCTCCACTTTGCCGATGAGGAAGCCGATTCTTACGCAGTAGATTTAGCGGGACGTGTTGGAGGTTATGTAACCGGCAGAGACTCCGATTTCGTCGTTTATAACAGCGAGGGTTACCTTGGATATATTCCATTGGAGGAAATGGTTTGGCTCATTTCTGAAGAAGAAAATGCACAGGACGTCTCCGACGAATTAGATGACGGATTCCAATCTGTGAAGAGGAAGAAAAGGTCTGCACCGAAACAAACGTCTACGTTTGGAATGATTCCTCCAGATGCGGAAATATACTCTTTATCAGTATCGCTATTTACTCCCTCCGCCCTTGCACAGCTCCTCAAACTGCCTGTGTCTCTGCTTCCTCTTCTTGGGGCTATTGTCGGGAATGATTACACATTACCAGCATCCGATCGGCCGGTGTATGCGTTTAACCCAAAGAGCTTCCAGAATCTCTTATTTGAACGGCGCTTGAATCTCCCTCGGCGTATCTTGCACGCGAGCTCCGTGCTCAATTCTTGTCTACATGGACACTCCAGCAAGCGAAGACAGAAGAAACCCCAAAGTGTTATGGAGCTTATTCAAATGACAATCGGAGCTCTCCTTACTGGTAGTGGTGCACCCGCTGTTTTAATCGGAAGTGGACAGCAAGAGGCAATCGTTGAAGCTGTTGCTGAAGGCACTTTACCCTATGCAATTCCCTTGCGACCCGCAGACGATGTGTTCCTATCTGAAACAGTATGTGCGCTTCATGAGCCTTTCGAATGCCAGCTTGTAGCACAGATGGATAGAACGGGAATAGAAGGCTTGTCAAAGCATGCAGAGGCTGTGTCTGCACTGTACTTGCGCGCCTATCGCCTTGGCCAGTTTTCACCTCTTTTGATGGATATACTTTCTACGAGGACAAGTTGGCCTAGAATTTTCTTGGAAAACCCGGACATGGAGGCTGTTTCACGCAGCGTATCTCGTCATGTACGAGAATTTGGTTATGCATTATTAGAAGCAGGAGTCATAATCCCTGCTCCACCGGTAACGGAGAACGAGGCTGAGAAGCCTGAGGATGAAGCCGATTCGGGAATGGAAGAAGATCCAGACGAGATGATTGATGTCGTGGAACAGTGCGAAGAGGAGTATGAGTACGAGGATGAGATTTCAGCAGATGTTGGAAAGCTTCGTGGAAAATTGAGGGAACTTCAATTTGACGAGGATGACCCGGATAACGTCGAACATTCGATAGACGAGAGGAGCTCCATGGCAGAAGACAGTTCCGTAAAGGGCTCGACTGCAGCGAGTTCATCTGTTCGCAGTCCTGCTCCCTTGTACCGTCCCGCCTACGTTAGGAAAGCCATTAGTGCCCAACGCAAAGTTGTGACGGAGTACGTACGTCGTGGTGCGCGCGTTGTGACTGAAGAAATCGAAGTTCGGCCTCTTCGTCAGTTCAACATTTTAGAGGAGGACGAGACGACGACGATTCCGGTTCAACTGCGTTCCGAAGACGATCGCCTCAATGTCCTCTTTAGGTTCTTACAGATTGACCCTCAAGAAATATCTGCTCTACCTGAAGAAGAGTGGATGCCAATCATGGCTCTTCGTTTGGTCGTACGAAGAATGCATGATCGCGCGGCGGAAAATATCACCTCAAAAGAAAGACAACTAGAAAAATGGACGCGTAGGGAGGCCCGTACATTTCTTGCATCTATCTCTCAGACAGCTTCTTCGCGGACGTCTTCCCTTGAACCACCCGCTGAGATTTCCGAACGTGCGATTCAACTTACGGCGCAGATATCCACAGCGTTAGAAGCTCTCGAACATCTCATACAGATTCTACTTCTTGCAGATGCGATACCGGGATGTGTTCATCGTTTCTCGGGACTTCGGTTCCATAGTCTCCTTGCGTTGGATACGGACGTTGACGTTGCGGATGATATTTGGCGCGTCTTCACGAATGGTCTTAATGCTTGTTTCGAAGAAGAGCGGAAAGGTAAGAAAGCGAAGCGGAAGGCACAAAAGGAGGATTCGAATGGGAACGGGAAAGCGAAAGTTACTTCACTTCCTAGTGGTAGAGCTAAAACGGCTGGTAGGAGTGGGATGTATAGTATCTTAGCGGGCATGTCGGCTTGATTTATTATTGTTATACACAGTTCTGGTCTTACGCGACTTTCGCGTTTTTATTGCTGTAGTAACGTCTTTTGTGTATCTTTGCTGTCGTCATAAGATAGTTTTTGCTAGGTTTGTATTATGTGTTACAGAATGGGTCGTGTGTATGAGGGAGTTTATTAGGGTGATGTGGAGAGTAGTGCTCTGGCGACTTTTTTCCAGTCCTACCAACACTGAATTAGTATGTGAACCTATCCAGGTCGCCAGACCAGGACAGCAAGCGAGAAAGAATGACGTCGATTTACTCACCTTGTGGTTGACAGTCGTTAAGTCCGGCACAGATGCGATGTGTACCATGTACCGTGCTAACTTCTCGAGCTCGCGGTCTTCCAAGGCACGAGGAGTGTGTGCATCTTTGAAAGCGCTGATCTTGAGGCCTTCGCCTGGGTTCAGAGCGAAGTTCCGACCCTAGATAGAACAAGGAGTTTTTTAAGTTCTAATCGTTAGTTTCAGTCTAGTATGTTGATCGTGTAGGAGCGGACGAACGAGATCGTCAACGTGAATTGTGTTTGACGCGTTACTGTTATAAATGTTGACGTCAGACCTCGTAAATGTGATTGAGAAGAGATAGGCTAAGCTAACTATTGAGGGAAGAGGTTCCAGATGATCTTGAGAGGTTTTACATGGTGAGGGAATTGCTGTCCGTTGCGTACTGAGAAGACCTTGAACATCGACGTCTTGTCGAGAACTATAGGATGTGATAAAGTGGCATGAACTTCAGTCAGTCCGTTCGCACGACTTTTCTTCGTGAAGCAAAGAAATTCACCGAAGTTTATCTGTAGTGTTCAGTTATCGTACGAAGTGAAGCAGGATGATAATAATTCTTGAAAAAAAGTGATTTATTGACCTTGTAGTTGTTCCTGTCCGATCCAATCATTCCAAGTTCGTGAAGTTTCGCTTCTAGCCACATCCAGCTAGTCTGCGACCTGTTACATAAAACACGGTTAATCAAACGAGAATAGAATATTGTACAAAGAAAATAAAGTCCTACCATATACAAATATCATAATGAGGATATACTGCCTCAAGGAATTCGTGCAACTTTGGTCTTGCACATTCTATTGGTGGCAATGATCCTTCAATCAGGGGTTTAGTATCCAAAATGGCTAAATGACACTTCATTTTCAACACAGTCATAAAGGTGGATACACATGTACGCCCTTACTATAGTCGATATCCAAAACAAGTAGCTTCTTCCCTTCTCGTAAAGGGTGCATCAAGGTTAGGTTGTCGCGCAGCATACGTGTGGCTTCTTTGATCTTTCGTTGGTTTCGCCTATCGGCAATGTATGCCCGTGACGCTTGCGGGTTTTCCGAGAAGTCGACATCAAGATCGTTGAATACGTCCGGAAGCTCTTCTAGTTCTGTGAGAATATGTTTCGTGAGTGGGTGAACCGCAGGTGTAGAGGGGGCGGTGTGGAGAGAGTCTCACGCGAAGGGTCTTTCAACTCGTCCCCCATCGGAGTCCCGACCAGTGAAAACTTCTTGCCAGAGCTGAGCTTCAAATTTGCTCTGAAAACACGGAGTGAATGAATAAATTGCGGTCGCATCGCAGAAATTGTGATTGATCACGTACATAGTTTCTTCCTCAGGTGGGAGTTTACCTTTCACGAGGCCGAGAATTTTCTGTCGGTCTGGTGGGACGTTCGTCATGCTGAATAGCAGTGACTTGAGATCATACACCCTGTGGAACAAAGCGCGATCAATACAACCCTGTACTCCCTATAGATTCGCCCTAACGCGCAGCACTACAAAGAATTAATCAGGCTTACCTGTCTGTATCCGCAATGTTGAGATCAAATGACTTCCCAGACCAGGTAAATTTGAGTTTAATCCAAACTTCTGGGGCGCTAGATTCATCCGATGCTACCTTTGATTCATCTACATGAATACTGACGAATTGATGATGCGAAACTGGGAAAGAAGATACCTGGACATCCTCCACGCTTCCTTCTGCCGCAACTGTAGCATCGTTATTGGCGTCTTGATCATCCGGAGTGGCCACTGCATTCGAGATGGCAATTTGGTTATTCTTGGTGCAGGACATGACATAAAGCACCAAACATACTAGCAAGAAGACTGCACAGTTGATGGATCAAACCCAGATAGCAGATTTAGTCGTATATACAAGATGTAGCTGGAATATGGGTCTGCACGTTACACGTTACTGCGAGTGCGCCTAGGATGACAATAAGAGGAGGGAGAGTTGGGAATGTGATCTGCAGAGATTGACGCGCGCTTCAATGATGGTGCATTACGTACGCGTTATTTGGCTCTATTTACTGACGCGTTTCGCATGGCGTTGCTGAACACGTTCTGTCTTTCAACCTCGTGTCTTTGCTACATACTCTATACATACTACATACAGATGACGCTTCGACCGTTGAGAGGCGATAAAAGCGAATTCGTTAGCTTCATTACTGCGATTTGTCCGTACTATTCAACTTCCAATATCGAACTGCGCAGCCCCTCCTACAATAAGTCTAATAGTCGATTGTGTCGACGCTTTGTCATTGTAGTTAATAAAGCAACATCCATCGGATATATAAAAATTCCTTACTCAAATTAGAATGAGAAGATGGGTTTCTTGAGGAAGGAGCAATCAGCTGATTTACAGTGGAGTCGTACATCCAGCCGTAGCTTTCCATTGCCCTGCGGATACCATCTTCGGGAAGGTTTAGATAGGTCATCGCTAAGGGCAGAGGCAGCGATGTGTAAGCCTTCAGAAGGAGCTCCGCTGTTTTTCGACGGAAAGCAGCTATGCAGAGAAGCGTTAGTGA
This sequence comes from Fomitiporia mediterranea MF3/22, assembly GCF_000271605.1. NCBI lineage: Eukaryota > Fungi > Basidiomycota > Agaricomycetes > Hymenochaetales > Hymenochaetaceae > Fomitiporia > Fomitiporia mediterranea. The sequence continues at coordinate 2,168,067 of NW_006760392.1, read as the reverse complement.
AATTGAACTTGGTAAGACAGTTCTTTACGCACTGATATGTCTTTCTACAAGAAGCTTGACGACAGTAGCTAGTAGGCTATCAAATAAGTCGCCTTGCACTAGTAGCACGAGGTCGTTTGCATTTTTGTATACAAGATGATACGTTCTATTCTGCGTTGCAGCAAGCAACTTGAGAAGGGCCTTGGAGAGAGGGTGGGAAGCAAGGTTCTCTGGTAATCGCCTCAAGGCGAATAGAGCAGGAGGTCTAGGGTCCTTTTAGTACATTTTGAAAACCTAGAAAATGATCAAGGAGTATGGTACCCACAGCTCGTCTGTGATTATGTACGAAAGCACCAATGGACCGACAACTAATAATCTAGTTTCATCTTGGCGAGACGCAGCGTCGGCCTGGCAAAGAATCCCGTTTATTTTGTTCAATCCAGATAAAAACAAATACCTTACACTCAATTCAGTTGCCTCCGCTAGACTTATGAGCTCCGGAAGGAGGTTTTGTATCGCGAAATTGGAAATTGCTGGAAATACGTCCTGAAATACGGCGGAGGCGTGACCATGTCTAAGCGTCGTAGGTGGATTCGCTGAAGAAGGGCTCTGACTTGCTAACAGTTGCTGGATGTCATTCTCTGTTAGAGGAGGCGTCAGTGGAGCGTTGTGCCCGGTCATGAAGAGCAATGGCGGTGTCAAGGTGGGCGTTGGACGTAAGAACAGCAAGCGTGCGGAAACTCAGCGCGTTGTATGCACGCGTCAATTACATAACACTAGACAGATCTGCCCATGTTGATCTAAATCACTACAACACTAACTCGTTCATTGACTACCTCTTGGCTCGCTCGGAAATGGACAACCTCGATGACGAGATCGAGTCTATTCTGTACATCTGCAGGGAAGTTTCTGTCTACAAGATCCCCCCTCTGAAGGCGAATGAAGGCCACCGAGCTCAGGATTGGGGAGACCTAGCTGCTCCTCTGTGGAAAGGTAGATTGCGGATCGTAGAGAAAGGGAAAATTGTCACCCTACGATTTGAGGATCCAACTACCGGTACGATTTCGTAAATTCAATACCTCACGCAATTTGATTCACGCAATTTCAGGCGAACGTGAGTCGTTGAAGATGGTACTAGACGATCAATTTGATCATGCTATATAGTGTTCGCAAAGACACCTTATGATCCGCAGAAACCAGCAGTGGAAGCAGTCCTAGACTCGTCGAGATATTTCGTGGTGCGTCTGGAGGATGAGGGGAAGAAGGCGTATATCGGCATGGGTTTTGCAGAGAGGACAGACAGTTTCGATTTCAGTGAGTCCACTGCATACATTAGACCGAACCTCCTGTCTCATCGCTCTCGTTTTCTAGACGTCTCCTTACAGGATTATACTAAGTCAAATACATCTTTTTGTTTCCTCCGGCCTTATCATTACTTACATTGTTCCAGGCGATTTTTCGCGAGTCTTAACCCGCCGTCTCCGACAACAGAGGCCGAGGCCCCAAAGTCGACGGCACCGAAGAAGGATTACACATTAAAAGAGGGCCAGACCTTTTCTATTTCGATTCCCGGCAGGAATAAATCTGGAGGAAGTGCAAACAATAATCTTCTCGGCTCATCTTCTACATCAACAAGTTCTGGTGGATCCATTCCTCTCTTACCTCCGCCGCCGAGTTCAAGCAGTAAACGACGATGAATCATGTCATTTATCAGGTATACATGTATTTACTTTGCGGGAAGATTTAAGTTATGTTGTGCACAGCATTTTACTGCTACCATGAGCTAAGTAATTGCTCAATCGATTAATTCTGCAAATAACTCCGGGGCTGGATCGAATAAAGCCTAATAATGCTTTGGACGTCTTTTAGCCGCTTTCTCGGAGTCCAGCTACCTTCTATATTGCGATGGCTTTGTGCGATTATTCGTTGATCGGCATTTGCTTGGCTTCAATATCCGCAGAACCAAAACTCAGCTTCCTTGATGTGCTGTCGTACCAAACATCCGAACTCCGCAACTCCGCTCGGCCGGAACATTGCTCTACATCTCAATGTACAGTCCCTGTAGCGGCGGGTTCGATACTCGGCGCATTGTTTTGGGATAAAGCTTTGTCTCTGTGTGAGTAGTATTACACTTCTAGTCTTTGTATACTCACTTGAATATTTTACGCCTTGTTCAGGATGCTGGCCGGAAATAACACGCCGTTATTAGAAGAGTTTGCCCAGAAGGTTCCCCGCTTAAAATACCTTGTCTAAATATGCCGGAACTTGTTATCAAGTTACAAAATTGGCAACATCAATTCAACGCACTGACAGTATTCTAGACTTGACAGAATGAATTTGTCGCTGAGGCATGCGTAATAGGAACCATATTCGATTCTTTTCAAGCACAAGTTCACCATGTCGGATAAAATCGAGACCACCTGATCAAATTGACAGCAAACAACCGTATTTCCGTCTAGGTCAATGCTTGTCCGGACCCGACTTGAAAACGACCGACGTTTGCCCGCCGGATCAAGTCTAGACAAGTTAAGAATTTGCCTTCTCTTCTGTGTTTTCGTGGAACCGAAGCGGTCACATGCCCAGGCCAAGCCGTCAAAATCATGATTCTTGTACAGGACGACGTTAACTGTGCCTGAGTTGTTGTACGAATGAGCTGCAGCGACGTCTTAGCTAGCGCGCTATCCTAGCCACACTTGTGTCGATACTCACCGACGACTTTCCGTTTTCGTTGCGTGGCTTTAGCCCGGAATTTCGGCTTCAATCCCAATGATATGACCCGGAAACAGGGGAAACAGGTATCATAGCGCTGGTATAAAGGTAGGGCAAATGAGACAGCGGGCTCCCAGCACTACACGGCGCCTTTGGTAACAATGTTCAAATTTGCTGCTCTCGCATCTCTCGTCGCTCTTGTCCCTTTCGTTAGGGGACAAGCCCAGGAATGGGGTCAATGTACGCACTTCTTTGTTCAACCCGGCATGTATGTTCTTATTACCATTATCAGGTGGCGGCATTGGCTGGAGTATGTCATTATTATACCCGTGTTGCATGATTTCAGTTTGGTTGACGGACTTGTAGCTGGCCCTACAACTTGTGTGGCGGGCACGACTTGCACTGAACAGAACGCCTATTACTCTCAATGCTTGTTCGTTCCTTTACTACAAGGTGATAGTTGATCTTCATCCTAATGATGTGCGCATTTCAGGCCTGGTTCCGCGGCACCTTCTTCCAGTGCTCCGGCATCAACTGTTGCTCCTACATCGTCCCAATCCTCACCTAGTGGCACAGCGACTAGCTCCGCACCCGCCGGCTCTTCAACTCCCATTGCCGGTAATCCTTTCGAGGGTTGCTCGGTGCGTTAGGTCCGAATCTTCAGGCGGGATTGTTCTAATGTAACTTTTCCCTTTCAGATGTACCTTAGCCCGTACTACGCAAATGAAGTTTCGCAAGCCGTGGAGCAGATTACTGACTCGACGCTCAAGTCCAAGGCTGCGTCTGTAGCAAACATCCCAACCTTCATCTGGCTTGACTCTGTGTCCAAGGTTCCAAGCCTTGACACGTACATGGCAGATGCTGCAACTCAGAGCGGCTGCACTATCATGCCGATTGGTGAGACTTATTTCACTACCGAACAACTCTTATTGAATACTAATATTTGTTGAAAAGTTATCTACGATCTTCCCAACCGCGACTGTCACGCGAAGGCCTCCAATGGCGAGTTCACGATTGCTAACAACGGTGTTGCGAACTACGAGAACTACATTGACCAGATTGTGGCGATCATTAAGAGTCAGTCAACTTTTTTAAAATCCACATTGCATGCCCTGACAAATCATTCTGCACCTCCCAGAGTATCCGTCCGTTAAGGTCGTTGCCGTCATTGAACCAGACTCACTCGCGAACCTTGTCACGAACTTGTCTGACCCGAACTGCGCCAACGCAAAGGATGCATATCTGGAATGCAGTAGGTTGGCTCCGTGTTGTAGAAAGACCAGCATGTAACGCGTTTATTCCTATCCAGCCAACTACGCTCTGCAGCAGCTCTCTGCAGTTGGTGTCATTTCGTACCTTGATGCTGGTCACGCAGGATGGCTTGGCTGGCCCGCAAACCTGAGCCCTGCTGCTCAATTGTTTGCTCAAATTTACCAGACTGCCGGAAAGCCTGCAAATCTCCGCGGTCTCGCCACCAGTACGTTGAACATTGCACTGCACAGCATCTGCTCAAATCTGATGTTTGACCAATTATCCAGACGTCGCAAACTACAACGCTCTTAGCGCTGTCACGCCCGATCCGTGCACTCAGGGTGACCCTAACTACGATGAGATCCACTACATCAATGTACGTTCCGAAGCGTCACACCGCAGTCGCCTGCGGATCTGATCAATTCCTGTACAGGCACTTGCACCGATGCTGCAATCAGCTGGATTCCCGGCTCACTTCATCGTCGACCAGGGACGTTCTGGCCAGCAGAACCTGCGCCAACAGTGGGGTGACTGGTGCAACATCAAGGGTGCCGGTTTCGGTACTCGTCCGACCACAAACACAGGCTCGTCTTTGATTGACTCCATTGTCTGGGGTATGCTAGTTTCTCGATTGTTTCTAAATTAATCGGGATTGACACTGCTCTGTGTTTACAGTCAAACCTGGAGGTGAATGCGATGGGACCAGCAACAGCTCTGCCCCGCGATATGACTCGACTTGCTCTTTGGTAATTTGCCGTGCTTCTGCATGCTGTTTCACTACGCTCATTGATATTCACAGCCCGATGCAACTGTTCCGGCACCAGAGGCGGGAACATGGTTCCAGGCCTACTTTGAAACGCTCGTCTCGCAGGCCAACCCGCCTCTGTAAAATGCCTTGGATGATCGGAAAAGACGGATCGCTTTCTATGGTGTCATCTCTGGGTGTATGATTATTACTGTTTTGGGCTATTTAGTTTTTTATGCAATAGAATGCTTTTCTCAACTTGATTCATTTGTGAGATACAACGTCAAAGGAGAGAAGTTTGCCGTGCCAGCGAATGAATTCAATGAAACTTTGAAAGTGGGTCCTCGGAGTAATTGTAAATTAGTCATATCTGTCGTGGAGCCTATCAGAATGAATCGGTCGGCACGTGACACTGGAGAGAATTGCGCCGATGCTGACGAACTTGAAGCGGCAGCGGCTGCTTTCTTCAATCCTCTCTCTCTCTCTCTGTTCGTGACCTCAACGTCTGCGACGATGCTCTCGAACGTTTCAAGAACTTCTGTCCGCCGCTCGGTCCGACGCATCGCATGCTGTGCTGCTCGCAGGTCTCTTGTCACGCCTTCAAGTGCCGACCGTGCGAGCGTAGTCGACTTGCCATCTACTTTTCAAGACGATGGCCATTTTACGCCTCGATCAGGTATGCTGTGCGTTTTCATGTCCATTTGCAATGCTCAAATGGCTTGCTTTGTCCTTAGATATGTTTGGCTTCAAAATTGAAGTTCCCAAACGCGAGGGTTCGTTAAAAGATAAAACACGGCCAATCTACCTTGATATGCAGGTTCGGCTCGTTGCTGCGTTATGGGCGGAGTTGTTCTTACCTGCTGACATTGATGATTGTAGGCAACGACACCAGTGGACCCCCGAGTCCTTGATGCCATGCTTCCGTTCCTTACAGATCAGTTTGGAAATCCTCACAGTCGTACCCACGCATACGGCTGGGAGGCCGAAAAAGCCGTGGACGAGGCACGCCAGGTAGGTATAAGTGGGATTGGTCAGTTTAATGCCCATACTCATTCAATTGTTTAGAATGTAGCAGACCTCATCGGCGCCGAGGCAAAAGATGTTGTTTTCACCTCGGGTGCAACTGAAACAAATAATATGGCAATAAAGGGCATCGCCCATTTCTATCAGGATAAGAAAAAGCACATCATTACCACTCAAACTGTTCGTCGGTACCATCGTATATCTAGTTGATTGTTTCACTGATCAATCCATCCAGGAGCACAAGTGTGTCTTGGACTCGTGTCGAAAATTACAGGAGGAGGGTTTCGATGTTACCTATCTTCCTGTGCGGTCGAATGGTGTCATATCCCTGGAAGAGCTGGAGGAGGCTATCCGCCCTGATACTTCCTTGGTCTCGGTCATGACTGTTAACAATGAAACTGGTGTCATCCAACCAATCAAAGAGATTGGTGCCATATGTCGCAAGCACCGCGGAGTATATCTCCACACAGATGCGGCCCAGGCGGTTGGGAAGATTCCAATTGACGTCAATGATATGAACATTGATCTTTTGAGCATCTCGGGGCACAAGCTCTACGGACCGAAGGGTGTCGGTGCGGCGTATGTGCGGCGACGACCAAGAGTTCGTCTTGAGCCAATAATTAATGGTGGGGGTCAAGAACGCGGACTTAGGAGTGGAACACTTCCCACTGCCTTAGTCGTTGGAATTGGCGAGGCGGCCAAGATTGCCAGTCAAGAAATGGCGGTAAGTTAATCATCTCATTCTTCAGCGCGTCCACGACGAAATACTGCGCGCAAATTAAGCACGAGTGGGGTGGCCTGCTGTTTCCCAAGTCGGATCCAAATGCTGGCTTGTCGGAACTGCATTCATGGTCAGCCTCACGACGAATACTGTGCAGGGGTACTGAGACATTGCTGGAGTTGCGCGATCTATTATTAAGCTAGATACTGACATTTTCATTGCTTTTCCAGAGAGACCACGCCAGGATTTCCAAGCTCTCCAAGCGATTAATAGATGGAATTAATGCGCGAGTTTCACATGTTGTACGAAACGGAGATCTCAGTGGCTACGCGGGTTGTGTAAATTTGAGCTTTGCATACGTGGAGGGTGAAAGTCTTTTAATGGCTCTGAAGGTTAGTGGCTTAACTATGATCCCATCCTGGTCTAACTGTTTGCTCACTATTCCGTATAGGATGTGGCGCTGTCATCCGGAAGTGCTTGCACGTCGGCTTCTCTCGAGCCGTCATATGTGCTCCGTGCATTAGGTATTTTTTTCCTGGGCTGGTGGTCTGCATGAGCAAGATATTGATGAAACGTCTCAGGTGCGGCTGAGGACATGGCACACTCCTCTTTGCGATTTGGAATTGGCCGATTTACTACAGAGGCGGAGATTGACTACGTCGTTGAAAGAATAGCAGCAATTGTCCAGAGACTGCGTGATATGAGGTCAGTCCACAGCTGCTCTTTTACATCCGTTCGCTCAACCTTTTACTGACATGTCTATCCTTTTCTATAGCCCGCTATGGGAAATGGTTCAAGAAGGAATTGATATCAACTCGATTGACTGGTCACAACATTAGGCTTGGCGATTCCTTTCTCTTCTGTTCAACCAGGATGTGGTACATTTTCTGATTTAATTTACTCTTCTTCGCAACTTAAACCTGTACAACTATATGTCTCACCTTCGATTCTCGCCCACGTAATTCTCGTATGCTATGGTGTTGCTGTATTAGACGAAGTTGTGTGATCACAAAATGAGTTGTACACATACACAATTATTTGTGCATGTTGTGTTTGGCTTTGTATTGGATAGAAGCACGAGCGACATTAAAACTCCGACGGTACTTTTATCTGCCATCAGACTGACGACTGCGCCCACTTGCTCTCTCTAACAACCACCACCATGGCCCGTCGTCTCTATCTCGGAAGTGCGCCTTACTCTGTCCATGTACTGATGAGACATGTATTGACTGCCTATATTCTGTAGAGCTCCCCCCTGACACGCGTACTGACGAGGTGACGAAGTACTTTGATGGCTTCGGTCCACTCGTTGATGTTCGTGTCATGACTGGTGAGTATACGTGTCGGCAACTATTTTATTTGCAAGCCGCCTGACACTCCCGTTGATAAAGGATTTGGTTTTGTTGAGTTTGAAAGCAGCAGAGTAAGTTAGCATTGCAAAAAAAAGACTTTTCCCCCGGGCTGAATTTTTTTTTTCACCAACTAGGACGCAGAAGACGCTTTGCGTGACATCAGGGGAAAACCTTTCCTTGGTTCTAAGTAAGAGCAATGATCCTATTCAACCGATTGGTCTTCATTACTCATGTGCGCGTGTCTACAGTATCGTCGTTGAGTTCGCAAAAGAAAATAGGGGTCGTAGGAACGACTACGAGGACCGCAGTTTTGCGCCCCGTCGGCGCCCTGCGGGCATTAGGATCTCCGTCGATAATATCTCCAAGGACACAAGCTGGCAGGTGTGCAGTTTCACCGTTTTCAAACGGGAGAGCAATTTTTCACGCTTCTTTTTCGTTTTCAGGACCTGAAAGACTTCGGTCGCGAGGCAGGTAGTGTCTCATTTGCAGATATTGATCGTGAAGTTCCAGGTCGCGGGTCAGTTATTCTTATCGTCGTCTTTTGTTGGGGTATTGATCTGTTTGTCCAGGATCTTGGAATATGCTTCTCGTGATGATGCGGAGCAAGCTGTCAAAGAACTAGATGGCAAAGAGCTGCGTGGTCAGCCAGTGCACGTCACCATGGACGAAGATGTTTGTAACTCCCACTGTATTTGGCCGAACTGCTTCTAATTGATTTTACAGCGCGGTGGTCCTGATAATTTCCGTCGTGATGACGGATACCGCGGTGATCGCTACAGGGATAGAGGCGACCGCTATGATCGGAACGATCGCTTCAGCGCCAGGCCACCACGTCGTGGACGTTCCGGTTCACCGCCTCCGCGCCGTGACGAAGGGGCCCGTTCCCCGCCACCACGTAGGGACTACGATGACCGAAAGAACGGTCGGGATGAGCCGTACGAGAGGCGTAGGGATGACAGAAGGCGTGATGACCGTGAGAGCCGGTTTGAAGACCGGCCGAGCAGGTCCAATGGTGATGGATGGTCTCGTTAAGGCACAGGCCGAAATGGAAAGGCTTTGGCGACGAGTGGTCATCTTTTAAGGCGACTGAGAAAAAGGATTACCTATATGAATTGTCCTAGGCTTCGTGATTTCCTTGTGTTCCAGTTTCTCCGACGAGGTTCCGTATTTGTGGCCCCGATACACGGATATATTTTGAGGGCGTTTTACTATTCGAATGTGGACTTTCAAACTTTTGATCCAGGAGGCACCGTGTTGGCCCTTTTTGTCCAAAATTCCATATTCGTTAGGTTAGGCTCATACGTCCAGAGGCCATAAGGCTTGGAATTTACGGTAAGGTCCGTCCGTTTGCACGCGCGAAGCAAGCAAGCGACGACGGGCGGCTAAACTTGCGGTAGATGCAACTGCTTGTACATCCATTACGGAAGGCCCTAAGGCTGGGAACAATCAGGTCCTCGATAAGCAAAGGATGACAGTTCCTTTGCGTCGGAATCCGAGCCCTTGCACGACTTCTTCACAGACACTAAGGTACATTTTCAGGTAGCTCAAAGTCACGTGATGACGTGATCGTATCCAAAAATGCGGTGCGGTGAATTGTTCAGTGACCTGGGCGGTGCACTTGTCGGTCTTCCAAGTAATTTTACGTGAGGTGAGTAACCGTTTACCCCCAATTCTTTAGAGAGCTAGTGTAATAGTTTGGAGCAGGTATGTATTTGTATAGTTCTTAATACAGTCAATACAGTTTGATTTGCCTTTTAAACTACTTACTCGCGTGTCGCCCTCATCGTAATGCTTTCTCCTGATCGGATCGCTGTGTAAAAACGACTAAGTGAGAACCGTCTTCGATGCCCCACCACGCGAGATCTCGAGATTCCTGCTCTATATCCAGCTTCGTCAACCAGTCGTCTTCCATGACTAACCACAGGGTGAAGTCGGACGCTTGGTGTGTGCGATCAAGGGGGAGTCTAAGACCCTTGAGGAGCTTAGGCTTAAGAAGTCGAATCGACATCGTCGGAAGGACACGCAGCGTCAATGGCGGTGGAAGCTGTGTTAGAAGCTTCCTGGCTGAACGTGCTGCCGCCGCCGCCGCTCCTGCTTGCGTGTCTTCGGGTTGCTCGGCCTCAAGGGAATCACAGAGATGAACATGAATACCTGTGAACGGACGGACGTACCGGCGTTCAAGAATGAGCGGTCAGGGAGGACAAGTAGGTTAGTGGGGACCCGCGGAGTACGCACTGATGAGGCGGCCTGCTAGGGTATCGCGGCCTCGTGCTGCGGTGCCTTTCTGTTCTTCAGGTGCACCATGCTCTGGGTACAATATACGAATGTGGGTATTAGTTTTTAGTGTGTTCTCGTTTTCGAGATGCATGAGATGGAGAATTGAATTTTTTCTTGTACGTCGCGCGCGTCGGACGGACGCCGCGGCGATGGTGATGTGGATATGGGCGCGTCAGGCAATTAGTTAGTTAGTCACTCACTTGCACATAATTCTCTCCACCGAGGGAATTCACGCTCTCGTTCCTCCATAGACTTTTGGCTGTTTCGGGATATTTGGGAGAGGTAATATATCTCGCTGTCTGTTCTCTCTTTGATGGAAATCTGTAAGTAATACATATACGAGCATGTGCATGTATGTAAAAGTATATTGGATTAATAGAGTCGTGCAAATTAGAGTTCAGTTCGATAGAGTTAACGTACAGCTGTACCATTAAGGGACTCTAGAGATGGCAGTCTAACAATCGCTTGTTGTCGAAAATCAATCGACCCTGTATTAGAAACTACTTCAGCACAGGTGTCCGGAACAGACAAACGGCGAAAGTGAACACCAAGGAATAAAGTTTTCACGAAAGACTGACCTGAGAAGAGTGGGTTACCGCTCATATTCAGGGTTTTCAAGTTTGGTAGCCAAACATTGAGCGCATCAAGATTACGCCACTCTGAAAGTAGATTGTCTTGTAGTCCGATGTGTTCGATATTAGGAAGTACCACAGTCTGTTCTGGTGGTGCTTGGGGGATTTGTTGAAGTTGATTTGAAGTTAGAATTAACCGATCTAACCTGGAGAGTCGGAGCCGTGCGTCAGCATAGCATCAGCATAACACGCGCTTGTAGATATAAATAAAATCCCGAACTTTGTAGATGCAGAGATCGATATCATAATGTCACTCCAATCTTGGAGTTTGTTCGCGTCAAGGTTGAGAAGTTCAAGCTTCGTCGCAGATAGATGGTGGTCAGTGGCACTGCCGTTCAGACGGTCGATATCATTGTATCCTAATTCGAGTACGCGCAAGTTTGGCATAATGGGGATGAGACGGATCACTTCACTCCAGGTGATCATTGTCTCATTGAGGCGGAGTTCTTCAAGAGCCAAGAATGCTGAACGCAAATTACTCGCGTCAGATAACTCTGAAAAGCGATTGCGGCTGAAACAGGAGAGAAGAGAGTGCAAATGTTCATAGCCGAAAGATATATGTGGGTGAATACAGAGCTGCGCACTTGAGGCTCAACACTTGAAGAGATGATAACTCGGCGGCTATCAGTGCAACAGTTTCCCAAGAGGACAACAGGCTGTTCGAGAGATCAAGGCTCCGTACATCTGCAAATGACGCGACGTCAGACTGGGAGACGAAGCATGATTGAAGAAAGCTTCGTTTGCTCGCTCACTGGGGCATGTCTTTCTGATATCGCCGGATGGATCTGCGAACGCAACGTCCTCGGTATCGAGACTGATTTCGCGAAGTCTCTCGAGTCGCGCCAGTTTGCCGCGTACCTTGTCCAAGCCGATGGCCTCCACCTCTATGGCACCGTTGCTTGATCCAAGAATGACAGTTTCTTTCTGTCCTGTAGTGTGGGGAAGTTCGACATATTTTGATATTAGCGCACGTAGGAACGTCTGTCCATACGATATTGACGGTGAGGGTCTAATGAAAGACCCTGAACCCGGCTTTCTGGGGACCGAGGCAATGAGAAGATCATTCTGAGAATATCGTTACAGGTACTACCTGCAGACAAAGTACTGTTTTCCATCTTTGCTTCCACTATGTTTTCCTCGATCTGGATTATCCCATTCAATCCCGAGCCATGTACCCTGAGTACTTAGTACTTCGCCAATATATTTTATTGTTCCCTTGTTCCCTTGGAGAGATATACGGCGCCCAAGCCTTGGAGTATCATAATCATTGTTGTCGTTGAGCATGAAGTTGTAATAAACAAGATGGTAGTGGTCAATAGCCGAAGACCGAGGCGCGTCGGAACGACGGAGACGCTTCTGCTGCCGTGACGTTCACACCCGCTTTCGACGTATGCCTGCAAGACAAGTAACTTATTAATTGTCCATCCCATCAGCAGCAACCACGCCCATGCTGTCTAACTCTATCCGGAGAATGTCACGGCCATCGACCCTGGCTCGTGCTCGTCTTGTTGCTCAGCACATATCCATGTCCAGAACAATGTCGTCAACGACTAATTCTGAGGAGGTACGGCATTGCAACTCAGCTCGCATCTGCAACATGCATCTCTTATCTCGCATCCTGCATCTCTTGCTTGTTAGCCTCCGGTGCTGTTTGAATCCGATGGTTGCGTGAGGCGATACATTCTGAATCGTCCGAAGAAACACAATGCTCTCGACGGAGCTATGATCAATGTTTTACGTCTGAAAATCAAGGTGCGTATCATTCTGTCCATTTTTTCTTTCATTCATAACATTGCATACTGTAAGTTTAGGAATGGGAACAATCAGATCTTTGTGGAATTGTCGTTGGAACTGGGAAGGGTGCATCCTTCTGCGCAGGTGGTGATGTTGTCTGTGAGTTTCGATCTTTTGCAACTTTTACATTGCAATCAACACGCTTTCGCGCAGCTGTAATAAAAATGGCAGAGAACGAGGAAACCCGTGCAAAGGCTCCGGATTACTTTAGGAATGAGTAGGTTCTAGCCAGTGTTCATTCTTTCGCCGCATTTTGATCCGCGACCAGATTTAACCTCGATTATGCATTGGCGAATATCAAAAAGCCGTACATTTGCGTCTTGGAGGGCAACACTAGTTCGTTCTTCAATTTGACAAATGTAATGAAAATGGAAGCTGATTTCTCTTTTCTTGCTTCTATCTTGCTTTATCAAAAGTGGGAGGCGGCGTTGGATTATCCGTGCATGCACCATTCAGGATTGCGACTGAAACAACAGTTTTCGCAATGCCAGAGACGAAGATCGGCTATATTCCCGATGTGGGAGCTAGCCACTTCTTACCGCTTCTCGATGGCGAGTTAGGAACGTATCTTGGCTTAACTGGCGAAACTATTCGAGGAAGAGCCGTCTTGTGAGGCATTCTCACGAACGTCAGAAAATGCCCGAGTGTTAACCCATTCGTCTAATAGTGAACTTGGACTTGCTACACATTTTGTTCCCTCTCGGCGAGTCCCGCAGTTGCTAGCCCTGCTGGGTACAATGAACAGCCCTACACTCTCAATGATTAATAAAGCCATTGAAGAACATTACGGAGAACCGCTGGCCGAAGAAGCAAGGAACCTGTTGGTAGGCGAAGTACGAGAAGCGCTTGATACTGCATTTGGTCATGATACCGTCGAAGAAATTGTTTCTGCCCTGGAGAAATTTGGGAAATCTGATTCAGTGGAGGTTGCCACATGGGCGAAAAAGTCACTAGAAGCACTTCATCTGCGCAGTCCAACTAGTCTCAAGGTTGCTCTGCAAGCTGTCCGACGGGGCAAGAGCCTTACTCTCGGGAATGCCCTCATAATGGAGATGGGAATGGCCACTGCCTTCCTTGTGAGACATCTGCTTCCATCATATATTAAATCATTATCAATCTGATTGACATTCCAACAGACTGGCGCCAGCCCAGACTTCTTTACCGGAGTAAACAAGGTCCTAGTCGAAAAGGTCCGCAATGAAAGACCTCCTTGGAATCCAGACAGCTTGTCCGGGGTCACCGACGATATAGTCAAGAGATTCTTTGATGACTCCCAATATGTTAGATCGGCGCCGGCGCTTGATATTTCGAAACAGGACGAAACAATGGAAGGGAAAAGGGATCCAATGGCTTTCGCCCTTCCAACTGAGAAGGAAATCAGACAACTTGTGCGCGGCGAACATCTGCAAAGCGGCGCATTCGCGCTCACGCTTGAAGAGCTTGTCGAAAAGTTCCGTAACATGAAGAGGAACAAACACGGAGTCGACGAGAAGGTATTGGAGGTTGCGGCACGCAAATGCGAAATTATTCAGGACCCAGAAAACCAGCGCTGTTTACGCTGGAAGTGATTTACTGGATCCAAACATTTGAATAAAATTCGTGCTTGTTTGGCTTTCGTGTCTATGCCTGCTCTGCCATGGAAATTTCAAATTATGCGCTTATCACCTGTGCATCGGTTAAAGGGCATGTTGTGTGGATTGTCGACGATGCCTCGATATCACATTTATGTTGTATGTATCCCTGAACAGCGTACGAGGTAGTAGCTCGTGTGGACGACGCCTCCATCGTTTCAGTCGCGCCATCAGTCGTAGTCTCCGTAAGCAGTGCGCCGCACTGTTCGCAGCAGCGTCCGCTCGCTGTCTCGACGGAGATTGAAGACGTGAAGCCAGGGTCATCGAAGGCCATAACGTCTATCCTCGGCTATCCTTAGAGCTTGAGAATAGGCTTGAGAATGTTGTGTAAATCCGTTTTCGAGCATTGACTGTCACGTGTGAGAAGAATCAGAAGATCGCGCGACGCCCCCAAGAAAAAGGTGTTACTCAAATAAACAACAAGGATAAGACTAGTTTCACCTCCAGGGTCACTGCTCTGCAATTTGACGCAAAATGCTTAATTGTAAAACGAAGCAAAGCAACACAGTATCGCTACCTTCAAACATTGCCATCGGGATGCTGAATCGGAGTCAGACGGAGTCCCACCTGGATCCGGTGCCGTGGGAAAATGGGGAAGGCTTCCAGAGACAATCATTAAACTATTTTTCCTCATAATGAAGCCTCACAAAGGTAGACACGGTCGCCCCATCCATGGCCAAGGATCAGATGCCATCAAGGTTGTTCAGAGCGATTCCAATCTAAGCGTTTTGAGACGCTATCGGACCAGTGGCAGGACCTTCGTCGTCGGAAGTGATGTAGTTGCGCACCAAGGCAAAATACCCATCAGAAAGTCCATAATTTTAGAACACTACAGGTCGTTTTCTCATGCAACTTCATCCAATATGCAAAGTGCCCTTTTTCCATCCCCTGGGACAACCATCTAGCAGATTTTCTTGGAATACCGAATACAGATGAGAGACCTGAGATAAGCACGCATTCCGAAGGGCTGTGTGAACACGAATGTTACTATCATAGCGGCGAAAACCCTGTCAAGTGTAGACTACCGCGAATGATTACCGCCAGATTGGGTGATTCGTCGGCGTGACGTGATCAAACGAACTTTAAGAAGGCGAAGAAGAATTCTTTGTAGGCTATTCTGAATCGAAGTAAGAATCTTAAAGTAATGGTCCGAAAAAGGAAATTGGTTTGGAGGGCTTGCATATTTGTCTAGTCCTCACTGCTCAGCGCTGCGGCTTGCCAAACAGCTCACGCAGTGTGCGTGGCTGGTGTGCTGAGATCCGACAAATAGTTGGTCGTAGGTATCCTGGACAACGACGAAACGAAGACAGTCACTTCTTGCTTGCTGTTCATAGTGGAAACACAACTGAAGCGCGGATCTCTGACGAGGCCGTCCATTTGCAAAATTGCATCTGTGTTCCTAAAACGCATGGCCTGAGGGTCCAGCTACCGTAATCGAGGTGGCGGCGAAAAGACGCGCAACTGGGCGGGTCGGCCTATACAGATCAACCGAATCTGATCGAGGCTATGCTCGGAGGACGAAACCCTGTATCACAAATTCCAGCTCTCCCGTGTCCGTGTCCTCCGTAAATACTGAGAAAACAACAACGCTGCCCATATTGCCTACTCTAGTAATACAAAGATTGATGGGGTCCAGCGTATATTCGTATGTACGGTCTCCTTTCCGCCCCTGCTCACATCACGGCAGTAGACAGGCCGAAACGCGAGCAGACCGGACACATTTGGGTGAGCAATACATCGGGAATAGTTTCTGGGTTCGTCGAAGACAGTAAAACGGAGTTCAAAAGTAGGCGAGCGATTAAGCAGACGTACTGATGTACCTTGAGCCAGATATTCGTATCCATACTTATTCATGGGTCGGAGTCATTCGTGTAATAACTACCTTGCTTGGAAAAATGGACGAAGTATCAGTCGAGTCAGGAGCTTCATCTCCAGTGGTGGCAGAGTGATGTTACTCATATCACTTATGCTATGCAGTTTCGGCCTCGATAACTTCTAACAGCCTCAAGGTAGAAACCAAACATAGGCAATTTCCCGTCATGAATTTATTAAGAGAGGTGTATAAAGAGCTCGAAGATCATCGCAGTTCCCATTCCTCATTCAATTGCTTATCCTTCCCCCTCGACTCACCAGACGCATCCAAAATGGACTACCTCCACAATGTCCTGCCACCGTCTGAGCTGCTCCGTCTAGGCGCGTCAACACTGAGCGACCTGCTCGCCAGGTTACGTGCCCTGGGCGTTCAGCAGCCCAAACCGAACTCCGACTTCGATATCTCTCGGGAAATGGGATTTATTCCCGCTTATCCGCTACAACGTCTACCTCTTGCGTTCGAATTCTGGGAGCGTGCTCTTTCCCAGGCGCCTGACGTCCTCAGTCTTGGAGACGACATCTCCGAAGAGGCAGTTGCAAAGCGCGAAGGTAGCGAACTATGGCGCCAACGGATCAGAGAGGTCAGTTCATTTTTGCGATCGACCATTGCCTTAACCGCATACTAACAAGATAACCTGCCGATGATCAGGGACCGTTGATTTCCACACACACGATTGAAAATGATAGACGCGCACTACAGCGTGCTCACCTCGTCCTTACGTTCCTAACACACTTCTATGTGCACTCCATTCCTCCGTCGGGGCCTTCCATGCCAATCGTCGTCCCAAGGACTCTCGCTGTTCCTCTTGTAACCGTATCGAGAATCCTCGGAATAGCGCCAGTCTTGACGTACGCGGACACAGTGCTATGGAATGCGTATCCGATAAATTCTGAATTGCCCATGACTCTCGACAATCTCCGCTTTGAACACTTCTTCTCAGGGACAGAGGATGAAGCTGAATTTTATCGGGCGTCCGCTGGCGTAGAGCTGCGTGGAGTCGAACTCCTCAACATAATCGAGGAGATCAATAGCCTGCGTAACGTCACTGATGAAGCCGCTGTCTGGAAAATTGCCCGTGATTTGCAGCGCGTCGCTAGCCTCATCGAGGAGCTCGGCGACATTCTGCAAAGCGTTCGGGCTGGATGCGACCCACACGTCTTCTACTGGTCTATACGTCCATGGTTCTGTGGTGCTGATGCAAACGGACCAGCTTCCGCTGGATGGATTTACGAGGGAGTCGACGACTCGGATAAGCTCGACCTCAGCGGACCGTCTGGCGGACAAAGCACGATGATGCATACGTTGGATGTATGGCTTGACATTGACCATAAGCTGGCGAAGAAAAGGTATCCCGCACCGTCAGAGGAAAACAAGAAGGCAGATCATAGCTTTATGAACAGGATGTGAGTCGAGCAGATTTTAACACTTGCGCAGCTGTTCTGACAAGTCGATGCAACAGGCGCCGCTACATGCCCGGTGCCCACCGCGAGTATCTCGAATATTTGGAGAGCTCGCCTCAACCCATACGTGAGCTTGCTCGTCAGACGCCAAAGCTCCGCGAACCGTACAATGCCGCGGTTACGGCATTGAAGAAATTCAGAGGTACGCCATCCCAACTTGACACTACGAGCGTCTCGTCTAACTCTAAACTTGTCTTTGATTTTCTTAGACAACCATATACGAACAGCTTGCTTGTATGTTGTGACGATGTCCAAGTCGCAAAGATATCAGTGCCCGGTGATGGCGGCCATAGCAAGGGAGCAGGCAGATGCAGCCCGCGGTGGCCCAGCTCGAGGGACGGGTGGAACCGAGCTTACGGCTTTATTGAAAGCTGGTCGCGACGCAACACGACGGGCAGCATTGGAATAAAGCATTGGAATAAGTCCTATTTCGTCCCCAAATAAACCTATATTATAAATTGGAGTTATTATTATTATCATTCGCAATTATTCAAGCACTTCGTAATTCTCCCACATTTGGTACATGTTTTCTAGACACTTTCTTCATCCTGTTTGTTCGAGATATTTGTAGCACATGTAAATACATCGCATATTCGCATATCACAAGAGCAGGAATATACCGATTATTTCCCTTGTACTTTGAATAGACGGCGTCCCGCGCTGGTGTTCGATGCTTCGCTGTAAAGTATACGAAAATTCGGGCTTATGCCGCGATTGATGCCAATGATGGTGGTGATGGATTTGGAAAGCTCGTCCAAATAATATCCTGCTCCGTGACGACGCGTGGTGTCACGTCACAGGAACACAGCTCTTTCACGAACCATCACGACCAGCCAGCATGCAATCAAACCAGATCTCAAAGGCGGACGCTCTCAAGAGATGGGAGGAGTACGTCGACAAGTGAGTGTAAAATATGTGCCTGAATATGTGCTATCAAGCTGATTTACATCATATCTGTGTGGCTAGAATACACTATTCAGAGCGCTATTGCGACGATAAATTTGAATATCGCCATGTTATTCTACCGAAACCACTCCTCAAGCTCATCCCCAAGCAGTTCTTCAACCCCGATGATTCGGGAACTCTACGGTTGCTATCCGAGAAAGAGTGGCGGGGTATAGGCATCACGCAGAGTCTCGGATGGGTTCACTACGAAGTACACAGTAAGCCCGTCTCCTTTGCTATGTGGAGCCTTGATCGTTGCTCACCAGTGCTGTTTAGCACCTGAACCGCACGTTCTTCTGTTCCGCCGTGAACTTAACTACAAACCGCCACAGAGTGAGTTTATCAGTTAAATGAATATTGAATATAGTTAGCTTATCATTCATTCCCATTCTTCTCCATAGTGGGTGCAGATGGTAAACCAATACAGCAGCGCAAATAAAGCTCCTACACGGGAATAATCCAGTGCAACTTTACTCTATGTTTCCGCCTGATCTGGGAGTTACCCTATTCTCCCATCGCTCTGCACTACACGACGTCCTTGCTGTCTCTTGCTGTGTCAACTCATCGCCACCATCGTCCTATACACCATCCCTCATACCAGTTTCCTTCCTGCATCCTTTCCGTTCATTACTTTTTGACTTGCGTTACAGGAATTCTTTTTGTTGTGTTAACAATATTAACGGCGCCTTTCTGGTACCGACTTTCTGAATCAACTCTTCGGTTGTTCCTTAATCCATAGACCTATATCTCATAACGGCACAAATCGAACAAGGAAAAAATGGAGTCATGACCATGAGTTCGAAACGATGGAATTATTCTGGCTCCGATCTCGTCCGTTGGAACTGGAGTCATCGCCTGTGACCGATAAATAGAGGTAATCAACTCGCCGTTGTTCTCACGTCGTTTCAACGCTATGATGTTCGAGGGTATTAGTATCGTTTATGTACCACGTAATACAAGTAGAAGTGGAGTTTCTCCCGAGAGAGTCGGTGACTCGGTGAGTTACAAAAGCATCGCCTCCGGAAGCCGGATTTTAGTTAGATTAACGGTTTACCTCCGACCGACTCATTAAAAAACCCGACGTTCAAGAAAGTGTCCTGAAGGTTCCTTCCGGATTGTTCGCAACAGAGACGCGCTGAAAGAAATTCAGCGCCGACGCTGGGCGTCTATATGATGGTATGGTGTTGTTTGTGATGATCTCTCCCTAAATAGATAAAACACCGTGAGCGTTGAATAGCAATAAACATTGATGGGGGGTGACATGTTTCGTCATGCATTGACAAAGCTATGGGGGTCACCATCACCGCCATCACACAGGTAAATCACTCGAAGAGAAGTACTTGTTCTTTCGAAATGCTGATGTGTAATAATGATATAATGATAACGATGATGGTGCTGTTTATGCAATGTAACTTCATCTTACCCTGTGCAAGGAGCAGTTGTCAGGGATGAGGTAAGAGGTTCGTTTCAGTTCAGAGTCGAGCAAGGTGAAACAAAGGAGATAACTCTCCGTGGCGGGTCTGAGGTCTCCACGTGGGTGTGGGCGATGCTAAAACGTTTTATATAAATTAAGTCGTGTGCCTGTCGACAATGTACAGCAAAAAAGGATTAATATCGTAGGGCAATATCCATTATCAACATGTGCAGCGCATAATGCAATGCTTCTTGAGCGATAATACAAAGCAAGGGTTAAAATATGGGAATAAGGACAAACGGGTGTACACGGATTGTAATGTGCGCGTATGTTCCTAACACCGAGTCGGGTCTTTGCGCATCGTGCACAGCAACGTTCGAGCAGCCACCGGATGTCGTTGAGCGGCCCGCTGGGCTTGACAATACCGATCAAGGCTTAGCGGACCAGAGTCACCGCTCAGAATCTTGACGACTGCACTTCATGCTCCTCGCCCACTGGTTTCGCGGGCTCAGAAAGCACGAGTTTGTTCCGGAATGCTGCTCCATCCGAGATGGATACAACGTCTGGGCTGAGCTCAACCGGGCCCTGTCCAGTTGCGGGATGTTTCCGAACAAGTTCGTCAAATTCCGCTAGAAGGTCTTCCGCTTTGACGTTCGGCTGCTCGCGAAGCGTGCTTTCCCAGTATGCTTTTACTTTTGCTGCGGGCGGTTCATCTCCCGTTACCGAATTATACTCTTCTTGGTCAACAAAGACATTTGCCTTGCGCAAAGTGGCAAGGAACTCCTCTGCAGCTTGTTGGCTAAACTTGATCGCAGGAGGCTTCTGAGGCCGCATATGTATAGACAATTTCGACCGGTTTGGCGAGGCAGGATCAACGAACTCCTTGTACATGGAAATAACTTCGTCTTTCGTCACATTCGCAATAAGCTCGGCATCACGTTCACGACGCATGAAGTCGAGATATCCGGACTCAATTTGATTCCAAAAACGAGCTGTCTCTTCTGGCAGGTTCTTCAGCTTCTCCGTCCATTGCTGCACGAGACTTCTCTTGTGCTCTTGAAATTGCGCATCATCCATCGTTTCGAGAACTTCGCGCATGTGCTCTAGGAATGCTTCAATGCGCGTCTCCACGTATTTAGGATCCTTCTCCGACTGGACGACTATTCGCAACCCGAGCAATTCTATGTACTGCCAAGCAGAGCAAAAGACAATGTATCCAAGCTGTTCCTTTGTGCGCAAAATGTTGAATGCAGGTTCCGAGAAGATCTGCACCATTAACCTGAATGTTGTTCGAAGCCGAGCATCTGAGATACTGCCGACGTGGCAGTAATAAGAGTTACTGGAGTTCACTTCGCCGGGATTCGGAACAGGAAGCTCCCAGACATAGTTACAAGCTGCATTACGGTAAATTAGTAGCTATTTTCGGTATTCAGATCGTAGTGCGCACGTTTAGGCAAGAGACGCGAGCGCTCGCAAGGAACGTTCTCTTCGGGAACGTGTTCAGAACTGAGAATGTCCTTCGCCATCGATGCGATGCGGGTGGCGTTCTGAACGTAGCGTGAGTATCTACTAGACAAAGCCGATCAATGAAAGTAATATACCTCCTTCCGAAGATTTCCATTAACTAAAACTAGGTATTTGAATTGTGATAGGAGTTTCTGGACGTGTTCCTGGAGTTCCCCAACGGTGATCCCTGTCTTCAAACGTCAGTCTTTGTAGTCTATTTCTAGATACCGCGGAAGCGACTCGCCTTCTATCTCTGCGAGCTTCTCTGTATAGGTAAATTGATAAGCCGAAAGGAGATATCTCCCATAATACTCAGACAGGTTCCAACTCTGTCCGAGGAAGAAGTTCTCCCACTCCCGCTTGGCCTAGAATGCAACACCTAACTCAGAATTCGTAATTGCCAGAATGAAAGAAGGACCCCTTTACTTTTTCCTTCATGACGGCCAATCGGTCTTCTCTGATCTCTAGGCTCTTGGCCTTTTCGAGGACGTGCTGAGCAAGAACATGCAGTTTATCATTATAACCACTGAGATTAATATATAGTCCGAGAATGGTTGATCCGAAAGTGTAGTCAAGGCCAGCGAGGCTTGCATCGTATGAGAATTCCGTAAGGGAATCTTTCACAAGATCTGCATAAAGGCGGGTCATAACGGATGCACGTGCAGAGGCGTTGGCAAACGGTCTAGAGAAATACAATAAATTTAGAAGAAGGTTCTTGTCGTGATAAGGAGACTGAACGCACGTTCGCGCTTCTATCATTACATGCGCTCGAGGGACCCAGAACTGATCATCTTTCTTGTGCCAGACATCCATAAGAGGAGTATAAAGGACGAGGGAAGGTCGCTTAAGTGGGTTAGGAACATCGAATTTGTCAATATCAACGTCGCTCGGAATGAACTCGTTCGGTCCGGGCAGATAAATTTCAGGGATGTCATTCGGGGCGCGAGCCTAAAGAGTGAACGTAACTACTCTTTAGATACTGTATCACAGAACCTTGAGTTTTGTAACTCACTGCAGAAGTAATTTCGTCGTCTAATCTATCGACAGTGTACTCCGTTCCGTACCAGGGCTCTGCGGTCCAAGGTCCTTGGTTGCCTATCGTACTGTGATCCTTCGCCATAACCACAACACGACCGTTCTCGACAGTCAGCTCAGAAAGTGTATCTCGTACAAGCTGTTCATCCCAGTCCCACGTCAGTTTTGGTCCACTAAGTATGAGAGAACGTGGAAGAGGTAGCTTCATGCTGCCGGAAATCCGTGATGCATAATTCTCTGGGCGTGCCTGCTTTTCTTCGAAGCGGAAATGCAAAGCAGCGAGTGCTTGGATCTCACTCTGTGACCATGCAGGCAGCTCAGAGTCTCTTAGGAGATTAATGTATTTATAGCACGCTTTGAGAGCTTCGCGGTAGTTCTCTGTAATGCAGGAGAATTGTTACAAGACTGCAGTGAGCGTGTTACCACAAAAGAACTCACGAAAACCATCCTTCGTCAGATGAACGGTTATCTTGAACATCTCAAATCCACGTCCTAGACGCTGCGGTCCTGCTTCCAGCGCGGTAATCCAGCCTTTATTCTTAAGATATGAATGTAGAGATCCAGGGCCCTCATGTCCGACATAATGCGATAGATAATTGCCTGGTTTCACATCCCAGAAAGGAGCTTGATAAGGC
This sequence comes from Fomitiporia mediterranea MF3/22, assembly GCF_000271605.1. NCBI lineage: Eukaryota > Fungi > Basidiomycota > Agaricomycetes > Hymenochaetales > Hymenochaetaceae > Fomitiporia > Fomitiporia mediterranea. The sequence goes on along the minus strand of NW_006760392.1, from coordinate 2,145,085 downwards.
AGAGGGAACGACAATTCAAATGCGTAGAAGTCCATGATCGTCTTGACGTGGATAATAGACTATTAGATGGATAATCGCATCAGCTTCGTGGAACGCAAACAGCACGCTTGAAAGTACATACACCACGCTCGTCTTTCCCGAACGGGTGTTCCAAAATGAGAGGGGCGGGGTCTTGTCCACGATTTTTAATTGGCGCGAACATCACCGCAGCCATATGAGCAAGCTCATCAAGAGATTCTTAAAAACCACTGAGTCAGAAGGAAATAGAGAATATCAAGAATAGCACCAACCCTTCCCAATGACCGTCAGACTCATCCGACTTGCGCAGTATTCTTTGCTCCACCATTCGATCAGACGACGCCTTGTCTCCCTTCCGACGCTGCCTCCATCAGCATCGTTCTCACTGTTTGTTGAATTTACTGAAGGTGCTGGAGAAGCCATACGACTAGGTATCGGTGAAGGTACCGCGCTGACACTTCCGTTCCCATTTACTAGATCACTTATCGAGGGTTTATCCGCAGGTAAATTACCAGAACGCGGTTTGAGCGTCCGTGCAGCTTCGGTAAGCGTGGCTTTGTTTCCTGTACCAAATTTCTTCCACGGGTGACCGGGTCGGGTAAGGTGCTTGTTCAACTGGAATATTCGCCACATATCACTCTGAAGGTTCTTCTTGTTCTCCGAATCGACTGCGTTGAGCTCGCGAAGCGTGCAAGACGGCGAAAACAGGGGAGAATGAAAGAAGCCAGAGAAACGCTCCAACGCTCCTTCAAAAGCATTTGACGCGACCGAGAAGAAGTAATTGGTGTTGGTGGCGCCGGTGAAGGCATTGGCATAGCCACTGTTCTTCGTGAGGTACTAGAGAATACATGATTGAGTATGTGATGACCACAGTTCCAAGAAACGTCATATTACTTCGTAGTACTCGTTCTCCTTCGGAAACTGCTCAGTTCCCTGAAATGACAAAAGCAGTAAGGGTCTGTTTGACGTAAACCTGAGTCGGACGCACCATGAACAAGAGATGCTCACAGAAGTGAGCTAGACCGGGAATATCATCCTTCAAATGAGATGTGTATTAGCAAGATGATTACCGAAATATATGTTATGGCTTGACATGAGAGTCGGCGAATCTGGCAGCGACATCTCAAATGAGACACTTACGGGATCGCTAAGATGCCCGACAGCAACATCCAGACTTGCAGCAGCCTTATCCGTCTTTGCATCGTGCACCAACACAGCCTGGAGTCCATTTTCAAGGCGCACAACACGGTAGTCACGGTCGTCTGCTGGACTCTTTTGGATCGGCACGCTATAAACGTGATAAGCAGGCGTGCTGCCTTGTGCAGGTACACTCGTCCAGTTCTTCTCGTCTTCCTCTAAAGAGACATTTGCGTTTGCGTTGAATTGCATGTCCTGCATCGTGGACGTCGACATGGCGTGCGAAGGGAAATGTTTTGAATGTTCAACAAGAGACATATAAGTACGCCTGACGCCTAAAGGAAGGACGTAATGACCGGGAAGCCTTAGCGAACGTATGCTATAAAAGGTCGGTCGGGGACATGAGCGCAGAAGGACAAGAAGGCGCATAAGCCCGTAGAGACTGGCGGTGGCGAATTCCAGCAAAGCAGAGGCATAACCGAAGACACGCGAGATGAGCCAATTGTTTCGCGTCATTACGTATTCATGACGGATCAGTAGTCAAAGTCGATTAGTATATATATCACTGAGAATGAGTACTGCTACAGTTACAAGCATGCCATATCGTCTCGATCAAAGGACAGCAACAGTCAAACACCTATTTATACCCCGCATACTCACAACTCAATACCCCCCTAGAGGCCCATCTTCTTCAGCCGGTCACGGAGTAATCCCGCTTCCAGCTTGTAATCTAAGGGCATGATCTTCTGGATCCCAAACCGCACCCGCGATTGCTCCTGATATGTCAAGATTCATTAGCTGTCGAATGTGATTGGACAAGTACGGTGAACACTGACGTTATACGTGTCTTGCTTTGCACGGCAGTTGAAGTTATATGTATTGCACGTCGCCCTCGCAATTGCCGCAGTATATGCACTTTCGTCTCGCTCCTTCAACTCATGGAGCTCGCTCGCCGTCTTGCCGAACACGACAAGACCAACGTCATTGAAGCCATTCAACCACACTTGCCCTGTGTGGTCCGCCACCGACATCGACATCATAAACCGATACTCGGGCTCCGTATATGCACGGTCGCATTTCTCACACCGCCATCCCTCGCTCCCTTCAATAACTTTTTTGTTACACGTCGGGCATGCCGGATAGAATAGATTGTCCGCTTTGATGTGCAGAATCGTTCCCCTGCACGAAAAATTCTCACCGCCGTCAGGTACGTTTTCCTGCAAAGCCCTGACTTCTAAGAGAGTTTTCATCGCCTCCCTCCTGATGTCACCGAATCCACCTGCAGAGGAGCTTCCACCAGAGTGAGACTTGAATGCTGGGGGCGAGTTCAGTGAATCAAACCATCCACGGAGAACGTGCGCTTCATTAATATCAGGATTGACGGACATGTGGGTAGCATTTGACATGGATAGTGAACGCCCTGCAAAAAGCCTGTTCAACGCGGGTTATAATAAAATGGCAAGGTTGCATGTATACCTCCAAAATCACCAACCCTAGCGCCCTTGAATGCAAGGACAGCGTGCTCCTCAGCAGTATAGCTTTCTGCCTGCTTCCCCCAGAGTGTCATACGGACCGCGAACTCCGACAGGTCAATAAGAGTCAGTTCTCGCTTTTTGATCGTCCTCCCAGTTGCCTTTGCAACTATCTCTGTTACATCAGACACATCTTTCACAATGCCGATTACATCTAAAAATGTATATAAGTACGTATAGTATATATTAAAGGGATCGGCTTACCGCAAGTCGTATCCTTTTCTTGATTCCCAAGTTCAGACAACTTAACAAAGTGGTACGTGATTTGTGGAGCAGCTGCTTGATCCGCACACTGTATCTGGAATCAGAACGGCCCACATGATGATGTTCATTATAATTACCTCAGAAATTTCCGTTTCTGTGCCAAGCATAAGCTCATATTCATTCTGTACGTTCGAGAACTTTTTCTTGGCAAGGTTTACACGGGCCTTGGAAACATAGTAGACCTTCCCCTCCTCGAGCTTATCGTAGAACTGATCCACCTGGTGATTGAAGCCGGTTGCCCGAATTTCGCCCGAGTCGTCCATGAGAGTCACAGTAAATATCTTGCCCTCACCCTTTGGAGTAGAATAATGCCGAACGTCGGATTTGACCGTAACACGAGCACGAATTGTCCATTTGTTTTGATATGGACTTAGCCCTTCAATAGGAAAAACCACAGGGCCATTTGCTCGCTGCTGCTGCTGCTGCTGCTGCGGAGGTTTCTGAGACTGAACGGACTTTTGCTGTTGGGCAACAGGGGTGTTAACTGCAGTCGTGGGCGTTGCTTGTGCTTCTGTACTTGATGATGCGTTCTGTCCAGGGACTTCGAGTGATCCGGGATCACCAATTTTTTCACCTGGGTTACCTACAGGCGTGAGCGCTAATAGGATAAGGAGCCTAAATGATACAACTAAAATGTTAGACGATATTTTACCATCGGAGCTCTTCACCGCACCACGCACTTTTTGTTTTGCACATTGTTACATGTGAGTTTTTCGACTTTCACGACCGAGTACTTCGCGATTTCGCCCTCGTCGACCATACCAGTAAGCTGTGTCGCAAGCATGGCTTGCGTGTAATGGACACCATCCGACACTACAAGTCTGAAACGGTCAGGCGCAGCGCCCTCACGCGCCGCACCAATCTTCTTTAGCGAAAGGAGCTGAAGAACATGGCCAGTCTCCCAGAGCTCATTGTCGCCTGGTGCGACAGAGAGAAGCCTTTCTATTGAGCCGGTTGTAAGCTGGATGTCGGACATGATCGCGGAGATAGTCGTGACTTAGGAGAAGGAGGGCGTCGACTTGCAAGTGTAATATACACGACGCGCGGTGTGATGAGTGACACAGTAACGCGTTTATCACGTAATACACATGCGAGTCGAAAAAGAATCAAAAAGAAATATAATTTGCTCTTCGCTGGTCGTCTTTCATGAGCACTCACGGCGACAAGCCGCCCCCGCTTCCATCTCGTCCAGCTGAACTGAGCGGCACAGAAGCGGCTCTACGATTCACTGGTCTCCCGTCATGGCTCAGGAAACGTCCCAAACTTCCATCTCGTAACTGGCTTATTTTCATCGGTGTCACTTCTTCACTTTTTGGGCTCTACGTCTACGACCGCAAAAAATGTAGGGACATCCGGGAAGAGTACATCCGACGAGTCTCGCACATCTCCCAACAACCGATGGGGAGCATGGAGCTCCCGCGCAAGGTGATAGTGTACGGTTGCAAATGGCCAGGTGACGAGGACTATAATGCGAGTTTAAAGTACTTCCGGAAGTATGTCAAGGTGCGGTTACTCAACACGTTTTGTAGATGCAGTTTCTAATATTTATAACCATGTTAAGCCCATACTGGTTGCTGCAGCCATAGACTACGATGTGGAGAATGGTCGACGTCACGGAGACCTTGCCAGGCAAATATCGGAAAAAATAAAATCAAAACGTCGAATAGACGAAGGCATGGAAGCTCCAAAACCCCAACATCCTGCCGCCATCAGCATGTCAAAGGAGGAAGCTGCACTGCGAGAGCTGGCAGGCGGCTCAATCATTATCGGCCGAATGACCTTCAAGGAGTACATGGAAGGATTGAAACGAGGATGGACTGAATCACCTGAACGGATCGATCGAGAAGACAAACTTGCCCATGAACTATCAGCAGACGGATATTTCGATGAGCCTGAGGTCGTAGACCCTTCAGCTGGTCTTACTGGTGAACCGATCCCAACGAAGTCGCGTCTCATCCCAACCTCGAATGCTGCCGCTCAGGCCTTTTCACCGTACAAATTACCTTCGTCTACACCTACGCAATCGTCCGCTTCGTCAACTTCGATTTCAAAACCTATCCCACCACCGGACATGATTCCCCCTCAACCTCCTCTCCTACTCGTACCATTCACCAATCGTATTGGCTTCAAACAAATACCACTTATGATGGTTGACTTCTTCAACCAACGTGCCAAAGTTGCTGCTGGCGCCGAAGCCGCTCACAAACTCGTTGTGGGCCAGACACGACCCATATCTGCCCCGCCTCCCACTCCAGAGGCCGCACCACTTTTCTCGCCAGACGAGCGAAGACCCGAAACCGATCTTGATTTCGACCGCTTCGGCGAATCGTACTACAGAGGCTCGCTTTCTTCCTACCTACAAGACATTGCAAAAGCTCGTGACGAGTACCACAAGGCACTCCCTGACCGTTTGGCGACGGCTCGAGCGCTTGCAAGAGGCGAAAGAGAGCCGACGAAAGACGAGCTAAGCCATCCACCACCGACCGAGGTTGAGCTTCGAGAGGAGCGATTGAGGAAAGAGATGCGATGGAGGGATAATGAAGAAGGGTGGGAAATAGTTCGTCCAGAGAAAGATGTTACTTGGGACGAACGATTTAGAAATGCATTGACCACATTCACGGACCCTCCTCCAGAAGCCACTAGTGATCATTCTAGCTAACATACACTGTCTTGCTTTAATTTTATGTAATCGCAATACCAGACATCCCATCTTCAACCAGTCTGTCCGACTATCCGCACCGAACCGCTATTTAGCAACCAGTCTTCCATCTCAGCCCATTCATCCGGTCCGTAATCATACTCATCAGCTCTCGTCTCCTTACACTCTCCATTCGTATGGTCCTCCCGTTTTGATGCGCTCTCCATAGGTGTCTCGTTCATGCTAGTGTTTTCGACAGTGCTGTCGGTTGTGCCAATAGTCTGCTCGTTAGTAGTCGGACGAACGAAGTCGAAGAAAGAGTCATCCAGACTAAAGAAGACCTCGTTCACATAATTGTCATAGCTAGAGTCAGCCGGCTCAAGTACTTGATGGGAGGGTGGGCAAGACGCAGAAGAGAGCTCAGAATTATGAAGGAAAAGCGGTTCATTGTCAGATTTGGGCGAGTGTAGATTAGAGGGCCTGGCTTTTTTGAGACTTGGTTCTTCATGCGCTGGGGAAAGGACAGTACTAGAAGCATCATCAGGTGGAGACTTTCGTTTGTTCTGTCCAAGATTGACCATAGCTTCGTCATCGAGAAAAGTAGAGGCGGTCGAGAAAGTTGTGTCAGTCGTAGTAAAAGGAGAATTTGTCGTATCGACTGCCAGCATTATGGCGTCGAGCTCAGAATTGGAGAAACTGTCATCCGAGGAAGGGACCTTGTTCATTGCCCTCGAGTGAGTAGATACCAGCAATTCTTGGGTGCCAGGCATGTCGTCTGCACTTTCTTCTGCCTTGTCAGATTCCTTGAGTACCGCGAATTCTACGTTGAAGTTTGGCTTTGCTATCGCTTTGGGCTTGCGAGCGAGTGTGCCGCTATCAATTTTGAGACGCTGTCCTTCACCTATCTGGAGAGACTTGTTGACACCTGTGCGTCTGTGAAGAGCTTCCAGTTCTTTCAGCCTGTTGTCCTCCTTCTCCGGTTTCTTTACTTGCTTCGAACCACTATTTTTTACTGCCGAGACTTTCGATGTACCTGCCTCTGATACTCGTGGAAGGGAGGATGAATAATTAGCCAAGCATGTAGCCGACGTGCATACCTTTCGTCTCATTCAAGACTTTCTTGGGGACAGGGGGCGGCTTAGCCATTCCTTCCCGACAGCTGGATGCGAATATCTGCTGTAGGTACGGGCATGTAAAGAAATAACAGTGCACGCACCATATGTGCCGACAGGCGCTCTTATCCTTGCAAGTATGGTTGCACCTGAAAAAGAGATAGTGCATTAATCGACTAATTCACTGTTTCTTACGCACGACGAACGCGTAATTCCCATTCGATAGAGTTTTTGGTTCAAGAGGTCTTCTGCTTTGCGCTGCTGTATGTAATATCAGTCTTCGAGATTCCTACTGTGGTGAGAATGAACTTTAACATACTTGATGGGCGACTTGCATCTGTGCCTCTCGCACTTTCTCCATCACTATTCATCTTGTCCCAAAAATCAGGATCCTGTTCACACTCTTCCAAGAACATTTCGGTGGAGGTCTTTGGATGGGTGTCCAAAATCGGATACTCCTTCACTGGAACTGAAGGCTTGTATGTCTGGCTAACAGAGAGCCCCGCGAAACTTTCCTGTGTTACATCGCGTCCGTCAATGAAAGCTTTAAGACTGAATCGTGGATCTGCCTACTCACAGAGCTAACAAGTACGCAAACGCTTTGACTCGGCTTTGTCAACTGCGCGGTGACGGTGAAGGACCGAGAGTCCTTGAGAGCCTTCGTTCTGTCGTTGCGGAAGGATAAGAGCAATGAATAGGGTTAGGAGCTTAGGGTACACACGAAATACGCCTAAAATCGACAAGGTCCAGATCCGACGTTGTAGTCAATATAGTGGTCATGCCTAGGAAGCGTGATTTCTGTCTTGACTTCGTCCTTCCGGACAGTGCTTGGACTAGATGGCATTCAATATTAAGCTCAACGGATACCGGCTTCCTCCCCGAGTAAGAGGTAACTCCATTTTTTGCGACAGCGATGGACACGGCATATTGCGGCATGTCGTGTACGAACTGCAGGACTTCGAGCCCATAAGGTGGACGACGGTTCAAGAGCTTATGCACATCAGGTCTCTAATCTTCTCCAATATAAGTAGCATGTACTACTTACCAATTCGATTCGAGACGACTCTTGCTTCCTCAAGGCTTGCAGCGAAGTGATGCCGCTCTCGGCGAGGACCTTGTTGACATGCGTCTAATGGTTGCCAATCTGAAAAACGTAGAAACGAACCTTGAGGCTATAGTCGGTAAATTAGATGAATGAAGAAGTGAACAGGTATAAAACGAACGCACGATTTCTCGCCAATAGACTCGATCTGCTTGAGAACCACGGGCCTATCCTCCCAAGCTTTGGCAGTCAAGCATCGTACTCTGGAAAATTTTCATCAGCTTGTCTTCCTCTAATATTGACTATTAAATCAGCTCTGACAACTCTAGCCCGTGTTTGACTTGAGCGCCGTTCTTCTTGATAATCCCGACTTCAACTACAACTATTCGTAAGTGCGTCAGACAAGAGTCTACCAAACATCAGTCAAGGAATTGCTGACCTCGTCCTATGCGTGCGGCATGGCGGAAGACCGACAGCGCATCAAGGACAGGTTGGCTATCCGAAGTTTTGTACTCTGGTGCACTGAGAGAAATGCCGCCTAACACAGCCTGCACATATGTTTATCCAAAACAGCGACCAAATGTGACAAGAAATCACCCACTTGTATGAGAATGAAGGATTTATCGGATGCCTTTTCGACTTTCTTTATCTTGTATCGGATGTCGGAATGGTCCCGCATTTTATTGTAAACCTAGTTTCGGTTTGATTCTTCGTCGCAAAGCACAAAGGACAGAAGATACCTGCTTGTCGCCTCCTCGGAGACGCACATCACCAAGTCTATCGTTAGAGTATCAGTTCCATAGAAGCACTGGAATAAGCTGGCTCTTTTTTGTACTGACTCATCGGCACAGCTGATAACTTCGAGCTATATCATAGACGCTCAAGCAGAGTGTCTCCATGACAAACAAGCAAGCTTACGATTTCTCGAACGCTCGGGCGATCCGACAGCTTGAGAATATTTTGCATCTGAAAAAAAAAAATGAGAACCCGCACTTCGAACTAGCGAATATCACCTGCTCACCGTAACCTGACGTATGTAATACTAGTGAAAAATACGATGTTAAGCTCGTTCCGTCCAAGGATACGTATAGACCAACCTTGCTCATAATGTCTCCGTACTCCGTCACCCTCAACTCAGCATTTATTCCACCACCACCTGTAGAGATGAGCTCGTTCGTCTCTAATTTTTTCACTGCTTGCACAACCATATCGTCCAGTTTCTCCTCCCACGTCTGGCTGGCGGTTTTGCCGATATGATAATGCCCGGGGTTCTTTTGAACGCGCTGCCGCAGGAATGAACCTCGAAGCCAGTCTTTCGCACTCTGAACATTGTTGATAGCACCAATACCAATCTCAGAGTTGACATGTTCGAGCAAGTTCTCATGAAGCGAGCTCTCAAGGATTGTTCTGCCCTGCGCAAGATTTCGGTACTTGTTCTCAAGTTCCTGCTCACAAAGTATGATTGCCACCCCTTCCTTGTCTGTCACGAATATGAATTTCACGTTTTTGCAAAGAAGCAAGGCACTCACCGAATTGGGGACGACCCTGCGCAAAATGAACGTTCAGTGGAACAACAGGAGAAAGGTGTGATAACATACCGCCCGCCCGATCATCTGAACGACATCCAGATCAGAATACTCCCGCCACCCATTGGTCACATAAAGCTTTACGCCTTTGATAACCACGGTGTGCGCCGCTGGATGCTTTCGTCAGGAGAGGTCGCCGAGAATAAAGGGAAACAACACATACGGAGGTTAATGCCAACTGCAAGAGTCTAATTGACGCCATTAATTAAGATAAGCAAGCCGAAAGAGGCTGCTATCTCATACCGAAGTAGCACAAACCACCCTCAGCGATCCGTCGAGATAGAGTTCCTCAGTCGCTCGTCTATCATCGAGACTAAGTCCAGCATGGTGTACGCCCACTCCCGACTTTGCGAGCTCTATATCAAACATCTCAGCCTCATGTAGCAGAATGAGAAGAGTTATGCTCACTCTCGAGTCTCTTGTCGTGAAACGGTCTATTCAATCTATGTCGAGATTAAGAATTGCGGTTACTTTGTCAGTGAGCAAGTCACTCACTGCTTCGGAGGATTCCATGGAGTATCTTCCCGTTTGGCGACCGCTTCGTCGTATTCTTTGAGAAGCTGTTCTGCCGTCGACATGACACCTAAAGAGCATGAGTAGGCATCGTTTCAACTCAATTTCCAAGCATACCTTTCCTAGTACTACAGAAGATTAAGATTGGCTTTCCGCATGCATGCTTCCCGATGACGGAATAAAGCTTGTAGTCAAGAGTCCGCGCGAACTGGAAGTCGTTCTGGTTCTTTCGAGGATATCCGTACACGTGACGTGTGATCCTACATGGACGGTATTCTTCTCCGAACTGCAGTATGAGAATTCCATGAATATCAATTCTATTATTAACCGATTGCAGATGCCAACCTCAAAGACCGTAGCCGGCGCATTGAGATCAATGGACGGGTTCCCTATCCAGTTCGCAACATCCTGTATGTTTGGCACAGTCGCGGAAACAAGAATGAAACGGATATTGTGGCATCGTGCCTTCATGCGTGATATTACCACTTCGAGAGTACTACCTCGTGATTCATTTAGGACGTGAACCTGGTAGTGCGTTAGTTGATGTCGAGCATTGAATAGGTCCTATTGACGCACTTCGTCTACCAGGAACAGTTTGACTGCAGAAAGAAAATCGCCATGATCGTGCCTACACCACTTTAACACACGTTACGATATAGGAAAAGCGTTAAGCATACCAGCCCCGAGTAAGACTGTCCCACTTCTCGCTCTACAGAGCTTCTTAGCAGAAAATCCCGTCAAAGTCATCAAGCTCGCCATACCGTTGTAATTCTGAATTACTAAGTAAATGCTGCATATAAGGAACCAGAGAACTACTTACATTATCTTTGCATTTCTCGCCATCGACCATGCACTTTTGCCCATTTGAAGCGTATCTCCGGTCATTTCGCAACCTATGGGGTTCTAAAGCATCAAACCTACGAGCAGCACAGTTCCCTTACATTTGATGCCGAGAGGTTCGAATTTTGCAGTCCAGTCTCTCGTGCGTTCAGAACACAGAGCCTGGTGACACTATAAAAAGTAGCGGTGGAGTGATGCTCACTTCGACTCACCTTTGTTGGTGCTACGTATATACACTTAGTGTTGGCTTGATGACCAGACGTTATCAGTAAATTGATTAAGCCCAGTTCGAAGAGCACAGTCTTGCCGCCTCCCGTAGGGGCTAGAATAGATCAATACATTAGTTTGAGAGTCACCCCTAATGGAGACTACATACCGCTTACAACCTGCGATCAGACGTTTTATATAATTCACTTCAAGAAGGGCGAGAACAAGCTCACTAGATTTTCGTGACTTTCCATTATCTTCGCGACCGGTCAGTACGTCAAGCACAAACGCTAATTTACTCCGTACCGTTTGATAGCATTTAGACTGCACGGCGTTAAAGACTCCAAACTTGAATATGCACCTGTACATGTCAGCTTAGGAAGGATATGCTCAGCTACTTTGCATGTTGCGGATGCCCTGGTGACTCACGAAGCTCGGAAACAGGCCGCAAACGCAGGCCATGTGCGTTCCTCGGGTCATTGCCACGACTCCTGGTCTGGGACTGAGAGGACCGAGCCGACATCTGCCAAGGATTGATGAAGTCTGTTGTAGCCCGTTGCAATGCAGTTTTATCATTGGGTTGCATATAAGCGTCTTAATAAAGCGCCACGCCCATGAGTTTTAAATTATACGATATCCAGAGCGACCTACATTGCGGACTATCATGCTCGATGCATGATTGTACATATTCTGGTTGCGACATAGCCGCCTGATTGCTAGACGAGGTCACCCGGCTGGAAGTAGAATTGTAGATCCTGCGCAAAGGGTGAGGAGATGGACTTGATGGACCATGTCCGAACTGATCTGAAGAATCGAATTGTTCAATGTCATCTTCGAGGTACGTCCCATAGGCGTTCTGCCGTCCACTCATTGGTTCTCTCGAATGGAATGATCGTGTATGAGGCAAAGTGTCTTCCGTTCTGTATCAGTTTCAGGGCCAAAGGAACGAACTCAAGAAGCAGTCTACCGATGTGATCTTCAACGTGAGGATTCCGACCGTAGTATTGTAAATCCATCTCGGGCATGTAGGCATCTCCATACGCGGTCGGTTCCGCACCAAATCCAGAGCCGAAATCACCGAGAGCATCGGAAGCGCTGAAGTCGCCGCCAAGCTCAGCACAAAGCTCGTCGAGGTCAATTTCCTCACTCATTCTAGCGAAGTGAACAAAGCGGCCAGCAGCCTGACCCCAGTTACTAGCTGACACTGATGGTGGGACAAGTGGAAATGGAAAGAAAGACGCGTCGTCAGATTAAATATTGTTTATCATGTGACCGTTATGATTACGCAAATCTAACAAGGATCTTTTGATTCTTTGGGACCAGAACTCACGCAGAGTGCCGCCACTGCACACCATGCAACGAAATCCGCTGAACGGGAGGCCTGAACCCGAGGTTATCGTCAATGTGAGCCTTGACTGCAGCAATGAAACATATTTCTGGTGCTCAGCTTTGGCATGTGCAGTTTGTAGATGGACTATCGTTTAACAAGGGAAAGATGGAGGCCGCCATCTTTGGCGGTGATCTCTTCCCCAGCAAGCCCCCCACGAAGGCACAGAAAGATACATTTATTGCCAAAAAGGAGGACGTCGACCTCATAGTAAGCTTACATATTCCATTTACAATGTGACTAGCCATTCATCTGCCCGGGTAGGTTCGTGAACTCGAGATACCTAGAGTGCAGGCCGAACGTGCATTTGGGGAAAGTAAGGGAGACCTCGAGAGGGCGTTGATTAACCTCATAACACCTAGTGCTAAGACAACTAAATAGTAATCGAGTGTATATAATATATGTCAAGGCAGTTATTCTCCCTCCTTCGCCCCATTTCCGCCTTTCTGCTTTTGCTTGTTATCAACTATGGAACGAAGTGACTTTATCAGGTCCTCTGATTGCTTCGGCCTCGCGGGTGTCTCTGAAATTGGCAGTCTGCGCCTGCGACCCGTCATAGTGAAGTTACTTAGGGGCCTCGTGTAAACGGGGCCACTCGTCCGCCTGGAAGGATCTTGCTGACCTTCCTTATGTGCAATGTATTCCACGGTACCTGGCTTGTACGGATTCGGTCTCGACTTTTCCGCTCCAGCCCAGCTTCCTACATTCATTCTCAACCACGACTCGTCCATTCGCTGGGGGTGTTCGCCAACCACTTCGGGTGGAGAGACTAAGTCTAGCGACATCGGCTTGTAGTTTTGCTTGCCCGCTTCCAAGTCCTGCCGGGGTTCTTCCTCAGTACCGAAATCCGTCATTACGGCCCTTTCATTGTCTTTTCTGACGCTGACCTGCTCCTCAGTAGTCCAACCGGCGAAAGACACAACCACTGAGATACTATCCGTCCCCTGCTGTTTGCCATAGTGAAGCCTGCGCCCTGGTAGCGGCTCTCCCATCACAGCGTCCTGCAACTCGTTGGAATAGGCATACTTCAAGCCAGCAGTCGCGTGAGGCATCGGTCTGATGATAGTCGAATTTTCGGATTTACACAAAGCAGTGAATTTGTCGCTGAGGAACCAAATATGTTGCCGACTTCCGCGCTTTGCCAACACATGCAGCGGAAGGTTCTTTGCATTTGTTAGAGTACCGTCGAAGTCTGTCTGCCGCTTCTTCTTCTCCGATACAACAAACTCCTCGAATTCGGGTAGTAAGCGTCGGACTTTGCGTAAGTAGCGTTCGAGCCTTCTCGGCTTCATAGCGCCGGGATCGGGAACGGGAGTGAGATCCTCCAGGTCCTTCTCGACTTTCGAAGGAGGTAATTCGAAATGGTCAGAGTCTCTCAGCAAGTATCGGTCTCTGTGATAGGTGTTTATGTTAACACGTGGAGCCCATGTACTACCCTCGGCGGCGATCTTGGGCATATTGGGTAGTTCTTCAATTTTCCGCAGTGCCGTAACGTCAGTATACACACTTGTCCATTCCGTCTGCTGATATAGCGTGTCCATCTTGTGGATCAGAAGCTTGCCATCGCGTCGACGAACAGCAAGGGGTCGTTTGACACCCCAGTCGCCTCGAGCTGCACTTCCATCATACGTAGCATAGACTTGGCCTATCTTTGGATCATAAGAGGCAAACTTTGATCGGCGAAGGAGGACAGAGAATGAGGACGGCGGGACTTTGGCGACCTTAGCCACCGCAGTCGAGGACATGTACAATCGCAAGTAGTGAGAGCTAGTGAAACTGAAAAGTGAACGCGAAACTGACAGTGACAGTGCTGGGTGAATCCAAATTGTAAAAACGTCGATCAGTGTCGATCTCTGACCAAACTTGGTGGCGACTCAGTTCCTTGAAATTTCACTGTCAGTGTCACTTCAACCTTTCAAGTTACGCCCGTCCTGCGCCCATAGATCATACATTATGGTGCAATATAATCGCAATGAAGGACCCTCGCAAGCAGAGCAGCTGCTTCGAGTCACTTCTGCCATTGCTGCAGAGCTCATCAAGGCTCACGACAATAATCAATCAGTTTCATTGAACGAGATTCGTGCACGTCTTAGCAAGAAGTATGGGTTGACAGGTGTACCGAGGTTAGTTGCTATTTTTCTTCGCAGTCAGCAGTATTCCTACAGAAAGCTTCAGATTAGTCGATATCATCAGTGCTGTCCCCGATGATTACAAGAAAGCACTTCTTCCAAAACTCAAGGCACGACCAGTCCGAACAGCTAGTGGTGTATGTATGCTCCACCACAATATTCTGTATGGCCTACTCACTCAGTCAACTAGATTGCCGTGGTTGCTGTCATGTGCAAGCCACACCGTTGTCCTCACATCGCTATGACCGGAAATATTTGCGTGTATGCTCTCCATCTCTTCTACTTACTGCCCATCCACATGACTTACTCATATTTTCAGTTATTGTCCGGGTGGCCCAGACTCTGACTTCGATTACAGTACGCAGAGCTATACAGGTTATGAACCAACTAGTATGCGCGCGATCAGAGCGCGTTACGACCCCTACGAGCAGACTAGAGGACGGGTGGAACAATTGAAGAGTTTAGGTCATAGTGTCGATAAGGTAAGCTTGTGTGGCATCCGTGAGGCTTCATGGCTCTGACGTGATGGCATTCAGGTTGAATTTATCATCATGGGTGGTACTTTTATGAGCATGCCGGAGGACTACCGAGCGAAATTCATCGCGCAGCTGCATAATGCATTGTCGGGGTTCACCGGCACGGATGTCGATGAAGCAGTGAGGTAAGAGATATAAACTGGTCTACTGTTGCTTGCCGATACTCAACTTTCTGTCAGGTACTCCGAGCAGAGTAAATCAAAAGCAATCGGCATCACAATCGAGACACGACCTGATTACTGTCTACGACCACACTTAAGGCAAGTTCTCCGCCATTTACCGATTCGTCTTTTAAAAATTCTCGCGATTATGTAGCCAAATGCTTCGATACGGTTGCACACGTCTTGAAATCGGAGTACAATCCGTCTACGAGGACGTAGCCCGAGATACGAACCGAGGCCACACCGTCCGCGCTGTCTCGGAATCATTCCATCTTGCAAAAGATGCCGGGTTCAAAGTCGTCGCACACATGATGCCCGACCTTCCAAATGTCGGCATCGAGCGTGACCTAGAGCAATTCAAAGAATATTTCGAGAACCCGGCGTTCCGAAGTGACGGGCTCAAGATCTACCCAACGCTCGTTATTCGTGGGACAGGCTTGTATGAACTTTGGCGAACAGGAAGATATAAGAATTATACACCGAACGTGCTTGTAGATGTCGTTGCGAGGATTTTGGCACTCGTTCCACCATGGACGAGAGTATATCGAGTTCAAAGGTAATTCCGCATATAGTCATCAATTCGACAATACCTGATCGGCGTATTGACAGGGATATTCCTTTACCTCTTGTTACGAGTGGCTGCGAAAATTCTGGTAATCTACGCGAACTAGCTCTTAATCGCATGAAAGATTTCGGTGCAGAGTGTCGTGATGTTCGCTTCCGTGAAGTTGGCGTAAGTCACCTTCACCATCCACAAATGTTTACTCTTGCAGCTCACAGAAAGAAAAAACTATTAGATACACGAAATTCATCATAAGGTTCGACCAGAATCCGTCGAGCTCCTTCGACGCGACTACACAGCCAACGGAGGCTGGGAAACATTCCTCTCATACGAAGACCCGGAACGGGACATCCTCGTCGGTCTCCTACGTCTTCGCAAATGCTCCGACGAAGGGACTTTCCGTCCCGAACTCGTAAGGAGAGAAGGTGCAGAAGGAGGAAGTAGTATCGTTCGCGAGCTACACGTATACGGAACAGCAGTTCCTGTACACGGACGTGATCCATCAAAATTCCAGCACCAGGGCTTCGGAACACTGTTGATGGAGGAGGCGGAGCGTATTGCTAGGGAAGAACACGGTAGTGTGAAGCTTGCGGTCATTTCAGGTGTTGGGACAAGAGATTATTATCGGAAGCTTGGATATGAGTTGGATGGACCGTATATGAGCAAATCGTTGTCATGATTCTATAATGGTTGTATTAATGTCCGTGCATATATACTCTAACCACCTGTGATAACCGATTTCTAGCCGCAATAACACAGAATCATTGTCCATATGCCATCATTATCCCACATTCAGACAGATACCCACATGGAAGAAAGGGTACTTTCTATGAATACTTCTTAAACGCCCTCCTTCTTGGTAGGAGTCTTGTCTTCCGCCTGCTTCTTGTCTCTTCTCCAGAAGCACCATGCATTAAGAATGTCCTGGAGAAATCTTATGTTACAATCTTTGCAATTTCATTAAGCAATGAACATTGCCTACCTTCTCCGTTGCAAAGACGAGGAACACAACAATTGGGACTATAACAAGACTTGAGTCAAGAAAACTTTTGGATGATATGCCAAACTCACTTGCAGCCTGCACGAAGTCAATGACACCATCGAACACGTTGTTACGCGAAATGCCAATAAGTAATTTTTCGTCCGTATGGTTGATCATTTGTAAGTTTAAGCTGACGAAAGGCACACGTTTGAGCAAGCTTGAATGCTTTACCACTAGCAGGACTGCAAAATACCTAAGTGACACAATGCGGTACATGCTAAACAGGATCACCCGCAACAAGGAAGTATACCAATGCCCAATCCTTTGTTCCAAGAACTTGCGTTTCTTGTAGATATCTATTACAATAGACACTAGGAAGAAGAAAGAAAATGTGTAAATTTGTTAGGTTTAGAGAGTGGAACTGAGATATTTTCATACCTTCCAACCCAAGTGTAACGATCGATACTAAGCCTGTGAAGATGAGTACTGCTCGCATGCTGACAAAAAACATAGAGTGATCAACTTGATTGAAGCTACAATGACAAAAGCTACTTGGCTTCACTTCTTCAAACCAGGAGCCAATGAATGCGAAAAATCTGCATTCTCTAATATGAAACAGTAGAAAACGGAAGGAACGGAGAGGTTCGACCCAGGAATTGGCTGGCCAGTACTATTGTTAAATGCAACCCTGTTTCCAATCTTTCAAGTGTCGCATATTGAAGCCTATCTAGAAACCTCGATATTTCTATTACTCACCACAAATGAGTACACTGTGAACGCAATGAAAACTGCAAACGGGGACCCAATAAACTGCAAGCCGAAAGTCGTACATTGATTATCTCTGGGACAGTCAACTCGGGGCGGTCAGACTACTACCACTCACTGCACATGTATATAACAGCTCTTTGTGGTGTTTCGCCAGGAGTCCATTTTTCTCGGGTTCCGGTCTGGCACACGACCGAAGTAGCAGCCACAACTGATCCAACATACATTAGTCCATTTGATATCGACGACTAGAGTAACAGCACTTACATGCATCACAATAGCCAAAGTCGTACAGGCCGTCCTGCAATTATACTGAGCAAATGTAAGTCAGTATAGTTGTGCAAATGTGAACTTGCCAAGTTTGCACACCGTTGATCAGTGCAGCCTGAATGAGACAGGGGTCATAGGGGGGGTTCAAAGAAAGTAAGTGGTCTGTGCTTCACCCTCTGTATATGCTAAGAGAACCTTCAGACGATGGGATAGAGAAATGAAGGGATGTGCACACAGGAAAGAGTACACTATAGAAGAGATGATCCACGATACGCAGAAATTCACAAAGATTGCGTTGCGCGATACTTTCCGAGAGAGGAGAATCATTAAGGCCAGGATAGGGAGAAGAATGTGACCTCCGGCAATCTGAAGTCCGAGATAAATGTTCTCGTCTACCCGCTGAACTGCTCATAATTCGTCAGGTATGTCAAGTCGAGAAAGGCAAGCAACATACCATGCTGGAAGTGACTTACTAGCCCTAGCGATGGCCCATCACTGTCAGAGGAAGACATGGTGTATAGAGTGTATTACCTGCAGCAAGAATATGGTTGAACGAATGACGTGTTAAAGGAATGAAAATCGATGCTAGCTCAGCACCAGTGTTAGGGAAATCGAACGAGGGGAACCAAGGGGTGAAGCTGGAGCGTCAGATAGTCAGTGGTATGCATGCGCCAGTACTTATAATGCGTTCTGTGAAGGATCATGATCGTGATTCGGATACCAACAATGGTGCTGATAACAACTGGCTATTACAGCCGGAATATACATCATCAATGGCCATGAAATGGATCAGATGTGTCTCTAGGAAGAGGATCAGAACTGAAATCGATGAACGAGTTACAAACTAGTCACCATTAGCAATTGAACAAACAAGGATATCACTCTCAATGGACACCAACAATGGTATGTGTTGGCCAACAGGTAAGGGCTTCACAGCTAGGTCTGGCCCTCCGACGTCATCATTGCAAGAAGCAGATGAACATGCTCCCGTCACAAGTTCTTACAGTTGCAAGTTGTCTAGGAGGCAGAGGTGTACGCATCGAAGCAAAGAAGCACTTTTGAGTGGCGCAAGATGATTGACTTGTAATGAAGTCGTTATTCGAGGAGTGTGTAGGAATGTATCCCCGGTTTACATCTTTGACCTTAGCGTACAGAGGGCATAAAAAAAGTAGCCTTGCGTGGAAGCCCTGTATGTGAGGATGGAGGTGGGGTGGGGTGGATGAGGACTGTAAGAAGGAAGGGTAGCATTAGACATTTAATGTCAGAAATTGATAAGAAATGAATGATAGTAAACGCACCTTGACGGTATGACTTGTCTGCGCGTGATACCTCATTAATGCTCATGCTAGTATGCCAAAGTACGTGGCGTTAATTAGTTTAATTGGTATCAACGTAAGTCTAGTCCAGTCCGCTGAGTCCAGCCCATATTCCCAAATAAAAATAATATCATTGTAAAGTTCAATCTCCGAGGATGATCGTATGAAAATTAGGAAACACAAGCTCGTCCTCAACCGTCTTCCGAATGACATCCTGTATGAACCTCTCCACTCGCGTAACGTTCTTCAACACATGTTTATCCGCCTGTCCAATCTCGCTCTCAATGAAAATCGACGGTAGTAAGCGTTGTCCGATGGGTAAAGGCTTCGTTGCTGGGTCTGCTCCATCACGCGACGCAGATGAACCTGCACCCATTGCGAGTCCGTATGGATCCAAGTCGTCTAAGAGACAGAAGTGCACTCGTCGAGGTGAAGAGGCGCCTTCGTATGCGAGGACGACTTCACCCGTGAGCTCTAGACCAGTGACAGCGAGTTTAATAGGCAGGGAAAGGAAGAGAGGAGCGGGGTAGTTAATCAGCAAAGAAGTCGTTATAGATATTCTTAAGTCCGAGTGATGCAGAACGCGTAGATGGATTTGGATATTCGGGTGTGTACCTTCGTTTGTATCCGGGACTGGTGTTGGAGCAGGATTAGAGGAAAGTGAAGAAGACACAGCTGATTGATTTTGCGTCAATTCCGCCTGGTCTGATGATGAACGAGCAAGAGGGGCCGGAGACAGCCTCTCGCCAAACGACGCATTCGGCGTAAATGCATTCGGTGAAGGAGTGGTAGCTGTGCTGTACATCGACGCGGACAATCCCATCCCCATCCCACGTGCATGCAGACCCAGTCCAGGCCTCAAATCCGCAAGGTCAGGAACACTCGCTGCGCGTCCATAGCGCATGTGCGGTGTTAATGGGTGATACGCTGGTGAATCATACGCCGCAGCTAATTCCACATCCCGTCGGGGAACCCATTCGTACTCGTCCTCCTCTAGCTCTACATCACCAATATCCTTTCCTCCTTTACCAGCCTTCTTCTTCGCTTCTCCCCGACTATCGGTATCTTCATCATCCTCCAGGAAATCCCGATATATATCTCGCAGGTCTACAACTTCGATGTCTGGACACACGGCGCCAAAGTCTAGGCCTGTGACCTCAACAGGCCCAATGAATGATGGACGAGGCGCATCGGCAAGGTGCTTATTGAGAATGTCTACGAGCTTCTGAGCGAGTGCGCCATCAAGCTCGTCCCAGGCAAGATCGAGTGACATGAGGAAGAAGTGCTTGAAGCGGAACTAAGGCGACAGAGACGCGTCGTGTCGATCACTGGCGATCATTACATAAGTCTCTAAAAATATTCAAATTCGCTAACTCCAACGGAACAGCAAACAAAAAAGTTGTCATTGATATGAGATTGAATACATTGCTATCGATGGTACCGTCCTGAGTCATTACCTCTACCATGGAAGATAAGAGGGATGTAAGGTTTCCACGTCCAATGAGCAGTACGATATTTTAAAAGCAAGGAATGATAAAAAAAGGGATCATGAAAAAAGGAAAGAAAAAACTGAAGAGAAACGACAAAAAGAAAAAGTGGCAGGAATATTTAAGTGAAATTCGTCGGATACTTAAAAAGTAATAAAGAATTCATGAAGAACAAGGCACCACAGAAGCATGGAAAATCTTTAAAGACAATTTTGAACAGGTGCCTTGTTGCGAGAATATCGAAAGGTACGACGAGAAGGAATAGAAAAGGAAGTCCGGTAAAAAGTGAGGAGCATGCGGGCCTGATGCAAGAAGAAACAGCATTGCAAGAGTTAAGCGAGTGGCCGATTATGCGAAGCGAAAGCTGTCTAAGAGAATAAAATATTCCTTGCACCCAGACAGAAGGCGGGGGTATAGGAAAAACATGTCAGAGTCGTAACAATCTTGATTACTCAGGGAGGGAGGGGAAATAGTAGAAAAAAAGAAATCAAAATGGAAATTTGATTACAAGAAAGATTAGGGGTGCAGTGAGAATATGTTACCACGCTACAACCTACGCTGGCCAAATGAAGCTGGATGTAACGTCGCAGGTTCGGTAGCATGTGCAGAAGCATTTTCCGGTCCGGGAGATCGCGAGATGTACGGAGATGAATTCACACTGAACTGCGAATGCGAAGATGTGCGTGACGCGCTCGTTAGCAGAGCGAACTCCTCTTCCCTTTCGCGTGCCAGACGCTCCTTCTCTCCTACTGCACTCAAGCCCAGAAGGCTTGAAAGAGACTGAGAACTACCCGTAAGCGAACTTAGGCCGGAACCTAAACCAGAGCCAGAATGTCGCATGGTGGGCTTCTCGCCGAGGATGGGATCGTTCCGTCCTAATGGCGACATGATGACATGGCCCGAATCCTTTTCGCTCCCAAGTGTGACCATGACGCCTGCCGTATTCGCTCCGACTTCGCGCGGTGAAGGCTGGTTGTACATCCAAGTAGCGGCGAGTACGATTGACGCGCCAAATAAGAAAGCCGACGTGATGTGGTAGTCAAAAAGCGCTACGCTCGCAAGGAAGGAAAGAATAATAGAAAGACTAGTTGCAAAGCCTTTCATGATATTGTCCGAGTACTTGATGACCACCGCCGTAATTAGTCCTCCAGATACTTGGATTGCGACTGTCGCCCACGCCCACGCCCCAAAATTCTTGAACATGTCCACGAAGAAACCGTGCGAAGGACCACTCCCATTAGGTGCGGAAGAAAATACGATGGGAAGTAGTGCAGGGACTAAAGAAAAGAGTGAAAGCTGCACATTGCGCACCCAGAGATCAGCCTTAGAATTTTTTAGAACCATTTCAAAATAAACGCCTGCAAGTCCAGAGGTAAAGCATGCAGCAATGACGGCGAGAAAACCTTTGAGAGGGAACATAACGTGTATGTGTTTCGGAGCCGCGGCAGCCGCACTTCCAACGGCTTCTTCAACCTTCGTTGGCCGATTTCCCGCAGCGGTCTGGATCTGCACGATACCGACACCGACGGCCAGTAGCAGAAGGGCCATCCATTTTGTCTTGTTCAAGCGTTTTCCGAGGAGTGCCACGGAAAAGGCGGCCGTGGTCATGATCTTCATTTGGTATGCAACTTGGAAGCTTGCGACAGGAAGATTACTGATCGCAACGAATTGCAAGGAGTTTTGAATGACATAGAGAATTGCGGGAATAGAAAGCTTCCAACAGTCGGGTGCAAAAATTTCGCTGCTTAGTCGGTTCAACCGCATCCAACACGAAGAACGTTCGAGGCCCCTTGCGGGTCTCCGAGAAGTGAAACCTATTGACGGAGCACTTGGTGTACGCGTATACGCGACAAGAAAAGAGATGGCGCCCTTGAGCAGTTCGTTCAATAAAACGGCTGCAGCAGGAGAATACGACTTTGACGCAGGCATAGACACCCTCGAATAGTGCATGACTATCGATAGTGCCGCGTTTTGAATTGCAAGGGTGAATAGTCTAGGTCAAATGGTCAGACGGTGGTGCCTTGCTGCGGACACGCGTCGGACAACCACTCACGACACGTATTTCAGTGGCACACCACAAATCATGGCTTCGTTGGTGGCATCTTGCCTGTCGTAGGTCCCTCCGCTTGTTGATGGCAAAAGCGACTCTTTGCTTGGGGAGAAGCGAGGTGCAAAGGAGCCAAGACTGACTCGTGAAGACGAGCGCGGCAAACGCGAGGTGGTCGAGTCCATGTCTGGTGGAAGGGAAGAGAGAGGTGAAGAGCGCTTTTGCATTGAGAGCAAAAGGCTGCGGAGAAAGGGAGAAAAGGCAAAGATGTTGGAGTGGGACTTGACGAGTTGGCCTACTCGTCGGCTATCCGAGCAACAGTGCTTCTCGAAAATAGGGCTGGTCTCAGGCTGACGTGATTGGTTCGCCGTGCAAAATTAGCCTTATTTGGAAGTGCGATGACGTGCGTGCGGACCCTTTAAATGTTTCTGGGGTCAAGGAATGACGGTCCGCGTAGGCGGTTTGAGAAAGGAACGACAGGATAACACACAAACGGAGGAAATCTCGCTGCTAGAAGACGGGCTTGGCAAGCATCTGTTCCAGGGACCACGATGTGCAGCAGCACCACTTCGCCGCGTCTCCACGTGAGATTACGATATACGTCTCACTTCAAATTACAGTACTGTACATCTGCCTGCTACTTAAGGATAAAATCTGGTCTACGTGACTTCTCTGGAATGCAGATCCTAGCTTATTACTATTAGGGTCAGATCAGGTCATCAGGAACCTTGAGGCAAATTTAAGTCAGCATCAGCGTTCGTAAAATGTTCGCAACCAAGGAGACGAGGGAGTGGAGCACAAGAATGATAAAAATAAGCATGCCTCAGACTCGCCTTTATCGCATCATTCGCACCCAGCCGTGCATGCGCCATGTCCACAGGTGCAGACGCCTCAACAAGAGAGAACTCCCGAAAGAGCGCGGGTGCGTACTTTTACCAGGGTTATCTTCATAGGCATCGCGCTCGCGACAGCACCAGCCACTCCACAGCCCGTTGAAAAGAATAACTGGGATTGTACTCACCTAAGCATCAAAAGTCTCCTCAAGGAGTAATGTCGGTACTCGACAGGTGGTCCTGCTTCATCGCCCCTCGACCATAGGGAGAAGCATTCAGCGAGAACTGTTTTAATGAGTCCTCAAGTTCATTCTTCGACGCTTGTCTGGACCGTCTTCGCCACAAAAGTATGCTGCATGGGCAACGAGGCAAGACAGTAATTTGGACGCCGTGGTGTAAGAGAGAAGATGGAGTCGCGTCTCGTGTTGTGTTAGAATTTTCAAGCTCCGCTTAAAGTCGCGTCCACACGTGATGCGCCTTCTGCAGAAACAGAGAGGTCGCTTCGCGCGTCTCTCTGTCGACTATAGACTTCTTGATTATTGACCGTCACCGTTCTCAGTCCAACTCTTCCGCAGTGCGCTTATGGCGCCAACGACGTCTCGTAATGGCGCGTTCTCCCCGACCCGCTCGTCTGCCGCATCTTACACTGGGATCGGCCAGTCAAGGCTCAACATTGTCTCGCGGCTCGCGATTGAAGGCAAGGTGAAGCAGAATGCCGAGGGTGCCTCAATAAAGCTCTATTTGAAGGTGTGTCGCTGATTTAAATGCGAACCGTAATCTGTTGGTTCATTATTGTGCAGATTACCGTACCAATCGACTCTGTCAACTCGGGTCAAATAATTCCTATTTTCGCTGGTATGTTCGGTTCTCTCGTAAATGCTGTACTGCCTAATTTTTGCTTAATTTGCTTTCAGAGGAAAACATCAAGATTCGTGATTACTCAGTACATCCTCTGGACTCCGATTCTGTCCCGTATAACTTCTCTTCGACCAGCCACCCTCTCCTTCACAATGCTGCTCGTGCATTGAATCTTCCTGCCCGGTCATCGAAGTCGTATCTCTCGCTCTTCGATACTACCCCGCAAAACACCCCAGGCCGTAACGGCTCTATCAATGGCTCAGCCGTGCCGACTCTTGAGGAACGCTTTACAGGCTACTTCCTTATTAGCGGATATAATGTATGCTATGTCTTGCCCAAGGAGTTTCCTGCGAAATACAAAATTAGAGGTGGAACAGATAGCGAGAGTGACGTGCTTTCGGCAAGAGGAATGCAGAGGACATCATCGTATCGCTCCGGAAGCTCTGGAAGACGACATTCTATTGGAGAGCGTAATACGATGCAATTCATGGCAGGCATGTCATTATCTGTCCCATTTTCTTCCAAGGTACGATTATCTCTTTTCTCTCTATCTTAAGCATTTCATTAACAGGCTATTACAGCCGCCAAAAGCACCTTATATGGTATGAGTAAAATGCTTTATGATCTTTCTTGCTAGATTGATATATTCACAGCTATCAATCCCGATCCCAAGATGCCTCTCAAATAACATTAAAGTTCGGCTGCCCTCACCATCCTCGATCTCAACTTCCTTTGCATCATTAGAATCGGACGAAGATTCAACTGGTTGGGATGTAGCTACGGAGCCACACGTTACGCGGGTATCACCTTTGAAACACAGCAGTCGAACAAGTGCATACACAGAGTTTGCAGACGACGAATCGTCCGAAGCATCATTAACGGGATCTGCATTGGAGAATTGCATGATTCAGGGCACGTTTACGAGTGCAGATACAATTCGTATCCGCTGGGCAACTCCACTACGTGCTCAAGATTACCCTGATGGTCGACGGCGCGTCGGTGTGGACGAAGTCGCGGGCAACATGACCTGCACTGTTCTAGAAACAAGAGCAGATGGCGTCAAAATGCGACTTGATTACCAGGGCACGTGCTCAGGTGTATGGTTTCCAGGTGTTGCAACGATGCTTGGAATGGACGTCGGGCTAGACACTCAGGGCGGTCGATTGACATGGCCGCCGGACTCAGATGGTCAATGGACGATCGATGGTGATCCGGCACTAACAGGATTTACTGTCGGGATGCCACAAACCACGCTATCACCGCAGCCGACGCTTGAATTACCTCCACCAGATATTTCAGGACAGCTTGATGGAACAATCCCTAATGGACCGGTGCGAAACCCCCTGGATACGTCTACGTCTCTTCTTCGGGCGCCACTCCCAAATCGTCGCGCATCAGTTGAATACTCATTTGAGGAGTCACTAAATGGAGCTTCGGTCCCATCTCTCGCGAGTTCGGCGATACGTTCTTCTGATCCAGAAAGTGGATCTGAGAACATTGCCCGACCACCTGCAACGCCCATCACAGTTCATATTAATATGAACGAACTCGCACCCGCAAAGAACAAACTCACCCTCAACATCTCTGGGACGGTACTTATTGCTCCTGGCCCTGGCATGCATAATATCGATGACAGTGGGCAGACAACGTTACCGCTGCCGTTATTCCGTGTATTCGCTGCAACAAAGGAGAATGTGATTACGACGATTCGTAATCAATGTGATAGCGCGAGTGTCGAGCTGATTAACTCGGGTTCGGCTTCCAGCGGTCATAATCACAGTCCACGAGCGAATCAGAGTTTAACGTTATCTGGCAGTCGTGCGAAGAAGACAGTTGTACCAAGTGGATCTCAAGCTAAGTGCGCTAGTCCTGAGGGTAGCGAGATTCTTGTCAAGCCAAATATGTCGAGATCACCTATGACAATGCGAGAACTGTCCCCTCAGACACCAGGACGGAGTGCAATGCGGGCAGCCTCGCAACCAAGTTCACCGGAACCAGTCAGTGCGGTTCTGCGTTCGCAAGGCAGCCGCTTGACAGGTTTCCGTGATGGTCCTTTGGTCATTCCTTGGGCGAATTGCGATATAGTTCCTCTTGTTTCCTTATCATCGGCGCCCGTCCTATCTCGAAGTACTTCGTCGAAGCAAGGGCAAAGTTGGTCGTATGCCGTAACTTTGTCGTTACCGACGCCTGTGGACGGACCATCTGAATGGCTCGAGTTTGGGCTTGCGATGCCAGGCAACTTGAATGCGTCCGAGCTACCACCTGCGGTAGAGGTGCGATGTACAAGTGTCAATGGTGTTCCGGTTCGCTTCGAGACATTCACAAATCCCCGTACTTCATCCATCGACCTTATAGCCTCAACGTCTTCTGCGGGAGCTGGATCTACAGAGACAATCGATGCTATTGACGCAAATGTTGGCAAGCGGAAGTGGTTGAGCTGGGTTCGTGTGCATATTGCTCTTGCAGGTGCTCTGGAGGTGGTTTATATCGTTAAAGGCCAAACGGGTCACGCACTTTCTGATAAGAAAGGAAAGCAGAAGGCAGCTTCGGCGGAAGGACTGGGTGGGGACGAAGTCAACGTGTTCGTTCCTGTCTTCTCGATTCCTGTGAGCAGATTTGAAATCAGCTTGCGTCGATCTTCCGGTCAGTCATGTCCTTAATGGAAATGTACAACCAGTAATGCTGACTAACCATGCCTTTCAATTCTACAGATATTACCATACCGAAAGCCGACCTATCAGGTATTGATGGTTCTGATCACACTCTCCACCGCAAGATCTATTCCTTCGACGTCGCACCATTCACACAACCGCATGCCGACCTGATTATGCCACATCCTATTCTCACGGACAGAAACAAGCCCTCTCGGACAGTACGAAGCGCCAAGCGTGCCTTGTTCCTCTTTGCTACAATACTACCTTACATCCTTTCATTGGTAATGCTCTCTCATACCATCAGCACGCGGAGCGAAGTGCGAGAGCTACGTGCACTCGTTCCTGACACCTTTACGACAACCGGGCGAGAAACAGAGAGCTGGGGACGGAAGCCTGTAACGGTGACCAGAACAGTTGTGCAGGCTGCAAGTAGTAAGCCAACAACGGCTTCAGAACGAGGGTGGTTCGGTGAATACACGATGTCCTATTCCTCACCAACGCAAAGGCCCAAGGCGTCATCGCCTCCTCAACCTTCTCCCATTACCGATGACGACGACGAAGTTTTTATTGAAGACATCTCGGACGCTCCTGAAGCCGCTTCTCGAGGTAACAGAGACGAACGAGGTGATGAGAGTACTTCTCTCATGCCAATTCTCTACCTTCCACTCTCCTGGCCAGCGCAGATCCACTTCCAGCAGGCGAAAGCCCAGGTGCTTAGTGGATGGGGACGGATCTGGCACGTCGTTGAGATTATTCTGCATTGGCCGTTACCCGTTGATGATGTATAAGCTATTTTTTCACGTCTTCTCCATGTTTGGGCTTTAGTCACTAATCTACGTGTTTTGCATGACCTGTCTTGTTTGTTCCTTTCTCGGCTTGCTATATCGTGCATGCTATGTATTATTTTGTGATTTCTTTTTGCTTTTGTCGTGCTGTGGTACGCTATTAGATGAATTGTATTGTATATTGAACGCCCGTATAAGTTGTCCATAGTAATCTAATTATGCACATAGGTCATGTTTTGGATATTTGGAATTTTAATATGCTTTTAATGATTGGATTTTACAGACAATGTATATTATTAATCTTAGGGCGTCGAAATTAATTTGGTCAATGAATTTCATTCCTTTTTTGTCAAATAAAATCACGCAAAAAGAGTATTTTTGGAACACATTATGTAATATGATACTAGTTATTCTGCCACTTAACTCATACTTAAGCAACTTCCCTTGACTCAAAGACCAAACCTTGAGCTGACTCCACTATTGATGCTAGTACGACTACCCAGACTAACACTATACACGGGTCCCACCTGCTCTCTGTGCGTCACAGCGAAAGCCGCACTAGCTCAAGTTCGGAAGACACGTCCATTCGAGTTGCAATACGTGAATATCCAGGATCCGGGACAAGAACGCTGGAGGAAGAAGTATGTGTATTGGATTCCGGCGTTGCATGTGGAGGGAAGGGAGGTACTCAAGGGACGATGGGGGGAGAGCGAGGTGGTGAAAGCTTTGGAGGAGTGGGAAAAAGAGAAACCACTGAAGGAAGAAGAGAACAGCTAGGGTGTGCTTCTTCGTCTGGTCCAAATGGTTGGATGTTCTGGCCTGATGCTCAAGGAATGGGAGCGGATGAGGTTGAATGGAAGCCTTTAATAGCGCACTATGAGCATGTTTATGAACGCGTTGGCAATTTCGACAGTGGACTTGGTGATGTTTCTGAAGAAGTATCAGACAAATCCTTCGGAATATCGTACGTGCATTCTCCTCAGGCGAATTCTCGGCAAGTCTCAATTGTTTCCTTACTTAGACGATGCTTCAACTGCGGAGATCCTGAACATACCGTCCGCTCATGCCCTGAACCCCTCAATCACGCACTCATCTCACTATCTCGTGCCCTCTTCCAATTCCTTCATCAATCCAGCGGTGATGAACCAGAACGTTTTCATGTTGCGGAAGATTGGAAATTACAGAGATTGCGCTGGCTAGAAGATTTCGAGCCAGGCGTTGTTCGTAACGAAGCTCTAAAGGAGGCACTGGGTCTATCTGAAGGAGTCGAAGTTCCTTGGCTATACAATATGCTCGAGTGGGGTTACCCCCCTGGATGGGTTAGCGAAGAGGATCCACGAGAACTTATGTTCAAGCGCATTATCTTCGGAGGAAATATTGAATCTGTCGACGACGAACTGGGAGAATTCTCGATTTTCGGCGAGGATGGTGACGAGGAAGTATTGAATCTACGTCCTGTTTCTGTCACTCAGGACCCAGATGCTGGGCCTGTAATCCGTGCAACAAACTCCAATGACAGTATAACCCCCTCAACTCTACCCATTAAGGAGAACAGCTCACCTTCGTCAAAGTCGAGTCCCGCTACTCGTCGCTGGGCAACGTATCAGACATCCTTATTCTCGTCAGATCTACTACCAGTCTACAATAGGCGACCTCTCCCACCTCTCGATGACGACATTCCTGGAGCCGCTGCTGCTCGTCCAAGAAGTGAGGACAAGCAAGGTTGCAACTTAGAATCCGGTGACGTACCAATTGAACACCCTTGGCGTCATCCAGATGCGTTCAGTGCGTTCGGACCCGTAGGATGGACAAAGGCGTACGAAAAGATGCTTGCTCGTCGTGCGCAAGTTGAACAGGACGCACCGAAGATGTCCTGTCATGTATACAACGAGAATAGAACCTCAAAGACAGAAGTGTCCAGTGCTCACCGGCCTGTTACCACTTTGTCATCTCCTGAAGGTAGTGGCCAAAATACAGAGGACGACATGGACCTCTCGGATTAGTTTTCACAGAGTAACATCAATCCTCCTTCATATCCTATATTTGATTTTGTTTCTTTATTGTTGTTTATAATTATGTTGTTCTATTTTCTGTCATTTCGGTTCCTCACCATCTCCTCCCGTCCACAGACCACCTGCATATAGAATCCTAGAGTAGAACAAAGACTAAGCACTAACAAAGTTTAACAAAGTACCGTGTGTAAAAAAAGTGTCTAATCTCAATCTAATCTGAGTAGACACCTCTCATCAACTTTATAACCAAGATACTGATCTCTTGGTCAGACACGCTAGTATTTGAGCACCTTGTAGTGCATGCACATTTTATTAACCAAGGGAATTTTACTTGTAGAATGATAAACCATTATCAAACCAAGGTAAGTAAAACATGTACAAAGGAACGAACCACCACGAGTTACTACTACTAGTTGATACCTAGTATCCCACTAGAAAACTAAGCAAAAAAAACCCTAAAATAGCAAAAGCAAAAGAATGCAAATATCAATAGCAGGTAGCATACTAATCAAAGATGAAGGAGCGAAGAGGGAAGGAGAGAAACTTTTTTTTAAGACGAGACAAAGAGAAAGACGCGTATGAAAAGTTTCTCTGGTCTGGAGTCTGTCTGTTCAGATCACTAGTAAGGAACGAAAATCATTTTATCAACGAAAAAGGAAAGGAAAGGAGCGGAACGAAACATCATGATGACAGAGCACAGAGCCCAAGTCCATACAAGAAAAGCAAAAAGAAATGAAGGAGAGAACGTCCTGGATGAAAGTCCAAGTTGATGCAGGTTGATAATGTACATTGTGAATGCAAATGTGAATGGGAGGTCCATACTTATGTGAAGGTCGAACAGGACCGAAACTACCAGTGTCCAGTTACGTGTGCGTGTAACTTTGAGTCCAGTTAAGTACGAGTCCATTCATTAGAGATGGGACGTTAAAGTAACGGAGAGACGTTCAGACTTCAAACCAAGGTTAAGTCACTTTAAACCAAGCTGTGTAAGTCCATGAGTCCATGACGAAAGTGATGGTGGTATGAATCGTAACAGAGAGGGCGACTCGTCTATCGTCGGTCTCGTCCACATTGATAAATCATATTATCAACCTTCTCCGGCTATTATTAATCCTGATACGCAGGTGGCTGATCAGGCGGCGTAACCCTCCCCGCATCCTTATGCACAACAACCTCACTCTCTCTCCTCCTCTGATCTCTCAACGTAACCGGACTCTTCCCACTCCCACTCGCATTCGTCGTTTGCTGAGGAGGAAGTGGAGGAGATGGGGCACGAGAAGGCTGCGAATAAACAGAAGCACTCGAAGTCGTATCACTCCTCTGTAACCCCTGACGTTGCCGATCTGCAAGATACGCTAACGCAGCAGGAGGGATTCCACTTGGGCTCTTCACATCTCTACTGGCTGTAGCTGAAGAAGGTCCGGCAACAGCAGATAGACTACTTCTGCTAGCGTTGGCATTTCTGTTTCTGGGGTCATCAGGAGTAGGAGTAGCGGGAGAAGATATCGGGTCGAATTGGTTCGCTATGAAGAGTGGACCTCGAGGAGCGGCCATACTCGTTGGGCTGTCCCCACCACCACTCATACCACCATTGCCACTTCCACTTGCTCCGCCCAAGACGGCTTCACCAAATACAGGTCCAGTAGGTATCGACACACCTAATGGTCCAGGACTCGTACTCCTCATAACATTCATCGAAGGGCCAAACGAAGGTGTCGGTGAATGTCCACCTCCCGAATTATTTTCCGAGACAGAGCTTCCCGGTCTCGAACTCGCTGCGTTATTATTATTTCCACTACTAGCCATGAGCGGAGTTAAGCTTGACGCGCGCGTATGAGTGGTCTGACCAGTTGATGGCCTGCTACCTGGTGTACCAGGTGAAAGAGGAATTGTTCCGATACCAGCGTTGAGTGATTGCGGAGCTGCGTTCCTCGAGCCGACGAGTCCATAAATGTAAGGCTTGGGTTCGGTGTTGGTGTCTTTCGGGGCGATGGGTTCGTCCTCTAGATCAAGCATCCTTCCACGTGAAGGGGCAAGAGGTTTTCCACCCCCGTACTCTTCGTAATCTTTTTCGAAGATATCGTCGAAATTATTGCGCCGTCGTCTGAAAATTCCAAAAATAAAATATTCATGTAATTAGAAAATCGGATATAAATAGATTTTTTCGAGTGAAAACGACGTACCGGAAGAACCACACCACCCCGACAATTGCAAGAAGACCCAGGAATCCACCAACAGAGCCACCAATAATCGCGCCCAAAGCAGTACCCGAGTTGCTATCCCCATTACCGCCAGCTTGAGTTGTAGGAGCTGGTACAGACGTGTTTACAACAGAACTCGTCGGCGGTAGGACGCTCGTCAAAGTGACAAACACTTGAGTTACCTGTCCATCGGCCAGTGTCGACTGTGAAGAGGACGTTATCGTCGTAGTCGGGGTCGCGACTATAGTTGTCGATGTATCGGTGAACGAAGTGGTGGAGGATGTTGTATCGGTGCATGGTGCAAAGAGCGTATTTGTTGGTACGAGGGAAGTGATAGAGTCGGTGACTGTAGCTACAGGTACTTGTGTCGTACTCGTTCCACCTACGCTCAATCAAAATGCATTTTTGAGAACTTAGTTCACGGAACACCGACAGAGTACAACGCACCTCCAATAACCGTAGTCGTCGTAATCACCGTCGACGAAATACAACTTGGATCACCGGGTACGGATAAAGCACTCACATCGCCCGTCTGCAAACACGAAGTAGTGACGACAGTACTCGTCGTACCGGGGATAGTCGTGACCGACTCGGTAAAGGAAGTGGACACAGAGGTAGTGACCACAGTAGAGAACTGGGTCGAAGTTGGCGTCGACACGCAGGACATGGTAGTGGATTGATGACTAGCAGCGGTGCCAAGAACTAGACAAGAGTTTGTAGAGTGACTAGGGAATAGGGCGCGACGCGGGCGCAGCAGGTGCGGAAAAAGAAAACAAGACTCAGAAAGTCAAGACGCGCCGGGTTGTGGAATGTGTTGCTGCCTTGACGGCGCGATTAGATAGGGCGCAGTCAGAGGACGAGCGGGGCCCTGGTATGCTGCGGGATGAGGACTGTGTAGTAAGAGAGCAAGGAGTAGAGACGGAGAGAGGACAGAATTCAGAGCTCTCGGCGAGGCTGTCCAGAGCGTGTATAACTGTTTGCATTATTCCTCCTTTAGTATCATACCGCCGATCACTCAATCCGTTCTCCCGGTAACTCCCGGATCTTCCCTGATCTTCCAGCGCCTTCCTGCAATACACTTGTCGTACACTCGTACCTATTCTCAATGGCTCCAAAACAAAATATCTCCGCAAACTCCACATACCACAAGCCTGCGCAGCAAAGCCACTCGTCCTCAACAACGAGGACACTTCTTCCTCGTTAACCCACTCCAAACTTGTTTCAATGTTGCTCTCGCATTTGCGGCAAGTTCTCACCGTGTCGGGAATCACCTCCCGCCTCGCGGCTTGTTAGCCAGATCGTGAGATGACATCACGAGTTGCTATGCACTGCCCATCGGTCCTTCCTTCCGCCTGCATGTTCATTAAATAGCTTTGCTATCGCGGTCCTCTCGGCATCCCGAATGCATACAGTGGAAGATAAAGCGTCAGTCATAACGCTTGAGGCTTGTTAGCGGGGTGAGACAGTATAATTTTTTTAATTAACACAATAATTATGCAAGGCTCATGCAACTAATGCATTTAACTCCGGCTCACCTTGACAATATGAGAACGACCACAATACAAACGCAGTCAGTATCGATGAAGGAAAAGACCTCATCTGATTCTCCAGTATTCGCCGCTCAAAATACCGCCCGCTAGCAATTATGAGCATTTACATTCACATTCACATTCACATCTTCTTTAGTTTCACTCGTGTTGATTGTGTTCTAGACTTTCAGGTCTACTTCCGATCAAGGAACAAGTCTACATTACATGTAACTGAACTGTACCAGGCCAGGGCCACACATGTAACTTAAGTAGCTTTGCCATTTCAGCCCTCTCTTCAGTTTGCTTAATAATTGTGCAATATTAATGGTCATGATAATACATTGGATTCCTTCTCAACAAGACGTTATACATCGCATTCAACTGCGACAAACAGGATGGATGAAAGAAAAAAGATCTCATCTATTCCATACTATGCGCCCAAGTACCGCCCGCTAGCATTAAGAATATTATATTTATATTTACTGTAAATCTATTTACTTATTCCTACTCGTGTTCATTGTGTTCTAGACTTTAAGTTCAAGGAACAATCTGCATTACTATTTGAACTATAAGTGTACACTGTAACCTGTAATGGACATGTAGTGCGTGTCAACGTGCCATTACATTTAACAGGAAATGGAATATTAACGCAATGAGGCATATTTCATAATAATCCGATGTAAGCTTATCTCAATTCCATGTCAGGACAAAGTAAACTTTGTTTTTAAGCGCTCAGTAGATAGGCACCCAAATATCCAAACACAACTCAGGGGAAAACAAAACTTTATTTGTAGCGTTATTAGCTTTATTATATTACTATCACTAGCTACTTAACAACCGACCAATATCCGTCCATATCCATCATCCATGTACTATGTACTAACGAACAAGCTAACTTTCTAACTAACTAAGAAAATATTCGACGTACGAATTGGCCCCAAAGGAGAGAAAAGAAGAGAAGAGAAACGAAAACGAAACAAAAAGAGGAAGAATATACGCAGAACGAACAAACGAATGACAACAGAAGGTGAAGGACTTGAAGGAGGAATGACAGAGAGAGCAGGTATCAGAATCGTTAGAGAGTGAGAACGGAAGATCCGCTTCCTAGCCTTGAAGAAAGTGTGCCATGGCGTAGGGTGACGAATCGCCAGCGCGTTCGTCGAAGCCATGCCAGTAAAAGGACAAGAAAGGTAGCAAAGAGGGGAGAGAGGAGAACGTATAAAGCAATTATAATGATAAAAAGCGAATGTCGGGTTGTCGTAATCATAAACGCGAGACTTTTCTTGAAAGCAATAGCAGAATTTTAAAAAGAAGTGAGAGCACAAATCTATGCTTCCGACTCTCCTTCAGCCGCCTTGACGAGATGTACTTCGACAGTAGCTCGGTACTCTTCATCTACGCGCGCGTTTGCATGGTCTTCTTCCTCTTCTTCGCATACGGGGAACGTATCATATGCAAGCACGAACTGCTCAAGTCCATGCCCATCGTCAGACCCCTCGACAATGGTCTTCGTCATGGGATCCTCGTCCCTCTTTCTCCGCCATGGTCCATCAATGCTATCGTCTTCTGACTCTTCGTCCGAGTCCCGACCGGACGAAGGAGATGAAGAACCAGCAGATGCTGATCGTAGACGGCCTGGCCAGGTGAAAGTCTTTTTTGGTGTGGGACGTTTTCGTGGTGACGATTTCGTATTCGCATCTTCTTTGAGTTTCGTATGCGATACGCGCCTCCAGATGACTTTCGTCGCGTCTCCCAATAGCTTTCCCAGTACCGCGAACGCATGCTCGTCTTCCTCCTCGCCGGGCTGATGTTGCGTCTGTACGTTACAACTGTCTGACTCGGCTACCAATCGTTGACCTCCAGGAATCGTGTTGCATTCCTCGACATAATAATTAAATCGATCCTGGGCCATCATCATCCGTCGCTGACGGAGCATCTGACCACGTGCTGCAAGACCGATAGGACGCGAGCTCTTCCGCTGCCGAGGTCCTATCTCCGGCAAGGGGGCAAAAGTAACGCAAGGAGCGATACATGTCGAAGATAACGTCGTAGCACGCGTACGTGTCGATGAAGCTGTCGACGATGTAGTGGAGTCTACGTCAAACCCAGATGAACTCGAGCCTGAACTTAGTCTGGTTCGTGATGAACTTCCGTTCACGCCTAAGCAATGAGACTCGCTCTCGGATGAGGGTGATGACTCTGATTCGGTTTGCGGCTCTTGTGCGTGTTCGTCGCAGGCTGGGGTGACCTCGACGACTGGGTCCGTACAGATGAGGATACCATTGGGATATGGTCGACTTGACGGTCCAGCGGAAGTGCTTCGTGTCCGTGTGTTAACAGGTGACAGCACCTGCTGCTCTTGTGCAGTTGGTGCATCCTTTGTTAGGTTTTCTTTGACCTCGGCCGAGGTCGGGAAGGGAGTTGAGTCCGGAGACGACACTGCTGGTGATTGCGTTTGGTCATCGACGATCAACGATGGAGTGTTTGTTACTGGCATCACATCAACTGCGACTGCTGCCATCGTAAATAAGCTCTGAGAAGGAAGACTATCAAAAATTGCACGCCCGGATCGACGTCTCTTCTTCGGAGGCCGATGGATTGTTGGGGTGTTCTATTCTCGAGAGAAACGAGAGGATCGTACGTAGAAAGACGTTATCGAGCTGCTCTGCAGACAATGATGGTGGTGTTGGTGAGAGAAGGGGATGGCAAAAGGCCTCAAGAAGAGAGCGAACGAGGGTCGGTGGTAGGCAAGCGGCGTGCAAATGACTGATGGAGAGGTCGGCAACCAAATAGACACCACGGTCGCTTAACCAGCGGGTGCCTTAAAATAAATGCAGGAGTGAATAGCGTCCACGAGGATACATGGGAACGATACTCACAGACGTCGCGAGCGCTTGGACGACGAACAACTCTTGCTAGCAGCCAGCCAACGTTCGGTGGGACGTGCGTTGGAATGCTAGGAAGAGAGTCTGGGGCTAGAAAAGTGGAAATGAAATGAAAATAAGAGCGCTCGGCTGCCGGGAGACGGTAGCCGACGCTTCGAAAGAAGGCACTAGTTCGCATGATCACATGATGTCGATCATTCCGAGTCTGACCGAGTGTCATCACTGTCATGCACTTTCTGCACTGCACTGACTGACAATGAGTGCACTCAGGGCTTTCCGGGCTGCTGACCTCTTCAAGTTCAATAACATGTTAGTCTGCGCTCTAACAAGTATGGAATACTAGTTGAACAATATTCTAGCAACCTAGATGTATGGACAGAAACATATGGCATTAGTTTTTACTTGTCCTATCTCACTCGATGGCCAGACCTCTGCTGTGTGCAGGAGGCTCCCAATGGCCGTCTCATGGGCTACGGTGAGTCTCCACCCTATTACTCCTTTACGGACATTAACTTTCCTTTGTATCCCCAGTAATTGGGAAAGCGGAGGGCCAGGGACTCGAATGGCACGGTCACGTCACAGCACTCACCGTCGCCCCAGAATACCGCCACCTCTCCCTCGGTCGCAAACTCATGAACCTCCTCGAACTCGTCTCAGACGAAGCATACCGTGGCTTCTTCGTCGACCTATACGTTCGCTGTAACAACGCGGTTGCCATCGGCATGTACGAGAAGCTCGGATATAGTGTGTATCGCCGTGTCCGGGAGTATTATGGGTCTGCTGGACCTGGGAAGAGAGACGAGGAGGATGCTTTTGGTGCGTTGATCTATTAATGTGTTGGTTGGGAAGTATTAAATATAGACGGGTGGGTCTTTTTTAGATATGCGAAAACCACTTTCTCGAGATCCGTCGAGACGATCTGTTCGACCGAATGGGAAGGACCTAATTGTCAGCGCACACGATGTATCTTGACCATAGAAATTTCTCCAAATACATTACTTTTACACGAACTTAGTAATACAATTGGGAAGGGTATGCAAGCAAGACAACTAGCAGCAAGGCAAGAGGGAACGCATCAAATCGACAACGGAGGAGGTTCCTCTGGAACACTAGGCAGGTTGGCCAAAACCTTGTCATAGAAAACCGACAACGTCGCTTTATCAGAACAAAACTCAATCATCTGCAATCTAAGCTCTTCAGCTGCATCAGCAGGTTGTATCCCTCGACTCTTCATACTCGCACCCATCCGTCCAGGTCCCATAAGTCGGTTAATAAGGAACAAAAATCCCTCTGCCCCACCGAGCACTTGTACGAAGGCAACACCAGTACGATGTACGAACTGTGAATGTGTGAAAGCGCCCCTTCGATATGAATAGAACACATCGACGTTGTGCGGGTATAAGTCCGTCGCTTCGATGTCGAGAATGAAGTGGAAGTGTCTTAGCAGGGCATACTCGAAGTAATATTGAGCAGGCGTAGAGCATTCTGTTCCTGGTCCACGAAGACGTTTCTCTATGTCGGGTACGACCGGTGGTGGAAGTGCAAGACGTAGGGGGAAGCAGCTTTGGAATGCGTTACGCTCCCGGATATCAGAGATCTGGGTGACGTACGCCTCTACGAGCTTGAGCCCGTAGCGTTCGATCTTTGCACTCCATGCACGCAATTGCTCTTCGATTAAACGTGCAGTTGTCCCAAGCCAGTGAAGTTCGAAGTGAAAGACGTTTGCAGGGTTGTGAATAAGGTCGTAGTGTAAGATCAGACTTTCCGCCTGGTCGCTTTTCTGCAAGTTCGACAGATTCAGTACGAACATAAAATCGACGAGGGTAGTAGGACGACAAGTTCACGCACTTTACTGGGATCAATATCCACTACCATTGTCTGGCTGAGCACAAGTCGCTTGCGATTCTTCTTGCTTGTGAGCCCACCCTTCGGTCCACCCGGATAATAACCTATAGGTCGTCCATCTCTCTCTTCACCCGATACATGTCGTGCTACCGAACGGAAGCTCCAGCCCCTTGCTGATTTCGGTGTCCGGGGGATGGCATATTCACTCCTGAGCCGATAGAAATAGTGTCTAGCATGGATACAGAGAATCAATCTCGAGCTGTATGTGTCATAGTAAGATCTCTCTCTTACCCATCCAGGAATCCATGCTTTCCTCGACAATGCTCAAACAAACCTTGCTCGAGTAACTTCATCCCCCATTCCTGTGCCTGTTCTCTCGTAGATACATCCCTAAACTCCCTACATAACCAACTAACGAAATCATAACCCGTAAATGAATCCTCGTATAGTGAGTTATGCCACCTGTGGTCCTTGATGGAGAGACCACGATCCTCACGCATAAGTTTCGCGATGGACGCAAGGCTCATCTCAGCGATCTCACGTTCACTTTTCATTTTCTTTTGTAACGGCCCTGAAGCCATTATGTCCTCGAGCTGTGACACAAGATGCTCATCATCGATGCTTGCAGTTGGGCTGAGATAGGTGGGCAGGAAGCGTAAGGGAGGGTAAACGGCGTTCTTGTCGCGTTCTGCAGGGAGGATCCAGCGTAACTTCGACCACAGCTCTGCGAGTTTGTCCGAGCCGAGTAGCCGAGTCTCCTCGTCATTGAGCTTCTCACCAGATGCCCCAAGTGTTGGCTGAGGGGCCTCAAGTGTCGGGATGACGATGAAGCGTGTCCGCCAATAACGCAGGGACTCGCTGAACTGATGTTCATAGCCCGCAATCAGCATGTCGAGTCGGTTCCAACCGTAGCTCTCCAACCCATGAGCCCCAAATGTTGTCGAGAGCTCCGTGTAGCCGACACCATCCTTAGGCCACACCAAGCACTTGTAGTCGAAGGAACGCGACAATGGCATACGTCGCACGTATCTACGTACTTGGATCGCCTCACCATTGTATGAGATGCGATGGATCTCGTTGCTCATACTGAGAAAGACAGGATCTATGCCTTCCTGGAAAATCTGAGACGCCCCCGCTGGCTTTGGCGTACGATCATCATCGAGGGAAAAATATCTCATATCATGCTCCCGTTTCTTGCTCTCTTTGTCGGAGACTTTGGGGCGGACAATGAATTGGAATCCTTGCACAAGACGAAGGGCAGCCATTCCTCTCATTACGACAAGCGCATATGCCCTCCGGGCCTCATCTACAGACTCCCTCCCTATTGTTGGTCTCTTCACCAGGAACGACTTCATTTCCGGGGGATCAATAACGAAGTCATACGAAAAGACATCGTATGAAGTCTCCAACTCCGATTTGGAAGGGAAATATTCGGTGGTCAATGGAAGACAACCCGGTGTGACCATTGACCCCCACTTAATTTGGTGCTTGTACAGAGGTTGAGGGAACATGTGCTGCCAGCGGGAAGCAAGGGACGTCTGAGCATATGGCATCGCGGCGGTGACGCGTAAAGGGTTTGTCCTAACATTAGGTGAAGACGTGGTTAAGGGCATATTCAGCGAAGAAATCGTTGACCGACGCTGAATGTAGATTGTATCGTCCCTTGATCTTGGCGAAGCACGCATCGGGGGAACGAAAGTGTTGCTCCGAGAGGAGGTGGATAAATCTTCCTCAGATTGCTGACTGAGCACAGGACGTCTCGTGGGTGTGTTGCGAATGGCCATTGGTCGAGGCGTACGGGCTTGAGGCAGAGAGACTGCCGTAGACGTCGAAGGGCGCCCCGGTTGCACACGCTCTCGTGAGAGCGATGGACCAGAAACTGGAGTAACCTGCGACATGTCTGTATTCGTATCATTACTAGACTGTGTTTGACGAGACGTCAAGTTCCGCAATGGGTTAAACAGCCAAGACGACGTAAGCTTCGCGCCAAATGATTCCCTTATTGTGGCACCCTTCACGTTATCTTCTGTTTGAGAGGATTCCTCGGATTTACTAGTCCGGATGGAAGATGACGGCGAGCTGCTTAGTACTGTTGTTGTCGCCATTGCATCCTTCTCATCGCCTTCAGGGGGGAGCTCCAGGAATATCCTGCGCGGGCTCTCTTCTATTGGAGTTATTCTTGGGTTTATAGTTGAGGTACGCTGAAGAACATAGGAAGGACGTTTATCGTATGGATGCGACCGATATGAGGATGAATCCATAATGACCGTAGCCCCTGAAGATGGAGCAGAGTCTTTTCCCAGATGCACCGGAAGGTTCTTCCGCAGTGCAAGTCGCTCTAGGTCAAATCTTTCAGCCTCAAGTTTGAATGCCTCATGGTATTCTTCGGCATTTGCATCCGCCGGAGGCTGCGCAGGGGCCAGGCAGTCGGGAAGGAAGGGTACTTGGATGCTCGCAAGGACATCATGCTCGAGAAGTCCGAGCATTTCGATCTGATGCATTCTTGCGCGGGCCACGAACCTATTCAGATTCCCATGAACAGATGACCCCAAATAAAAACAAGTGGACTGAATAGATACCTGTCCTGCCGGAAGGGCTGGTCCATCTGCTGGTCCCAGAAAGACATCGTGACCCAGAAGGGCTCCCACCAGAAGGTTGACTTCTCGCGCCCGGCGGCTTCAGCCGTTTCGTCATCGCCTCCCCAAAGCGGATCACTGCTCCTCCACCCACTTCTAGACATCTCTGGGCGGGGTTCCGGCTCATACCCTTTAAATGAGAAGATTGGTGTTTGATGTAATGGATGCTTGGTGAGAGAAACTATGTCCAAACCAACTCCTTGTTCTAGTAATCGACTCGTGGTCATGCGGAGCA
The DNA here is from genome assembly GCF_000271605.1 of Fomitiporia mediterranea MF3/22. NCBI lineage: Eukaryota > Fungi > Basidiomycota > Agaricomycetes > Hymenochaetales > Hymenochaetaceae > Fomitiporia > Fomitiporia mediterranea. The sequence goes on along the minus strand of NW_006760392.1, from coordinate 2,104,081 downwards.
GTCTTTTTGATACTTTGAAATAACCTGTTCCAGGAGTGATCAAGATAATAGCGGCGCCGGTAAGTGAAAGAGAGCGGTCAACGTAGTGCGTTTCCATGGGGTTAAGAGCAAGGTTCAGCGCCTCAAGGATCGGACCCTCGTGAGCGAAAGATATACGTCCAACTAGCTTTACTTCCGACGGATTAACTACATCTGAACCATATCGAGCGCCAAGGGATGCTCGGTGGTAGTGGTGCGTTAGAAGGATATCGCGCTGGAATGCCACAAATGACTCCTTCAGACTGACAAGCGTTGGTTTCCACTCCTGCAAAATCTCTAGATCTGTGATGACTTTGAAGAAGTCCTTGTACCATCTGCCCTCGTCATCCTGCCGAAGAGGCCCAGCCGCATAGTCAATCTCAGAGTCAAGATAGTAAACTCTCGAGATCAACACTATTGTCACAATGTGATTGGTGTCTGCTTCACACCACCGACGAAATAGCTCAGGCAAGAAACAATGTACAATTTTCTCCGTGTAACGTTCTCCATCTCCGGCAAACTCCCAGAGTTCACGACAGACCTGAATGAATATGGTGACTTTTGCTGACAACGATCGATAGATGCATTTGGTCGTTGAAGTGATTAGTCCGGTTGAGACCTATGAGATACGATCGCGTTAATAATCACCGAATATAATAGAATAATTGTATTACGCGCCTTTCTGCCATTGATATAAACGTTTTGAATCTTCCCTGTAGGTGATCCGACAAAGTAGATCTCTTGGCCTCGGTGTACGCATCGGTCTTGTAGCTGTTTTCCAAGTCTCCACATATCAGAGCGGCCCAAGTATTGGTCTTGGAATATTATCTCAATATATTCCGCATGCATCTTTGAGCTATCGACCTAGCGTATCTTCAGTGATACTAAGCGATTTGGAAAGTCGAAGGAATACCTTGGTCAGTCTAACAGTGGCATGATTCCTCATTCCGAAGGCATCCGCAATAGCCTTCGACACAGAAATCTATATCGATTCGTTTCAGCATTCCCGAAGCTTCCAGCTTAAATAAACGCTAACTTGTGGGGTATTCAAAGAACGTGTTTCTTCCGTAGGTCGCTTGACCATGAAGAGAAACCCGTCCTTTTCCCAATCACTACGATGACCATCATCATCCTCGTTCACTGTAGTTACTTTAACGTAATCTCCCTCCCCAATACCAGGCCAGAATTCCGGATTGAAGATAACATCCGCGGATGATGCCTTTGTATCGAGTACCCAGAGGGAGAGTTCCGTAGAACTTCCGATAGCGAGAGGTTCTAGGACTGGTGAGCGTAGCAAGGACTGAACAGTGTTGGACCGCTTTCGGCGATATGGAGAAGCATTCTGAGATTCTGAGCGCGAAGTTGACATAGAATTGCTAGTCAACGTGTTATTTACTCCATGAGGTGAGATTAAAGATGTATGATCATACAGACAGAGAGTAAGAGTGTCAGTTTCTGTTGTCCTCACAGATAGACACTCGCGGTACGGAGTGTCGATCATCGATCATTTCAAATGTCAGTAGCCATATTTGGCAATAACACCAATTAAAAATATCAATGCGGATTCACGTCCTGTTACTCCTGTACGACTTGCACACACGAATGTCAATGAAATAAGCGGTGATTAATTGAATTAAGTAGGGATTAGTTCTCAGTAGTCACGTCTAGATGAATAACTATTCAAATGTTCGGAGCCGCTTGAAGCACAAACACCAAAGTCTACAGCATTCCTCCAACCACTTTCACAAGCGCTTTGGTACCCGGTCGAACTTTCCTCTCCTCTCCTCGCCAAGGAACTGCATGCCGCCTGAGCCCGTTGACTTCCTCACGAAGCTGCTCCCTCAAATTCCTCGTATCCTCCCCATCAGAAGACGGAACAACCATAACGAAAGCAAGTTCAATGTCAAGATTCGCAGAGCGGGAGTTCAGATTCGTAGATCCGAAAAGTGTAAGGACCGGTGGTTCCAGTTCCGCTGTCGCGTTAGACGTTGATATTGGGGATACCCAGAGGCCCTTGGCGTGGTATGTCCAGTTGTTCTTCTCCCATTCGTGTAGTTGTATTCCGTGTCCATCTTTCCATGCTCTACCAGCACGCAAGACGCCGCGCCAGAAGCGTTGCTCTAGGAACGTATAACCTTCTGGTATTCTTCCGGATACGCCAGAGGATCCGAAGAAACCGTTTGCCTAAATATTGGTTAATCAATAATTGAACAAGGTATGAAGGTTGAATTCGCACCAAAGGACTTGCACATAATAGACGGCAATCAGCGTGCGACTGCTGCAAAAGCTTTTGATAAGGCTCGGCTAGACTGAAGTATCCGCTCGTAAAGTCAATCAAGGGTTTAGTGCCAGTCGATGCAGAGTGTTGATCGAGATGCTTGAAAAGTAAATCAATGCATTCCTCTTCTTCGCGAATGCCAAACTGTCCGGCCTGGATGATCGGGAAAAGCAGGACAATTTCGTCGTTGTTCTGGCTTTCTTCGAGTTTCGTGAGTGATCCTCGCAGCTCATGATCCTGAAAAGTCTGGAGAGCCTTCCCGGCTTCATCTTCTATGTGCTCCGGATGGAGAGAATTTGATGGCCAGGACATGGCATAGGGTGATCCTGATTCTAACTGGTAGGAAAAGGGTGTCATCGTTTTAAGGAAGGAATAACAATAATTTGAGAGCAGAGGTGATTTAAAATGCAGGTAACGATCTTGACGGTTCGTGAAATAAGAGTCATTCAGATTTGCACTAGAAGGGCGAGGTCATGTTGAGTGTTAGCACTTATTCCAGAATCACTACATACCCAGATATTAACACTTCATCGTCGGCACCATACACCTTTGCGTGCCATGTTCCCCAACCTTCATCAAAACGTCTAGGTACAAGTTTGGCCATAAGCCCTTTCAGTTTTGGGCTCTTGAAGAAATGAGCATGGACTCTATCTGGGTACTCTTTGATAAGAGGAGTCAAAAGAGAGGCAGTCGAAGCAGGCCCAGGGCGAGTTGAGCGGTTATAGTCGAGATGAAGATGGACGTGGAGACCCGGATTAGCGCGTAGTGATTCTTCTAGGGCAGTGATCTAGCTAGATTATTTTTCAGGCTGAAGTGGAAGTGCTTTTCGAAGTGACATACGAGGTAGTCCTCTGCGGAACCGATGTATAATGACGAAATAAATATTCTTTTGCGAGCTCGGCGAATCATGTCCTTGACAAAATGAGAAAATTTAGACGACTTAATGATAATGAATGCTCAGTAACTTACAAGGAGCGAATCGAGGAAATCTTTTGGCTGCGATAAGATACAAATATCGCGAGGCTGAAGAGCAAAACATGGCTGCGTTTGTCCTAATTCGAGCGCAAAGTCGCGAATAGACGGATGCAAATGTTGGATTGCGGGGAGCTTCCCTAGAACCTTAGACGACAACGCACGCTGCGTTGGCCGAGGTGGCAATGACCTTTTTGCAGCAGTCCAGCATGCTCGCATAATAACAAAGAATTACTTTCCGAGCCGTGCTCGCTGTTGAGGTCCCAAAAAGTGTTGTGCACACGAGCTGAGGTGTATTCGGCGTTGTCCGACTGAGTCGCACTGGACGGTCATTGATCGTCATAGGCCGTGACACAAGCGTGTTGCCAACAGCCACCCTGGCGAGCTCGTCGACTCCCATCGGCGAATTCGTCCTCAGACGGCGATGGACGCCAAAGACTACCTCCAGTACAACCTGACTATCCGCCTCGGTTCCCTGCTTGCTTTGCCATCCAAGTTTCTCCACCGTCTCCGGCGAATTGATGACCTTCTGAATCACGATCTCGATGTTCAGTCAGCGGCACTCAGCATTCCGATGCCCGTAACAACTTCATTTCACAGTGGGGTTTCAGACGTGGCGCGCCCTCCCCCTTCTCGTTCAAGTCTCTCCTACGAAATTACGACAATGCCGGGTCCGTTCGCATTCATGACCTCGGGCTATGCGCTTGGTCTCATTGCTCTGGTGCGCTGTTATATTCACATGTGTCATCTCGACTGGGCGACTGAATAGGATTGTAGGCATTGCTGTTAAATCGCATCCAGCATATTGTTGTGCCACCGCGACGTTCGCTAGCTTACAGGATTGTGCGCAGCCGTCGATCGGTGTTTCACGCTCTATTCTATTCATTCTTTCCCGTGGATCTGTCTTCAACTGCATACCGCTTCACTTTGCGCATTCCGTCATTATACTTATTATACAAGTCCCTTGCACTGCTTTTCGTAATACTCCTTCAAGTTTCCAACCTCTTTCCGTCTGCAAAAATCAGCTGGTTGCAGCGTCTCGGTGGGTGGGCTGAGCGGAAAGAGATGGAGGATGTATGCTGGTCTATATTCGGAACCGTCTGCACGGCACTCGTGGTCGGTGCCCTTACACGGGGACTGGAAGGATTCAACTCCTCGAATACCCAACCGTTCAATATAGTGAGAGTTCCAAATTAAGTTTACCCCAATATTCGTTATTAATTCACCGGATATGCAGTTTGGCTATGCAATGCTGCTGCATATTTATTCAATGCCAGTGACACATGCAAATAGAAGTACTCCGACTAGGCCAGATATCAATGTTCTCCTCACACTGCTGTTTCCTCTGCTACAGGTGTGTCCTTCTGAATAACGAATCAGAAGACGTACTTACAAAGGACTGTAGCTAGCATTGGTACATTCCCTCGGCATAAGGAAGAAGTGGGCAAAATATCGTCTAGTGCCTACCACTATTTGCTCGCTTGCGACAATCATTCATTTCAATGCCGTTCTTTTCACCAAACCGGCATCCTATCCAATGCTCAATTACTTGCCGTGCCTTCTTGAGACCTTGCTTCTTCTCATTACGCTTCTTACAATTACCTTGAATGCTCTCACGCAGCTACTCCTGGAAGGAGAGATCACCCGCCCTCTCTTTGGCCATGCACAGACCTTGGCTCCAAAATGGGACGAAGATTTTGCGATTGCCCTATTACGGCTTGGTACCGCCAGTTTGGAGGCCACAAATGTTGCGGGCTTGGGAAACGAAGTTGGACCTATTACTATCGGTGACTCTCAATTGGTGGATGCACAAGTGAAGAAGGACCGATTGGACAGTGAAGGCACGATCCATTTGAATAGCGCAGGAGTTGTTTCCATAACCCGTGTGCCTGTTGCGAAGGGCGGGAGCCACAATAAAGGTGGATTTGGGAACGAAATAAAAAACGTAAAGGTGAAGAACTCCGAGGATGACTGGCTCATTGACCACTTATGGTTGCGAGAGCTCACGCGATTTGGCTTGAGCCTCTTCTCTGTCGTTCGCGGGTTGTTCAGGTTCTTCCTTTGGCTTATCTGGTATAAATGGAAGGGTATTGGTTTAAGGCGACCGACCGTGGATGCAGACGCACGATTATCTGGTGACACATCTGTCAGCAATTTTGTTCATGCCGACTTCCGTCAAAGAGACACATCCGATGATGTTTACAGCCGCTTCCTCAGGGGAGAAGATGTCAGCGACGATGAAGAGGAGTACAGTCCGACGCGGGATCATGCACTGTTAGGCAGTTCTCCGGACGATGCTGGGCAGAATTCCGAAGAGGGGGAAGAAGAACCAGATACAGAGAACGACGATTCAGACGATGGTAACGGTCTAGAGACTGCGCGTCTGTACAGCGACCTCCTCACTAACTCCGCGACATCTTCATCTATCTCTCCCGGTCCCGTACTCATTGCTCACATGACGTCGGATTATGCTTCGCCATTAACGCGTCGCCGTTACAATGAGCTCGTCGCTCTTCCTCATAACCAGCTCACTTCTGACACCGCAATAGAGCAGGGTAAAGACGAGTTTGGAGATTTCATCCGTGACAGGCGTGTGCGTGCGAGTACTGTGGGCACTGGGACGAGTTCGGTGGGAGATCTCTCGCAGGACGGGCGGATGAATTGCGTGATCTGCACATCAGAGCCGCGGGAGATCATTTGCTGGCCTTGCAGATGCCTTGCGTTGTGCAATGACTGTCGAGAGAATCTGGCTTCTCGCGTCTCGGCATCGAAACACATGTGTCCTTGCTGTCGTCGAAAGTAAGTGATATGGAGCCTGTTCTGTATTTGTTTACTCATCTGATCTACATCTGAACAGTGTCGAGGGATATTCAAGGATCTACATTCCGTGATGACCGAAGTCACCACTGGCGGTCTGTCAGGTAGAAAATACACCTTCCACCCAATAAATCTGTATAAGTAAATTATCTATCGCACTCTGTCTTGTATTGCATTCTGGAAGAGGAGCATGTAACTACTTAGGAATAGCTGTCGTTGATTTGAGAAAAGAAAAAGCATATTTGTGTAAAGGGAAAAAACGGACCGACATGCTTAGTCATTAACGCGCTTTTGACGCGTCGATCAGTCGAGTCCGAGTCTCGTATTGACCACGCGGACGTGCTCACCTCTCTCCTCAGCCACAGCTCACACAGCAAGGTTTACTCATTGGCAGCTATCCACACCTTTCAACATTTATTCTAAGGATCTTCCTCAAATTTAGCTTAACTACAGACTATGGAGCTTGACGACGAATCGGACCTCACCTCACTCGAGGGCGAGGGCAACCGGAATGACGACGCCAGTGACTTAAGCAGCCTCAGTGCTGATTCCGACTTTGAGCACTTTGCAAAAGACGGTGACGATGAAGAAGATAAACGTTCCTCATCAAGAAATGGCACGCAAAAGGGCGAATCTCTTCAATTATCACCATCGAGAATTGGATCTGGAATATCGCGACCTGCGCCAGCTGCAGGATTGAAAACATACGGTGGCAGAAAATCGCGTAAGAGAGCGAGCTTGAAGCAGGCTAAAAAACCAAAGGCTCCACCACCACCCGAACAAGACCTTGACAGTGACTCGTCATTGACTTCGTTGGCTTCTTCTCCGCGGAAGAGGCGAGCCTCCGCGTCTGCCCTACCATCCACAAGTTCTCCAACAAAACGTGCTAAACGGAAAAGTACTACTGCAAACACGAATGGGAACGGCGTGTCAAAAAAATCTGTCTCAAAAGCTAGGATATTTACAAACGGTGATAGCGAATTGCCGAACCTCCCTTCAACCCCAACAAAACGAAAGCGGAAGGAAGCAGGCGTTGAGGCGCAAAGCAAAGCGCCGGATTCTTCTGTTTCCGTCGCTAGAAGAAGACGTAGCTTTCCATCTCCGAAAGGAAAGGCCTGGTCATTGGAGAATCTTGGGTCTTTGGTATGGGTGCGAATAAATCGCAAGAACGATATTATTGAAGATCCTGGTGGAGAATTCTTTTGGTGGCCAGCGATGGCAAGTATTTTATGGTCTAAGGAAAGGTTATAACTCATAAAATATCTAGGTCGAGCGCAATCCCGCAGAAGAGAAGTCTCTTCAAGTGCACATTTTCTCTCCACCTGCAGAGTCTTCGTCGCCGGTCCTGTCACATATCAATAATCCCTCTCCCTCGAACGTCATCTCGTACAATAGTCGATCGCTTACCGCTGATACGTTCTGGTCACTTCCGTCGTCCTCCTCTCGAGCTAGGCCTGTCAATTTTGAAAAAATAAAGTCCCGATGGGAGTTAGCTTGCAAAGAGATTTTGAAGGAAGACATTCGGGTCAATGATGGCTTTCCCACGTCTGTAGCCGCCATCCTCTCACAATCTCTGAGCGATAGTGACGAAAGCAGGGACGATTCTGCCTCCAGACGTGGTAGGGGACGTAAGGGCCGAGAGTCGAGTCCGAAACCGCCAGAAATTAGTCCCTGGTCACCACCACCTCCTGATCCAAATGTCACGATTCCAGGGGAACACGTCTTATCCGCAACTAAGGCTAAGGGCTGCTCTGGAAAGTACTATCCGGCTAAGATTATTGCTTACGTGGCACCGTCTGATCCCACTGTCCGTCCGAAATATACGGTTCATTTTATGGATAATATACAAGAAGACGTGACCCGGGATAAGTTCTACATTTACGAGCAGGAAGAGTTTGGGACGTGTAAGGTATGCACTTTCGCTCAAGACTGCAAGACAATGCTTCATATACATTTAGTTAGGAGAATTTATGTCCGTTGAGTCATTACATGAGGGGGATGCCGAAGACGGCCTTGGCGAAGATATTTTCACGGAGACTAATAATGACTTAGTCATTCCCGAATTTCCATTACTCCCAGCCCCTCCTCCTGAGAAGTTCTGTGAACTCTCGATGGTCCAGCAAATATCACATATAATGCCAATCCTTAAGGAGATCACCAATAACAATTACAAACCCGCGGAGAAACGTGTGACGGCATTTCTCAACGGCGGCCGTGAGCGAGTGGAAATGTCAAGGGAGGCGCCGCAAAGGGGGACTCTCACCCGTGTAGAGCTGAATCAGCTTGCCCGCATCATCAAAAGTTGGGCTCAACGGATCGGACAGTCAAACGATGCGACGCGGGATGTCAATGGCTCGCGTGTGGTCGATACTCACGATCATCCGGACCTAAGGCCCAAATCCCCTTCGAAAGAGGATGAGTCACTGCAAGAACCCTCGTCTTCTCCTGAAGATCTGTTGGACAAGCAGGTTAGTGTTGTACTTGGTGGAGATAATGAGCATGTGTCAACCCCTGAGGTTGTCTGCATCTCATCTATCTTGGTAAATCGTCGGTCCTGATGTGACAGTTGACTGACCTTTCTCCTTGCAGGTGTTGCGCGAAGTTCAAGACGAGGGACAGGTTCCATCGCTGCCCCCATCATCATTACCTCCATCATCGACAGCCGTAAGTGTCTACCTCTCAGTTCACAATAGAGCTATTCTTATCTTATCCAGAATGTTCAGGACGATTCGCCCAGTAATACGCCTAAAGTAGTCGGCAAGGACGATCTTAATGGAACTGCACACGAGTCCGCCGACAAGGTCGAACCATTTTCAGATGATCTTCGACAAGAGGATGGCGTTGAGGCGGTTGCGAATCAGCAGGTCTGTGATGAAATTACTGACTGATCAAATGAAGAACAATTTCTCAAAGGTGCAAAAATTCATTTGACAGGTGTTTGTTGCGCCCACATCTACGAAGTCGAACCCGACCAACCCGTCGTTTGAGGATCTACTGGGTCACGAAAAGATTCATGTGGGTGGTCGCGTTTCTTCAGATCTCGCTTAAAACTGTTCGTTACTTATTGACCAACCCCTATCCTGTTAGTTCTGCACAGACGTGCTTTTGAAAGAAGCAATAATCCAATTACTCTTGTGGCGAGTAGGGAAGCGACAAGTCCCGGAACCACTATCAGACGCCGAGGAAATACTTCTCCATGAGATTGGATCGAATCTAGCCAGCGAATTTGACATTGCACATACCGTAAGGGCTCTTCGGATGAGAAAGGAAAAATCACTACAGGCCAAGAAAATGTCTTCGTCATCAAAACAGGGAATTTCAATAGGAGGAACACGAACACGACCTAGGAAGGTTTGATATACCATACGTATATAATGTAAAACATGCATATGCATATGTATACTGCTGCGGAAATTTTGGCTTTCTTTTATATTTCGGCGTTCTCTGTATTCTAATGTCAACATTACCAATTACCTCGATCGATCAATATGCATGTGCGGACTGCGTAAATACAAAAACACCCTATGCACAGCTTCTTATTGACATTGAAAGATTCTAATTCAGTGGAGAGACTTTAGAATTGAAGTTTCTCCAATGATTGTCCTTTACGCCCGTTATTGCACATTCGTTCCCACTCGGCCATGTGCCTTCCTTAAGTCCCGAATACTGAATACTACATACGGTAGCGTTGTTCATTCATTGCGCCCCTCATCGCGAGTTCTTGGCAAATAAGCGTTTCCGATTCGTAATGAGTCGTCGAAGTACATCGTGGCTGAAACGAGGTTGTGGGGCTCTCACGCATGACCCGTTGCTAGAATGGGGCTTGTACGTACGTTCTATAAGCACTTCTGAATACGTTTTGATAGGTATCAAACAATTGTTGGTATGCTCAGACAAAGTATAAGAAGAGAAGAAAGGAGTTATATCTTTGTTGAAAACTAATCCGTTGTAATGTCCACAAGACAAATAAAGATCCTATCGTATCGAAATACATAACCTAAGATAATAATTTAAAGGCGAAAAATCGGTACCGCACATATATGGGCGCTATCAAGAAAGAAGGTCAATAGGCCCGTGTCCATGGGAGAACTACAAATTATTCGTATATATGCAAATGATTAATCTCCGTCGTGAAATGCCTTGGTTGGTGTTTGGTGGCCACTGCTACCAGAACGCGATACAGGTTGACGAGTAACTAACATCGTGAGGTTCATCTGAGAATTGTTACGCGAACGAGGTAACGAGTATAGCGATGGGCTCGGATAACCGTTGAGCTGGGATGATGATGATAGATCGAGACGATGCGCAGGTGGGGTAGCCGCCCGCGGGGAAAACAATGCTCCAACTGGCGATCCAGCACGATGTCCCGTTCCTGCGGAACCGTTCTGATATCGTAGAGAAGGGGATGAGAAAGATCGGGTCGGGGAAGCACGGGAAGCTAGTGGGTACATGTGGCGCCCAGCAGGCAAAGATGAAGAGGGTGGGTTTGTGGGAGGACGATGGATAGACGCCAGCACTCTGGACAAGGCTGAGCGCATGTGCGCCCAAAGTCGAGAAGCAGAAGCTGATGGGGGAAGGCTGGTAAATAAAGAACCTGCGGAAGAGAAACGTCCCATTTTTGAATTATGTGCAGCACCTCCCTCTAAATCATCGTATACTGTAACGTCCTTGCCTGTGATTCTCTTGAGATAGACTCGCAGGAAATGCACGATTTGATGACGCAAGCGAAACGCAATGGTCGACAAAATTACGAAACAAACCAAGTAAAATAGTAAAAGAAATTGCGAAATTTCTAGGTCGTATCGTCCACTGGGTATTGGAAGTACGATAGGACTCGCGTCCCGATCGGAATCAGCGGAACCGTGTGTGTTTTGTCTCCCAATATCGACAACGGGTTCAGGAAGAGGCGGCGTATCCTTTGACAACGGAGGAACTTCCCGACTAGCCTCGAGGACCATTTTCCCGAGCGTCCAGCTGATAGACGTATCACCAATAGAATCAAGCGACTGCATGGTTGGCTTTCCCAAACCTTTCTGCTCTACCTTCTCTTTAACATCACTTGAATCTTCTTGTGAATTTCCTCCAGGATCAACGATACGGGGCAGACCAATGCCGTCATGTAAAACGTTAACGATCCATGCAGACTTGAAGCATTGCATCTGCAACCTTGACAATTCGACTTCTTCTCCCCATTCATCCACCCCAACAACTCGTCCTTCTTCTTCCACCTCTCCATCTCCGCCCAAGGCGTCATTTGCCTTTGAAGTCGCGTGCTGCCTCAAAATATCGTCCCAATCTCGAGAACAAAACTCTGATGCAGCCTTCTCGTACTCTTCGAAATTGTAGGCGCCACCAAGGCCGAACACGTGTTCAGTTGAATACCAATATTCGGATACGCCAATAAAGTGGGAAACAGAGAAATCGATTTGAGGCACGTGGACACCATTGAAAAGGCATGGGACGTCAGGACAGGGTGCATTTTTGTTCAGCAGAGGAGCGACTTGTTCTAAGCATTGCTCAAAAGCGCCGGTGCCAACAAGCGTATGCGCTTTCCGACTATGCGCATCCTCATGACCAGGATATGCAGAATCTTCCGATAAATAGAGATCCTTCGGTAGACATGGGTCAGGTACGGGACCATGGCCCTCCGCATGCTGCGAAGTTTCATATTCTGTGATAGTTTTCCCGACGTATCGCTCCCGAGCCTGATTTGTCCCATAGCCTAGCCAAGTAGTAACAAAAACTCGATGATGAATATCTTCTCCTCCAATAAGTCGTAAATGGACATCAATTAGATTCTTGGTCTTTGTGCGTTCCTCTTCGCTGGGTTCAAATGCAATTTGAGTAGATGCGCCTCCCATGTCTAAGAAACCGTAAGTCGTCTTATCATCGTCATTACCCGTAAATTGATCCATTAGATAATTGACTGCAACCCAGCCGAAAAGGCCTTCCTCTTCGCCGGAAATAATGCGAACGCTCGACCCGCAATGACCCGCAGCAGATTCATTGTCAACTCGAAAGTGAGAATGAAATCGGATAAAGTCGCAGGCAGCATCCAGAATTGCTTCCTGTTGTGACGTAGGCAGGAGACGCATGCCCGCGGTGGCCAAAAGGAAAATAGGGGTTTCGTGATGCAGCGAAGGGGGAATGTGCTCTCGAGCATGGTCGAGCAGGGGGGCAAGATAGACTGCGACACCATCGGGGTTTTCGCCAAAAGATGAAATGCCTACAGAACGGTGCAAGATGAAAGAAGGGTGAATTGTCGTGCAGCTGAAGTCCGCGGAGAAGACTGACCTGGCTCTACTTTACGGACCCAGTCATCTGCATTTTCTGTTCCCTTCCCGACGTCTGGCAGAGCATAATACGCTTTTGGGCCTTGCTCGTGTCGGACGAGGCGAGGATCTCGCCAGCTGTAGATCTGAAGCCTGGAGCCAGATGAACCCGCATCAATAACGATTCCAAAGCGCCGACCATTGAGCCAGGCATCGACTGTACTCGGTGGTGGCATCGAACGGCATAGGGAGAAAGATTGCGCGTTGGAAGCACGAGTGCACACGACGTGTCACACAAATTCGAATTATTTCACAGCATTATGTAATCTATTTGAAGCGTCGCGACAGACGGCATCACTACTCCTGCTCCTGAAGCTGAAGTCTCTTCCATGTTCACGCACGTCAAGCCACCGCTGCTGGCGGCTGGAGACCCGTCCCTCTTAACAACAAAACTGCCCGCCGTTTTTTCAGAAGCACGGAAAACATGTCTTCTGCCGAATATCTCCGCAAGTCTATGGAGGTCTCTACTACTGACTCGAAGGCCCAGGAAGAATTGTGCTGGCACTGGACAATTCCGGCTTTGGTAGATCATCACGGTGTTGAGCTGATGTCCCACCTCGGTCCACCCTATTTATCCTGTTCTATTTGCTATTTGCATCCAGCCATGGACCAGCTCCCTGTCCATGATGCGTCTTATTTCCTAGTCGTACCTTTTCTCTCAGGCTTCGGTGTGTGACAAACCAAGACCCTATCTTCTCCAGGTTCATCTCCGTGCTCGCTTCCTTGACGTACTCACCACTTCGAGTTGAAGTCCGCCTCGTTCACAGCAACCTTCGCATCGAAATCCTATCCCACTCCTAAATAAATCTCGCTTCAAGAGGCTGTGTGGTGCGGTCACAATGGAATCCCGTTGACCTTGGCAAACTTACTGTCAATTCATGGGCTCCAAATCATAACTCAGCAAGTCAGAATAACGGGCTCGACAAGCGGCTTTGCGTACTACTCTCGTGCCTGCGGATCTACAAAGGAAGCTAACCAAAAGTAAGAATTTGTAGTGCGTGTCTGAATTATCTTCGGGGTTTCCTAGCGTGGTGACAAGCCTCTTGTCCTTGCTTCTTTTCGTCCCGATCCAAAGTTAATCTTGGACGTCAACAAAATCACCGAAATATACATGTGTCGCCTGTAATTCTGTCCTCACAACGACCATCGGCCTCGCGTTATACACGAGGATGAGACCCGATACTCTTTGCTTCTCCAGGGTCCATCAAATAAATAAGATCGTCTATGACGCCAGTTTTTGGGGACGAAGCGATCATTCCTGAAATAAGCCTTTTGCTCTGTCCGGTGGTGCTGATCACAATTGATCTGTGTTTACGCGCTCTGCACTGAGCTGTGCACATAGTGATGCAGTTGCACTCGCCAGCAATTGTATTTCCAAATTCATACCTTCATAGTACACATAGGTCTTCCTCAGAACAACGGCTTCGAACGGACAGAATGTGGCGTAGCAACTTTTATCCACCCCTTCGATTGTGCCTTTCATGCATGCAAATAAGTTTAATTTGTCAGATCAGACTCGTTACAAAACACGCGCCGCTCACACGTTCCCCATTCTTATGCGATATCCAGGGTTATTTACCAGAAAGAAGTTTCGAAAACAGCATCCTCTGACTTCCATGTGCATGGACCATTTCATCTCATTTGAAGAAGAGGGCAGTGGAAGTAATTTAAAGCGTTTATCAATCATTCATCCGACCTTATTTTCTGAGGTTGACTGGCGTAAATAATCCCGCAAAATTAAGGTCCCGTGACATTGATAGATGCTTCTCCCGCATCTGACAACAAATGCACCACAAATACACCGACTAGCAGTTTCTGTGCCTTGAATTGAGAAGCAGCGACAATGCAGAAGAACTCGTTACAAACTCGAAAAATTAAATAATACCGGAAAGCATGCCGCAATCACGTAAAGCAAAGAAGCAGTGGGGAGCATGCATTACAACAGTTCGTCAGCCCGATTGGAAAGATGCTTGAAAATACACATATACAATGCAAAAAAGAAACACGCGTGCTGGCATCATGGAAAACGAGAGGCGAGTCACGAGTCCTGCTTCCCCCCTTCTCCTGGACGCCCTTCAAATGCAGCGTTGAAGTTACTTTCTGATAACGGTGTCATGCGATGACCCGTCACGGGACTGTTTGTCCCAGAGTGCTGCGGTGAACCCAGCCTCGGAGTAATGAGGCCGCTTCCTCCAGCACCATAAACGAAACCACCGCTAAGACCCTCTAAAGTATTTGAGAAGCCTGTCGATAGGGGGGAGGAGCGAATTCAATTAAACTTTCCACTTCTATTCACACCCGACAGAAACCTTACCTGGTACAAGCACGCTGTCCCAAAATCCGGTACTTAATATACTGTCCATCGAGAGCATTCCCGACGCATCATCCTGAGAATTGCTCGGCGCCATAGTTGGAGGGAAAGTCGACATGTCAGCGACAGGCCCCATTTCACTATTCGACTGGAATACACCCGGTGTCGTAGCACCCTCGTAGATGGAACCAAGGAAGCCCAGATTGGCATCGGTGCCATTTTGAGTGCCCTCTCCTGACGCATTGCCATCATGACCATCTTCACTGGACTGTTCCGGTCTTTGATAGTTCAGATCGGAATCTTGCGTCGGGGGTTGTGCGGAAACGAGCGCTTTTAAGAATGTGCTGTATAGAGCAGGAGTATGGAGAGGACCAGCCGCAATCCGTTCCAAAATATCAGCAATTTCCTGGATGAGTGACAATGTCTTCTTTTCATCGACGAGGAAACGTCGGAAAGCTGGCCGAGTAAACTGAGGGAGGTAAAAAAAATTAGGCAATTGTAATTCAAAGCATGAATTAAGCGCCCAACCTTCAACAGACTAAGGACAGCATAGGAGCATTGTACGAAATGGGAGTCCGGAGAATACCGTAAGAATCCTTGGGGGCCAAGCTCATCACGCACAACAGTCACACAGGCGACGGCGGATGAGTGGCAACGCGCGAAGAAATGTCCAATGTCAACAGGGGAGCGTTCGAGGGCATTCTGCAAGCCAAAAGAGTTGATGATAAGCATGCTGTAATTGTAATAGAATTTTCCGATGGATGCCCAATAAATTTGATATGGAGAAGCGGGATCCGCTACATGTACGGTTATTATGTGTACACAATAGCGCAGTAAATCACTTACTGGGATCAACAAGTTTAGTAACCCATTCCTCTAGCCAGCTTTGCAACTGTGCCTCAATTGTGTTTGTCACCAAG
This sequence comes from Fomitiporia mediterranea MF3/22, assembly GCF_000271605.1. Lineage (NCBI taxonomy): Eukaryota > Fungi > Basidiomycota > Agaricomycetes > Hymenochaetales > Hymenochaetaceae > Fomitiporia > Fomitiporia mediterranea. The sequence continues at coordinate 2,088,433 of NW_006760392.1, read as the reverse complement.
TAAAAATCACAATGTGTCACAAGCCCCGACACGGACGTCGTGCTGGAATACAGAAGATCAAGGCTCCGGGACAAAATGCGTTGTAGTTCCTATAGATGCAGCCGTCAATATTGACTCAATTGTAAACAAGAAGGTGATTTACAGTATACGCGGCAATACCCCCATCACCCTTCACTGCGATGGGCTTGGTCCAGAAAAGTCCAGTGTTCTGTATGATGTGACTGACACGTTGTGAGAAAGTGGACGATTTAATATAACTAACGCCACGACGTACTCTTCTTTGATTGAATGGGGCTTCCCCATCTGGGCACTCATACTTCGATCGAGGATGTAACAAACTAACCAAGTCCTTTCTCGGTTGTGCACTTCTTTGTCTCGTGCCCGTCCCTCGGCCGTATCCTGGCCTAAAGTGGCCGTCTTGCGATGTAAGTTCAGGTCCACTGCCATTCTAAATCCGCCGATAGCCAGCTGGCTCGTCACAACTTCTCCATGGACGTAAGCAATTTAACGCACCGGATAGCCATGCCTAGGAGCAACCAGGTCTTATCTTGTTCGAACCGCTCAACGGGATCACAGCCCCACAATGACAGCAGGAGATATGCCTGAACTATTTCGACAGATTTGAAACCTTTCTCGGGTACGTTGAATGCCAGTTTTCGAGATAGGTTTGAAAGCTTCGGATGCAGTTCGGGACGTGCGTCGTAGAATTTGGAAGAAATCGCGCAAACTAGTGGAAATAGGGGTAGTTGATAGATAGATTGGGTGGATCAGCGAACAATCGTAGATGAAGTATAAATAAAAAGTTCAAGCAAACTTACTTGTCGTGAGCAAAAAGGGTGATCTGGAGCAAACCAACGAAGGGGTGTGGAAAGCAGGATCCAAGAGTCCGCTGTGGATCTGCACAGAAGTGACGGAAATCAGTCACGACGACCTATTTGAAAATTGCAAATACTGACATTCATTTTCTCAAAGAAGCTAAATACAAGTCAGCATGATTGATCCGACCGCCATAAAATCACGAGCTTACATCTTAAACAATGCAACGACCTCGTCTGTCGATACGAAGCTAAGCATCTCGGGTTGGATTTGTCGCTCAATATATAACCGCCGCAATGGAAGTATCGTCATAGGACCTGATGAAATTAAAGCACTATCCGACAACGCATATTTAATGAGCATACCTGGTTTAAAATAAATGTCACTAGCTACGCCAACATTTCGGCCCTTGTTCGCTGGCGAGCCATCCGACTTGGTGTGATTTTGAGAATTATATTGCGCTCGGCGATTTGCTAGACTGGCCTCGGCCAGGAGGCCGAGTGGATTCAACTCATTGTCGGGGAGGGAGTGCAACCTTGGTGAGCCCGGGTGATGATGAAGGGAATGCACGGTCTGGGCAGGAGGCGGCGAGGGGGTCTCGAGCAGAGCATGCGTCTTGTTAGCTTGATTAGACGGCGAAGGCGAGCGAGATACCATGCCGGATGCAATAGAAGAAAGCCCCGGATTACCAATAGATCGAAGGACGGTATCAAGCGTCTTCTCCATCTTTCGCAGTGACCGAGTAAGTTGTTCGTGTTTCCTGACATTGTTACTGTAATTCAGCGGCGACATTAGAGACAATCAATGTATGCCATGATGACAGATACTTACTTGGAAGAGCGCTTTCCACGGTTTGACTCTTCGAAAATGCATTGATGATTCCCAGCTTCACAACGTTTACAGGGAGGTCCGTGTTCTGCGCCGACGCACTTCATCTTGAGTCTTCGACAGACTGTACAGGCTCTATACGAAGGAAAATAAGAGTTAGGTATAAGAGATGTGAGTGTGTGAATGCCCAACCTTGACCCACGCGTCGCCTTCACTTTTCCTTCCGCAAGTTCTGCAGTGGGGCTCGCTAGATCATCTTCTTCCCGGTCGTCCAACTTGGACTTCTTCCTGCTCCCCATTACATTCTCGTTCGCAGCTGACGATGGCCTTTTGCCATTGACAGTTGCGAACGGATCGGCAGGGGGAGTTCCAGAATACTCGGAACCGCCTTGTGAGGAAGAGGACTGGGGTGAAAGGGATGGAATAGTCATCTGAGGATGCATGGGAGGTTGTTGAGGTGGAAGAGGGGGATTTGAGAGTGGATGTTGCTGCGGGTGTTGCTGTCCCTGTCCATACTGGTTATAGGATGGGTAATAGAGCTGAAGCTGCGGGTCCACAGGGACCTGTGCTTGAGGGGACTGCATGTGCTGGTGGATGGTCTGTTCAAGTTCATGAGGGGACATCTGCGATTGGTAGGGAGATGGAGACATCAGGTAATGCTGGGGGATGTAGTACTGGCTGAGGTGCAATGGCGGCGACGACATTGCGAGGAACAGTGAGCTGGTAAGGTTCAGCTGTAGAAAAGAAACTACGGACCAGGGCGGGGAGGCCGAACACGACGTCGGAGCGTCAGCTAAATACGAAGACAGGTGTCGCGTGTAGGCTATGGGAAACAAACAGATGAAGTGGACCAAGGCAGGCTCGATTTAGACCCGAGTGTTCGGCGAGTCAAAGAAGTAAGGTTGGGTGTTGTGCTGCACACAGACGTATCAGGGCTTCCACGCTTCAACTATCCACGAATCGGCAGGCCTCACGGATAATCTGGCCCAGAAATCGAGATCTTTAATTGACAAAGGCGATAATGAATAGGCAGCAGCTAATAGTTGGTGACAATCAGCTCACCAGGACGCTCAGGCTCCGTGCAGTGCACAATCAAGCTCACTCGGAAGAGCTGCATTTCATGCGCGTTACCAAGATTATCGTGTGACGTCGGATTAGATCATTTTGGTCTCGGAGCCCGTGGGCTCCGTGGATGGGCTAATGGCCCGAATGCCTGACGCTTGGATGGCTGACCAGTTTCCATTATGGGTCACAGGTACCACCTCAATGTTGCGACGCCGCTCTTTCTTCTTCTTTTCAGAATTATCCCAAGGGTTGTTTTTTGCCGTCTTCCTCGTCTTCCTAGACTCCTGCTCTTCTCCACCAAATATGCGCTGCTTCTTATTTCCGGTGCCCTTCCACCGGGTCACATCATGCAAATATTCCGCTCTACCGGTTCTCCTCCAGTTATTTCATCTCTAAATTACAGTCAATTCGCAGTCTTCTCTACTACGACAACGTAAAGTGGTCGCTTGTGCTACAATGCATCATACTGACAGAGCTCCTTATGCGAGCCTGATGGCTCCCGCCAACCTTTACACCTCCCGGACACGTTCTGCCGTTGCCTTGCCTACTATGACATATCCCCGTCTGTGGCTGCCTGGACATCCGTCCTGCGCCGTGGATGGGAGTTCATGTGAGAAACCTTCTCCATCTCCATATGCTTATTGGAGTCATTGAGACTGTACACACAACTCGTCGCAGTATTTTGTTGCAATGGAATCCGGCCATGACGTGGGGATATATCACGGCTTCTATGGGGCTGTGAACTGAGGTCGCTAAGCTCAAGAACACGGAGAACCTTCAGGCTGTGCATACCTTTTCGTGCCATATTATTCCCTTTTGAAGGATCTTCACATCGTGGAAAACAGGGGAGGAAAATATATCCGCATCAAACAAGAAGCTCGCTGCGGAACTCTTTTCGGACATCCGTTACATGAGGCTCCCGCCTCCTATTGAGTTGTGAGTGGGAAAGGCCGTCGTCTCATTATATTCTTGCTAACTGAATGGTCCGTTTTCGTTGTGACCGATATGCAAAGAAGCACAATTGAACATTCCGACATCCTTCTAGTTTATCAAAACCCATCGGTGTTCACTCGTAACAGACTGAAAGCTGGCTAGTATCGTTCTATAATAAGCCAGCCTATGCGTTGCCGTGCGTTCAACCGCAAGAGCGGCAAATAATGAGGCTTCTGCACCCCAGCTTGACTTCAAATTCAGCCGTGCGCTGTCACCCATGATCATGGACTGGGCATTTAGTAGGGTTCGTATCATGATCAGCAGGGAAGCATCCCGTAATTCTTAATTCTATTGCCCAGCTTTCTCGTTTTCTTAGTACAGTTATGGGCCAAGACCAAGCCTTTTTGGTGTGCCTCATCGTTCTCGCAATCGGAAATTCAATCCGACTCGAAGGTCACGAATTATTTCTTAACAGAAGAATTCGATAAGGACGGGCCATGGGTAAGCTCTCTTAGGTCTACGGCAGGTCTATTTATAGACCATTGAGTTTAAACGCGGAGTTGCCTCTTTCGTGCGTCGAATCATATGAACCGTTTACGTCCCCGCCTCACGCCTTTCTAAGCATTGTGGCGCGAACTTGCAGGACAATGTAAGCCTATTATTATCCTCCGGACTCCGTAACTTGATCATGTGGATAACAGATAAGCTGTCTGTCATTCCTCCGATTCGGGGAAGCCATCTTGTAATGCCTTTGTTCGTTCTGCAAGTGTGCGTGAGTGTATGCTGCGGAGCCCTTCCCAATTATACACTCGTACGTTGAAATGATGTCTTTCGTTGGAACTTTGTGAGTAATACGATGAGGATTTGTGATGATATCTCAAGAAAACCCGCAGGCAAATGCGGAAGGAAGACTGGTAGTCACGCATTTCCCTGTCTCGCTATTCGGTACACTAAGTCCGGCTACGTTGCAAGAAGTCCCAGCTGGGAGGAGACATATTAAACTGCCCAGGATCCACCCCTAGAAAATATATTGTTCACGCCGGCGCGGGACGCCGCCATAATCCAGGCGATGCTATGAGAGCGCTCTACAGCGCATCAGTCTCTCCTCTTTCCTTCTTTACATTTCTATGTGACACTCGGTTTATCCTCCTATTGAGTTATGCGGAATTCAAGGCGTGAGTATACGCGTCAATATAGTCATGCCTTTCGGAAACCGTCACGGAGACCGGAGATTTGTTTGTTTGTTCCTTCTTCCTCCCCCTTTGTCGTTCAGTAATATTGGCTTGGCAGTCGCATCTGACTTTAACAATTTGCATCTCGATAGGAAGGGTACACAGAGACGAACAACAACTCCGCGGTCGATACAGGTCCCTCTCAGCGCTGGTTACATTCAACGGAAACTCGCTGCACGAAGCAGCTGAATTATAGCCGGACTACGCCCCCACAATCGTTTGGCTCTGTGCTGCTAAGCGACGTCTACGCGACCAAGAAGTCAATACACTCTCTGTTCCTATCGGCTCTGAAACCCTGTTAGCCCTGTCGTACTGAATCTTCTTGTCTCCCGGTATGGTGCGCCTTGAAGTCTCACTCAAGCACTATGACTACTTCCTGGATTCAATCTGATGCGAATGATCGCAAGACTCGTCATTTGTCTCAATTATTACGAGCCAAGCTACTTCCATTTCCTGCCCAATGCCCTTCAGCACCGTATCATCGTGGTTTTCCAAGTGTGAGCTCAGGTCAGTTGCATAACATAATAAATGATTACTAATTGAAAGACATGTTCAACTCATTACGTCCCTGTTTCTTGAGCGCGGAAGCAAATCTCAGGCACACGTTACACTTACGAGTAATCATCAAGATGTAGTGCACCACACACGAGCATGACAAGTCTTTCTCTTTCTAGTCTGGCACAAGGTGGCGCCCTGAGTTGATTATCACGGGCATCGCGGCTATCCATGCCTGCATGCAGAGTGGTTCGGCTTCGCAACTTGCACTAGGTGCGATCATGTGGACAAGACTTCTCTTGGCTTCTAGTCAAATTCGCATGCGCTCTTTTCCACTGAATCACTACTCTATCTCAACTAGATTGGTATACAAACGGATCTGACACCGCTATGGTTTAATGATCAGTAAAGTTTACTATGTGTATATCTCTTATTTACTTTTCGGTGCTCAGACAACACAACTTAAATCAATCATGCCCTTGAAATGCCAGGCCTTCTGATACACTAGTACAACATCTTTTAACTTCTAGTCCTGGTAAGGAACAAGGGTCTCTCAATCCTAAGGGTGGTTATGACACTTCTACTAATTTTCTGATGCAACGCTTGGAACAATGTATCATGTTGATACCCTGCTACTGGTAAATGTGAGAAAATCGCTTTTCGACCTTACCATGATCGAAAGACAATGGAACAAACCCTAAAGGAACACAAAGTCTGGTGCGCTCGTAAAGTGACTTGACTTCAATACTGTAACGATTTGTAATGAATGGGATCGATGACAAGAAGCTATGACATGCATATGGAAGCAATGCATCCTCCGAGGACTAACTATACAATGGAACGCACAAACATCCACATATGACCACTAAGACTGAGGGTCCCGCTTTCGTTTTTTTATTTTCACATTGTACAATTGGTCATTCTTCCTAACTCCGACTATGTCGTGATTCCGAAAGCAACGGAAAGCAATGGAACAGAAAGCGCTCAGGATCGAATGTTCAATGTACATCGACACTTCCAGAAAATCAGAGCATGGAACAGAGTCGCTGAGAAAGGATGTGGCCTGTAAAACATGGCGACACGATAAAACGCGGACCGGTACCGTTGAGATGTCCCGACTTCTTCTCACACTAAATCCATTTGGGCAGAGGTACTATCCAAGCTTCACACCGATACTTGCACTGGAATATGGCTCCAAGGGAGCAATGGAAACGAAGACTGGTATCAGAATACAGTCGAAGTAAATCCCAGATAAATAAGCGCGCCAGGAGCTGAATATGGGCACGAACTCACTTACCACGAACTGTCGGAGCCGGCAGCCGCCGCGGCTCACTAGTTACCGTTGTTGCAAGTCAGCGGTTCCCGACTGTCGGTCCCCAAGAACTGTAGCCCGGCAGCTTTAGATTATCCAGGTCTGATTTGCTACTAACCGGCTAAAACCAATACTGCTCCCTCTGATTACTGCAAATCCAGCCTCACTTTCTTGTGGATCGAAGCCTAAATAAGCTACCGCACTCCCGGTGCTATACAACGTCGTCCCCGACAAAGCGGAACCGTGCAATTAGACATGTATGGCACATCGACGTTCGCCGTCGAGGTTTAAGTCCTGCAGACTGTACGAGCACCATACACCCTGTCTATCCGGCATCGGATAGCCCTGTATTGTGCGACAGTTGCGAGTTCTCAGTTGGAATTCTATTCAGAGCAAGGCTGACAAATTGAAGACTGAATATCGCCTGTGACTCCAACGGCAAGTTCAAAAAATTGTCCACGAAGGTGTCGAGAGAATTCACTGTCCCGGCGAGCCAAGCCAATGCAAGCTGCGCATGTGAGCAACCAATGCGTTCCCGCGGACCGCCGCCTTCTGAATGTCGTCAGATCACAAGTTACGCTGGAGGAGAGACGGAACTCCTGAAGTTTGTCTAAACACATTCTAAGCACAATTTAGTTAGTAGGAGTTTAATCCTTCGTTACAGGAACCGTGTCAGCAAGCTTTCTTGAAGGACTTGAATGGCACTCAATTGATTGGATGGTCACGATGAAGTCACCGGCCTATGTTAGCACCGTGTGCTATTCAATTTGCACTAGGCTTCCGAGCTTGCAAAAGCGGAACCAGACATTTATAGCTATACAGTGGTAACGCGGATCAAACTTGTATTGTGGACCCTACCACCCTTACATCATCTAAGCACTAGCGGCACAGGAAAAACTTGAAAGCGCAACGAACGAATGGTGCACCGGGAGGAACAAATACAGTTTCCCGCGTCAGGGCCAGAAGTTAAAGAGAATAAAGAGGAGCACACGGTACAGGATCGGAAATGAATCGCCAAGAACTCGAAAGAGAGATGGACAAAGCGGTACCCTGCCCACGGGAAAATCAGATCGTAGTTGCAAGGGTGCAATCGGTAAAAAGATGCAATCCCGTAGGTATACAGTTAAAGGAAGTCCTCGGCGCGGGCGCGCTTCTTTCCCCGTGTCTCGTCCTGACTCGTCGAAGCTTGCTGCGGTGAAAAGAAGTACTTCGGATCGTAGGCGCGATTCTCTTCCTATGTTATTACGTCGAACTTTGTCAGCAATGGCGCAAGTGCGCAGGAAAAAATTGCCAAGGCTCACAGGAGAGTAATTTGCATCAGTATATTTTAAGATCTGCCCTTTCTTCAGCTCTGGATTTTCCTGCTTCAAAGCCGGATTAGGAATAGAAGGTTTCTGCGGAGTTGCAGATAAGTCCGGTAATTGTCTCGAGGAAAATGGTGGAGTTGTGAATCTGGGAGCGGGAGGTGGTTGAGGCGGACCTCCTGGAAGTTTCGTGGGTGTCACCGGCGCTGCAGCACCTGGAGGTGGAGAGAACGCGGGCGGCGTTTGACCTACAGGTGGAGGCGCAGCTCCAGTAGCGAAAGGTGGTGCTCCAGGCATTCCTGGAGGAGGCATGCCAGGAGGGAATGGTAGACCGCCAGGCGGTACCATCCCAGGAGGGGGGAAACCCGGAGGCATCTGAAACCCAGGCGGAGGGGGCCTGGAAGAGTTGAAGATGTCAAAAACAACTAGATCGGAATCAGATGGTAAGAAAGCTTACCCAGGAGGGAAGCCAGCTGCACCAGGGAAAGGCGGGAAGGCTGGTTGACCGGGCATTGGGGGCGGCACTCCGCCCGGCAAAACAGGTGGCATACCCGGCGGTGCACTGCCTGGTGGAGGCGATATTTGCGAAGGAGGAGCAGCATACGTTTGAGGAGCCGCATTAACCACGGGACCCGATGATGAATCTGGTGCAACAGGCGGTGGATTATCCACCGCACCCATGAGTGCCTTGTGTGCTTCCAACTGAATTCGAAGCTCCTCCTGTGTGTACACGCGGTTCTCAATCTTTGGGCGCTTAGCCTGAGGTTGCGTTATAGTCCCAGGGTTAAGACCGAGCTCTATCTCCTTCCGACGTTTGTAGTCTGCGACGTCTGGTGCTGGGATACCTTCCATTCCGAAAATCTCAACTTCGTATCCGTCACGGCCGGGAAGTGCATTCTCGATATGCGGAAGGCTGGGGAGAAAGTCAGGAGTGATTCCAAACCGAATCAAATACATGATACGTACTTTTCAGGTTCAAGTTTATGCACTTGTTGAATGTGAACAGCGAGACCTCCTGCTGTATTGAGACGACGGGGACACATTTTGCATTTGAAATGCTTCGCTTTTTGATGCTGCATGAGTACTATATTCAAAGAACCAAGCCCGACGTGTGTCAGTATCAAGCCCATGGAGAGTACAGAGGATAACCAAGGACCTTTCTCATCTTCGAATTCTCGTTCACAGTACCAGCACCATGGCCGGATGATCTGAGAAGACGTCAGCGGATACACGACACATACGACAGGCAGCATGCCATACCACTTTGCTCTTCCTCTTCTTGCCCATTTTTACAACTACTATGTGGACGAATCGTCGTAGTCAGCGCACTAAGCAGAGCACGATTGACTGCGAGCGAAGTGTGAAGGAAAGGAAGGCGTGTCACACGTTCCTTTTCCTTTTCTAGGACGATCGACGAATGCTTACTAACCTGCTATCTTGTTTGTAGTGAATATTGTAGTTGTCCCTAAATAACCACGTTGGCGCAGTCGTGAGTAATTTTATACGTTGAAAAATCTGTCTGTATTTCTCAAATGTCGATAGTATGCCTTGTCAGAGATTCCCGGTTCAGTAAGAGATTTCTTTGTTCAGACTGTGTCTGCATGGTCGCTGACAAAGACAGAGTTTTAAACTCCGCCCGCCAGGCTCGACGCGTCGCTGAGAGAGCGAGTGTGGTCTCCTCTAACGTTTTGCTCTGACCATGAGCCCGAGTCAACGACCGTCGCTCATACTTGCCCCGTCGGTCTCCACCACAAAGTGAGTACGATTTGTCCAGTTTCACAGGTTGTGAGCTTGATCGCTGTTTTTAGGGTGGTGACAACGACGACAACAACGACCACATACGCACCCATTCCTCTTCCGTCTCTCCCCCCACCCTCTTCCCCGAAGGATCCAAAGCTCTATCCGCTACTCAATGCCTCATTACCTCCATCTCTACGCCGATTTCCCATAACTTTCCCTGGGGGCGCACGTGCCACATTTCGTGATGGTGATGATGGCGACGACGACATGCATGATGAAGACGAGGTGATGAGTGGGAGAGGGTGGCGTCTGGTCAGACAGGATGATAACGACGAGGAAGACAAGGTCTTCGGCCTTCACGAAGCTGTTGAGCGTTTCGGGAAAAAGAGAACACACAGCAATGACATTGTCATGCAGGGAGTGGAGGAACAGACTAACAGCCCTCCTCCGCGAAAGAAGCCAAGGGGAACGCATCCGGGCACTCTCCATATCAACGCGTCAACAGCTGCTGCACCCCCTTCTCCCCTTCCCTCACCAACAGGCTCGCCACCTCCACAGAGCATTTGGCCATCAGCACCCCCAAGTGGTGCTTCGTCCCCCCAACCACAAGCACCAATACAACCGGACATAGCTTTGACAACCTTGATGACGCTCCCGAACCTCCTCAGCCATTTTACCGCTCTACCACCGGCTCTGCAATCTCACGTTCTCCTCACGTTTCTTCGTCACTCACCGTTACCCGTCCTCCGGACGCTCCAATCGGTGCTTACACCCACACTGGCTCGCGACTTCCTCACCCTATTACCTCGCGAGCTGGTTTCACATATCCTGAGCTTCTTGCCGTTCTCGACACTTGCACGTGCATCACGAGTTTCAAAAGCGTGGAGGGCGATCATCGACTCGGATCCAGTGCTTTGGCAGGATCTCATGAGATCAACAAAGATATGGTTTGGCGGCGAAAGCGAACATCTCTTTTCAAAGCATATCATATCTCTTAGACGCAAGGCTGGCTTACCCGCTCCTGGTGCATTACCCTTGCCGCACCCATACAAGATATTATTCAAATCCCGCCACCTCACTCGCACTTCCTGGCTCAACAACAACAATCCAAAGCGTATAACATTCCCTGCTCATGGATCCCATGTCGTTACGTGTTTAATCTTTTCCCACGGAAGGATAATTTCGGCTTCAGATGATAACTCGATACATGTTTATTCACCAACAACTGGGCAATTAATTCGTTCTCTGGAAGGACACCAAGGCGGTGTATGGGCTCTCGCCGCCACCAAAGACACACTTGTGTCTGGATCAACCGATCGCACAGTTCGAATCTGGGACTTGAAGACGGGGAACTGTACCCATGTCTTTGGTGGCCACACAAGCACTGTTCGGTGCTTATCCATCGTCAAACCTGAGATGGTTGAATGGACCGATGATGACGGTATTACACATCACGGACGATGGCCAAAGCGACCTTTGATTGTCACTGGTAGTCGTGACCATTCTTTACGCGTATGGGACCTTCCCAGACCTGGAGAGAAGGAATACCGATGCTATGGAGCAGATGATACTGAAGGAGACCCTTCAGAGGCATGTCCACTGGCAGCACACAGATATGCATGTTCTAATGTCCCATTTGCATTACAGGAAGATGTCGAAGAGAATCCATATCATAAAGTCCAGCTCGAAGGGCACAGTCATGCAGTGCGAGCTTTAGCTGCACGAGGTCGCACATTAGTGTCAGGTAGTTATGACTGCACTGTTCGTGTATGGGACATCATTACGGGTCAATCGAGATGGGTTCTGGTAGGCCACACACAGAAAGGTTAGTGGCTTCACTTTCCGCCATGAAGTACTTTTATTGATATGAGTAACAGTATACTCTGTTGTCTTGGATCCGATACGCGACCAAGCTTGCTCGGGATCCATGGACGGCACTGTGCGCGTATGGAACTTAACTACAGGACAATGCATACACACGCTTGTTGGACATACTTCATTGGTTGGCTTGCTTGGACTCTCACCTTCGTATCTGGTCTCTGCAGCTGCCGACTCAAGTCTGCGAGTCTGGGATGCCAACACTGGAGAACTCAGGCACTGTCTTCAGGCGCACACTGGCGCAATCACCTGTTTCCAGCACGATGAGTTCAAAGTGCTCAGCGGATCAGATGGAACGTTGAAGATGTGGGACATCAGGGACGGATCATTCGTCCGTGATCTCTTGACTGGCATAAACGGTGTGTGGCAGGTTGTCTTTGAGGGGCGCTGGTGTGTCGCAGCTAGTAATCGTACCGATGCTACTGTCCTCGATGTTTGGGATTTCGGTCGTGATGACGACGATGATGACTGGATTGGGGAACCTGGTGGTGGACTGTACGATGACAGTTCGGATGACGAGGACGACGATGAAGATCACGAACAGGCTGACGCGGATGCCATGGACCAGGATCTGGAGGTCCTTCCGTCAGAGCCAGAGATGGGTGATGACGAACTGGATGGAGGCGAAAACGAACAGAATTTGTCTCACGAACCCACCTGGGACTATGAGACGCCTATTAACAGAAGGAAAGCTGGTCAAGCATCGTCAGGTAGACCCATGTGGGCTGACAACCTGGGGGAAGGCTCCAGTATGACTTCCATCCCAGAGGCCATGGACGCTGACTCCTCGCAGGACACCTCCGTCAAGATTCCAAGTCGTATCCTTCCCGCCAGCGACGAGACACCAACGCGACCTCGTATACGCAATGTTCGAAAGCGGTGAACGCACAGACAGCTTATGGTGGAATACCGTATGCTAGCAGTCTCTTTTCATAGCCATCACACACCTCTCTGCTCCCGACTAGCGCCTCTGATCTATTTGTGCATCCTGTTGTCGTTATTTGCTCTCACGGACTCATAACATATCCCACTGTTTCCTTTACCGCTCTTCGCTTTGTTGTGTAATGTCAGCAGTTTTGGGCCCGAGTTTATTCATATGTAGTTATTTCATGCCGTAGCAATTCATCCAACTAGTGGACTAGATATCAAGCCATCAAGAAACAGAACATATATTTTTCGTAGATCGACTGTTAGTCATGAAAATCGATAATACTTTAACCGTCAATCACAATCAACTAGTGCATACTACTAGACTCCGGAAAAACTCTTTATCGTAGCTCTGACAACCACCAGCAAGGCAATGCAGTGCTCCTCCACCAACACTCTAATTTCCATAGGGAGCTGTTGAAAATTCTGTCAGTATTACAAATAGTGGAACGATTCCAGGGCCATTGCATCCTGTCAACACTGAAATAATCGAAGAATTAGCTCACTTTGACTATACCAGACGTGTTGCTTTTCAGGAGAGCAGCTTAGTGAATCGTAGAGGTGATGGAGACATTGTACAAACAAAAGCAATTTTGCAGATCAGGACAACGTTAAAGTACTAGGTAGTTGCAAAGTGTTTGAGAATCTACACGAGAGAGTAGAACAAGCTAATAGATACAGTGGTATTACTATCCCAATGTTTGCCCTAAGTGAAATTCTTTATTCTTTGAAAGAAATTTATGTCCAGGCAAAGCTAGATAATTCTAAAGGGACTCTAACTCATATTTAAATGTGGTTAAAGAGTGTTAAGAAAGGGGAAAGAGGTTATGTGAGAGGCTTAGAGGGATCACACAAAGAGGGGGGATAGTGGACTCGGCTCGCTCTCTCGCGGCTTGCTTCATCGTCTGTTGATTAGTTAGTCTATATATACTATGTAGGTATGTCTCAGATGTAGAATGTATGATGGAAGGTATTCCATCATTGTTCGTCATTGCTTGTAATGTAGTTTATATCATCTGAGACATGCTCTTGTGTAATCTTGTCTTAACACTCCCCTTCAAACTCTTACTAGGTCTAGTAGACTTGTAAGATGTTTGCTTACAGTATGTATAGATAGTTTAATCATTATAACTGTATTGTACAATTGTTCGTTTGTGTAATGCATTTATAACTTGATGTAGTTAATAATAATATTATATGCATTGTAGTAATGCATTGTCCGTTCTGTGTAGTGTCTGTTCTGAGTGTCATCCACTTTGTGTTAAGTTTGTCCAATGTTATATTGTTTAAGTATATTTAATTCGTTTGTTTGTTCGTAATATACTGTTCAATAACAGCATCATTATCACAATAGATTGTTTGTAAATGTTATTAAATAATTTGTAAATGCTTTAGAGACCTGCAGAATCTTGTTAGCATGTATAGGTATGTATATGCACATATTTAAATCATAAATGCAATTGCTTGTTTTGTTTTATTGTTTGTTATTCAGTCATTTCGTTTGTTATTAAGTTTGTTTGAGTACTCTAGTAATTTCCTTTTACTTTGCTGTGGAAACTAATGAATCACACTAGTAAAATGTATATTTGATGTTGCAATAATATCCTTTCTTTCATCATTGCTGTCTGTGGTTGCCTACATTT